>NC_056739.1:1275318136-1275918136 GCF_019279795.1 Protopterus annectens
CATCCCCCTTCTGTTTGTTGCCCTGTCTCCACAGTGTATGTTGTAAGAGGTATTTCCAACTACCCTCTGTGATGCTGTTTGTCAGACACCCACATGATGTCCTGCTCACAGTGAAGGAAAAGGGCCAACACCCACATGAAGTTCTTAGTTATAGGAGTGTGTTTCCATGCAATTGCCTATAGGAATGATACCACAGCTGTTCCACATGCAATTAGCAAGTAGGGAACTGCAATTTGTGCACAGGCCATCAGCTGAACATGAGCATTACTTACAAAACTCAAGCTGTTGCCTATGCAAAACAGATGTACTTTTCCACATCCACCAGAGAGGGGGAGAGAGAGAGAGACAGTGACGAAGTAAGAAAGGAAGGGAGTAAGAGAGTGAGAGCCAAGCATGTTTGTGTATGATCCGTAGGTGGAGAGTGGTATCTGGGTATTATAACGATTGTCTATATTGTTTACTAATCCATACTGTCACATAGTAATTGCACATGGCTGTACACATTTATGGCTGTGGATTGTCTACAACAACCTCTACAGTGTTTGAAAATTGTTGGCCTTGTAATGTGGACATTGGGACATATAGGTCCTTAATATAATGATGTAGCAAAACCCACACTGCAATGGATCCTGTCATTACACAATCACCCTAACACCCACATAGGATACTGATGACACACACACAAACACACACTTACCAGTACTGAGTTTCAAACCCCTACCTGACTATGTATTGCTATTACAGTGTTACACAGTTATTGCACGCGCCACGGAGCTTACAGGTTGGAGAGCTATCCAAAGGTATCTTTGAAATTGAGTAACATCAGCAACAGTGCTAAAGGAGGGGTAAGGGAAGTGTAGTAAGTGTGGATGTTCACAAAAGTAGGTGTCAACGAAGGCACACACACTCTCTCAGGGAAACACATACATTATCACAGTTGGCAGGATCAGGATTAGAACTTTTACCTAACTAGTTTGCTGTACTACAGTATTATCCAGTTATCACAAGCGCCACAGAGCTTATATGGCTGAAACATGACCAAAGGGTTATTTCAAGGTGATTGACATCAGCAAGCGTGCGAAAGTAGGGCAATGGGGGGTATAGTGAGTGTGAATGGCTTCAAAATCATTAATCTCCACACACACACACACACACACACACACACACACACACACACTTGCCAGTACTGAGATGCATAGGTTCATTGCTTCACAGGTGTGTAGTAGGTGAATGGGCCTGAAGGCTGTACAAGGCTAGGCAAGGGGAATACCTTGACATCAGGCCACATGACAATAGTCTCCAGTGTGGCTCAGGGGTTTAGTCCCTGTAGTGGTCCCCAGGGGTGGGTATTGTATTCACCACCTACTCATCTGGGTTACTATTGTGGGTGGCCAGTGATGTGCACTGCTTCCCATTTATGTGATCTATATTCCATAACATGGACAGTGTCTGGGTTGTGCACATGTCCCACACGCATGTTCTTTGACATGTGGAAGTGTACTTGAGGTCTCTGGGGCATGTTGTGTGGACAGATTGTTATATTCTGATGTAGAATTCCTGACCTCATTTGGTGAGACCTGGCTATAGAAGTGAGGTTGTGCTTGCACCTACATTGACAGCATGATACAGGTATTCAGTGAAGTTAGTGGCATCTGTCCATACAGGGCATGTGTATAAGGCATGGTATTCCCTTTGTGGGTTACATTTTCAGACTCTAAAGTTGTTGCAGGCATCCAGTGGGAAACATAGCAAAAGGGCCACTGTAAGCATTTATTTGCCTACTGCGGGGATGGAACAGGGTGGCATGTCCTTTTACTTGCTGGATAACACACACTCAATCAGGAGATGTAACACATCACAGTACTTTCTGATGTCAGTGGCACTATTGTGGTCAACAGGCATGTAGTTCACTGCACTCGCACCGTGGTTACTATCTGTGAGGCAATATGCAGGCAACTACCAATATAGTGGTTGTTGCCTAGCCAAGTGTGTTTGTGTATGAGACATGGGTGGAGAGTGTTCTCTGAGTAATAGAAGGGTTGCCTATATTGTTCACCAATCTATAATGTCACATGTAGGGTTACAGATTGTCTACACCAGCCTCTCAGGTGTCTGACATCTGTTGTCCTTGTAAGGTGGACATTGTGAGATATACTAGGTCCTCAACATAATAATTTAGCAAAACCCACCCCACAATGGATCCTGTTATTACACAATCACAGCAACCGCCACACAGGTTACTGATGACAGACACAAACACACACACACACACACACACACACACACACACACACACACACACACTTGCCAGTACTGAGATTCAAACCCCTACCTAGCTATGTATTGCTACTATAGTGTACCACATTTATCGCATGCGCCACGGAGTTTATAGGATGGATGTTGTCCCAAGGTACTTCTAAGGTGAGGAACATCAGCAGCCATTGTAAATAGTGGCACTGGGTGATATACTGGGTGAGAGATCCCAAAATAATTTTACCCTAAACACACATTTACATTTGCCAGGGGTGAGGTTCAAACCTCTATCTAACAATATTTACGGACCATTATGTTACGCATTTACCACATGCACCACTGACCTGACATGGTTTAGGGTTGGCAACAGGTACTTCTGAGGTGGATGATATCTGCAGAACTGCTAAAGTCAGGCTCTGAGATGTGTACTGGGTGTAAATGGGGCCAAAATCTTTGAGGTACACACATATACATCTGTACACACACAAACACTTGCCACAGATAAGATTCAAAGCCATACCTGTGTAGTTACTGCTACTACATTGTTCCATTTATGGCACGCGCCATGGAGCTTACATGCTGGAGAACTCTCCACAGGTATCTTTGAAGGTGACTAACATCAGCAGCAGTACTAAAGGAGGGGTAAGGGGAGAGTAGTAAGTGTGAATGTCCATAATATCAGGTATTATCAAAGACACACACACTCTCTCACACAAATACACACACACACACAGCTTCACAGTTGCCATGTCTGGGATTAGAACTCCTACCTAACTAGTATGTTACACTACAACATTATGCAGTTACCACAAGCGCCACAGAGCTTATGGGGCTGGCCCTTGTCCAAAGGGGTATTTCAAGGAGACTGACATTGGCAGGCTTGCTAGAGTAGGGCAATGGGAGGTGTAGTGACTGTGAATGGCCTCAAAATCATTCATCTACACACACACACACACACACACACACACTTTTACAGTTGCCCTGTCTGGGATTAGAACTCCTACCTAACTAGTATGTTACACTATAGCATTATGCAGTTATCACAAGCGCCACAGAGCGTATGGGGCTGGCCCTTGTCCAAAGGGGTACTTCAAGGTGACTGACATCAGCAGGCTTGCTACAGTAGGCAATGGGATGTGTAGTAACTGTGAATGGCCTAAAAATCACTCCTCTCCAAACACAAACACACAGTTTCACAGTTGCAATGTCTGGGATTAGAACTCCTTCCTAACTAGTATGTTACACTATAGCATTATGCAGTTATCGCAAGCGCCACAGAGCTTATGGGGCTACGACTTGGTCAGAGGGTTATTTCAAGGTGACTGACATCAGCATGAGTGCTAACATGGGCAATGGGAAGTGCAGTGTGTGTGAATGGGCCATAAACAATTCCTCTAGAAACACGCACACACAACACTCAATCACACACAACTTTACATTTGACAGGACTAGGTATACAAATGCTAGATGAATATGGATTTGTACTATCATGTTACGCAGTTATCACCAGCATCACAGATACTATAGGGCCGACGGCTACCAAAAGCAATGTCTACAGTGATTGACATCGGCACATCATGTGATACTGGCCAACTGGATGTATGGTGGATGGGACAGGCCTCATGATGGAAATCTCTCTGTCACTGTTTGTTTCTCTCTTCCCTACATCTCTGTGTGTGTATGTGTGACATATTATAGTGTGTTGGCCTTGGATATGTGTGAGTATTCCTATCCAATGTGTGTGCAAAGCATGAATGGTGTGCAATGTGGTATGTGTGCACAGACATCTGCGACTGACAGATATGTATAGTCCATTGTTGTTGTCAGACATGGGCTTCATTTCTCTAAGTGTAGGATGACCTTCTGTATTGATGTGTGAATCCATTCCAGGTAGGCTGACTCCAGTCCAGGATTTGGTGGTCTACACCTACAGCTGGCGACCTGTTTCTGCAGGATATATGTAGATAGATTGACAATATGGAGTCACAATGGGCGAAAGATAGTGGGATACTGTAACTATTGTGGCTGTGCTGCTTGTGTTACATGGTTGGTGTTAGCAAAGATATTCAGACATATGTACTGTTTTACACTGTGTTGTATTATGTTAACTACTGACAGATATACTTATTTGCTCACAGTTATTTCCTGGGAAATATAAGAGGAATGAAGCTGTGTCCAGTATTGTGGTCTGCAGCCTACACATTCTTGCACACTCATGCTATTCTGGAATGGTAGCTGCAGACACGAGCTGATGGGTCTGTGTAAATGGTCCAGCACTTTGGTACTGTGATGGCTGAGGATTCCCTGCTTGTACATCTATTGACATAACAGAATGGCCATACCTCTCAGCTGTACAAATCCACCCAGGTTACCCAGAGGCAGGGCTCATATATCTGGTCAGTTCCCCTTCAGGCAGGGTAGTATGGGCACACATCAGAGTTTCAGACTTCACATACTCCATGACGTCCATGCTTATACACCCACCACTCTGTTATTCTATCCTCTTCCTAACATTATGCGAGTGATATCTGAGAAGTATCCCTATAGTTGTCCCTTCATCCTAGCAGTATTTAGGGGTTGGTCCACAGTTCATGCAGTAGGACATGGTGGGCATGCTACTGGGATTCGTCAACATGTCCTTGCATTTGTGTCCTGTGGACTGTGTTATGCTGTTAGTTGGAACCCCACGAGATAACATACATTGGCAGTACGGGTGAGGCACAGGCTTTTGACAGAGGACTATTGGGCATTTGGTAGTGATGCAGGCCATCTGTAGCAGGCCAGTGCATTCTGTCACTCCTACATTCCTGGGCTGCGAGCCACTAGATTCCCCTGGGGTGACAGGGTAAGTGTGCAAGGTGTTAATGGCAATAGTTCCTGTCCATATTAATCCATTGGTCTGGATACTGGCAGGGTGCTGCTTACAGCTAGGGACACACCTGCATGGGGCACCTCTTCAGCATGCTGCATTCTGTGGGTATTCCCATACAGAAATGGGGGTCATACTGTACTCATTCCCAACAGCAGGGATATGACCTCTGATAAACCTGTGGCTGATGGTGGGGTGAGCTGAGTGCATGTGTGATATGGAAGCTTCTTGCAGCTGACTCACAGATATACCTGGGACATTCCCTGTATGCTGCCTTGTGCAGGGACATAGGCAGTCTCTCATTACTTCATAACTGTGACTTTTGTGGTCTGCCAGTGATTGGCCAGGCTACATCAGTATTCCATACTACACAGACAACTAATGTGCTGCTAACCTGTATATACAATTCGAAAAGTGTGTGCAGTTGACAGTTACATTTTATGTACTCTGTCTAGGGTACTTCCACCTGTGTACTGTGTGTATATCTGTGCCCACATTCATGGCATGTCCATCTTTCAGATGGTGACAGATATTGACATATGGGCAGTGAGTATGGATGACTGCTGAATTGGGTATTGCTGGGATGCATTGTGGTTGGCACTGCAGTTGTCAGAACATGGCCCTGTCATCAACAGTACTGGCCATAGGCCACCAAGACACAACCCTCCATGCCTACATACTGACCACTTCCACACAATATAGAACACACAACAACCTAACACATGGACCCCTGCATACTGTACACATGCAGCAATCTATCCTGTAAATTGGGCCAGCTCAAGCAATCCGTGCTCCACTGTTATTAAACCCACATGTTACTGCATTTCTACATAGGATTGTAGGGGGGCACACCTGACAACTGTAAACATTTGTAACAGGTACAAGCAAGCAAAATCTGTGTGTAATGCTACTCAATGCTAGAAGTCTAAACCTCAAAATGCACTCACTCGAGGCACTCCTTAAAATGCAGAACATTGACATCTGTGCAGTGACAGAGACCTGGTTCAAAGCACCAGAGAGCACCCCTGCGTTACCAGGCTATAATTCATACCACACCTTTCGGCCAGCTAACCCGGAACGAAACACTAACGGTGGAGGCGTGTCCATATTCATTAAGGCTAGCCATACCTCTAGGCTAGTTGCACAGCATAATGCATCCGAGATTATCCAAGTGCAACTAACTCTGGGCAAGTCTGCAATCCAAATTGTAGCTTGCTACAGACCCCCCACCATGCCTCAGGATTCCCACTCCTCATTTCTTGATACACTGGAAGTATTAGGGTACAACCCAACACCCTAATAATGGGCGATTTCAACTACCCCACCATCAACTGGGAAAACTACTCATGTACCAACTCTTTTGCTCAACCTTTTCTGGAATTCATAAATTCCAACACCTTGGATCAACTTATTCACACCCCCACCAGGGGCAGCAATATCCTAGACCTGGTCATTACCAACATGGGCAACTGGTGTTCCACACCAGTGGCAATTCCTCGTTGGTCAGATCCGACCACAAGCTAATCACCCTAGACATCCACATCCTGCCCCCACCCCCAATTAGGGAAACCACCATAAAAAACTTCTCCAAAGCCAACTTCACACTTCTTAAAACAGAAGTGGCAAACTTCATGACACCCATGCAGACGGACAATAGAGGTATGACTGCTGAATCCTACACAAATACACTTTATAAGCATTTACACGAGTGCATGGATCATGCTATCTCTAATAGAACCAAGATGCTATCCTCCAAAAAAGGAAGCCAATCTGGTGGTCCTCTGCCATAAACAAACTCTACAACAGAAGAAAGAAACTGTTGCAAAAAAGAGTAAAATCCCATGACTGGAGGAACTCCCTGGTCAACCTCAGTAAGAAGCTGAGATCCCTCATAAAATCCTCCAAAGCTAGTTACGAAAACAAAATTGCCACTGACTCTAAAGACAACCACAAAACATTCTATAGCTATAAAAGAAACGGATGGTGCCAGGAAAACTAGTAACCAAAGAATGAAGCACCTTGGACTCACAGAATGTGGCAAACACAGCTTTAATAGTCACAGTCCAACAAAACACAAAGCACGAGACGTCCACAAGAGCAAAATTAACGTTCACAATGTAAATCTTGTTTTCGTCATCAACTTCATCAGATGATAAGATGTTTCATTCATCCCCTTTTATATATCCAATAATTAAAATATAACCAATGAAATTGAAGTTCAAATTAAAACCTAAATCCTTTGGACAGTATTCTACATCATTTACTAACATTAAAATATGACAGTGTAAAAGAAAACGTGTTAAAAACATTTGTAGCACAAATAAAATGTGAAAAAAGTGTAAATATATTGTAAAACCATTAATAAAAGTATCCCTGTACAAATTGTTAAAACTAGAATCTTACATAAATCAGCTAAAACATATAAGAAGTATATCCCTAAAAGTAAGCTAATAGTTCCCTCTAGTGGCAACTTCACATTTTCTTTTACATGGTCATATTTTAATTTTAGTAAATGATGTAGAGTACTGTCCAAAGGATTTAGGTTTTAATTTGAACTTCAATTTCATTGGTTATATTTTAATTATTGGATATATAAAAGGGGATGAATGAGACATATTATCATCTGATGAAGTTGATGACGAAAACGAGATTTACACTGTGAACGTTAATTTTGCTCTTGTGGACGTCTCGTACTTTGTGTTTTGTTGGACATTCTATAGCTATGTCAAGAATTTCAATGGCAACACTCAGATCTGCTCTGAGTTACAGCACAATGGCACTAAATATACAGAACCAACTGATACTGCCAACATCCTGGCAGATAGGTTCAGTGCTAACTTTACCCCCCCCTCACCCCCTAGAGGGCTCATCTCTATACCGAAAGAATGCAAAGTTCCTGTAATCACTGCTGCACAGGTAAAAAACACACTCTCCAAAGCCAAGAACACAGCATCCATAGGACCTGACAATATCCCAGGCTGCGTTCTACACGAACTACAAAATGAACTGGCACCCTACCTAAGTACCATGTTCAATCATAGCTTCACCTCAGGCTTTGTGCCCACTGAATGGCGCACTGTGATGGTTATCCCACTCCACAAAGGGAGAGCCACGACGGACCCCTGGGAACTACCGCCCCATTAGCCTGACAAGCCTGGTCTGCAAGGCCATGGAACGTATCATCATGGAACTCATAAACAAAGACATTGGTAATCTCCAAACTCTGGACACTACCCAGTTCGGGTTTGTAAAAGGCAGATCATGTCTCCTAAACCTGATTGACTTCTTTGAAGCAGTCACCAAAGCCATAGATGAGGGTAGGGTGGTTCACACAGCTTATCTAGATCTCGCCAAGGCTTTCGACACCATCCCCCACTCTGGAATTATAGATAAGCTCACTAAACTAGTTATACATCCCTATGTCACAAGATGAGTTGCCAACTGGCTCATGGACAGAACCCACACTGGGAAAGTAGCAGACTCCAAATCCGACTTCAGACCAGTGACAAGTGGAGTACCACAGGGTTCAGTCCTGGGTCCTCTCCTGTTTGGTATCTACTTGTCTGAAGTACAGGCTAACACAGAAGGTCTTTGGCTAACAAAGTTTGCAGATGACTCCAAACTAGGAGCGATAATCAAAACTCCTAACGATGTGGACATCCTACAAAAGGGCCTCACTGAGACAGATGCCTGGTGTTAAAGCCATGGCCTGAAGCTCAATGCCAAAAAGTGTATTGTCATCCCCCTTGGTAAAAACTCTGTACTCATGAACTACCACATAAGTGGAAGTCTACTTAACGTCGAAAGTGTGATAAGAGACCTTGGGATACAGGTGGACAGTAATCTCTCCTTTGATAATCACATTGCCACAGTAGTCAGGAAATCCTTCTACGTGGCACACCTCATCACAAAAGGTTTCTCATCCAGAAAAAAAGAGGTCAGTGTTCCCCTCTACTCATCACTCATTACACCCATTATAGAGTACAACGCCCCTTTTGGTATGTACCTCACAAGACATCTACAACAACTGGAAAGGCCGCAGAAATACCTCACAAAGAGGATTACCGGCCTCAAACAGATGCCCTACGCAGACCGTCTCAAAAAACTCCAGCTTTACTCCGTCGCATATCGCCTACTCATAGGCGATCTCTGCCTAACATACAAAGCTATGTCAAACCCAGAGCTGTTGGACATGCTCCACTTAAAGAAATCTCAACCCCTCCGAGCTACACGCTCTAGGGACCTAAACCTTGTCACTACAATAAACAGAACATGCTGGAAGGATAGATTCCTGTCCCACAGACTTCCCATACTCTGGAACAGACTACCTATCTATGTCAAACAGAGCTCCTCATTAGCACTCTTCAAGAAAAATCTTGATGATTGGATGGGAAATAGGAAATTCACCCCGGGGATCACTTCTGTGGCTCTGCTTGACAGTGGCACAGGAAAATAATTTTCTTGGGTGGCAAAAGCCAGGGTACCTTTTTGGCTGGGCTTGTATAGGCCGCAGGGCCGATAGCCTAGTACCTACCTATGAACCTATAATGAGTTGCGTATTACTCCACTGAATTTCAGTGTATGCATTTTGTGTCTATCAGCAGGTTGAAAAACATTTTTTTTGTGGATAAAAACACTGTACCTGTAATTATCTGAGAGAAAACATTTACAGCTTCCACACAAAAGAGCATTGCAGTAAAGATTCAATGCACTGTTTTATAAGAAATTAAAATCACATGACATGCTTTTCCTGGGAATTGCTCTTATCTCGTTATTACAGAAAAGAGAATGTCTAGATTTTAGTATACCCTTTGAGATGCTGAAAAGTTGCTAGACACAGTGTAGTCATTTAATTTTAATGTATGACATGTTTTACTATCATCTGTCTTTCTTGGACAACTACTTTAACCATGCACATGCTGGGAAAAAATAGATATTATAGCTCTGCTTTTACACTGCAAAAAAGTAGTTCTTAAATTTGGCAGCCATTATAATGTAACAGATCATGGCAAAACAACTTACTTTACTCTTTACTGCAGATTACCTGGTAAAATTCTACCTGTCGAACATGATGACAGATAAAAACAGTTTAAGAATCCTGGCAATTTATATTTACAAGAGAGTCTATGCATTTATTTTCTGTAGAAATTTTGGTCATGCACTTAGCAGATATTATTTCACTGAACTGTATTATGTTGCTAATGCCTTCTAAGCCTGAAATTTATTAATGTATTAGTTTTAACTTCAAAGGAGTCTCCATTAAAAAACATTCTGAGTTAACTTTTGAAACATGATTCATTGCAAATATGCAATTAGAAAGAAGTATGATTAGAGCCTATGCATTTTGAAAGGATGCAGAACACTGGAGGGATATGTGTTCTCCAGTCTCTTTTTCCTATGAGACATACATTATTGTAAGCTACACTCAGCTGCTCCAGTCAACATATGTCAAAGCCATAGAACCTGTGGAACCTACAGATAAATTCTAAAAAAGAAGTGTTATCCAACCAGCAATAAGAATGACTTTGTGCAGATCCTAGTGCTCTGCCACTGTCACAACTCTCCCTCTCTATATGCCATGCTGTCACATAAATCTGCATGCAGATAAAATAATGGACTAGATTGTTTCATGTCACATATGCTGAGCATTGATAAGATCTGACTATAGATTGTCTTAAATTAAATCCATGAAGACACAAATCATGCTGTGGCAAATAAGTTTTGTTCAAAACAAAATAGCAGCTACCTGAGAATCACAAAGAATGAATCTTACATGGCAGACTAAGTCACTATTTTAAATTATAAGTACAAAATAAGCAGTTCATCTGATTATTTTTTTTTGGAAAATGTTCCTGTTACAATTCTCACTTCTGAGCGGACAATTAAATTACGCAATAATCTTTTCTTTCCTCATCTAAATGGCAGCTTAAATTGCCTCATTTCTGGAAAATTCTCCATGTTTGAATATGTTCCCTATGCTCTCAATCCAGTAAATTTCCTTTATACTCGACAATGCTCCATTCAGAAAGGGACTGTTATAAAATCAGTCTCAAAGCTTAATAGTGGTCTATTATCTGCCCATGCACTGTTTCTAAGTAGATTTTTCTGACAAAATGCATTTTGTTCAAACTGCAGCTTATCTCAAACTGTAGCATGATGTCTGAAATAATTTTACAGAACACAATTATATTTTGTGTCCTAGCTTGCACAGAAGCAATGTCTGAAACATCTCTACTTGAAGAAATCCATCTGGTACTTATGTTTTAACACCATACTGTTATCAACAGTTATTTTCATTTTTTTCAACCAATTAGAAGTTAAACTGTTCAAAATTTATGGATAGAAAATTAAGTCCCAGTTGGTGTTGCTGTTTTGATTAGAACCAAAGAGTGAAAGGGCCAACCAGACAAACCAATCTGTAAAGACTGCAAGAAAAACTCAGCCAAGCTAGAGTCTTCAATGTGTAATACCTTAAACCTCCTATAGTGGAGGTCCATGGGATATATGCAAATGACCCCTTATTGACATACAGAATTACAGCTTTATGGCTTCTGAAAGCCCATGACTTTTCACTTTTTAAGTCTTTGTGGGTACATTCAGGCCATTTTTAGTGACCTCATCAGTACAGCATAAGTGGATTGTTTGGCTAGACGTCAGAAACACAGAGCTTAAAACAAAGCCTGATGTAAAAAAAACATTAAAGTGCCTGCAAAATATGTTAACTAACATCAAAGCAAATGGTAAAAATGTCACACAGACAAACCATTCAGTAAAACTGTGTGTGTCTAAAGTGTAGCCAATCTACTTACTTTGTATAGATGAAGTCATTAAAATGGGTGAAACATGCATAGGATCATAAGAAGTTACTGGGCTAATGGCCCTAGGACCCTTCCAAGCCTAGCCAAGTTCTATCGTTATTTCCATGTTCACCACCTATTGCCCCTGTCTAAGAGGGACACAGGTGGAACCCCTGGGGTGAATTTACTGTTACCAATCCAATCGTCCAGATTGTGTCTGAAGAGGGCCAATGAGGTGCTCTGTTTGACGTGAAGTAGAAGTCTGTTCAAAAGATGTGGTAACCTCTGGGAGACAAATCTGTTAATCCAGCAGGTTCTATTAATGTCACATACCAGGTTAAGGTCTTTAGAGCAAGTAATCCGTGTGCCATTTTGCTTATGGATATGCAGCATTTCTAATAAAACAGGGTCAGAGATTGCCTTGTATGCAAGGCAGAGATTGCCTCTGAGTAGTCTATATGAAACAGAATAAGGTGACAGTGATTTCAGATGATCCACAAAGGAGAGATACTGAAGACCTATACTTTTTCTTGTGAGGAACCTTTGTGATCTCTCCAGTTGTTGCAGGTGCTTGCCAAAAGGGGCATTGTACTCAATTAATGGCCTGATGAGGGAAGAGTACAGGGAGGTTATAACTTATTTTTTTCTAGAGGCAATGCCGTTACGTATGAGATGAGTAATATAGAATGTCCTTCTTACCACTGTGGAGACATGGTGATCAAACGTAAGGTTGCTGTCAACCTGTGTGCCCAGGTATCTCACTACTGAGTGAGTACTTAAGGTGCTGCTATTGATGTGGTAGTTAGCAGAAACATTGCTCTTACCAAAAGGGATGATAATAGATTTTTTTTTGCATTGAGTTTAAGGCCATGACTTTGGCACCAGTCATTCGTTTGTGTAAGACACTCTTGTAGGATGTAGACATCATTTGGAGATTCTATGACTGCTCCCAGTTTGCAGTCATCAGCAAACTTTGTCAGCCACAAACCTTTAGTTTTTGCTTGTACTTGGAGAAATAGATTCCAAACAACAGAGGTCCCAGGACTGATACCTTTAGAACCCCCACTGGTTATAGGTCTGCTGTTGGAGGTAGATTCCCCTATTTTGACTATATGGGTTCTATCAGTGAGCCAGTTAGTGAACTATCTAATGATATAAAGGTTGATACCTAGCTAGGTGAGTTTATCAATGATGCCTGAGTGGGGGATAGTGTCAAATACATTGGCAAAGTCTAAGTAGGCTGTATACACAGATTTCCCCTCGTCCAGGGCCTCAGTGACTGTCTTAAAGAAGTCCACCAAGTTTAACAG
The DNA here is from genome assembly GCF_019279795.1 of Protopterus annectens. NCBI lineage: Eukaryota > Metazoa > Chordata > Ceratodontiformes > Protopteridae > Protopterus > Protopterus annectens. Next base: position 1,275,331,366 of record NC_056739.1, read on the forward strand.
GCATGATCTCCCTCTGACAAATCCAAACTGTGTAGGGTGAAGTGTTCAGAGATTACCTATATCTTTGTTGATAAGGTCCATGATGATTCACTCCGTGGCCTTGCAGATAAGGCTAGTCAGGCTAATAGGTCTATAGTTCCTGAGGTCAGTGGAAGAACCAACTTTGTGCAAGGGAATAAAGGTAGCCATTTTCCATTCAGCTGGTACTTAGACTATGACTGATGAGAGTACTCAATCGTGTTGCTAATTCTTGTTGCAGCCCATGTAGGATGTAGCCTGGGATGTTATTGGGTCCCACAGATGACGTGTATTTGGCCTTAGAGAGTGCATTTACAACCTGCTCTTTAGAGATACAAGGTAGGGGACAGGTGGTAGGGATGTCATGGGGTACATTTGGTGGGGACAAGGGAGTGAAGTTTTCACAGAACCTGTTGGGCAACAGGATAGCTATGTCCACAGGCTCAGTATAAGTGGTATTATTAGCTACCAGTTCGGCACAAATCTGGGCCTTTCCTTTTAGTTTATGGATGTAACTAAATAATGCTTTATGGTTGTCCTTGTCGAGGAAGCTAATTTGGATTTGTAGTTTGCTTTGGAGGACTTCACAAGAAGTCTTATTCACTTGGTTAAGCTGAGGAGGGAGTGTTTCCAGTTTAGGGCTTGCTCCCTCTGACTCTTAGACAGCAATTTCTTCCTCTTATTGCAAAGCCTGTTAATGGCAGTTGTCTGCTAAGCAGGTTTGCTCTTCCTTGAGGAACTTGTTTTGGTCCTATCAGGTACTGCTGAGTCAATGCAGTTATACAGGTATTTATATAAAGCACTGGTGTAGAACTCAGCATAGTTGCCAGTTCCATCTGAGGGAGGAAGTGCAGTGAAGCTATTTATACCATCCTGTAAGAGGTTATAATCTGCTTTGAAGAAGTTTTTTAGTTTAGTTGCTGCTGGGGGGGGGGGGGGTCAGGTGTGATCGTTACTTTGAAAGAGACTGATTTGTAGTCAGAACTCACCAGGGAAGACATCACAGAGGGGGTGCTACAATGGTCCCCCATATTGGTAAGCACCAGATCCAGGATGTTGGCAGCCCTTGTAGGGTATCAACCAGCTGGTCCAGAACAAATCTGAGGAACCTTTGGGCAAGTAAGTTTGAGCACAAGTAATTTACCCAGTCAATGGATGGGTAGTTAAAGTCACACAAAACCATGGTGTTTAGATGTATCTTGATAGACTCAAATAGATCCAAATATGCAGAGTGGGTGTGCTGATTCATGGTGGGGCCCTGTAGCTGAATAATGACTAGAATACTTGTCCTACCAACAGTTAATTGCACCTGAAGTATCTCCAGGGAATCATACTGTTTAACCAATATGGAGGTATATTTATATTTAATGAATATTGATACTCCACCTCCTTTAGATTTCACACCTTCAGTTTGTGGTCTGAATGGGTGGGAGGAGGTGTAACCCGATATGGCTGAGGTACTCTCCACAGCCTTGAACCAGGTCTCAGTGACTACACAAATGTCTGTGTCTTCCAAGGTGAGGACTGCTTCCAGTGAGTGCAGTTTCGTGTTAAGACTCCTAGCATTTAGCAGCATAACCTTGAGGTTGTTTTTAGATGGAGTTTTTACATCAGGAATGTTGTCCTTAAGACACTGCCTAAAAAAGGCACTATGGGGGTGTCAAGAGCCTTAGCCAGTAGCCAAAATCCCAGGGGTGACAGATAAAGACCATTTCTGGCAAAGTATCGAGATCCAGAACCAGAAACTATGCCAATTATTGAAGTCAATCATTTTCTGTTTGTATTGAGGCATCATCCTATACGATGCCGCGGTGGTACGGTGGTAGCATTGTTACCTCACAGCAAGAGGTTCTCCCGTTCGATTCTCGGCTGGGCCTGGGAGTGCCTTCTGTGTGGAGTCTGCATGTCCTCCCCGCGGTTGGGTAGCGTTCGAAAGACATGCGTGCGTAAATGGGCGTGCCTTCGTTGAAGGTTGGGCATCAAGCTGGCACCTCGGCGTTTCGTAAAAATCTACTGCCAATCATTAGCGGACCGGAGTTCCGCTGTGGCGACCCCTTACCGGGAAAAGCCGAAAGACAAACAAAATTGAGGCATCATCCTAGGTGCAGATGCAGGTCTACAGCTACTGGGCTTTATTAGCCCACATGTACCCATAAAGACTTAAAAAGTAAAAAGTCATGGACATTTGGACCCATATAGCTGAATCACTGCATGTCCTTAACGGGTCATTTTTATATATCCCATGGGCCTCCACTACTGGAGATTTAAGGTATTACACAGTGAAGGCTCTAGTTTGGCTGAGTTTTTCTTGCAGTTTTTGCTGTTTTAATTAGCCAATCACAGAACAGCTGCAAGAGAAGCTTTTAGAATGTTGATCAATTACTGGACTGTGACTCACATAAAGTATGTGAAAAATACTAATCTGATGATGGCCATTTTCATGCCTTCCTCAACTAATGGGATCAGATTCGATCCTGATATCTGACTTGATTATTTCACTAGCTCGTGGCCACCAATGAACTCTTGAGCTCCTTACCTACCCATAACGCACCACCCCTAATATCCCTCAGATCTTGTTTGCCGCTTTAACTTTTAGAAGTGGTTGCCTTCAGCTCTTGAGTCTTTAGTGGGAGATAAGTTAATTATTCATATCTCCATCTTATATTCTTCTATAAACAACTATTTATTTCATCTTTAATCTTATTTTTTTCTTCTTAAGGCTTTTCTACAAGTATTTTTCTTATATTTTGGGTGAAAAAATGTTCTACCATTGTGGTAGACCCATCTTTTTTCCCTTTGCCTTCTTTACACACTGCAAATTCTATAATTACCATTGCTGGTATTTTCTGTTTTTTTTTCTACAATTTTTTTTGTAGTTCTTAAATACTATTGCTGGTATTTTTCTTTTCATATTCCCTTTCTGTCTACCTCCCAAAAAAAGTTTACTTATCTCTTCTCTTTTAACTACTGAGATGTAAGAAAAGAGTCCAGCAGGTTTTAAAAAATGTGATTAATTGTGGACACAGGTTGCCTTTGTCAGATGCCCACTCTCTCTTTGTATCTATGTTTTGGGACCAAAACATCTGCAACAGACTTCCAAGATGGCTGCACATCGAATAACAGTATATTTCTAGCTCTCCCAGTGTGAAAACAGAAACTCAGCAGAGGAGGCCAGCACACTTGTGTTTACAGGTAAATTTCAGTAACTGGCTAGTAAATGTGTTGTCTGAATATCAGGAATAAAGAAATAGAGAAGACTGGAAAAATCAGCTACAAAAAGTGAGGAAGAAACACTGAATGCTTTCATAGGGGAAAGTTCTGCAGCTCATGGGCAAAAAGCAATGCAACCTTCAGAAATGACTTCAAATAACCTACAGAAAGATATAAGACAACTGCCTACAGACCTGGTTAAAATAAACAAAACACTGATGGAGTATATCAACACAAACAACAAAAGGCTGGAAAAATTGAAGAAGCTTTAAATAGATACTCAGATGAGATTATGAAGCTTTAAAAATCAGAGGCTGAAATGAAGAAAAGGCTGGGTGAATATGAGACTGCTCAGGAAGAGATGTTTAAAAAAATAATAGAATTAGAGGACAGAGCACTTAGGGAAAACCTGAGATTTTCAGCTATACCAGAGAAGCTGGAAGGAACAGATGCACTAATTTTATGAAAGCACCAATAAGCAACTGGACTGGTACTCCACAGCAGGAGTTGTTAGTTGAAAAGGGACTTTGTGTGCATGTGCCAAAATTGGCTATACAAAAGTAACCTAGACCTTTAATAGTAAAGATGCAATCCTGCTAGCAGAAGGAGTTAATTCTGACAAAACTGTGGCAGAAGGACAAAGTACTAAAAGTGAGAGACAGCAGAGTGTTTGTGGAGAATGATTACTCATTGTACACCAGACAGAAGAGGAGCAAATTTATTCCACTATTCGGGGAATGCTGAGATGCAGGCGTGAGATTCAAACTGCTGTATCCAGTGGTCTTCAAGACATTCTTCCCTGGAGAGACAAAATCATTTTTGATGAAGTGCATGCTAAGAAGGAAATACAAAAGTTTGTCCAAAAAAGAAACAGAAGGAGATTCTGTTTCTTGTTCTTCTGGTAATAAACACCACAGAGAGACAGTACCTGTGAAACCTTTTCAATTTTTTCAACAGAAAATGTTGGAGAGAAGGAAGGGAGCATGAGAGTTGACTAGAAGAATTGAGAGTATATTGGAAATGAAGCAGAGGCAGGATTTTGGAGATGAATGGTAATAAAACCAGTAACTAAATATGGGATTACAATACAATAATTATATTTGTGAAATATGACAGAACAAAAAAATCTGGAAATATTGGACTTTTTTAGAATTTTTTGTTGTGGGGGACTCTAAAACATATGCCCTACTTCATGTTATTAATGTTCGGAAAAGTGCTTTGGGTAGGGAAAGAGGAGTGAGAAAGTTAATTGTAAGTAAAGATGTTTTTTCTTAAATAGTACCAATTTTGTGGCATGTGGTTTTCTTTACATGCTATAAAGTAATTTTTTTCCAGTTATTTGTAAGTGTAATAAGGATTGTAAACAGGTGCTGCTGTCCTTTCTTTCTTTTCTTTCTCCCTTCTTCTCTCTTTCTTCTTGTTCAATTTTAAGAAACGTAGGCACCGCAATATAAAAAAAAAACGCCTGGTTAAAAAGCATGATAAAAGAAAACATTAATGTGCTTTTTCTCATTCTTGCATGGGGGAATGACTGGATTAAAGACCTTAGACTGACTTAGTAACAAGTTTTAAGAGCAAGTAAGTAAACAAATAAGAACACCGAATATTATGAGGCTTTTTTCTAGCAAATGCATGCATGCTCAGTAACAATTCTGCAGATGGTCTTCGTGTTTCCATGAAAACAATCTGATAAAGAGAAACTGGCTGCCTGGTTCTCATGTCTTCATGGAGACAATCTGATAATAAGAGAAACTGGCTGCAGTCTTGTGGAGAATGACTGGCTAGGAAAAAAAAGAGAGAGAAATTGGTTAGGAGATAATATTCTATGAAAGCATTCAGGGGTTTTCTCAAGGTAGATAATGTTCTCTGAAAACATTCAAGGGCTTTCCCAAGTTAGTTAATGTTCTCTGAAAATATTCAGGGATTTTCCCAGCTGGGAGCACTATAAAGATAAGACAAAAACTATTAGAGCTTGGTATAAGCACAGGCTGCACCCTGCATCTTAGCATGGATAACCTTTCTCTTAGGTTAACTCAAGTGAGTGTGGCTGTCGGTTTGGGACTTTTGCTCCTATTAGGAAGGTAAAACTTCAATATTTGAAGGTTGGTGTACATAGCTTTGTGTGTTAGAATTAAGTTAATAGGTTTTAGGGGGTATTGGGGGTATTTATTTTTTGAGGGCTTTCAATAAAACAAAATATATGCTCAAATGGATATGACAAGAAACAACTGTATGAAGGTTCAACCTGCCAAACAGTGTATGCATGTAACACAAAAGCTGAAACTAGAATTTTTACAAAAAGGTGTTATACATAAAAAGTGGGAATAATATTTTTTTAATACAATGATGCTTTCTTTAATGTCTTTAAATGTAAATGGCCTCACAGATAAATACAAAGAATAAAGAGCAGTGAACTATAGTAAACATTTACAGTGCAAATAGCTATGTTACAGGAGACACACGTAGAAAGAACTGAGCATGTGAATTTGATAAAGAAAAGTTTTCAGGATGAAAATGGGTGGGGTCCTCTCAGATAATTTCTGCTTGAGCAGAGGAACCAGGCAGGGGTGTCCTCTTTCCCTTTTATTATTTGTATTATATTTAGAACCATTGGCAAAGAAAATAAGGGACTCAAAAATTCAAGGATATAATTGGTATGGAAGTCAAGAAAACATGGCTTTATTTGCAGATGATATTATTTTATACCTGACAAAACCAGAAAAAGACATATAGTGTTGTGGAACATTTCGAGACAGTTTCAGATCTTTTCAGGATACAAAATTAATGAAGCTAACACAAAGGCAATAGTGGTAAATTACGTACCCACTGGTTCTGGAATATCCATATGGGGACATAATAAAATGAAGTATTTAGGCGCATGGATTAAAAATGATTCTATTGTGGCAGCTAATGACACATGGGAAAAGACTTAACAAAAGATAATACAAAAAACTGAGAAAATGGAAGCTTTGTTATATGGATATGGCTAGTAAGATACAAGCAGCTAAAAGGTTTTTAGTCCCTTTAGTTTTATACACAGATCAGGCATATTTTTATCAGCCAGAGGAGAAGTTGTGGGTAGCAATTAATAAAGAGCTGAAAGACTTTATCTGGGAGGGGAAGATGACATGAGTCTATTGGGATAAGCTGATTCTTCCTGTAGAACAGGGCAGATTGGTATGACCCAATTGGAAGGGGTATTTCAGAGCTACACAATTAAGGCTCCTATACATAGCATAAGAAAAAAACTATAATTCAAAGTAGAAAGGGATGATGATGAAACGGGGGGAAGCTCAAGAAAACAAGGACAGACTGGGATTTTGGATACAGGCCTTTAAGGAGAATAACAATAATCATACAGAATATTATATCTATAAAGTAGCAGAATATATTCTAAGAAGTAAACCAAGACAGGGATGGAGAAAAGAGATTCTGCTGATGGGTATGAGACATTAGTAAGAGGCGGCTGGATTTATTGGAGAAAACTGGCAAAGGAACCAAGGTATTGGGAGCAAATAACTAGAGAGGGAAAGATGATAGAATGGAAAGACTTATTTATTTGGACTGCAGGTATGAGATTGTCTTCTTATCAGGGATTGATATCAGAGTATAGGCAACGAGAAAGAAATAAGGAGTTTCTAAATGAAAGACCAGCACTGGTAGAGTTTTTAATTGAATCTAGAACAGAAGCTGCCATTAAAAAAGGAATAATTAGTAGACCATATAAAACACTGCATGATAAATATAAGAATGAATCAGATAAGGTTAGAAAGGATTGGGAAGAGAGATTGGATAAACAATTCACAAAGAAACAATGGGAGGATATATATATATATATATATATATATATATATATATATATATATATATATCTCCCAAATATGCAACAAAATCTAGAAGATTTAGGATTTTTGCCTGGAAATGTTTACATAGATATTTGTATGGGTCTATATTAGAAGCCAGAAGATCCATTTGAGCGAATCAGAAAAGAGTGACACATATTACGCGAACTACGGAAACGGCGAACATCCAAAACCGCGAAATATGAAATGTTGAATTGTCATGGTTGGCCTGTCTGCGATATAGCTCCGTAAGGTAAGTATGCGATAGTTATGGACCTTAGGGTTAGGGTACGGGTTAAGGTAAGTGCATAGATAGCAATGTATGTAAAGTTTAGTGTAGTAGGGTTTGGTTAGTGTATATATGTGGTTTATTTATTATGTTTGAGTAGGTAGTATGTAGCGCACGGTGGGGTTGGCCGACTATGACAATTCGAGATTTTAAATTTTGCTGTTTAGGGGGTTCAGCGTATTTGCGGTTCGGGCTATATGTGTCGCTGTTGTTGTATTCACTCAAACAGGTTTTCGGTTTTATAATATAGACCTTATTTGTATACTCCAAGTAGACTCCAGAGAATTTTTCCTCAGACAGACAGCAAATGTTGAAGGTGTGAAGGGGAAGAAAGAGGTTATTGGGAATATATTTTCTGGGAGTGCGGTGATTTGGCGGACTCTATGGATTCCCTGTGGGATGCACTGTCAGAGATGCTGAGTGGGCAGATTATTCTGATGAGGGAGATGATTTTTCTGAGCTATGATACAGAATCGGAATTGCCTAGACATGGTAAGGCCTTGATGTGTCTAATAATGGTGGCTACCAAAAAAGCAATTACCAGAAAATGGAAATGAAAATCTAAACCAATTATCCTGGAAGTGAATATAGTAACAGAGCTAAAACAGCCGGAACTGAGATCTTTAGAAAAGGGTAGGAGTAAACTACACAGGAAAAAAATGGGAATTGTAGGAATAATACATACAAGGGAAAATGAGGTTTAAAAGGTGGCAGGACTTAAATTATCTATGTAATGTTTGAGTGAGAAGGGTTGGGTAGATTATAACTGATGCACAATGTTTGCAACTAGGAGTGTATCAGTATGGTTTGTTATCTAAAATGCTTGCAACTAGAATTGTGTTGGTGTGATTTGTTTTCATGTATATAAATGTATGATTGCCTATGTAGTAAGTGATGGTTTAATAAAGATGTGTATTGTTTAAAAGAAAGGGAGGAGTTGAATAATTTATGTAATATTGCTTAGGTTATATGATATATAGCAATATATGTGAAGCATAATGTTTAAGTTAATATTGTTTTATTACTTTTATATGAATGCAAATTTGCCTGTGTCACAAGTAACAATTCAATAAAGGTGTCTGAAAAAAGAACACCTGTAACAGGACTGTAGTATTTGTTGTGGGTTCAACCCCCAAGATTTAGCTGACAGGAAAAAATAAGCTGATTTGATTTTGAAGGAATTACTGCCATCTCCCTTTTTGGAAGCCATTGCTGAGGATCAATCTCCCAAACTTAAATCTGAAGACCTGTCAAAAAGGTCTAAGTACTTGGATTCTCCAGCCTCTACTTCTTCTGAACCAAGGAGAAAGAAAGAAAGACTGGATCCAAAGGTATGTCCGATCCAACCATCACTGGATCTGACCACACATATTTTGTATCGTACATCCTCAGATCCAACCAAACATATATCGGATCCTCATCTTCAGATCTGAAGCCTTTACCAAAAACTATATATTCACCAAGTCTGGATCAAGTTCCTTCCAGGGTGCCTTCGCCGTTTTTAGAGAGGCACTCAAAATCTCCATCTCTGGTATCCTCTCGTTCCACCAGGAGTCTCATGGAAGTGGATGTGAGAGGATGATGAGATTTTTCAAGAAGCAAATTCAGAAGAGGGTTCAGGGTCAGGAAGTCTGTCTATCTACCACTCAACCGATAACAGCTCCTTCTCTAATTCAACCTGTGGTTTTAGATCCTAGCCTTCTGGGTCCATCAGGTTTGGATCCAAAGAGAACACCATCTATGGATCTGACTATTGCTCTGAGTGCACTGACTCAGATATTCTCAGAGCCCGATGACATTAGGAGCCAAAGCTTCCCTGTTGGATCTGAGAGGATGGGTTCAACTTTGAAGTTTTCAGAGCCATCTCTTCCTGTCGGAGCTTCAGCACTGGACAGCTCAGCTTCGGCTTCCGCCTTGGGTGGATTGCTCTTGGGGTGCAGGGAGGTGATGGGGCAGAAACTCACTTTTTCAGCTCCGTTGGTTTCCTTCTCCCTGGAGAGGTCTGCCTTTGAGGTAGTGAAGAGAGTATTTTCTGCTCTGGTAGGTCAGATGGGTCCTTCCCTCTTGGATCCACCCTCTACTCCCCAGATGACTTTGCACCGTGATCCTCAACATTTTACTCTGCAGGGACAGCCAGCCCAAAGCTTCCAGTCTACCCAGCAGGGTATTTTGATCTCTTTTGATACTTCTCCAGCTACCCCACCAAGGAATTCCCTAGGAAGAGAAAGTGCAAAAGGAGGCACTTGGACTCTCCTCAGGTCTCAGTCACTGAGGATACTCATTTTGATGAAGGGGAGGGGGTCCCCAAAATCACCACCTGATGATGTCTCACTTGTAGACATTCTTGAGATCCTAAAAGAAAAGGGTGGCTGGTCTTCCCCAAACCCTTCTCCTGAGGAATCAATATTTCTGGAAGCATTTGGTACTGGTCTGTCTACCTCCTGGGTTACTCCACTGGCCGATGATCTTATTAATTTGATCTCTAAGCGGGTGTGGAAGGAACCTGATACAATTGAGCCAATCCCCAAGAGACCAGACCAGATTCAGGCTCCACCAGCACACTGCGAATATTGCAGTAAAGGGGTTCCAGTAGATGCTATGGTTGTGGTGGTGGTTACAAAAAAGGAACTTGTTGAACAGAGTTCCTCTGTCCATCCTCCTAACTGGGAGTCAAGGGTGATAAGACAGGTTTGGGAAGCGTGTTTATGCTTCAGCGACATTTGCATTTAGATCGCTGGACTATTTAGCACATTTCACTAGGCTATTAAGAGATTTGATTAACGAGTTATCCAAATATCTTTCTGGAACTGGAACTGCTGAGGCTCAGTCTTCATTAGCCTCTCAGTTGGCTACACTACAGGCTATATCCAATTTGTCCATGAGGCTTATCTTGCATGCTGCAGAAGGTGCCTCAAGGGCTGTGGGTTTGGGCATTTCCATCAGGAGGCATGCCTGGATGCACCTGTGTGATTTTGCGGAGCCCTTCAAGTCATCATTTGTTAATGCTCCCTTTCATGGCACTTCTTTGCTAGGTCCCACAATAAAGGACACACTCTCCAAATGTGAGAAAGATTGAAAGACCCTCTCTGCAGTGGGTGTGCATTTTTCTCAAAGGACCTTTTCCAGAAATCAAAGAGGAGGTCATAAAATGTGGTTCAGAAAGTCTCAGGGTCCTTTCCAGGGCATATGTGGAATTAGTTCCCAGAGAGGAAGAGGTGGGAGCGATAATGGAAGACAACACCCCCCCCCCCCCCGTGGCAGAGGAGGCCCACAAAATTGGGGGTCTAGAGATTCCTTTTCCAACAGACTCTTTCAGCGCTCCTGAATGGTGGCCTGGTTGCCTACCTCTGGAGGCAATCGGGGGTCACTTATCTCTGCACCAGAGAGACTGGCCAAGTATTACAAAAGACAGTTGGGTGCACAGAATTATTTCCACAAGTTATATACTTTCCTTTTCCCTACCTCATCCATTACTCAGGAAAATTCCCGATGTTCCACCCAATCAGAGGAAAGCAGCTGCACTAGAATTTCAAAAGCTGCTAGAAAAAAAAGAGTTATCTAAGAGGTCCCACCAGACCAGAGAGGTTCTAGAACTTACTAAAATTCTTTTTAGTACCTAAGAAAACAGGGAACTGGAGACGAATTTTGGATCTCAGTGTTTTGAACAAGTTGGTTCAACACACGAAGTTCCAGATGGTCACAGCTCAGTCTATTCTGCCCTTTCTGGGCAAAGATGACTGGATGTGCTTGATCGACCTTCAGGATGCATACTCTCAGATAAAGATGAACAGACAATCCAGAAGGCATTTACACTTCTGGCTGGGAGCCAGTCACTATCAGTTCTGAGCACTGCCCTTTAGCCTCTCCACAGCCTCCAGGGTGTTTGCCAAGTGCATTGCAGTGGTTGCAGCTAACTTAAGACTGCATGAATTCCAGGTATTTTCTTATTTAGATGACTGGCTCATTACCACCCTGACCAGGCATCAACTGATAGAAGCTCGGGATCATGTGTTACAGACCTGTTTACATCTGGGAATAACCACAAATTACAACAAATCTTATCTGACCAACCCAGACATTAGAATTTATAGGAACAGTGTTCAACACGGTGTATATGGTAGCTTCTCTTCCTCTATTGAGAGTGAAAAAAATATGGACGTAGGCTGGAAAATAATTTGCAGAATCAGAATTTCAGTCAGATAGATCCTGCAAGCCCTGGGATCAATGTCAGCTGCAATAATTTAAGTCCCCATTAGCAAGATTCCACATCAGAATTCTTCAATGGATGCTACCAACACAATGGTCAATGCTTTCTCAGTCCAAGTCTGCAAAGATAAGAATAACCCAAATATGTAAACATTACCTTTTATGGTGGATGCAGTCAGAACAGCTGCTACAAGGTTGTCCTTTCACCCTCCCTCAGCCCAAGGCCATAGTGACCATGGACACTTCCCAGACTGAGTGTGTGTGTGTGGGGGGTACTTCCTGGGGAAAACAGTCCAAGGCATTTGCTCCCCTGTACAAGCCAAACTGCATATTAATGTTCTGGAGATGACAGTGGTGCTCTTAGCATTGCAGGCATATCAGGGCTCTCTTCCTCTCGGGGTAATTGCAATCCAGACAGACAACATTTCAGTAGTCTGGTACATCAACAAGCAAGGGGGGACCAGATCTTATCCCCTGTGTCAAGAAGCCCTCAGAGTGTGGCAATGGGTGATATCTTCCAACTGCTTTCTAATAGCAATGCGTATTCAGGGGAAGTCCAATGTGATAGCAGACAAACTGAGCAGATCCTGTTTACTACCTCACAAGTGGACTCTCAATAACAAAGTGATGGAAATGATTTTCAGTCGGTGGGGTCAGCCTTTCTCTGATCATTTTGCATCTCCCCTAAAACAACAACTGCAGCAACTTCTTTGCCCCGATCCCCCCACCAGGGAATAAATGAGAGATGCTCTGCTCCATGATTAGCCCTTAGGTCCTCTGTATGCTTATCCTCAAACTCCCCTAATTCTCAAATTCCTTTGGAAAGCAGCCCAATTGAATAGCAAAATCATCCTCATTGCACCCACCTTACTGGCCTCAGCAGATATGGTTCTCCTTCCTTTAGCCTCGTGTACTACACCACCTTGGATTCTGGATCCAATTCCAGACCTTATGTCTCACCCAAAAGGCATAGTTCACCTGGATATCTCAAATCTTAAACTAACAGCATGGTTTCTTCAATCCCATTAATAGCTAGGCAACCAATGCTTTCTTCCCATTTGTTCCATACTTTGATCTTCCCATAAACCTTCCACTATGAAACTCTGCAAGAGTAAATGGAAAATGTTTGTTTATTGGGCAGAACAGAATCAGACAGACCCTTTTTCAGCTCCAATTCATTCTGTTCTAGAATTTGTAGTGAGTTTGTTTAATGAGGGCTGCTAGTTCATCAACTATTATATTTCAACTTGCAGCAAGCTCTAACTTTCATGTGGGATTTCAGTTCCTGTAAACTGTGTAAAGCATTTTTGAAAGGTACTGCTCTGCTAAGACCCCATATCTCCATGGGATTTAAATTTGGTATTGCAAGCCTTAATAAGACTCTCCCTTTGAACCTGCAGATAAATACGATCTTAAATTGTTGACCTGGAAAATTGTCTTTTTAGTAGTAATTACATCTGCTAGAACAATTTCAGAACTTCAAGTATTATCTTCTAAGCCCACATATTTGATTTTGCATAAGGATAGGGTCATGTTACATACTAATGCTTTCTTCCTTCCTAAGGTGGTGTCAGAATCCAACATCAACCAATCCATTAACTTGCTAGCACTTTTCCTACAATATACAAAATAAAGGGAATATATGCTGCACTTACTGGATGTTTATAGACAATTATGTTTCTACTTAGACAGAACAAAAGAGATTAGAAAGACGAATTGGTTATTTGTTTCCTTTGCTCATTATAAATTGGGCAAATCGGTTACAAAGGTAACCCTAGCTAGATGACTGACAAACTGAATCTCCCCTTACCAAAACCATTAAAGGCTCATTCAACCAGATCTATGGCAACTTCTGCTGTATTCCAGTCTAGAGCTTCTATGGATGACAGATGTGTAGCTGCAACTTGGTCAAATCCTCATATGTTTATCAGTCTATACAAACTAGATTTGGTCTCAAGGGGAAAAGCAGCCTTTGGCTCATCCGCACTCAGGAATATTCTTCCTTGGGGTCCACACAGGAATTTAGGTAGCTGGAGATTCTGTCCCATTAGTTGAGGAGAGCATGAAAATGGACAATATCAGATAAAGAAGTTATGTACTTACCATTCCATTCCATCTGTGTTGTCTAATTTCATTCTTCCTCAAGTCCCCACCCACCATCCCCCTACATTTTTCTTAATTAACTTCTGGAGGAATGCACTACTTCAGGACACCTGTGTCCTTTGTACTGAACTCAAGTTATGGTACTTCTTTAAAGGCTTCCTGTCAAGCTGCAAACAAGATCTGAAGGATGTTAGGGGTTGTGCATTATGGGTAGGGAAGGAGCTCGACTTTTTGTTGGTGGTAACAAGCTAGTAAAATGTCCTAGTAGGTTTCAAAGATCAGATCCAATCTCATTAATTGAAGAAGAATGAAAATGGACAACAGAGATGGAACATTATGGCAAATACATAACTTTATTCACTGTAGGTAGGGGTCCCTTATATATTAACGATTACTTAACATGTATTTACACTGGTATTGCATAATACAGTTCATGTTATCTTAGTAATTCCACTATGATTAGCAATATTGCCCCTCTGTAAGCCACATGAACAAGTTTGTTAACTAAGTAAATTTCTGTCTAATGTTAGTATTACATATGTTTATCATATCCCTCAAACTGTTGGTGCAAGAAATCTGGACAAAGCCTAAAATAACGGGGGACAAAGGCCCCACAATAGAAATATATTTAAATATTACTCTTATAAACTCAGAAAGCTGCTTTAATAATGCAGGCTTTGCGTTAGCATGCATTTTTCTGAAGGACACGAATGATATCTGAAATTCAAATGTATGCTATTATTTAGTGACTTCAGTCCTCAGTGATTTCCCAGAATACCACAAAGTTTATGAGGAACAAACCAAAAATAAAAGGTAATAAAATCTGGACATTCTGTAAAATTCTGGACAGTTGAGAGGTATTGTTTACCCATTCAACTTCTGAGTTTGCTAGGTTACACTATTCACACTCTTCTGTAAACTTAAATGACCAAGAGGCATGTTTTTCTAAAAAAGTAATATTCTCAGATATTTTGGCTTTACCGTGAAGAAAGCTCCAAATTCCCAGAATACCATACCTAATAATAATAATGATAATAACAGCGACGGGCAACAGCACTATGAATAGCTTTCGGTCGGTTCACTCTGTAACAAGGGCGGGAATATACGAAAATGAAATAGGGTTGCCACCTTTTCAAATGTCCAAAGTGGGACATTTTTGGTACAAACGTCAGATTTTGCAGACCGAAACGTACCCATGGCCAGTACAAAGGACAGAACTTCACTTTTTTGCCTAAATAAAAGCTTATTCTTGTAGCATTTTTAGTTGCTTATTCCGTTTCTTATACCATTTAGGTGTTTCAGATACAGAATAACTGTTTTATGCAACTATTACATAAAATATAGGAAATAATTTTGTCCTAAAATCATCTCAGGACATTTGCCAATTTTACATTTTTTTTTGCACGACACAACTGCCCAAAGAGGGTCTGTCCCTCGCAAAGTGGGACAAGTGGTAGCCCTAAAATGAAAATAATTGATATTGAAGATTCCAAAGCAGGGACTCTTCAGATACTGTTTTACTCACTTAGAAAGTTGCTAGAATTAAAAGGCTTACTATCATTTGTTTTGAATGTCCTTCATCGATTTTTATCTCATGTTGCTTTGTTTTTCTTAAAACAAGTGATTTGTTCAGATGAATTACAGTAAATAAATTGAAAATAATCCGTTTAGATGCAGGTATCTTATTTCAGAAAACGCATGCTAACTCATCTCCAATTCATTTTCTTTCGGCTTTCTAACAGAGTAATGCCAACAATTAAGAAGAGTGATCTACTATTTTGGCCATTGTCCTGGAGTCTACGATATCAATATAGGTATGTTTTCTGTACGAGTATGAATAACATTCCTGACTTTATTTGATGACTATAGTATGCGCCGACATGCCACAAGAATCACAGTTTCATGAAGGCAGGAAACGCTTTCATGCAAAATGACTAGACAGTTCGAAAGAATGCATTTATATATAGCACAGTACGACGGGGCACCCATCTGAACACAAAATAACCGTTTCAAGCACAATTACCTCTGCTTTGAATCGTGTTCGATGCATGATAAGACACAAGAGTTCAAAGTATACCAAGAAAAATGAATGCCAAATGCTTACAGCAAAGTGCACAGTACGTAGAGGAAATAGTCACTATTTAATCTGATTTCCACAGACATATTACGATCCACGACCGTAAATAACCCTCTGAAAACAAAAGCACCGATTTTAACCCCGCCCACCCTCAGTCGACGTCCCGGGAGTTTTTTTCACGCCTGCGCTTAAAGTGTCAAGATGGCGGATAGTGCGGAACTGAAGGTAAAGCGCAGGCTGAATTCACTTTCATTCTCCTTTGTTTGTTTACATTGTGATTTAAGAAATTGTTGTGTAGCTCATACCGGTCCATAAAGACATAATTCACATATACCTGATACCGGCAGCTATCCATTCTTAACTAAAATTAACGCAAACTTGACAGTTTCTATATTACTGTTGTAGTTGTCTCTTTAAGAAATTAGTGGCGTTAATAACCTAAATAGCGATTAGCAACCGTCACTCACACCGAGTTGTAACTCACACTAAATCATATGGGATAGAAACAGTAATTGCTAACTGCATATGTGTTAATTGAAATAAACAAAGCTTATTTCACTTGCGTGCTGGAAACTGGTATAATGGTGTATTACTTAATAAATAGTGTGCAGTTTTTAGTCAGAGGGAATTCGGTCAGATACTAAATGCTAAACATTTGTGTTGTATTTCAGTGTGAAGTAGTCTGATTTTGCATTGATAGTTGTAGTAAGCAGCATATTACGTTTCGGCTTTTTTAATTTGTTTTGCTGGATGTGGAGACCTTTGCTCATGAAAGTACAAGCTGAATTACTATATCATGATGTGCTTATTGATGGATATATTATTCTGTAAACTGAAGCATCAAGTGACGGAACGAGTTTTTGCGAGAGCAATTGTTCTGCAAATGTTTGCCCTGCACAATTGTGGTTGCTGTATGTTATTTTACTGGCCTGTAAATTTGCACTCCTGGGGGACCGATTTTACAGTTATGGCCATAATGTGTGCAGGATGGCGATGGACATCTTCTGTTTCCTAATGCCTTTTGTTTACAGATGAGCAACTGCATGATCAAGAGAAAGGTTTTGAAAGTTGGGCGCAGTGTTGTATTTGCTGTAAGCTTTTCATTTATTGCTACAGTGCAATATCTCTTTAGCGTTAATTATTTCAGAACCCTTTCCTGGTGCTTGCTACAGATCTCTGTGTCATTCTTCTACAGTTTTCAATAAAGCACTAGTATTGGTTGCTGCATATTCGTGTATGTTTTTAAGTGATTTGGCTTTCATTAAATTCAGCGGTTATTTTTGTTTGCACATACTAAAAGCATATCTAATATATTTGAATTATTTTGTTCGCGTGCATAATTTAATAAGCTGTTGCTCAGGCTTGTTTCATAGTTGTCATTGTTGGCATGCGCAACTGTACTGTGATGGACAGTTGTCTGATGTTTGGTTTTAAGAATACCGTTTGTTGCCGAAAGTAAACTCCGGCGCCTGTGGCAGGTGTCTGCATTGAAAGCACATTTGAAAAAAAATGAAAGTATTTTCTGAAGATCACTTATTTATTATTCTGTGGTTGACTCTTAACAAGTTTTTACGATTAGCACTTAACACTTGGGGAGGCATGTTTAATTTCTGCTAGTATTTCGTATTGTGGTAGAGGGGAGCGATGCGTCTGTTGCAACTTTTTTTTACAAGATGTCAGAAATCTTAAAATATGTTGCGTTTCGTTTTCCGAAAGTCTGAAATTGACAGGTGATTTTCATTTGAATATCAGTACTTTATGGTTGCTTTTTTTTGTTGATAAAGCAGATATTCGTGTCTTGTGGAAAAAAACTAATTTTAATATGATAGTTTTGTTATTATTACTTTCTGGTGACTGCGTCTGAGTGATCAACCCACCATATTCATTTAACAAAGAGATAAGTGTAGTATGAGTTTGAATGAGAAATGAGGAGGAGTGTTTAGAATGTTATGGCCCTTTTGCACCATTGCAGAATGGATGTAAGCCCCCATTTACCACCATGTGGGAAGCCCTCCCCCTTAAATCACTGTAATTTTGAGATTGTACCTGTCAAATATTGCACAGAAAACAACTTATTTTATGTTTGAGGTTTCATAAATTTGGGGTTAGAATATGTAATTGAGTGGTGGGATTGCCACCCCTTCCCTGTTTAAAGAAAAAAAAAACTTTTGTTAAAAACTTTTAGGTATGTGGCTACAAATAGGAGACACTTGCAGGACACCATACTTTCAGATGTGCAATCATTTTGTTAAATGGAAGATATTGTATTAACCAATGAAGAAATAAGATTGAACATATAGGTGGTTGTGTATACTTAACTGATTAGGGGTTATTTGAAATGTTCCTGAGTAACTTGATCTTTGAGAGTGAAGTTTGAGAAGTCAGGTTGAGTATGAACATTGAGAATAACTGTTGCTCGAGTTATTTATGTAATCACTTGCTGTTTCTTCTAGTTTTGGGACTTCTACAATTTCTGTATGTCTCAGCATAAAAGAAAAAGGAGAATAAGTTTACTTCTTTATTTTCTTATCTATTTATAGCCCCTTACTTTCTGTGTAATGCGCATATAGTAGATCTGCCACTTTTTATGCTCTTTGTACATCAAAACTTTATTTTAATGCATTAAAGAAATCAGGGAAATTGTGTTAATGCAGCAATAATTGATAGTGTTTTTGTTTGTTACTGATATACTTGACACTTATCCGGCCCATAATTGAGTATAACGCCCCATTCGGTATGTACTGTACTAAAAACTTACAGCAATTAGAGAGACCTCAGAGGTTTCTAAGAAAGAAGATCAAGAGCCTCCAGCGTGTTCCTTACATGGACTGGCTAAAATCCCTGTCACCATACTCCATCTTATAGACTTCTTAGGGGAGACTTATGCCTGGCTTACAGAGCAACCCAAAACCCAAACCTAATGGACTTACTGCATGTCTGTAAATCAGATGGGTCTAGGGCTACCTGTTCCAGGGAGTTAAGTATGGCCTGCGACTTAAATAGGACATGTAGGACAGACAGATTTATCTTCTAGCGACCGCCATGTCTTTGGAACAGGCTATCAGTTCATGTGAAACAGAGCTCCTCTATGACGCTGTTCAAAAGGAATCTGCATGAGTGGATGTGGGACTGTAAATTCTTACCGGGGATGGTGCCCACAACCCTCCTGGACATGGGCAGTCATCACTAAATGCAATCTTGGGTATTGATTAGTACCTCTACAGCATTACATTGGGTTGAAATGGTTAGGCTTAAAATGACCTCCTGGTCGAAAGCCTAGTAATTTCCTGTGATCCTATGATCCTACATGTCTGTCGTCAATTTTTTTTTCAAATTCTTAGGGATAGGAAGTATGCTTACAAGTGAGTAATAGTGCTTCTTGACTGGTTTTAGTAAGTGCATGTAAATGGAAGTATGTGTGATTTTTTTTTTTAAGTTTGTGAGCAGTACTTGCAAAGAAGCTGTATCAAGGAGGTAAATGTTTGAAAATTTGTTGATATGGACTGAGCAAAGGACATTTTAAGTTTGCATTTTTGCAGTGTGATTGGATTCTAAAGCAAAGGACATTTTAAGTTTGCATTTTTGTAGTGCAATTGGATTCTACTAAAGTGATTGTATTGCACAAGTACAGTAGTGTACTTAATGCACTGTAGTAAGGGATTAAGGCATGACAGGTAGTGCTGTGTCATAGGATCTTAGCATGCATGAGTTATGTTACTTGTTTGTTATAAATTATCTGTCACGTAGTGTTATATTTATTTTGTTATTGTTTTGTCTTCTTGATGGATTGGAAACATATTGGTAATTGTTTAACTTTCAGATTAAAAAGAATCTATTCATTTTTTGTGAAAGGCAGAATGGAGTTTGGTGAAATCTGTAATGAAGGAGAGTAGCTAACTGAGGAGCTGTAGGCTTGAAGGTTTTGTCAATGCGAGAGGGTAGGGGGCAGTAGTATCTATGAAGTAAGACTTTTTGGCATCGTTGTGTGCTTTAACACTGTAATATCTTTAGAACAAGTAGATGCTGAATTTGTTTTCCTGTAGTACATCTTGTCCAGTTTGTGGCCGTGGGAGTCGCAGTCTGGTCCTGTACACATTCTGTCTGGCTGTTCATCTAAGCTTTGAAAACACAAAATTATTGTAGTTTTGGCCATCTACAAGCCCCCTTCTATTGCGGCATCTGTGTGCCAAACTGTTGAAATCAAAGAGGTCATGGAAAATGTCATTGAAACTGACAACTTCATATGACTGAGCTGTCTTAGTCATAGGTGTTTCAAAACAGTTCTAGAGGCAGAAGGAGGTGAGCACTATGATACTTCAGTCAAGAGTTGGGGCTGACGAGGGCAGGAACATTAACTGGATTTGGGTTATGAGATGAGGAAGTAGAATCCTTCTTGAACAGCAAAGGCAAAGATGCCACCTTCTTAGAGTATGACTTTAGACAAATTACCTCATATTTGTTTTTCATATCACTGAATTGTCAGGCTTAAATATCAAAGTGCAGGGTGAGAATCCAGTAGTCAGCAGACTTTGTGAATATGATGTATTCATTCAAATGCTTGAAATGATAAATAGGTATTTGGTCACAAAGAATGATATTTATTCTTCAACCCTTCACACAAGACCTGCTGAGACTGAGAACTAAACAGAATACTGCGTGTGCATTGGTAATGGTCTTTATCCCATGTAGTGGAACGTATCGTAGTTTCATAGGTTAGTACTAGGCTAACTGCCCCTTTGGGCCATTTTAAGCCTAGCCAATTATCCCATGCGAGAATCAAACAGTGCATCTTGTGTCTGTAAGGTAGATGCTTTAACCATTGTGCCAACCTCCCAAAAGTCAAATGAGTGTTTTGAAGAGGAGCCCTCACACAATGTGATATTGAATGTTTTCAGTTATTTTTCTGCAGAAATGTACACAAATTTGACAGAAAATAAAGTTTCCTGCAGTTTTATGACAGAGAAAGGGATTAGTGTGGTTGATATTATAGGGATACTGCAGAGTAGAGTAAAATGAAAGGTTATAAAAGGCTGCAAAATGGCTAGGTTAGAGATCGTGTAAAAGTGGACTGGATGTTGGAACAAGCCTGAATTTTTTTTTTAGTTTCTGAGGTCTGAAGGGTCAGTGTATGACCAACATATTCAGCTACATGTTAATTCAGTAAAATGTAAGAACAAAAAGGTGAGCAGTGAAAAGGAAGGTGAATAGTGAATGCTGGAAGTGTGAAGAGAACAAGGCAGATTACCTGCATATATGAAGTGAACACAGAGCTAGGATGTATGTAGAAGGATGTGACTGCAGAGATGGAAAAAGTCTACAAGTAGAAGGTAGGCAAGACACAGGAAGTTTTCCTTTCTGGGGTCGATGTTTGCAAGGAATGGTGACTTGAAAAGGACTGGGTAGGATTAACTAATTGGTAATATGTATGGCTGGATGGATAAAAGGGAACTACAGAGGAAGTAGAAAGGATAGAACCAAAAGTGAGTGTGCAAGATAAACTGGCTGTGATATCTGAACATAAGAAAGGGGAGGGAGTTGGAGTTAAAGTGTAGGCAGGACCAAGAGGCTGTTAGATCTTTGGAGGCAATGGTGTGAGTGTACTGGAGAAGTAAGTGCAAGAAGAATTGAAGGCGGCAGTGACATCAGAATCATTTTTCTGTGCTATGTAGAACAGTATGACGTGAATTGTGATTGTGTATTTTTTGTAACATAGATTGGATATTCTAGATATGGAGTATGTAAAATGAACAACATAATTAGATAAAAAATATAGTACTTATTGGTTGCCTAGCCCATTGTGAGAACTGAATTTTACAAAAAAAAAAGGCTGATTAGGATAAGCCATCCAAGATGCATATCAGGCAGTACCTTGCATTGCCACTTCATCTGTAAGAGTAGACATAGAGCATTTGCTCAAGTAAAAACATTGGTAGAGCTCCTCGCTAATAATATGAATTAGATATGCGAGTATCTGATGGTAGTTTGGATTGTACCTGCTGCTTTCCTTGAGCATGTTCCATATTGGCTGTGAAAGAGCTGCTTTCTGTGAGTTTTAATTAGGTCTGCAGTAGTTTCAGTCTAGGTGCAAAATGCTTTCAAATGAATTTGCAAAGTTATGGCAACATTACTGTATAATTTTTTTTTCAGTGAAACAATTTTTGTAATGTCAGATGTGATGTGTGATTGATTAATATGGATCTTTGCACAAATCTCACAGTCTAGATTCAAATCTTCATGTTCTCCCTTGCTTCTTAACTGTGAGATAGTATAGAACTTTGTGATGGATATAAACAACAAATACACTTTGAGTAACATTAATGTTCCCTGCTAGACTTGACAATCTTGGTTTGTGGCTCCTTTGCCAGAAATGTTGGATATCCTCTCTCTTTTTTTTCTCCTTTAAACAGTTTCAGTTTATGACATTGCAGTGCAGTCATCAAGTTGCTAATCTCACTATTGTGTGATCTGCCTCAGTTTGTGTAGAGTATCGTTCTATGTGTGTGTGTGTATACATGTATGTATATGTGTGTGCGTGTGTGTGTATACATATATATATATATATATATATATATATATATATATATATATATAGGTTTACCATCGTTTGTTCAAATGGCAAATCATTTGCTGTTCGAAACAACAAAAAGTAATACCGAACACGAACAGTCCGAACGGCCACAATGTCGACCCAAATAATCGACACATTTGAGTCGACATTGTTACCGAAACCATCACGTGATAGCCGTATAGGAGCTGATGTAAATCAGACTCCTATATGACATATCACATGGGTGCTGGGGGGCAAGCCCCCTTGCACCCCCACATCCCCCGCTACTAATATATTCTAACTCAGAGATCGCACTATAATGGGGATATGCATGAATTTCCAATCCTCACTGTACTGCAATCTCTGTGCAGATAGTTGAATACACTTATGCAAATGCACTACTGCATTCCCGTAAGTGTGTTTGACTATCCCATCCATTTGAGTTTTGTACATGACATTCTGATTTTTGGCAGCAGTGCTGCCTACAGGCTGTCGTTCGCACAAACAATAGTAAACCATGTGTGTGTATGGGTGTGTGTGTGTGTGTATATATATATATATATATATATATATATATATATATATATATATATGCGTGTGTTTTTGTGCACTATATGTGTGTGTGTGAATGTGCATGCTCGCATGTGTCAGCGGCAGGGCTAGCCACCTGGCGGTGTGAAACTTGACTGTAGATAATTGCCATTCTTGAAGTGACACCCCAACCCCATGTGCAGAAATGGGAAAAGGGGTGGCGGTTGGATGATGGATATGTGTGCGTGTATATAAATAAAGTCTGTGTGTGTGTGTGTGTGTGTGTGTGTGTGTGTGTGTGTGTGTATGTATGTGTGCGTAAAGAGGGAGAGAGAAGATATGAACAGCTTATTATGCATTTGAAATGTGGATGGTCAAGAACATATAGCAAGTAGTTACAATTATTCATAATACCTGAAACTTTAGCTGCTGTGATGTGCTACTGCTTATGGAGGGAAAAAACAGAAGCCATAAAACATTTAGCACTGCCACACAAGCATTGGCCAGAAGCTAAGACTACATCTGATGGACTAATAGCTTTAAAAGCTGTTAAACACTTAGAATGGTTTGTTTTTTTGTATGTGGTAGCTGGAAGTGTTTTGCATTTTTTTTTTAATTTTTTTTTTCCATTAGTTACCATCAAATACATGTAACAGTTTTTAATATGGGTTTGCAAATATTTATTAGCAGTCATCCCAAAATCTCCAACCCCCTCCTCTCAATTCTATTTTATTCATAAAATTTAAATGTAGAGTAAGTTTGTTATTATTTCTTTATAGCAAATTCATGTGTAATACCCAAATCCTGGTTCCAGATTTCTAAAATAAATATTTTTGTAAAAAGACTGTGTTAACATTATTGAATTACCATTAAACAAAACCTTCCACAAGAATACCATGTGTTCCTGGAGACTTTCCTGCAGGTTAATTATATATCATCATTTTGTCTCTTCTCCTCCTATCTTAACTGCTAATTGTTGAGCCTCCTCTACCTCTAACCTTGGCGTACTAAAATCTTCCATAAATATTTCCATTTGTGCTCTTTCTTGATTTCCATACTTCTCTGCTTTTATACAAACTTTCATGAAATTTCTGAAATATCTCTAATACCGCTACATGATCTCTGGTTATTTTTCTTGTAATAGGCTGTCTATGTTTGGTGACAATCCTTTCTACTTTTTGCTGCTTAAGTCATTGTTCTAAAAGTTTTTGTGCTCTGGAGTTATCAAAAAAAAAAAAAAAAAGTTGCATAACAGCAGTCTTTCTAAACTCTTATCTTATTTTCTCTTTAACGCAGTGTAGTTGTGCCTCTTCTTGTTTTGAGAGTCCTCTTATTCTGCAACACTTTACTTTGTCGCCCCTCTAAAGAATTCCTATTTATCCTTAACCATGTCTCTCTTTCTTTTATTTTTACCCTGTTTTTAACCTCCATTCTCATTTTATTTCACTCACTAGCTGTAAGGTCTGCAGGAATTTCTATCTTCCCTAGTAATGGTGGAATAATTTCCACTACCCATTCCTTAAGTTAGTCTTTTTTAAGAAGTAGGTGGAAAGTTACAATACCTCATTTTTACTTCATCATCCTGCATTTTTATCTTAGTTTTTAGAGGTGTATGATCTGAAATGTTTATTGGATGTGCATCGGAGCTTTCAATTAAATGCATATATTCCTGTGAAATATAATTACTGTCTAGTCTATCCCAGTTATTGTTCCTTGGGAGTAATATGTGAATTCTCTCAGAGTTCCTACTACTGATTTCACGTCCATACCAAATATTTTCATAAATTTCTTCAGAAATGGAAAAAAATAAATTTCTTTAGAAATCTATCCTCTTTTGTTATGTTTTCTCTTCTAGGTCCTCCAGATACACCCTCTCTGTTGCACATCAAGTTCCAGTCCCCACCTTTAATTAATACTCCTTGTTGAAAGCTTATTATTACTCCTAAAATTTTCTTAACCTATATAATAGCAGTTTTTAGTGAATATAAGTATGTCATGAGAATTCTCCTCCCTTGACAGTAGTCCCTTTTCTACCACTAATCTGCTATTGTTAATTTTTTTCCTGTGTCACTATTGGAGTTTCTCTAGCAATTAGTATTACTCATATTTTTATTTGTACCGGATACCCATCTGAGTGTCCATCATGAAATCCTTGATTTATCAAATCCACATGCTCATTTCTTTCCATATGTTCCCCCTGCAACATCACTATTTTCACCTTGCATTTCTTAATGTAATATAAAACTCCTACGTTTTCATCTGTACCTGTAAGGCTGTATGGATAGCATAGTCTTAGTGATAAGAAGTTATTGTTCCCACCTATTGTACATGACAGCTTTTTGAGTATGTATTTCCAGCTTTTTTGTTACATGCTCACATTGATGTTTGTCAGGTTAATCTTGTATACAGTTGTTTCTTGTCATCTCAATTTGAATCTGTACTGTATCACATTTTTCAAGACTTTCTCTTTTAATGAAAACCATCAGACAAAAAAACTAAATACATTTTTCAGAACACCCCATAACATATTAACTTAGAACAAGCACACAAAACTATGTACATATTCAAAAAAAATGAGGTTTAACCTTTCTGATAGGAACAGTTACCTCAGATCTACAGCTGCATCCACAGGTGTTAATCACCCGGAAATTAAGGTTACCCATGCTGAAGCTCATTTTGTAGCCTGTACTTTTGCTTACAGCGATTGCTGTCTGTTATTTTCATATCTTTATTCCCTTCCCAGATGTGAAAAACAGCTTGTGTGCTTTCATAAAACATTGATTTTTAGCCTTAAGAAAAAAAGTAAATTGTAAGCTGATATAGTAAATGCATTGACATATTAAGGCTGCTAGGGAAGCTGCTATCTCTTATTCACTTCCAATAATTTAAAGTTTTACTTTTTAATGAGCTGCTTGCCATTGTACCTTTCTTTATATTTTACATTTCCCTAAGCAAACAATTCTCAGAACTCTCAGCATTATTGCCTGCACCTGCAGATAGCTTATTTCAATGGAAACAGAACAGAATATACAACTGCCTTCAGCTGCAGACTTCCTAACCCACTGACATTCGCTAAAAAAAGAAAAAAAAATGCCATTGCATATGCAAGAAACTTAGCACTTTTCATGGCATCCATCAGTCTGTCTTATTGTTCAAGCCTTCTTACTTACACAAAGTACTTGTTTTTTTTTTAGATTAAGCCAAAGGCATTAATGCAGACATTTACCAATGCAGAAATAAAACATCTCAGCTCTACATATGCCCAGTATATTAACTTTAACTTGTCCTGCCTCCCTTTTCTTTTTAGATTGCAATGCCTATATTTCATAAAACCCCAAAAAGTGCTTTGTTATATGTGCTGAAAATATTAATCACCGGAAAGACTCCCCCTCACCCCCCACATTTAATATATATATATATATATATATATATATATATATATATATATTTTTTTTTTTTTCCAAATCTGCTTTACTGTGCAACACACAGTTTATATCCTGAAATATTTTATATAAATATTGTTAAGAACAAACTTTTTTAATCTTGTATATATGTGTGTGTGTGTGTGTGTGCGTGTGTATATATTTTATATATACAATTTATAAGTTTTTTTTATATATATATATATATATATATATATATATATATATATGATACATGTACATATTTTTTTATGGATATATATATATATATTTTGTGTGTGTGTATATATAATATATATATATATCTGCGGTGGTGGTGCTGCGGTAGCGTTGTCGCCTCACAGTAAGACGTTGTCCTGTTCGATTCTCAGCTAAAGTGTCTTCTGTGTGGAGACATGCGTGAATGGGTGTACCTTTGTTGAAGGTTGTGCGTCAGGCCTGGCAAGTCGGTACATAAAAATCTACTGCCAATCATTAGCGGACCGGAGTTCCGCTGTGGCGACCCCTAACCGGGAAAAGCCGAAAGATACAACAACATATGCATACACATATGTATTTAATATATATATATATATATATATATGTAATATATGTATTTTAATATATATTGTATGCATGTTATATATATATATAATATAGTATGTGTATTATATAATTTATATAAATACATATTATGTAATGTATATTATATAATATATATATTATATGGGCGGCAGCAGTGGTGCAGCGGTTAGCGTTGCCGCCTCACAGCAAGAGGTTCTCCAGTTCGATCCTCTGCTGGGGTGCCTTCTGTGCAGAGGCTGCATGTCCTCCCTGTGGTCGCATGGGTTTCCTCCCACATCCCAAAGACATGCTGTAGGTGGATTGGGTTTGAATGTGTATACATATATAGGGTTTGGCATTTGGCTTAGTGGATTAAAGAACTATTAATGTGTTTTGTGGTCCAGTGGTACAAGGTTTGATCCCCTTGGCTTCCATTGCCTAACTGTGTGAGTCTAAGCAAGTTACATAATTAGGGACCACTCCTGGGCTGAGTCTGAAAAATGTCTATGGAGGTCAGTGCTGTACCCTGGAAAACAAATATTAATAAATTATTATTTTAATTACAATGTTTGGTGTCCTTCTAAACAATAATGACATAAAGTGGGGTGTATGCTTTACAGTCTACCCACAAGTTTAACAGTCAACAAAAGTCTAATCTTTCACAGCAACTTTTTCATGGAAAGCCATATTACACCAATGTGATTGATGCCTTATAATCCTACATTTATTCACTAATTTCAGTATTGCTTGTCTTCTTCCTGTTCATCTCTGTCTCTCAAAACCAGACTGTGGTTCAAGTTCAAAGTGCTTTTTTGTGTCTCTCAAGGATTTTCCTTTGGGATATTAAGAATGGTTTCTCTGTCAAAGTCTGTCTATGAGCTTTATTGTTAGAAGAACGAGAAGCAGAGCCCCTTCTGTTTGATGGCTCACTTTTTGTTGGATAAACTTTTGTATTTCATCCTTAGCCAGTTCTGCATCAAAAAATATTTTTGATCATCTAGAAAAAGTATTCTGAAGATAGCTCAGTACAACAGCTTGAATCTCACACTTGCCTCTTGACATTCAGTGATTACTGGGTTAAATTTGCTTCTTTTCTGCCTGTTGTACTGTGAGTAATCATTTTCCACAAACATTCTACTTTCTCCAGTTTTTGAGTTGCCCTTCTGCTACAGTTTTGTCACGATCATTTCTTTGCTGGTATGATTACATCTTTACTAATATAGATCTAGGCTACTTTCTCATGGCCAGGTTTGGAGTATACACTGGATGTGCCTTTTCAATTAACAAATCCTGCTGTGGAATACCAGGCCAGGTGCTTATTTGTGCTTTCATAAAATTAATGTATCTGTTCCTTCCTGTTTCTCTGATACAGCAGAAAATCTAATTTTTTCTGCATGCTCCGTCTTCTAGCTTTACTTTTTTTTTAAATAGCTCTTCTTGACAGTCTCTTACTCTCAGACATCCTTTTCTTTAATTCATGTCTGATTTTTGCAGTTTTATCAGTTCATCTTGATAGCTAGTTAAAGCTTCTTTTTCTAGCTTTTTGTTATTTGAGTTGATATACTTCTTCATTGTTTCATTTATTTTAATCATCTCCAAGTGCATGTGATTTATTTTTTCCTCTAAATTACTGGGAGCCATCTATTATACCAAAGCTGGAGGTTGAGCTGCTTTTTGCTGAATGGCTGCAGGATTCTTCCCAGTCAGTATTTTATGTTCACTTTTTCTAGTTGATTTTCTTTTACGTTATTTACATTTCTTCTTTGCTGGCATCCAGGCAGTGTATTTAGTAACTTTGCACAAGTTCTCAGAATTGCTAGCTGTTATTTCTCAGTTTCATTTTTCACAGTGGGAGAGCCGAAATTAAGCCGTTGATCAGTATGCAGCCATCTTGGAAGTTGACAGTGAAACTGTAGTTTTAGTGATTATTAATTACAGGTCATGTGTATTGGCAACTAATTTATTACATTGATTATTAATTAGTGTAAAACTTTTCATTGCATTTAGTGGTCTTTAGAATAAAGCCTTTGGCTAATAAAAAAGAGAGTAGGCATAGTAGCCAGCCTTGTCTAACTCCCATGTATTGTCGTTTAACAGTTGAAATAGTCAAGTTAATACAAATTTGATGTTTTGTTTGGGGAAAATAAAGTTATTAACTCATTCGAGGATGTATCACTTTTTTTGCTTTTCTCCAGTTAACACATATAGTTCCTCATGGTATCCAGACTTTATGTCTGATTTCTTTAAGTAACTTACTGGTTAATAAAATGCAGTATTAGATTGGGCAAGGAATAATTAACAAACTGACACTAAGACTGTTAATGTAGGATGCCCCACAGTAGAGAAATTCATCACTTTCTGCTACTTATTAATTATATTTTCATATTTATGTTCATGTCTTCATACAAGCTGTTGAGGGGTATTATTTGAAATGCTGTGGTGGGAAATGGGATATGTCCATTTATATTACAATTTGCTAGGAATATTGCAATTTTTTTCTTTTGTAGTTATGACAGCAAACAATATTTCCATATGTACTTAATACTTAGAAAAACAAGTGCATGGCATCAGGTGAAACATTAGATATTGTTGATAAACTCTCTGATATTTGTACTACAAGTTGCACATCTTGGGAGGTATTTTGTGTTATTTATATTGCAAAATATACAGTTAATCTTATGTTTTCATACTTCTGTAAATATTTCAATAAACATGCATCCAGAATAGATTTTCTTGCTGTCATGTCAAAGCTTATTGGTTGTGTAGTTTACAGGGTACGACAATTTGTTTAGGAGAGTTTAGCAAAAATATAACCCTTTATCTTTGTATTATAATATATTATGCATTTATGAAAAGGGAATGCTATTGCTGTAAAGAATACTTCTCACTGATATCATTGCTATTTGTACAGTTTTCATTGTTCACAAAATACTTACATTTGTATATCTTTTGCTTTTAAGTTCATTTTTCAGAATTTGCTCTGGAACTGCAAGGGTGTGTATGGGCTGCTAGAGGTATAATATTCCACATCACATAGGTGCTTATGAGTTAAGTTGTATAAAGGAGAAGAAATATTTAATTTTTCCAAAATTATGAAAAGATAATTTTTATTGTATAAAAACCATTTGAGCATCTAGTGAACAGAACACTACATCTAGTAACTTTTTTGGCTATATAATTGTATTGCTTGCAATGCTTGAATAGCTGTGTGATGCTGCCAGCCCAGCTAGCTGGAATTTTGTAAATAATTCTGTTATCTGTGAATATTGCTATGATTTATACAGAACTGTATGTTATGTACTGAGCTTCAAGAATGTAAACACAGTGTACTCTACTGAAAAAAGAACATAATGTTTTACAATTGTGTTTATCTCTGTTTCACTGAAGGAGACCGGATGTCTAGACTTAGAAATTTCTTTCTATTCTCTTGAAACAGAAGTGATTACTAGGTTTAAAATGTAAAGTGTTTTTATTGCTCTGTAACTTCCTAGCAGCTGCACTTCAGAGAGATGTACTTCTCACACAGAGATGCTAAACATTCTTAGTTTCTGTTAGCCTGGGAACTGAAGGCAGGTGACAAAAAGTGATTTCATCCAAAGCTGACCCAACAGTAATGTTTGATAATAATTTAAGAACTCTCACAGAGACAGACTTTGCATTTTCTGTCTTGGACCTAGAAACATCCATCACTTCTGCCTGCATGTTGCTCTGTAAGTAAGATTTAGGTGTAGTATTTGTCTTAGATATAGATAGAAATATAGAGAAGATTAGTTTAGATGTTTTCTGTATTTATTTGAGACTGTCCTGCAATGTTGTTTTAAAATACCCTCAATTACCATCACCCGACTAAATACCGCTACATTAGCTTAAAAAAACAAAAGCTACGAAAAAATCATAAACAAATTTTTAAGACTCATAAGCAACTTAAAAATTAATCTTATGAAGGATGGAGACATCCACCCCAACCCTGGCCCATCCACAACAGTAGACCCAAGCACACCATCTAACAACCCAACGTGTACTACCCAGATTGATAGACTTCCAAACTCATTTCTGGTCTGTCATCTCAACATCAGAAGCCTAAACAACAAGATCCATAGTCTACATGGACTCTTTAACTGTTCACTCCCCTGATATCCTCTGCCTCACAGAAACTTGGCTAAAACCAATAACCAAAGATAACGAAATACCCCCCCCCCCACAGTACAACATCCTTAGACTGGACCGGATCTCCAGGAAAGGTGGTGGGGTAGCTGTACTATACAAGTCTACAATAACAATAACAATTGACACCTAACAGCCACCCCAGTTTGGCAATGCAGAAATTCTCATCACCAAACTAATAATAAACAAAAATAAATGCAGATACATTATCTGCATTTATATTCCACCCGGCAAGAATGATAATCTAGAAAATATCTTGCATTGGCTAGCTTTAACTATCCCAGAAAACCATTGTCTTGGGGGACTTTAACATTGATTGGAACACCTGTTCCTCTCAAACTCCCTCCACCCATTTTAAACCTTCACGGGTTTACTCAGATCATTGCCACCCCCATCAGATTTAGCAAAAATAGAGTCAAAGATAGTATCCTTGATTGGATACTTATTAACAGCCACCCCCAAAAGTACAAATCAGGTACATTACCCGATGATCTAAGTGATCAGTACCTTACCTATATTATTAGGCTCAAAGCTGACATTCCCAACTAGCCCACCTACAAAACTATAAGAAACGTCAGGAACTTTAACCTTGACAACTTCCAAAATGAATTCAAAGCATGTAATTGGAATGTCTTGAAACTACTCCCATTACAAGAAGCAATTGAGTACTTCAGTACTAGATTTCTGGCTATCCTTAACCACCATGCTCTTAACCGTACCATCCGTGTAAAAGCCACAGTTGCACCGTGGCTATCTACAGAAACAAAAAACAAAATTAAACTAAGAAACAACGCCTGGGCCAGGTGGCATGTTACCAAAGCCCCTATGGACCAAGTAAGATACCGGCAGCTAAGGAATCAGACCAAAAAGTCTGTCATTCTTGACAAAAAAAATCACTACACCCTCCTACAACAAAAATATCAGCTAAAACCTCAAATGTTCTGGGCTGGTATTAACAATCTTCTCCACCCAGGCTGTTCCTCCACTCCTACCCCATCAGCTGCCCTTAATAAATCCCCTGTAGAAATTGCATACAGCTTCATCTCCTTCTTTACTGAAGCTGTCCAGTCTCTAGCTACCCATCTCACTCCATCGGACACAAACACCAGCTCTGGCACATCTAGCCCTGATCCACCCAGCACCCAACCCACCTTTACCTTTCAAACCGTACCTACCAACCTGATCCTGACCTTACTCAAAAAGATAAAACCTACTACACTAGCTGCCGACCACCTCCCAGCTGAATATCTTCAAAAAGCAGCTGATGCCGTAGCGCTTCCTATTTCTATTCTGATCAACAGATCCATCTCAGAAGGATCCATCCCAGCAATATGGAAAATATCACATGTTATACCTCTCCATAAAAGAGGAATTTCCACAGAATTGTCTAACTTTAGACCTATAGCCATTCTTTCACCACTATCTAAAATCATGGAAAGATGCATACACAAACAAATCATGCACTTTCTTATTCAAAACGGAAAGCTCGCCGACTCTCAGCATGGCTTTCGATCATTCCACAGTACCATCATGGCTCTTCTGTCTTTCTTTGTCATCAGTCTTCATCATAACAACAGCAAACTATCTTCAGCACTCTTCCTAGATCTCTCAAAAGCTTTTGATATGGTCAACCATCAGCTACTGCTCAATACCCTACAAACCATCGGTTTAGACCAACATGCAATACAATGGTTTCACTCCTACCTAAACGGTAGACTGCAGGCTGTCTTATGGCAGAGCAAGCTGTCATCCCAACTTCCTCTAACTCTAGGTGTCCCACAAGGGTCCATACTAGGTCTCCTTCTTTTCTCTATCTTTATCAGTGATCTGCACACCACCATTCCAGGAGTCACCTGCCTCCTATATGCAGATGACTCAACGCTAATATGCTCCGCCTCTTCTCCTACATAACTTCTAACCCTCACCCAGACCACTTTCAACATGGTAGAAACATGGCTAGCTAATTGCCGCCTGCTTCTAAATCCTAACAAAACTAAGCTACTACTTTTCTCCCCTAACCATAGAATTTCTCCTCCTTCTTTCAACATCAAGTCTAGCAATGACACCGTTATCTCCCCTGATGACCATACAAAGCTTCTAGGCGTAAAAATAGACAACAACCTTAAATTTGATAAACACGTAAATCACATTATTAAGTCTGTCAACAAAAAACTTGGCTCCCTGTACAGAGCCAAACCTTTCCTCACCCCCCTAGCTAGGGTAGCTACTGCAAGATCACACCTCCTCTCTACCCTAATGTATGCCTCCCCTGTACTCACCAACCTGTCCAAAACTGATAAATTATTATGATGATACAATTGTATAGCCAGATTCGCTACTGGCATGGCTTTTAGGACCCACCATTGCCAGAACCTCAAAGCACTGGGATGGCTAGAGTATCCTACCCTTTTACAGTTCAACTAGCTTATAGTAATGCATAAAGTACTCATCAACCTGATAACACCCCTACCCTCAAAAAGTATTCTTACCCCTCATAGTGCTCTCAGGCCATTACGCTCAGCTGATATACTATTGATCATCATCTTCTTTCGGCTGTTCCCGTTAGGGGTCACCACAGTGGATCATCCATTTCCATTTCTTCCATTTCCATTTCTTCCTGTGCTCTGCATCTTGCTCTGTCACACCAACCACCTGCATGTCCTCTCTCACCACATCCGTAAACCTTATCTTAGGCCTTCTTCTTTTCCTGTTACCGGGTAGCTTCATCCTTAGCATCTTTTTCCCAATATACTCAGCATCCCTCCTCAGCACATGTCCAAACCAATGCAATCTTGCCTCTCTGGCTTTGTCTCCAAACCTTCCAACCTGGGCTGACCCTTTAATATACTTATTCCTAATCCTGTCCATCCTTGTCACACCCAGTACAAATCTTAGCATCTTTAACTCTGCCGCATCCAGCTCTAATTCCTGCCTTTTTGTCAATGCCACTGTCTCCAACCCATATAACATAGTTGGTCTCCCTACCCTCTTGTAGACCTTCCCTTTCACTCTTACTGTTACTTGTTTGTCACAAATCACTCCTGACACTCTTCTCCACCCTGCCTGTACTCTCTTCTTCACCTCTCTTCCATACTCACCATTACTCTGAACTATTGATCCAAAGTATTTAAACTCCTCCACCTTCGCCATCTCTACTCCTTGCATCCTCACTATTCCTCTTATCATCCCTCTCATTCACACACATATATTCTGTCGTAGTCTTGCTGACCTTCATGCCTCTTCTCTCTAGAGCATATCTCCATCTCTCCAAGGTCTCCTCCACCTGTTCCCTACTCTCACTACAGATCACAATGTCATCTGCAAACATCATAGTCCATGGGGACTCCTGTCTGATATCGTCTAACAACCTGTCCATCACCATTGCAAATGAGAAAGGGCTCAGAGCTGATCCTTGATGTAATCCCACCTCCACCTTAAACACATCCGTCACTCCCACCGCAGACCTCACCACTGTCACACTACCCTTGTACATATCCTGTACCACTCTTACATACTTCTGTGACACTCCCAACTTCCTCATACAATACCACAACTCCTCTCTAGACACCATGTCATATGCTTTCTCTAAGACTACAAAAACACAATGCAACTCCTTCTGGCCTTCTCTGTACTTCTCCATCAACACTCTCAGAGCAAACATCGCATCTGTAGTGCTCTTTCCCGGCATGAAACCATACTGCTGATCACTAATCATCACGTCTCTTCTTAACCTAGCTTCCACTACTCTTTCCCATAACTTCATGCTGTGACTGATCAGTTTAATCCCTGTGTAGTTACTACAGCTCTGCACATCACCCTTATTCTTAAAAATCGGTACCAAAACACTTTTTCTCCATTCTTCAGACATCATCTCACTTTTCAAAATTTCATTAAACAATCTGGTTAAAAACTCCACTGCCATTTCACCTAAACACCTCCATGCTTCCACATGTATGTCATCTGGACCAGCAGCCTTTCCATTTTTCATCCTCTTCATAGCTATCCTTACTTTCTCCTTGCTAATCCATTGCACTTTATGATTCACTATCCCCACATCCTCCAACCTTCTCTCCATCTCATTCTCTTCATTCATCAACCCCTCAAAGTACTCTTTCCTTCTGCTCAACACACGCTCCTCACTTGTAAGTATGTTTCTCGCATTATCCTTTATCACCTTTACCTGCTGCACATCTTTCCTAGCTCGGTCCCTCTGTCTAGCCAATCAGTACACGTTCTTTTCTTCCTTCTTAGCATCTAACCTTTCATACAACTCTTCATATGCCTTATCCTTAGCCTTCGCCACCTCTCTCTTTGCCATGCACCTCATCTCCTTATACTCCTATCTACTTTCTTCATCTCTCTGACAGTCCCACTTCTTCTATGCCAATCTCTTTCTCTGTATACTCTCCTGTACTTCCTCATTCCACCACCATGTCTCCTTGTCGTCCTTTTTCTGTCCAAAAATCCAACAACTCTGCAGGCGATGCTATATTTGCCAACTCAACTGGTAAAATCTGGAATCTACTTCCTACTACCATTACCAAGGAAACCTCACTACCCCTATTTAAAAGAGAACTCAAAAAATACCTCACATCTCATTGGCTGTGCTCTTGTTCTAAACCTGACTAACAACGGCTAAGACCTGCCTGCAATCAACTGTATGTATAAGTGAATTTAAGTAAATCTTTATCTTGCACTTTTTTCAAATAATACAGCATTTAAATTGATTTATCTGTGTTGCATTGAATACTGTCTAGCTGGAAGTTGTGGCTCTGTCTTTTCAGTTAATGCTTGTTAGAATTTAGTGCTTGTTAGAATTCCTGCATAGCCAGTGGTAAGTGGGGGTAGTTTCACTTCATTGATATTCGGTTTCTGCCTTATATAAGTGGTACATTTTGGATTATTTTCTGCTTAAACTCTGAGCTTTGGCCGGCTAAGACCTACCTGTAATCAACTGGACGTATAAGTGAATTTAAGTAAATCTTTATTTGCACTTTTTTCAAATAATACAGCACTTAAATTGATTTATTTCTCTTGCATTGAATACTATGTAACTGGAAGTTGTGGCTCTTTTTTTTCAGTTAGTTCCCCACCGACCCTGCTTTTGTTTTGGTGTTAATCTTGGTGGCTTTGAAACTGCCCGCCCCCCTTGTAAATTTGCATTTGGATACTCCTCCTGGGCCCATCTCATTTGCTCACTAAAAAAATGCACTTTATTCATCTGCTTTTACTGTATTTGTGTTTCTTCCTACTTTATTTTGCTTTTGCGTCATCTTAAAAGTACTCAATTGTATTTATTACTGCTTGGTGTAACTATCATTCTAAACCTTTTGGTTTAAGCACTTGGGCTTCAGACCAGTTGTTTTACATTAAGAAGGTTTGTGGTCTGCACTGTTGTGGCAGGACAGGTAGCTTACATCCTTCTAAGCTGAGACCTGCTGATTGAAGGCTCAGTGTCTGTTATTCTAAAAGTGTACTAGTTCTGGTTTAAGTATTTGGGCTTCAGGCCAGTCATTTTACATTAAGAAGGTTTGTGGTCTGTACTCTTGTGGGAGGAGAGGCTGGACTCTCTCCTTTTGAGCTGGGAATTTCTGGTTAGAGGCTTATAGTGCCTGCATATTTGAACTGTTTCTTACTGAAATTGGTGTCCCTTGTTTGCTGTCGCATAAACTAGATTCAGGCCTGCTGAATCTATCTTTGTTTGTATAACTTGAGCACTAATCCAGGCCTTCTTTTTTGGAGAAGGTTCCCCTGCACCCCAGTGGCAGGAGTGTGCAGTTAGAACTTGTCTGATTGAAGACTACAGGAACAGGGCCCAGTTTTGAGATTTTTTTACTGGTTAATTGGGTAATTTGTTTAAAAGCTTTTTCTGATTGCTTGTAGTCATCTAAAGCTGTTTTTAAGTGTATTTTTTACTGTTTTTGCCTTATCTTTTGAAAAAAAAATTGTCCTTGTTTCCCACCTTTCTAAGCTAGTGTAGTCCAGTTTGCAGGCTAGTGCTGAATTCAGGGTGTGTTACAAGCTTCTGAGTTGCTCATACCT
Source organism: Protopterus annectens (assembly GCF_019279795.1). NCBI lineage: Eukaryota > Metazoa > Chordata > Ceratodontiformes > Protopteridae > Protopterus > Protopterus annectens. The sequence goes on from NC_056739.1 coordinate 1,275,368,360, forward strand.
TACTTGGATAGAAGGAGGTTTCTCTGTTCACCTGTGAGCAGCCATCTGTCCCTGGAGGAGTGGTTCCAGCCCAAAAGTTAGCAGTTTATAGGCCATTTTGGGCTAATTTCTATCGCTTTCATTTCCCTGCTGTAAAAAACACGTTTGCACGGTTTTGCACGTCCGGGCAGCACTGGTTAGCTACGGCTAAATTATTCCTGGCTCCACCAAGTCTCCTTTTCAGTTTTTCCCTTGAAAGTAGTCTAACTCTCAACCTTAGCACTTAAAAAGCATCCTACAGTCCAGCACTTGCTCAGACCTAATAGCAAACACTAATATACCCCGACATTTGATTGCCCAGCAGGGCAAGGCTCATTATTCACCCCTCAGCAACCAAGCGACTAAACAGTGCAGTGCAAATTGTGGCCTGCTACAGATCACCCTTCATGACCCAGGACCACCACTCTGCCTTTCTGGAGACAGTGGAAAACATGAAGGTCCTACCGAACACCCTGATATTGGGTTATTTTCAGTTACCCTACCGTTAACTGGAAAAACTACTCAAGTACAAACTCCCAGGTCCAGCACTTCCTGGAATTTATCAATTCAAATGCCCTGGATCTGCTGGTAAACTTCCCTACCAGAGGTGAAAACATATTGGACCTGGTCATCACCAACATGGGCGACAGGTGTTCCGCACTGGAGGTCAACCCGTCACTGGTTAGATCAGACCATAAACTAATCACTCTGGATGTCCACACCACACCACCACCCCCCCAACCAGGGAAACCACAGTGAAAAACTTTTCTGTAGCAAACTTCACCTTACTTAGGACAGAGGTGGTAAGTTTCACAGCCTCACGCTAAAGGATAACAGTGTCCAAGATGAAGGAACCTTTACAAATGCACTCTATGAGCACCTACAAGGATGCCTAGATCGTGCCATCACTAGCAAAACCAAGACTCACTCCCCTAAGAGAAGGAAACCATTCTGGTGGACCCCTGCCATAAACAGGCTTTACAAAAGGAGGAGGAAACTAGTTCAGAATAAAAGCAAATCCCAAGAAGGAAAGACCTCCCTGATCAGTATCAGTAAGAAACTAAGGTCCCTCATAAAATCATCCAAGGCTAACTTCGAAAGAAAAATAGCCAAGAATTCGAAAGATAGCCACAAAGCCTTCTTTAGCTATGTCAAGAATCTAAGTGGCAACTCGCAGATATGCTCTGAGCTAGTGCAAAATAGCAGAAAATGTACTGAACCTACTGATATTGCCAACATCCTGGCAGATAGATTCATTGTAAACTTTACCCCCCTCTCACCCCCAAAAGGGCCCACAACAGTACCGGAAAAGTGTAGTGTCCCGGAAATCACAGACGTACAGGTGAAAACAGCCCTTTCAAAAGCCAAAAGTACAGCGTCACTGGGGCCAGATGGTGTCCCAGGCTGTGTCTTGCACGAACTACAGAGCGAACTAACCCCCCACCTAAGCACACTGTTCAACTTCAGCCTCTCCACAGGCTACGCGCCCATAGAATGGCACACAGCAACGGTTATTCTGCTCCACAAAGGAGGGGCCACAACTGACCCTGGTAACTATCTCCCCATAAGCCTGACTAGCCTGGTCTGCAAGGCTATGGAGCGCATCATCATGGAACTCATTAGCAAAGACATTGGGAACCTCCAAACACTTGACCTGACCCAGTTTGGCTTTAAGGGCAGATCATGCCTACTAAACCTGGTTGGCTTCTTCGAGACAGTCACCAAGGCCGTAGATGAGGGGAAGGTTGTTCACACAGCCTACCTTGACCTCGCCAAGGCTATTGACACCATTCCCCACTCGGGAATTATAGAAAAACTCACCAGCCTGAACATAAACCCCTACGTCATGAGATGGGTTGCCAACTGGCTTACAGACAGAATTCACACGGTAAGAATAGCGGGCTCCAGGTCCGACTCTAAACCAGTCACAAGTGGTGTCCCACAAGGCTCGGTCCTGGGACCCCTACTGTTCAGCATATACTTCACAGGAGGACTATGGCTAACTAAGTTTGCTGATGACTGCAAACTAGGAGCCATAATTGACTCTCCGGCTGGCATGAACATTCTCCAAAAGGACCTTACTGAGACGGACATCTAGTGTCAAAGTCATGGTCTCAAGCTAAATGCCAAAAAAAATGCATAGTCATTCCATTTGGGAAAAACAAAACACCCATGAATTGTCACATAGGTGGCAGCCCCATTAATACAGAAGAGGTAATAAGAGATCCGGGGACCCAGGTAGATAGTAATCTCTCCTTTGACAATCATATTGCCAAAGTAGTTAGGAAATCCTTCTATGTAGCCCATCTAATTACTAAAGTGTTCGCATCTAGAAATGAGGTTATAGTGCCCCTCTACTCGTCACTCATCAGACCCATCATAGAGTACAATGCCCCATTTGGGATGTACCTCACAAGACACTTCCAACAGCTGGAAAGACCACAAAAGTACCTCACCAAGGGGATTACTGGCCTCAAACATATGTCCTGTGCAGCCCGACTGGAAAAACTCCGGCTGTACTCAGTGGCATATCGCTTACTCAGAGGTGATCTCTGCCTGACTTACAAAGCCATGTCCAACTCAGAATTGATGGACATGCTCCACCTAAAGAAATCCAAGTCACTGCAAGCCACTCGCTCTAGTGAGATAAACCTCGCCACAACAATAAATAGAACATGCTGGAGGGATAGATTCCTGTCACAGAGACTCCCCATGCTTTGGAACAAAATTCCTAACTACATTAGGCAGAGCCCCTCACTAACACTCTTCAAGAGAAACCTTGACGAGTTGATGGGTAACAGAAAATACACCCCTGGGATCACTTTATTGGCGGCTCTTGACAGAGACTCAGTTAATTAATCAATGGTGCGGCAAAAGCTGGCACACTCTGGCTAGGCTTATAAATGCAGTCTGGCAGATAGCCTAGTACCTACCTATGAACCTGTAACTAATACAAGTCTTGGTACCCAACCTGCTGTTTAACCAAGTGTCTATGCCTCATAACATTTGAATGTCTAAGCATTGTGAATTAAGAAATATGATTGTATTCTATGTTCACATTTTCTGATACGTCTCTGCCAATCAGATGTAAGTCTGCATATTGTATATATTGATATCTACCTGTATTCTTTGTCTCTATTTTTCTAAACATGTCTGCCTGAGTTTATCACTCGGTGATGTATGTACTGTCTCTTTTTTGGTATGTGGAGGCTTTTCTCCCGGGGCCGCCGCTGAAAATGGACATATATTCAGTCGGACTATCCCAGTCAACAAATGTAAAATAAATAAATATTTCCTGTGATTCTGAACTCTGTAGTCTCTGTGTTGATTTATTGAGTATTGTCTTGTTCTTTTATTATTTATTATTATTAAATATATTTAAACCTTTTAATTGAGGCTGGTTTGTTTAGAGATATTTAATCTCTCAGAGTACTTGCATATGTATTTGGTGACACTGTGCAGGCCACTCCAAAAGTCTTGGTCACACTTACATTACACAGTAAGACTGGACACCCTTTAGTAAGGGCCTTAAAAGTAGTTGATAAGAGCTGGTTGGTGGCAGTGATAACTACCTTATAGTATGGGCAGAAGCGGGCGTAGCTAGTAAACCTGTGCCAGTCTTTCCCAGGAGTGTCTGTGGGTTTGTATACAAGTCATATCTCAAAGTATGTGTGTGTCAGTTACTTGGGCAGGGACGCGAAGCACTGGTTGGACAGAGAGGGTGCTGGAGGTCTTAGTTTGGCCACTCTGCTGAGATCTTAACCCTATAGCTGTGCCAGTGGGGAGTCTTATTAGGGATCTGGAGAAAGCGTGAGAAACCAGCCTCAGACTGACTGTGATCTCTTTGTGCTCTTAATGGAAATTGTACTTTACTGTGTGTGTACTTGTCATCCTCCTAATGTGTACGTCCGTTACTGGTGCTAGTGGTGAGGATTGCGGCTCTTTGATTACTGGACCATTGCAGGGGCATCACATGTTAATTGGTGACAGTGGTGGGATATCCACATCACATATTAATTGGTTGACAGTGGTGAGTTAGCCACATCACGTATTAATTGGTTTGCAGTGGTGTGGATATTGAATTCCTGTAGCCTGTGTACAGTGATCACTGAAGGTGTAATCGGCCACGCAATGAACATTCAGAGTTCATATCACAATTGTTTTATTTTTTTATTAGCTTAGTTAGTCAGGGAGAGCAGGCAAGCATGTCAGCAGAGGAGTATGGCAAGCTGACAAAGAGCCAGTTGGCTGAGATGTGCCAGGCTAAAGGACTGGTGCATGCCAACCTGACTAAAGCAGACACAATTGCAGCTTTAGTCACAGCTGCATCACAGAATAGCAACCAGGAGAACAATCAGACCGACCTTAGAGGTGTACAACTCTCAGAAAATGGACAGCTCAGCCTTTCCACAAAGGACTTAAAATTCCATCTGGAGTTAAGAGACTTGAGCAAGAGGCCAAGCGTTTGGAAATAGAAGCAGCAGAGAGACTGAGACATCTGGAGGCTGAAGAAAATGCGAAACTGCAATGTCTGCAGGCTGAGAATGAGAGGCAAAGGCAACATGAGAAGGAGATGAAGACTCTTCGTCAGAGTCATGGAGGTAATGGGGAAGGGAGTAACCGAACCCCAGAAGCAACAAAGGTCAGTAAATTTCTTCCACAATTTACAGAGGGGGATAATTTGAGAGGATATGTAAACAGTATAATGTTGACCAAGGGCTCTGGGTACAGTTCCTGACGCCCTTACTCCATGGTAAAGCGGTAACTTTAATGTCTAAACTGTCTGATACTGTTTAAATTATAATATTGTAAAGAAATATTTTCTAGAATATTTTAATTTAACACCTGAAGCTTATAGGAAAAAAGTTTTGTGAGCATAGACGCAAGGCAGTTGAAAGTGTGTGTGAATATATTGCTGAACTAAGCACTTATTTTCATAGGTGGGTAAGTGGATGTCAGGTCACTACTTTTGAAGGGCTGGCAGACCTTTTGGTGAGGGAACAAGCCCTTAGCACTTTGCCTGAGGACATGAGAATCTGGTTAGCTGATTTGACAATGCATTACTGCAGATGAGTTGGGGAAGAAGGGAGACCTATACCTAGCAAGCAGGGCATCACTGCATAGGAAAGGGACACCCAGTGCTGCTCATGGGTCTAAAGGAACCCGTGGTGGGCATCCCAGACTGCCCAGCAGAGTCTTCCAGTAGCAGGGGAAGCCACTAGTCCAGGTACATGTCCAGGACCAAGGGTTAAATGTTTTAAATTTAACCAGTGGGGCCATGTAACCTATAGATGTCCACGGAGGCAAGGTGGGGAGCAAAAGGTGGGAGAGCCAGTAAGTGGGAATGACAGAATGCCAACAACAGGTTGTCTCGAGACAACAAGGGTATCAAACTACCACAAGAGGTTTTATCCTATCTTAATGAATGGAAAAGAGGCCATGGCTAAGAGAGACACAGCCTCTAACCTAACCATTGTGAGGCCTGCAATGGTTACAGAGGAGCACTACTTGCTTGGGCAGTCTACTTCAGTCAGAGCTTTAGGAGGGACCCCATTTCAAATACTTTTGGCTAGTGTTCACCTTGACTGGGAGGGTGGAAAAGGAAGCAAGGAAGTAGGTGTGTTTGAGGCTATCCCTGCAGATGCCGTAATAGGGAATGATTTTGATAATGCAGTACATGCAGTCACGCTTTGAGACAAGCATGTGGGTCTGGTAGCCTGGGGGAGACCCAGACAGACCACCCACTTGCAGCCAAGACTGGTGAGGTGGTTACTTCAGGGGGAAGCTACCCTGTAGCAGTCAGACTGAAGGTGAGCCACAGCTGTTTGTGGGTACTGATGTTCCCTTGGACAGAGTGCCTGCAAGGGCAGAGGTGAGTAGTAGTACCTAGGCTGACTGTGAGGCACTGCTGTCAGAGGATACCAGACTTCCTGTGGAAGGGGAGCTGGAAAGGGTTACAAAGAGAGAGTTGAGACAGGTTCAGCTCTCGGACCCTGCATTACAAGGCCTGTGGGAAGTAGCTAGTGAGGCACCTGATTCTCAAGGGAAAGAGGAGTCTGTATACTGGGACAACGTGTTACTGTATAGAGAGTGGACCCCTTAAGGAGGACTAGAGGATGAGAGAATACAGCAGTTGGTAGTGCCCAGAGCCTACCGTCTGACACTTCTAGCCATAACCCATGATATTCCCTTTGCAGGTCATATGGGTATAGAAAGTACAAAGAGATGTATTATGCAGAACTTTCATTGGCCTGGGATTTCCAAAGGTGTGACAGGGTCCTCGGGACTTGTGAGCAGTGCCAAAAGGTAGGCAAGGCAGGAGACAAGGTGAAAGCTGCTTTGATGCCTTTGCCTGTGATTGAGGAGCCATTTCAGAGGGTAGCTATGGATATTGTGGGGCCTCTAAGTACCCCAACTTCCATAGGTGGTAGTAGATTATGCTACCTGATACCCCGAGGCAGTGGCTGTGTCCTCCATTGAGGCAGAAAAGGTGGCAAATGCTTTGTTAGAGATTTTCAGCAGGCTAGGTTTTCCAAAAGAATTAGTAACTGACAGAGGTGTCAAATTCATGTTAGACCTGCTGGCTTATCTGTTTATAGTACTCATAGTATTCTCATATAGTATTCACCCAGAAGCACCTAAAGACCACCCCCTACCATCCACAGACTAATGGTCTTGTTGAGAATGAAACTCTACACTCAGGACGATGCTACGGGCATTTGCAGACCAGTTTGAGGGACTGGGAGAAATATTTGCCCCATCTGTTTGCTTACAGAGATGTGCCCCAAGAATCCACAGGGTTTTCACCCCTTGGGTTGCTGTATGGTCATAGGGTGAGGAGACCTCTAGATTTGATTTGAGATGAGTGGGAGGATGAGTGTGAATCCCAAAAGGAGTCTATTGTGGCATATGTCCTTAACCTCAGGACAAGGCTCAAGGAGCTCATAGGCTTGGCCCAGGAGAACCTGGCAGAAGCTCAGTAGCAGAAAAAGGATTGGTATGACAGGAATGCTCGAGCTAGAGAGTATGCTGTATGGCAGCAGGTAATGGTTCTCAGTCCTGTCAGACACAACAAGCTGCAGGCAGCCTGGGAGGGGACCTTACAAGATGGTAAGGAAGGTCAGTGATGTTAACTACATGGTAGAACTGCTAGGCAGGAGGCAGGGGCACAAATTGTACCATGTTAACATGATGAAACCTTACCATGATAGGGAGGCCCTTGGGCTGAGTATTTGCAGTGGATTGCAGGAGGAGTCTGAGTGTGATCTGGTAACTGATCTCCTCAGTGAGGCTCGGACTGACACCTCAGTGGAAGGGATAGCAATGTCCCAGCAGCTATCCCCTACCCAAGTTCGAGAAATCCAAGCTGTGTTACAGGAGTTTGGGTACATGTTCACTGGGAAACCAAGGTGCACCCACCTGGTGCAGCAGCATTTGGATACAGGACCCAAAGGACCTATTAAGCAGCCCCCTTATAGGGTGCCTGACAGAGTCAAACAGAGGGAGGAGTTACAGGAAGTGTTGGAACTAGGGGTAATTCAGGAGTCCAGCAATCCCTGGGCCTCCCCAGTGGTACTGGTACCAAAGAAGGATGGCAGCACCAGGTTCTGTGTGGACTACAGGAAATTAAATAGTCACATAGAGTGAGATGCTTACCCAGTGCCTAGGATGGATGAAGCCCTAGAGCAGCTGGGTGGGGCTAAGTATCCTGCCACCATTGATCTTACCAAGGGTTACTGGCAAGTGCCGTTGACTCCCAGTGCTAGAGAGGGGTCAGCCTTTGTGACTCCTTTTGGCTTGTATGAGTTCCAAAAGATGCCCTTTGCGATGAAAAATGCCCCAGCGACTTTCCAGAGGCTGGTAGATCGTATCTTAGCAAGAGCAGGAGATTTTGCCCTTGCTTACCTAGATGATATTGCCATCTACAGCCATTCCTGGCAAGAGCAGCTTAGCATGTCAAGGAGGTGCTGGGCATACTACAGAGGGCAGGGTTGACCATTAAGCCTAATGTTAGGTGGGTATGGCAGAGGTCTCCTACTTGGGACATAGAGTGGAAGTGGTAAGACCAGGCCAGAACCTGCCAAAGTGGAAGGCATTCAGGCATGGCCTGCCCTTGTTACCAAAAAGCAGGTGAGGGCATTTTTAGGGACAGCAGGGTAGTACAGAAAGTACCTCCCCAGTTATCGTACCATAGCTGCTCCCCTCACAGATCTGACAAGGAAAAACAGACCAGATAAGGTGGTGTGGACCCCAGCATGTGAACAGGCATTTCAAAAGCTTAAAGGAGCTTTGGGAGGTCGGACCCCCTGTGTTAGCCAGTCCAGATTACAGCGAAGAATTTGTTGTGCAGGTGGATGCTTCAAACCATAGGGTGGGGCTGTACTTAGCCAGGTTTCTTCAGTGGGAGAAGAGCATCCAGTGGTTTATCTCAGTCGTAGGCTGCAACCCAGGGAGGAATGCTATGCAGCTGTAGAAAAAGAATGCCTAAGCATAGTGTGGTAACTTAGAAACTTCAGCCTTATCTGTATGGAAGGAAATTCACTGTAGTTACAGACCACAATCCCTTAACATGGCTACATCGAGCCAGCCAGCAAAATGCCAAGTTACTAAGGTGGAGCCTGGGGTTGCAATCATATGATATGGCAGTTTAGCACTGCAGTGGCGTTAGCAATGCTTTCGCAGATGGACTCTGAAGATGGGGAATGGGGTAAGGTATTCCCAGATAGGCTCAACCCTCTCAAGCAACATTTCTCAAGGGTCACTTCAAAAACTAACTTGAGTTTTCGGGGGGGGGGGGGGTTGTGATGCTGCCAGCCCAGCTAGCTGGAATTTTGTCAATAATTCTATGTTTATTTATGAATATTGCTATGATTTATACATAACTGTATGTTGTGTACTGAGCTTCAAGAATGTAACAACAGTGTACCCTACTGGAAAAGAACAGAATGTTTTATGATTGTGTTTATCTCTCAGTTTCACTGAAGGAGACAGGATTTCTAGAGCTATACGTTCTATTGTCCTGAAACAGAAATAATTACTAGGTTTAAAATGTAAAGTGTTTTTATTGCTCTGTGACTTCCTAGCAGTTGCACTTCAGAGAGATATGTACTTCTCACACATATATATGCTAAAAATTCTTAAGTCTTTGTTAACCTGGGAACTGAAGGCAGGTGACAGAGTGATGTCATCCAAAGCTGACTCAGCAGTAATGTTTGATAGTAATTTAAGAACTTTCTCAGAGATGGACTTTGCATTTTGTATCTTTTCTGGGCAGAAGGGGGCATAGCTAGTAAACCTGTGCCAGCCTTCCCCAGGAGTGTCTGTGGGTTTGTATACAAGTCAGATCTCAGTGTGTGTATGTCAGCTACAGGGGCAGGGACACAAAGCACTGGTTGGGCAGAGAGGGTGCTGGAGGTTGTAGCTTGGCCACTCGGCTGGGATCTTAACCCTATAGCTATGCCAGTGGGGAGTTTTATTGGGGATCTGGAGAAAGTGGCAGAAACCAGCCCCAAACTGACTGTGACCTTTGTGTACGCTTAAGGGAAATTGTACTCTACTGTGTGTGTACTTGTCATCCTCCCAATGTTTATGTCCCTCACTGGTGCTAGTGATGAGGATTGAGACTCCTTGATTACTGGGCCAGTGCAAGGGCGTCACAAGCTGTTGACATACATTTTCCTGGACCATAATCAAACTGGTTAGAGTGTAAATAGTTAACGATTATAGGAAGTAAAAGTGAGTTACAAATATAATCAGTGTTAAATAGTGCTACAGGTCTATAATTGATACAACGTGTTCTTCTTGTATCAAGTTTTTTATTAAAGTTAGTTTAGCTAAAGAAAATGTGAATCAGGTAGGTTCTCTGAAGGTGAAATATTTATAAGATTTAGAAAGTTTTTTGTAACTATTAAAGTTGTTACTGTTTCTTGGTGTTATTCTGTAGCAATTGCTGTGCATGTCCTAGGGCAAAACTAGAGAATAACGACTCTGAAAGGTAGACAACATAGAAGATTGTGATTTGCTTGCTGATCATCACTTGCTTGTTATGGGTTCAAGACATGGATGCAAAGAACTTCACCTTGGGAGCGAAACTCCAGAGGTGAATCTTGGCATCCATGTCATTAAAATGTAGTACAGGGTTATGATTGGTGAGACAATTATAATTCTTTTTAGTGCATGAAGCTTTATCCGCTCCATGTACTATTAGTTACAGGGCAATAAAAAAAAATGTGTTGTCTTTATAGTCATAAAACACTTGTCACTCAGACGTTGTCAGAAAGGCAGTGTAATGCTTTCTATCACATTTACACTAATATTTAATGCCTCTCTACTGTCTAGATTTTCACAGAATGTGCAGATTATTCCTTCATATTTTGGCCTGTTCCTCATAAAATCTGTGGTTTTTCAGACAAACCACTGAGGTCTGAAGTAAATAACGACATGGATTTAAGTTTGAGTTCGTATCCTTCACATTATGCAGGTGAACACACCCTGTTATTCTGTCAACTTTCTATTTTTTTTTTTTCATACAGGAAATTAGGGACACGTTAAGGGTACAGACAGCAGGCAGAAACAAATTTGCTCTACCATTGTCATTTGCTAGTCTGTACAGGCAGATTTAACTGCCAACTGGTAGACCTGATCTTAACATAAGAAGGGGGTGCTTGAAAGTTGTTAAGGCCAGGTGTGCCATTGTGGCGCTTAACTGGTTTGTTTTTTTATTTCTGAATAATGTGAGCATAATCGCTGCTCTCCATGTACCTTTTTGGAGGACAGAGATGCATAACAGGGTTTTCTTTTTCTCTGTTTCAAAGTGTAATCAACAAACTCCATTTGTTAATCAGTAGTAAAAGCCACAACAGCAGTAATAATAATTAATATTAGTACTATCTGTTCTTTGGCTGTTGGACTATGATTGAACAAGCATAATTCGGACCTTAAACTGACTTTGGTGGGGGTTAATTTATTTTCAGTGGATTTAAGTTGGAAATGCAGTTTTAAATGTGCTGGAAGTACTGCTTTTTTGGGAATGTATTGTGTTTGTGTTTGATTTAAATTGGAAATGCATTTCTGAAATGTTTTAGAAGTTGAATTATTCAGGATGCAGAATGAATTGGAGGAGATGGAATTCCTTTGTAGACAATTTTTGCAGAGTAATCTGTACTTGTACCACTAAAGCAGAAGAAAAACATGTTGCTACATTTTCTTTCAGACTTTTTACATTTAGCACTGTTGTTTGCTGACTTTTTGATGCTGTCTACCTTTAAATGTGCAAAAGAATTGATAGTTTTCTGTTTTTATTATATTAATTTTGTAGTCTACTGGGTTAGAATGCAAGAGTGTTAAGCCACTTGCACAATTTTTGTCTTACGCAGTGCAGTTTTTCTCCTGTGTGACCTGAATTTAGGACTGCTTTTATGCCAGACAGCTGCAGTGTGTCAGGCTATAGTTAAAAAAAAAAATGATTTGTGTAAGTGTTTTCTGTTGCATTATTGATTTGAATGCTGAACATCTTTTTCTGGCATCTGCTGTTTTCTCCTTTTAGTTAAGGGTATGGTAATCTCTCAACTGCCATTCCATCTTATGGTATGTTCTCGTCCTGTTACCTTGTCAGCTAAGAAGTGTCGGGAACAACCTCTTCACAGTGTGGCAAGTAGACGAGAAGACTGTAAATTTTTTTGCTAGTGAACTTTAATTAAACACTTTTGTTGTGTCTTTCGGCTTTGCCCGGTTAGGGGTCGCCACAGCGGAACTCCGGTCCGCTAATGATTGGTAGTTGATTTTTACGTGCGTTTACCAGCCCTGATGCACAACCTTCAATGAAGGTACACCCATTCACGCATGCCTCCACGCAGAAGGCGCTCTAGCTGAGAATCGAACCGGACAGCGTCTTACTGTGAGGCGACAATGCTACCGCAGCACCACCACCGCGGGAAGTGAACATATTAAACACTGTTGAATATATTCTGAGTTACCAACAGCTGATGAATTGGTTGAAACTGTATTGATCTTCATAATAGTAATTTTTTTTCACACATTTGAGATTGATGTTTCAATGGAGTGTAGCAGGCATCTGAATTTTTCATCTTGTGCTGTACTGTATAGAACTTCCCATTTGCAAATTCCAAGGCCAAAGGGTGTTAGTGTATGCCTTATTGTTTTTTTTGTTCATACTGCTTAGAATGCACATCTGCTTGTGTTGGCTATTTTCTTAATGTTTACAATCCGAATTGTCTTGGTATTTTTATCAGATGTGGGATTAACTCTGAAATGAACTGTATGTTAATTATATTTGGGCTAATTTTTATATTTGTAACTTTTAAATCAGATTTTGCTAATATATTAATGACCTAATCAAGTATGTTTTGTAGTGTGTTCTTAAAGTGTATGGTGACATGTTTAGTACTTAATATTTGATTGTGTATTTGTAAATCTTTAGTGAATTCTGGAGAATAGCTTATTTGTTCAAGACTGTTGAAGTAAGCCACCATACCATAGGATCTAATGTTGTCATTTCCATTCATTCCTCAACTGATGGGTCTGTGATCCAATATCAGATCTGATTCAGCCACTTTTACCAGACTCCTGGAGCTAGCTCTCAAGTTCATCCATTTACCTGTAATGGCCTGCTGTGCTGGTATACTTCATATGTTTGCTGCCACATCATTCGGACTCTGATTTCTGCTCCCGAGCCACTGAGGTTAACCAGATATTAAATCCGAAAGCGGTAACAAACTAACACAGTCCAACAAAAATCACTGATTCTAGGCAGACCGGCACACAAAAGTCCAAAGTACCAGATATTGGTGTAGTTGTAGTTTAATTAAGCAAAAAACAGTACACTCACTTTTCGTTCTCTTTACAATACAAAGAACTTACCAGACAATCAATGAAGTTGAAATCCATTCTTTAAAAAGACATGTGATTTACAAATCCAAGCCCATTGGATACTAAATTATTGAGTTAAACTTCCTTCATTGATTTACCACTTAACCCTGAAGGGTCTTATTACCAACAACTTGTCCAAATTTTATAATATCCTATATCTGTATTTGTCCCCAAATGGAGTGCTAAAATATAACTCAATACCCAAAAATGTGTTATAAACATACTAAAATATTTAAAAAGATTATTCTATCTAATTTTGAATAAAACATATTTTAGTTATGTATCAAGTGATCCATTAAAATTGTTTATATTAACCTATAACCTATATACAAATCAGAAATATTCCATAAACTCATAAATTATATATTATATCTCAGGCATATATCAAGAAGTGGGGGGGAACATTGAAGCAAAGATTAAAATTCCATTAAAAATTGCTGATATTTCACCTGATAATTTTTCTGTTAATCAGTGTGCTAAGTTCCTGAGTTTTAAAATACAGGTCAAAGAAGATATCTCATTAATACCTGGAAAATGGGCAGTGTCTAACCTTAATTGCCACAATAGTTCCAATCTTTCTAATTTCAACGTACATTGTCCTCCTCTCACCTCATGAGGGATGTGATCTGTGACTCTGAAAACAAATTTGTGATCCACTTGTTCATTTGTGTGTCTGGCCAGGGCGTTTTCTAATTTTATTTCTACTTATACTATATACATGTTCGTAGATCCGTTCCCTCAGCCCTCTGTCGGTTTTACCAACGTAGAAGGCCGGGCATTCCAAACACTTTGCCAGATGTACTACTTGTTTACTTTGGCAGTCAAACTTGTAGCTAGTTGTGTATTTCTTACCTCTAAGTTCAGAACTTGGACCCACATCTATGTATTTACAGTAATTACACATTTGGCATTTAAACATGCCTTTCTTCACTGAAAAGGGTTGATTTTGTCCTTCTAAAATTTGCTTAAGGTTAGCACCCCTCTTAAAAATAAAACCTGGTTGATTTTCCAGTTTGTCGCATAATAGTCTATCTTGCATGATTATGCCCCAGTTTTTCTTTATAACCATAGTTATCACCTTTGCGTTAATACTGTATTGAAAAATAAAACTACAATGGTTGTGTTCCTTCGTTCTCACTTGTATAGTATCCTGAGTAATGCTTACCCCTGTCGAGTGGAGGATAAATTCCTACATCCCTTTTATTTTGTACTTCCTCTACTAAGTCTTGCAATAATGATGTAGGGTAGCCCCTTTGTAAAAAATAACTGGTACAAAAAGCTACATTCCCTCAAAAACACATCTATCCTAGAGGTCATTCTGGCTGCTCTTACTAATTGGTCTTTGACTACTGATCTCTTCTGTGCTAATGGATGATTACTTGTAAAGTGAAGAAATGTGTTAGAATATGTAGGCTTGCGAAAGATTTGTGATGTAAAACAATTATTAATTCCATCTTTCTTAAGCTGTACATCCAGGTAGGATATATTATCCTTAGAAAATGTCGAAGTAAATCTCAAAAAAATCAGTGGTTGAGTTTAAATATGCTATAAATTCTTGTGCGTCCATTTCTTCTCCTTCAAACAAAATAAAAATATCATCTAAAAATCTTGTATAATATTTTATTCTTGCCTGCCACTGTGTACCTGATAGTAAACATTCTCTTTCCCAGTGGGTCATGACCAGGTTGGCAAAACTAGCCCCACATGGTGAACCCATGGCTACTCCTACCTTTTGTTGGTAGTAATTGCTGTTGAAAGTAATGAAGTTGTAGGATAGGACTATATCCAACAGGTCTTCCACTAGCCTTAGTTCATCATGTGAGGCTGCTCTGTCCTTAAGTAAGGAAAGGGTGCGATTCAAACCTTGGTCATGGGTGATGGAAGGGTAAAGGTCCCTAACATCTATAGTCAAAAAATTATATTTCGCGTTAAAAGGTATTTTATTGATACCTATAAGGAAGGACCAAGAATCTTTACATATTTGTTCCTCTGATACTACATACTTCTTTAAAATTTCATCCACCACCTTCGAACAAGCATACGTAATACTGTCCTTAGCATCTACTAGGGGACGCATTGGGGGATCTTGTAGGTTTTTATGGATTTTCAAGGTGCCGAACAGGCAAGGTATTTTTGGTGGTAACATTGATAAATAGTTAAATAAGTTCACTTCTGTTCTTGCTTCCAAAAACATATCATGTAGGAATGTCTTTATTCTTGCATAAGCGAGATTTAACTAGTTTATTGACACTTCTATGTATGTGCCACTATTTATCATTTTTTGCATCCTCTCAGAGTAATCCAAAGTATCCATAATCACCAGTCCCCCTCCCTTATCAGGTTGCATTACCTGTACCGGTGCTTCCTTGAGTAATTTTAGTAAGAATAACTAATTTTTGTTGACATTCCATTTTCCTCCATTTCCGTTAATGTTTTGCAAACTGTTTCTTATATCCAGTTCACAGATTTGTTCAAACAAACTCAAAACAGGATGTAATGGTGGATTTATATGTACTGGGTATAATATATGGGTGTCTCATTATGTCAGTATTACCCATTAGTATACGTAAATTCAGTTTTCTTACAAACATTTTCAAATCAATCAGAACGGTCGCTATGTCCGCTCGTGCTGATGGAACAAAAGTGTAACCCTTTGCTAGTACTTCTATTAACTCAGGGGCTATATCCAAATTTGAAAAATTATAAATTTTAAAGTCATTGGTAGAGTTAACTAGTACCTTGCAGGTCGGCTGTTCACTGTCCTCATGGTTATTTACCATCTTGTTTGTCTCCCCTTGTTGCTGTTCCGTTTGTTTTGTTTGTTCGGAGCCTTGTTCCCTCTCCGGGGAGTGTGATTCAGAACTCGGTTCTGAAAATTTTCATTGTTTTTTCAATTGCTGGTTGTTATTGTAACTATTTTGATTGTTAGCTATCCTCTCGCTACTCCGTTCTGGTTCTCTAGTCGCCGTGTTGTTGTTTCCAGTTAAAAAACCTTCCGAAGCCTCCCCTTCTGCTGATGGGTTGTCCAACCCCTGATGCCGACCTATCAGGTTTTGAGTTTGTGACTGTGATGGCTTCGGATAGGCTGTTCCCTCCCAGTATGCCAAAATATCTCTATCTAGTTTTCTTATTTTGGTTGACTGTAATTTTTCCAAGTGGGAATCTGTACTGGAAAAGATACAGTCGTGATCAAAACGATAATGTTCAAAGTCTATGTCTGCCTTGATCGAAAGGTCCATGGCATTGGTTTCCTCTATCAGACAATCTATATCTTTCTGATAATGTTTGCAAAAGAGCTCCAATAACTCCTTGCCATGTTGATCAAATAGGTCTTGACGGAAAGGTGAACCATCTTGCAAACCTGTTGGGTACTGCCAAGCCCTAAAACCCTTCGGTACAATTTTAAATTCAGTGCATTCATGGAAATAAGCTGACTCCAACTGCAGTTTCCATAGTTTTAATAGTTTTTGATCAAACGAATGCAGTTTGGAAGTAAGACACGCCTTCCCTCCAGCCGGTTCCTCCTGTGTTTTGACAGCTGCGCCGTTAGTAAACAAGAATGGTCTACTCGTCCAGGTGTTAATGTCCAGAGGTCCAATAAGCCCAGAGGTATTATGGACAGGTTGTTGCTGGTTCACCGAACCCAAGGGGCAGCTCGAAGTTCCTGCTGACCCCGGAGCACCACTCTGTTGTGTACCCACTCGCTGGTTTAGTGGAGCGATATTCGGCAAGGTGGAATTTTGGTCTCTTGTCAAAGTTACTGTTATTATTGGGCTTACAAGTGGTAATCCTTGTCCTTGTCTCTGCTCGTCTGTACCGGGAATGGCTTCCAAACGTTGAGATAATGAATCTATCAGAGACAACAGGTCCACCAAATGCCGTTAATGATAAAATTGATGTGTTATCCCGTGAGGATGTATGTTGGGTAGAAGTTAGTGCTGGTTCTGCTATGTCAGTGGAGACGACAAACTATAAAATCTGAAAGCAGTAACAAACTTACACAGTCCAACAAAAATCACTGATTCTAGGCAGACCGGCACACAAAAGTCCAAAGTACCCGATACTGGTGTAGTTGTAGTTTAATTGAGCAAAAAACAGTACACCCACTTTTCGTTCTCCTTACAATACAAAGAACGTCTTCAGATAAAAGTATCAGACAATCAATGAAGTTTAAATCCATTCTTTAAAAAGACATGTGATTTACAAATCCAAGCCCATTGGATACTAAATTATTGAGTTAAACTTCCTTCATTGATTTACCACTTAACCCTGAAGGGTCTTATTACGAACAGAGGCGCTAACCTTAAACAAACTTTAGAAGGACAAAATCAACCCTTTTCAGTGAAGAAAGGCATGTTTAAATGCCAAATGTGTAATTACTGTAAATACATAGATGTGGGTCCAAGTTTTGAACTTAGAAATACACAACTAGTTACAAGTTTGACTGCCAAAGTAAACAAGTAGTATATCTGGCAAAGTGTTTGGAATGCCCGGCCTTCTACGTTGGTAAAACCGACAGAAGGCTGAGGGAACGGATCTACGAACATGTATATAGTATAAGTAGAAATAAATTAGAAAACGCAGTGGCCAGACACACAAATGAACAAGTGGATCACAAATTTGTTTTCAGAGTCATAGATCACATCCCTCATGAGGTGAGAGGAGGACCATGTATGTTGAAATTAGAAAAATTGGAACTATTGTGGCAATTAAGGTTAGGCACTGCCCATTTTCCAGGTATTAATGAGATATCTTCTTTGACCTGTATTTTAAAACTCAGAAACTTAGCACGCTGATTAAAGAAAAATTATCAGCAATTGTTAATGGAATTTTAATTTTTGCTTCAATGCCCCCCCCCTTCTTGATATATGTCTCGGATATAATATATAATTTATGAGTTTATGGAATATTTCTGATTTGTATATAGGTTATAGGTTAATATAAACAATTTTAATGGATCACTTGATACATAACTAAAATATGTTTTATTCAAAACTAGATCGCTGAAATAACCTTTTTAAATATTTTAGTATGTTTATATCACATTTTTGGGTATTGTGTTATATTTTAGCACTCCATTTGGGGACAAATACAGATATAGGGTATTATACAAATTTGGACAAGTTGTTGGTAATAAGACCCTTCAGGGTTAAGTGGTAAATCAATGAAGGAAGTTTAACTCAATAATTTAGTATCCAATGGGCTTGGATTTGTAATTCACATGTCTTTTTAAAGAATGGATTTAAACTTCATTGTCTAATACTTTTATCTGAAGAAGTTCTTTGTATTGTGAGGAGAACGAAAAGTGAGTGTACTGTTTTTTGCTTAATTAAACTACAACTACACCAGTATCGGGTACTTAGGACTTTTGTGTGCCCGTCTGCCTAGAATCAGTGATTTTTGTTAACCAGATATTGTTGTATCCTTTTTCGTGAGGGTTTTTTTTTATTTAGTATTGCTTTCCTCTTCCTTCCTTTACCTTTGCTCAACTTGGGCATCCATCACAAAAGACACTTGCGTGCAAAAAATCACATCCAATGGTTATTTCATTCCATTTTCCCAAACTCCTCCAACAAAAATGGAAAAGATCCCCGATGTTCCACTCAATCAAATGGAGGCTGCAGCCTTGGAAATGGAAAAGCTGCTAGAAAAAACAGTCCTCCAAAAAGTACCCCCTCCCCGACCAACAAGCATCTAGAACTTTCAAGATTCTTTTTAGTAGCAAAGAAGACAGGGGACTTGAGATCAGATGTTCATCGTGCATACGGCTGCAGTCATAACAGATGGGTTCTCCTGCCGTCAGGCGGGTCCTTGGTCGGCCGAATTCCAAAGTCTGGGTCCGGCGTCGGTTGTCGTCGCTTCTTCCCTGACGTCAGTGCGACAGGGGTATAAAGGAACCAGCCGACGCCATTTACTTCAGTCTTTCTTGCCGCGTGGTGCCCGAAGCAGAAGCAGTTCGCAAGTGCCGGTCGGCCAGCTCCTGAGATTACGAAAATTTGGAAACCGAAGTCTTCTTAAAAGCTAAGTACCCCGTTGGGGAAACTTTTCTTGCCTCAGACCGATGTCAGACAAAGTTAATAATTGTATTTCTTGTGGGAAGCAAATACCGCATAAGGATTTCCATTCCCTCTGTATACCTTGTTTAGGCCCAGACCACGACGTCTCGGTCTGTCGCTTTTGTGCTACATTCAACAAACGCACTATTAAGCGTCGGGCGGAGTTCGCCCAGCATTATTTTGGAAAAGCATTTAACTATACTATGTCATCGGATACTCCGACTCCGGTTTTGTCTAAAAAACGCAAAGACAAGGACCGACACACGAGGTCCGTGGCCTTTACCAACACCACACCAAAGCCGACTACACGTGGTCCGGTTCTCAGCGAGGCGCCTACGCAGCCCCTGACTACCAACGACACTTCTTTGACGGTGTCTCCTGTGCCCGAGGTCGCAGGCTCCTCGGCCCACACCCCGACTACAGATACCGAAGCCACTCTTGGCGTTGAAACTCAGAATGTGGACAGGTCCACCTCCACTCAAGGTGTTTTCAGACCTTCCTCTTCTTTCTCCATCAAGGCTTTCACAAAGTCTAAAGCAACCATGCACTCTTAAGAGACCAGCTACACAGGGCCCATCTCCAGGCCCCATGCCTAAGAAACAGATGCTTAAAATGGCTGAGGATTTAATTACTCTTATCAGAGGTTCTCAGCCCCCACCGGACAAAAGGCCCAGAGTGGAGGAAGATTCCCCCTCCTCTGATCAGGGCTCCATTATTTCAGAGCATTCTGATGATCAGGAACATTCTTACTCCCCTTTTGAAGACTCTGATGTGGAGGAGTCCATCCCTTCTGTCTCCCCCCCCCCCCAGAGGATTACTCATTTGGGGAAACTTTGCATACCTTAAGGGAACGCTTCCACTAGGAAGGCCAAGATTATTCAGATTCCAAGAAAAGACTCAGGGAATTTCTCTTGCTACCTCAGCACAGGCCTCTGGCTATACCTCCTGTCTTGGACATCCTAGATGATGTTTACTCGGAGGCTTGCCTTAACCCGGACTCTCTACCTCCAGCCCCAGTTAAGCCTGACAGGTACTACAGGGTTCCTGACTCACACCAATTTCTATACAAAAGCCATGCTGCTGACCCAGAAACCATCTCACAGGGCCCCAAGGGAGTTAAGGCCTCCATTGCTAAAAATCCACTACCTTCCGAGAGAGACTACAGATCCTTAGAAAGGTGGGGAAAAAAGGTATATACCTCGGCTACCTTATCCATGAGGGCCTTAAACTGTCAGTTTCATATGCTAAAATACCAACAGTTTTGTTATCACAATTGAAAAGTAAAATGTCACAACCTGAACAACCAGACTTGAAGGAGTTGCAGGATTTGATGCATAGTGCAGAACAAGTGGGTAAGCATACCTTACAATGTGGTTTTGATGCTCTAGAGGCCTCATGTAGAGCTGCTGTTACAGGATCAGTCATACGTAGGCATGCCTGGCTCAAGGAACAAGCCTTGCCTGATCATGTCAAAGCTAAATTACTAGACGCCCCTCTTCAAAAGGATGTACTATTTGGTGCTAATGCTGAGGAGGTGTTAAGGAAAATGGAGGAAAAGGTTAAATCAATGCAAACTGTGAAAGAATTTCTACAGGTACAACCCCCACATTTTAGTAGAAATTGGCCTTCCAAAAACTGGTCCTTTCCTGACACGGACAGACCCCAAAGAGGCAGATACAGGCGCCCGAGGGGCAGAGGACAATCCTAAGGATCGTTTAGAGGCAGACAATGGCAAGCTCCTACACAAAGAGGTGGTGAGGATAACTCGCAATCTTTCAGAAAGCAAACCCAATGACTTTCCCCTTTGCATGCCAACCAAGTCTCAAATGGCAGCCCCCTTAGGAGGAAAGCTGGCATTATTTTCAAAAAATTGGCATATTGTCACAAAGGACAAATGGATCCTGGACATTATAAACAGAGGCTACAAATTCCATTTTTACACCCTTCCAAAAATGAGAGGCATGCCAAACCTGCCACACAATCAAAGGGCAGAGGCACAAAGGCAAATTACAGATCTCATAAACATGAAAGCTATTCAAGAGGTACCTACGCACGAACAAGGTCAAGGTTTTTATTCCAAGCTATTTCTGGTGCCAAGGAAGGGAAAAGATTGGAGACCTATTTTGGACCTATCCATCCTAAACACATTTCTACTCGTACCAAAATTCAAGATGCTCACTCTACAGCAACTTCTTCCCATGCTGGGCAAGGAGTCTTGGCTGGTAACATTGGACCTCAAGGAGGCATACCTGCATGTCCCAATCAGACAAAATTGCAGAAGGTACCTCAGATTTCTTGCAGGTTCAACCCATTATCAGTTCTCTGCATTGCCCTTTGGCTTATCTACTGTGCCCAGAGTATTCACAAAATGCCTGGCATCAGTAATTGCCTACTGCAGACTTCAAGGGATACAAATATACCCCTATTTGGACGACTGCCTGATCCAAGTGGACAGCAAGCACATTCTTCTGAAACATGTGGCTTATGTAATAATGTTGTTGAACTCTCTGGGATACACAGTCAACAAAAAGAAATCAAGGCTAATACCCTCTCAGAAGATAATTTTCCTGGGTGCCAATTTGGACACACACACCCAGATGGCCTACCTCACGCCAGAGAAGCAGGGGCAACTAATTCAATACTTCAGAACACTAGCAAATTGCACCAGGCTGACTGCAAGGAAAATCCTGCAGGCTCTGGGATTCATGGCATCTTGCATCTTACTAATCCCATGTGCAAAGCTGCATATGAGGAAACTACAATGGTACCTGAAAAACATATGGTCTCAACACAGCCACAATTTGGAAACAATAATACCACTAATTCCATGTCTGCAAAAGGAATTTCTGTGGTGGGCTCAAGCATGTCAAACAAACACAGGTCTTCCATTCAGCAAGCCTCAAGCAAATCAAGTCATCACAACAGATGCCTCGGACTACGCCTGGGGGGGGTGCACATGACAGATCGGTGCATTCAGGGCAAATGGTCCCAAAAAGAAAAGCACCTTCACATCAATCAAAAAGAAATGTTAGCAATAATAAATGCTATTATAGCTTTCAAGGACCTTCTACAACCAGGTCAACTATTGATAAGAACGGACAATACTACAGTTATGTGGTACATAAACAAACAGGGAGGAACACATTCTTACCCGCTATGCAGACTGGCCATGTCACTTTGGAACATGGCCATGGACTTACAAATGGAACTACAAGCACAGTACTTGCCAGGCGGAAAACACGCTGGCAGACAACCTAAGCAGGAATATGACAGATCCACACGAATGGAAATTGCATCCAAACGTTTTTACAGAAATAATCCAAGAATGGGGAAGGCCAGACATAGATCTCTTTGCCTCCCACAAAAATCATCAATTGACAAAATTTTGCTCAAGGATCTTCCATCCAAAGGCCTGGAGAGTGGACGCTCTCTCTTTCAGTTGGACATCAATGACAGTTTATGCCTTCCCACCTCTTCCTCTGCTGCCCAAAGTTCTATTGAAAACCAGAGCAGACAGACCAAAGATGATTCTCATTGCTCCGGACTGGCCAAGGCAACACTGGTACCCACTCCTGAGGAGCCTGACGCATTCCCCACCATGGACCCTGCCTCTAATGCCTCTTCTTCTGACTCAGCACAGCTTCAAAACTCTTCACAGCCAGCTAAAAACACTCAATCTAGCCGCATGGAAGATTCCTTAGCATCACAACAGGCCCTACTCTCCAAGGAGGTGCAGGATGTCATTTTGGAGGCCAGAAGGCCATCAACTAGAAAAGCTTACTCCGCAAAATGGAAACGTTTTTGTGTCTGGAATGAGAAAAAGGGCCAGGATCCTGGAAAACTGAATTTACCTCAAATACTACAATATTTGGCTGAAGTGCTAAGCAGTGGACTTTCTTTCTCCTCCATCAAAATCCATGCCTCAGCCATTTCTGCAGAATACAACACTGATCCACCTTTATTCTCTCACCCTCTCTTAAGACAGTTCCTCAGAGGGGCTAAGAATCTAAGACCTCCAAGGAAACAACCAATACCTGCTTGGGATCTTAATTTCATTCTGAAAAAACTGACCTTGCCTCCCTTTGAGCCAGCTGACTCATCAGATTTGCAATATTTGTCCTGGAAAACAGCTTTCCTTCTGGCTATCACCTCAGCTCGTAGAGTTTCAGAACTACAGGCTCTCATGGCTGTCCAGCCTTTTATCATCTTCCATCAGGACAGAGTTTCCTTACGAACCAACCCGTCCTTTATGCCTAAAGTGGTATCCAGGGTAGCTTTAAATCAGGCCATACGTTTACCTACTTTTTATCCTAATCCTCAAAACAAAGGGGAGAGATTACTACATTCCTTGGACATCCACCGACAACTGTGTTATTATTTGGACAGAACAAAGCCTTTCAGAAAATCAGAACAGCTCTTTGTGGCCTATGCGGTAGGAGCTCAAGGAAAGCCAATTTCCAAACAGACAATCTCAAAATGGATAGCCCACTGCATATGCTTTTGCTATTCCTTTCATGGCAAAACTGTACCTACAGGCATTAGAACTCATTCCACCAGGGCCACAGCCACCTCTGCAGCCTTCCTCAGAGGAGTTCCTACCAAGGATATTTTGGAAGCAGCCACTTGGAGTTCTGTGCATACCTTCTCCAAGCACTACAACCTACCAAGCACTACAACCTACCATTATACTCCAAATCTAGAGCAGGCTTTGCCACTGCAGTCTTGCAGAGCATTTTGGCTCCTCCTAGTTCCACCTAGTGCCTACCACCCCTTTCTTAGCTTTGGGATTCTACCCATTTGTTATGACTGCAGCTGTATGCACGATGAACATAGTACAGTTTTGTACCTACCATAAATGTAGATGTTCGAGTGCTAATACAGCTGCAGTCCAGGTTTCCCTCCCTCCTTCCCCTCTTGGGACAGGCCTATAGGCTAACACATCCTCATACAACCTGATTGGGGTATTCATTTATGATGTATTTGCTTGCAACTACTGTATTTTGATTATATTACACTGCATTATTACACAAATTTATGTATTGCCTTCCTTCTGGGGGCACCTGACATCTGGGGCAAGAAAAACTGAAGAAAATGGCGTTGGCTGGTTCCTTTATACCCCTGTCGCACTGACGTCAGGGAAGAAACGACGACAACCGACGCCGGACCTAGACTTTGGAATTCGGCCGACCGAGGACCCGCCTGACGGCAGGAGAACCCATCTGTTATGACTGCAGCTGTATTAGCACTTGAACATCTACATTTATGGTAGGTACAAAACTGTACTTTTAGGATCTCAGCAGACTCAAGTATGTAAAATACTCAAAGTTCCAGATGTCACGGTTCAGTCCATTTTACCTCTACTACAAAAAGAACGACTGGATGTGCTCAAAACTACGCATTTTGAAGCTCTATAATGTCAAAATGAACAGGCACTCCAGAAGACACGTGCACGTCTGGCTGGGAGTCTGCCTTTATTAGTTCAGAGGACTGCCTTTTGGCCTTACCACAGCTCCAAGTGTGTTTATCAAATGTATGGCTGTAGTAGTGGCTCACCTGAGACTGCTGGGATTGGGTGTTTCCATATCTAGACAACTTGCTGTTGACTGTCTCTTCCAGCCATCTGTTGATTCAAGCGAGGGATTACTTCATTTATTTTGCCAACTGGGAATCACAGTCAGTTACACCAAATCACAGATTATCCCTACTCAGACCCTTGAGTTCATAGGTGCTCATCTAGACATAGCCAGCCAGATAGCTTTGCTTCCTCTATCAAGGGTTCATGGTCTCCAGTCATGAAGGTGATCTCCCTTTCTTATCCTACAACAAGACTAGTCCTCCAAGCATTAGGATTGATGGCAGCATCAGTAACTCTTAATTCGTTAGCTAGGTATTGTATGCGTTTCCTACAGTGGACTCTCTGTTCTATTCTTCTGCATCCTGTAAACACCATAGTTGAGATTTTCAAAGTTTGCAAGGAATGTCTTCTTTGGTGGCTTCATTCAGAAAAAGTTTCTCAAAGTTGTCCCTTCGTTCTTCCTTAGCTAGTAGCCACAGTCACCACATATGCCTCCCAAATTGGGTTGGGGGGCATTTCTTGGGAAGGACTGTCCAAGGTGCGTGTTCCCTAGAAGAGGCCAATTTGCACATCAGTGTCCTGGAAATGAAAGCTGCCCTACTGGTGTTGCAGGCTTTTCAAGATGTTCTCCTTTCAGGGACTATTGTGATACATACAGACATGTCAGTAGTCTGGTATGTCCGAAAATAGGGGGGAACCAGACCTTACCCATTGTGTTGAGAGGCAATGAGTGTGTGGCAATGGATGATCTCTTCTGGTCACTTTCTTTTGGCAATGCACATACAAGGGAAAACTAGTGTGTTTGCAGACAGACTAAGTTGGTCCATTTTGATGCCTTACAAGTGGTCTGTTAATCAGAGTGGCAGAAGAGGTTTTTCATCAATTGAGCTAGCCATGCTGCAATCTTTTTGCTTTTCTCCTCAACAAGTGCAGCAGGTTATTCTCCCTGGTCTCTCCACAAGAGGTGTCACCGAGAGATGCTCTAGAACATGATTGGCCCTCGGGTCTCCTTTATGCTTTCCAGTTACCTCTAATCACCAGATTTCGCCAGAAAATATTCCGGTTGAAGAGCACAGTCATCCTCATTGCATCCTTTTGACCTCGTCAGGTCTGGTTTCCCTTCCTCTGTTTTCATCTTCTTTATCCATCTTAGATACTGGCTCCATGTCCACACCTTCTGTCTCACCTGACAGGGATGCAACATCTGGACATCAATGACCTCATGTTAACTGCTCCAGTTTAAAGGTATAAAAAACATAGTCACAAGATCCTGCTGCAAGACACCTATGAGGTTTGTGTGATTTGCCTGTGGATGGAACATCGTTTGGTGGCTTGTCATGTATGTAAGCACTTTGGCCCTCATTCATTGCTAGAAAGTAAAAATAAGCTATTTTTAAAATGTTTCATCTACCAGACCATGACATAAGTAAAGAAAAGGATGAGGACAGTTATAAGGTAAAATCTTGCAGATAGAGAAAGAAAGAAGAGAAATGCCAAGGATACACGTGCTTCTTCAACTCTGAAGGTTCCCTGACCAGAACCTCAACAGCCACCTTCAGTACCAACTAGATTGTGCTGTGCTTCTCCGATCCTCTCACATGGATATGAACTTAATTCCTGACAGGTCTCCCAGGAAAAAGTGAAACTTTCCATCGAGAGAGAACATGCGTCTGATTTCTCTCCCACCTTCTTTCAACATCTTCCTTTAAGCCCACTAGGTGTTTACACAGGACATATAAAATCGAATGGGACAGAATGATGAAGGCCTACTGGAAGGCGCAGATTGAAATGGGTTTTGTACCGTCCACAAGATCAGATTGGCCCACTTTCCCCTCCTCCCAGTCCCAGTTTCAGCAGCAGTAACCTTAGAGCCACAGTTTCAACAGGAGGCTGTAAGGTCAGCACCATTTGTCCTGGAGGCCTTGGTGCCAGCATCTTTGTATCTGACTCGCTCAACATGGAGATCCTCAAGCTCAGTGGAGTCTCTGAAGTAGACCCTTGACATAAGGCCTTCAGTTTTGCCATCGGTTCAGATTAACTTTTTGCCATTCTCAGTGTCACAGCCCTTTGCATTTGAGGTTTCAGCTTTAATCTTGATATCTGAGCCATCCAGGTCATTGGTGCCAGTGTCCTGTGTACTATTGACATTCACTTTGATGGGGGCCAATACAGCACCAACTTGAAGACCTTTGATGCCAACAGATTCAGAGTTTGGTTTTAAGGTTATCAAGCGTTCGGTTACTTCCTCTACATAGAACCCCCACAGAATCCCTCTCAATGCCAGCTCCAGCCCTTGGTACTCTTCAGTCTGTACCTTATCTCTCTTGTCACTCTTTCTAGGGACAGAGCAGTCCTGAAGGCCTCATCCAGCCTCCAGTAGTGGATTGGACAGAATTGTCTGGGGATTCAGACACCTCCTCGCCAGATCCTCCCTGGAAACCGGTGTAAAAAGAGGCACATTAACTCCCTTCATGGTCTCTCACTTTCAGCACTGATTTTGATGAAAGGGAGGGTTCTGCAGAGTTTCCACCAGAAGATACCAAATTTAGCAGGATGCCAGAATTGATGCACCAGAGGAGATCTTGGCCGTGTGATTCCCCCTTCTCAGATGAAGTATTATTTGAGGCATTTAGGTCTGCCCCCTCTGACCACCTGATTATTGTATGAGTAGGGGGAGAGAATGGTAGGAACCTGATTCCACTAAAGTGATACCAAGGAAACCAAGACAAAATTCTTCATTCCCTAAGGGCAGATAACACTGGAATAATGGCCCTCTGGTGGACCCCAACATCGAAGTGGCAACCACCAAGAAAGAGCTGCCTGAAGGCACTACAGCTGGTTGTTTTTCCAACAAAGAGTCTTTGGTGATGGATAGAATGGGAAAGTGTGCTTTTACCATGGGCAAATTTGCCATGAGAAATTTTTTAGATTACTCACATGACCCACTTCCAAAGAGACATAGCTGAATAGGCATTCAGCACTTTTCGAAAGCCTTCCACTTCAGAGTCTAGAAAACAAATTGAAGCTCACATGGCCAAAGTGTTAACTATTTCCATTGTCTCCATGAGACTGCTGCAAAATGCAGCTGGTGGTTTTGCCAGTTTCTACTGCTGTGGTTACTCCATGAATTATCATGCCTGGCTCAACCAGTGTGATTTGATAGACAAATTTAAAGCTTCCGTTCTCAGTGCCCCTATGATGGATTGTCACTGATTGGATCTAAAATCAAGGAGAAGATGCAGAAGAGTGGGCAGGAAGGTGAGGCATTGTCTGCACTTGGGATGTGTGTAAGACACCCCCAGTGATCCTATAGCAGGAATTGGAAAGGTCTGACATTGCCGTGGTTCAGGAATTCCCAATGCCCATCCTTTAACTACTCCTCTTTGGCTGAGGAAGAGGTGAACCCTTCAACGGATGACACCTGTGTGGCAGACACTGCCTGTTAAACCAGAGATTTAGGGGGTCCCTTCTCTGGGAAACAACCTCAACATCCCTAATGGCTTGCCGGGCCGTTCCCCTCTGGAGGCAGTTGGAAGCCAGTTATCTCTTCACTTAGATGTATGAATGTACATCAGACAAGACAAATGGATGAGGGGAATAATATCCAGGAGCTGTGCCATACACTTTTCCTCCATTTCAAATCAACAATCTCTGCCACTTCAGACATTCCATGACAACAGCATAGAGTGGCAAAAACAGAAATTGCTACAACAGAAAAGAGCCAAGCCATCCAAGAGGTCCCACCAGACCAGAAAGGGTCTGGAGTCTGTCGTTCGTGCTTCTCTATCATAGATGACAAGCAGGCTGGGTATTTTGTTTAGATGCTTTAATACATAGAAAACCATCAGGATAGATAGCAGCATCATAAAATATGAACAAAATAGCTAACAGACAGACGTTCTGTACATACATGTTTACATTTCTGTGTTTTACTACAAAATGGCAGTCAGGCTCGCACATGCTCAGTATTTGTACACTTGTGCAAGCCCTTGGATAGCTTCTTAAAAGTATACACACACAGACACACACACACACACACACACACACTGATCTACATCCTCCCTCTTAAAAAGATTGCCCTTTGTAAAAACAGTATTAGAGTTAGACATGCATTACTGTAGACATTGGAAACAAAACACAACGTTCATGTCCAAGTTGCATCATATCTGTTACAGGGTTTAGAGATGCAACCATATCTTAACATAACAGTTTGGACCAAATTTAGCAACAGGGACAGTCTGTGGTGCACAACTCTTATTAGAAACTTCTGGATTCATCACAGGAACGGGAATGTCCTCTGGAACTTCCTCAGGAATTGGAACACTGGACAACTTACTCTGAGATAGTCTTTCTCACAGGCTGTGCTGTGGTATAGGCTCTGACACCGGTCTCAAATGTTTCTGATTCCTCCTGAAGACTGCTTCTTGTAATTCCACATGACACCAATCCGATCATAACCTTTGGAAGTTTGCATCCTTGCCACTTTTCCATCTCATAATGGATTGAGCGGTTTGCTGGTTTTATTATAGTAGGACTTCTGGGTTAGGTGCTTCTTCAACAGATTGGGTTTCACTAACCTGTTGTTTTTTGACACATGGAACCAGCAATTGAGTACTGATTGGTAATGTGGTTCTGGTTTATCTCGACAGAAGTCTCTGAGCAGGTGAACCAAGGTGTTTGTCATGTGGAACATTTCTGAGATTCAAGAGATTCAGGAAAACATCATTATTGTCTAGTTTTGGCTTCTCAAGTAACTGTTTTGCACTTTGAACTGCACATTCTGCCAAACCTTTTGACTGCGGGTACTCAGGGCTACTTGTGACATGAGCAAAGTCCCATTCTTCAGCAAATCGTTTGAACTGTTGGCTTGTAAACTATGTGTCATTGTTAGAAATAACATTGTGCAGACTACCATGTGCTGCAAAATGACTCTTCATCTTAGTAATGACAGTATTGGATGCTAGGTTAGGAAGTAAATCAATCTCAAACCAATTGAAGTAAGAGTCTACTAACACCAAATAATGTTGACCATTCCAGTTGAATTGGTGGCTACTGTCGACCAAGGTAGTTCCGGAATCTGGTTTAGCTGAAGTGGTTCCTTCTGTTGATATGGCTTAGTGCTGTTACAGACTGAACAAGATGAAAGTGCTGTCTCAATGTCATGTGACATAGAAGGGAAAAATAGTAGCTCTCTCACCCTTCTTTTGGTAGAATCAGTTCCTGGTTGACCATGATGCAAGATAGTAATGTATTCTTGTTGTAAGGACTTTGGAACAATGACTTTTGGACCTTACATAATGATACCATTATCAGACAAAATCTCATCTCTGTATGGAAAATAAAGTTGCACTTCTTGAGGTAAACTAGATTGCTTTGATGGCCATCCTTGATTGATAAAGTGGCTGAGCCTTTGTAAAACTGGACTTGTGGCTGTGTGATCTCTCAGCTCATCAAGATGTGTGGAAGAAAAAATTTCTCACTTCCACGACTTCAAAATGAAGATTCTCATTCTCGTGTTGTTTTGTGGTGTTTCTGGGTGATCTGGATAATGTATAATCAGGATAAAGAAGTTTGCCATTCTTGTGGACAAGATTGAAATTATACTTTTACAATCTCAGCATCATACGTTGCACTCAGGCTGGAGCTGAATGCATAGGTTTTCTGAAGATACTGACTAGAGATTGGTGGTCTCTTTTGATCTGGATAGGTCTTCCACAAACATAATCATGGAACTTCGAACATGCAAACACAATTGCCAAAAGCTCTTTCTCGATCTGGGCATACTGCATCTCAGTTTGGGTAAGAGTTCTCGATGCAGAGGCAACAGGTTGATCCTCTTGTAGAGTGACTGAGTGACTGCACCAAGACCAAATTTCGAAGCATCACAGGAAAGTGTAACTGAGAGTTGGTGGACTAGTAGTTCTCTGTTTCAGAACATCAAATGCTCTCTGGTGTTGCTGTAACCAAGACCAGGATACATCTTCATGTGTTAGCTCTCTGAGTGGTTCTGAAAGTTGACTCAAGTCTGGAATGATCTTGCCTAGATAGTTGACCATGCCAAGAAAACATTGCAGGGCTTGAACATTGTCTGGAGCTGGCATCTCGAGAATGGCTGTTTGCTTAGAAGGGTCTGGTTGTAGGTCTGTACTAGTAAATAAATGACCAACATAAGTAACTTCTTGTAACCTGAATTTGAATTTCTGTATATTGAGCTTAAGATTCACTTGACATGCCCTTTCTAGAACTTTTTTGAGGTTTCTGTCATGCTCAGCTTCACCATGACCTCCAACAAGTATGTTGCCTACTATAGTAGCATAAAGATACCCAGAAAAAATTTGCTCCATTGCACACTGAAAGACTTCACTTGCAGAATTTATCCCAAATGGCATTCTCAAAAATCTGTACTACCAAATGGAGTACTGAAAGTAGTGAGCAATGATGATGTCTTGTCAAGCTGAATTTGCCAAAATGAATTATTTGCATCTAAGACAGAAAAAACAGTGGCATTTGGCATCAAGGTTGTGACTTCTTTGACTGTGCACATTGGATGATGAAGTCTTTTTAGTGCTTTGTTCAACTTTCATGGATCAGTACATATTCTGATGTCATCTGAGCTTTTCTTATGAGCTACCACCATGGAAAATACCCATTCAGTTGGAGGTGCAACTGGACAAATTGCACCTTGTCACACCATGTTATCTAGCTCAGCTTTGACTCTGTCCTGCATGGCTGTTGGAAGTTTATGAGCTGGCCTGATAAATGGACTGACCTCTGGGTATAACTTCATGGAGTACACAACCGGAGGTTTGCTTAGTTTGTCTTTGAAAAGATCAGCATAGGTAGAAAAAATGTGCTGGACAAAATTAGAATAGCGGTCTTTTAAGCTGACTAGGTGGACTTCCTTATTAAATGAAAGCAGTCCCATTTTCAAACTGTCTCTGAACACTAATAATGACTGGACGTGCCTCTTGATCACATAAAATAATAAGTCGTAGCTTCTTCCAGCAGAGTAACAAGAAAGCACTACTGAGGCTTCAGTCTGTTTTCACCTTCATAAGCAACAAGCTTTGCACACCTTGCCAAATCAAGCCTTTCACCATGATGCACACTAGCAAATGTTTCTGCTGACATAGCATTGCACTTTGAACCTGTGTCAACTTTTAACTCTATGGGTTTGCTGTTTATCCGAACAGTACAAAATACTTCATTGTTTGCCCTTACATCTACTGCATTGATTGTTATATGAAGCACTTACACACCATCAACATAAAGAGTAGCTGCAACCCTACGTCATAGCTTTCGAATTGATCAACTTGTTTCTTAAAATGCTCCCTTTTAATAAACGAATGTGGGCCTTTTGATTTACAGAACCTTTTGAAATTATTCCCTTTATTGCATTTGGGACATTGCTGACCAAAAGCTAAACATTTTTTCTTTTTAGATTTACGACTTCCGCTACAATTATGACAGTTGGCAATGAAACTAGGTTGGGGCCCATGCTTTGTTTGCTGACACAGACTTATGCTTTACTGAGACTGTGCAAACTCTGGAATTTGCTGGAAAGTTCTGGAGTTTATCAGTGAGTGCTGCAGGGGCTACAGTTGCTGCCATGTGCTTGGGCCTGTTTTTCTCAACTATGTGCTGTATACTATCAACATGAGCTTTATTACTGTGCCTTCTAGAGCTGTTCTAGTTTGTAAACATATTTGTGTGCTTTTCTGTGAGCGTGTATATCTGGTAGATCTCAATGGCCTTGTTCAACGTTAAATCACTGTCACAAAGCAAAATCTTTCTCACAGCATCATCTTTAATACCACACACAAGTCCGTCCTTTATCAACTCATCCCTTACATCACCAAATCTGCATGTTTTAGCTTTGTTTCTTAGGTCAGTTATATATATGCTGCAAAAGTTTCACCGGGCTTTTGATTCCTTGTGTAAAATAAGTGCCTTTCCATTGTAACATTTGTCTGGGGGTCACACATTTCTCTAAGTTTATATTTTAAGCACTCTGGGTCCTCCCTTGACTTAACCAGTACAACAGTATGACGGTTTTCCCCTTCTGTGTAGATAGCAGGTACATACACAAATGAACATTCCCTTTCAATGGCTTCTGACCCAGCTAAATTAAGCAGAATAAATGCCTTTATATGGTCATCTTTTTCAGAAAATGCAGCCTGCATGAAAATGTTGTACTCTTGCTCAAACACTCTCCAGTTCTCAGCAATATTACTGTCAAACACAAGTGCACTGGTTTTTGAAGTTCATCTGCTGTGCCCAGAAAGTATATACAAACACACTGAAAATATGGCCCTTGTAATTATGTGCAAACAAACTGTTCTATGAGCTTGTAATAATATTCAAATGCACAATAAGCTCTTCGAAATACTGTACTTTGCGAAATATGCTCTGTAATGGCTGTATTCTGCGAAATATGCCTTATAATGGCTGTGCTTTGTGAAGTAGCTTTACTGTAACACTGCACAAACATGCACACACTTTATACACTTCTAATAACTCTGATATCTTTGACTAATATGAAACGTACGTGCTTAGTCATTTCCTCTTATTTTATTAGTTTTATGCAATTTGGACTTTACTTCAAACATTTTCCGTAGTAATTTGAATATTTTCATCAATATCTTACATAATCAGTTTATGCGAATATCATTTAGAGCTTTCTGTATGCCATGTTTCATATTTTGCAAATAAGCAATATTGCTGAGCAAGTTTTAATACCTAAAATTAGTTTCTGACGTGTTTTGCAATGTTTGCACATTTTAGGGATGATTCACTCCTCTATATTCCACCAGTTCCAAGCAAGTGCCTTAAGTCATTTTAGCCAAACCACCTCTAACTTCATGCCCTTAAGACATCCCACTTCTGACACCATGTCACTCATCCTTCTCTAACATGGATGACAAGCAGGCGGGGTATTTAATATAGCAATAACCCATGCCTGGGTGTGGGTAATGCTGGATTTACCCAAGGTTGGCATGGTTTGGTCCCGAGGGCGAAGCCCGAGGGACCAAACAAAGTCAACCGTGGGTAAATCCAGCATTACCCACACCCAGAAGTGGGTTATTGCTATTATACAATGACATTATTTAAGAAAAATAATAATTACTTTTCTTAAATAATGGCATTGTATAATGCCTCCTTGCTGCCCTTCCGCCGCTGTCTGTTATCCGCGGCAGTTCTCATGTACTGCGCATGCGTAAGCCTACGCAGTACATCAGAGCTGTGGGCAAAAGCAACGGAGATCTTCTTTGTTGCTTTTTACTGTTTCGCTATGTTAAATGGGTTTAACATAGCGATTATTTTAAAACTGTCTCGCTATGTTAAACCCATTTAACATAGCGAGACAGTTTTGAAAAAAGCAATGGAGAAAGCAAGATCTCCGTTGCTTTTTACAAACTGTTTTGCTATGTTAAATGGGTTTAACATAGCGAGACAGCTTTAAAATAAGCAACGGAGATCTCCATTGCTTATTTTAAAGCCGTCTCGCTATGTTAAACCCATTTAACATAGCGAGACAGGTTTAAAAAAAGCAACGGAGAAAGCAAGATCTCCGTTGCTTTTTACACTATTAAGCTATGTTAAAGGAGTTTAACATAGCGAGACAGCTTTAAAAAAAGCAAGGGACATCTCCGTTGCTTTTTTTAAACCTGTGTCGCTATGTTAAACTCCTTTAACATAGCGAGACAGTGTTTTAAAAAAAGACTTATACTAATGGAAAAAGTCCGGGTGACCGGACCTTTTTCCATTAGTATAAGTCGATTTACAATGTGCACGCTGGCCAATCAGCATGCACGTTTTAGAATATTAATAGGGGGTCATGGTA
Organism: Protopterus annectens; assembly: GCF_019279795.1. Classification (NCBI taxonomy): domain Eukaryota; kingdom Metazoa; phylum Chordata; order Ceratodontiformes; family Protopteridae; genus Protopterus; species Protopterus annectens. Next base: position 1,275,402,741 of record NC_056739.1, read on the forward strand.
TAATTTAGATGTTTTAATACATAGAAACACACCAGGATGGATAGCAGCATCATAAAATATGTACAAACTAGTTAACAGACGTCATATACATACATGTGTACATCTCAACAGCTTACTACAAAATGGGTCAAGCTCGCATGTGCTCAGTATGTATACACTAGTGCAAGCCCGTGGAGCCTTCTTAAAGGTACATACACACACATTGATCTACAGAGTCTATTTCAGATTATTTTTTAAAAAACATAAGACCTCAGGTCAATTCTAGGTCTCTGGCCTAAATCACTACACCATAAAGACCCAATTCAGGATGATCACAGTGCAAGTGATTTTACTTTGCCTACAGGCGAGTGACTGGATATACTTGGACAGACCTCCAGGACATCATCTTCTATATTAGAATTGCCAAGAAGTGCAGAATGTTCCTACAATTCCAGTAAGGTGCTAATCACTGTCAGTTTAGAGACATGTCCTTTGGTCTCACCACAGCCCCCCCCACCTTGGATATTTACCAAGTGCAGTGGCAATAGTTATACTCCATCTATGACTCAGAGTGATACAAATTTTCCAGTATCTAGATAGTTGGTTCCTGGCTGCTGCATAGATGGAATCCTTTTTTAGTGCCTGAGATTACTTAGTTTAATGCTGCCCGCCTTAGGTATATCTGTAAATATGGAAAAGTCTCAACTTCATACATTGGTTTTCATCATCTGCCATCTGGACACATCATTTTACATACCAAAATTACCAAACAAAAGTCTCTTGTCACTAAGGAAATCCATAGCCACTCTATTAGATTACTATTTTTCCGCAGATGTTCAATTCCTGAAAGTACTCTCATAGATGGCTTCATTCTGCGGTGGTACAGCGGTAGCGTTGTTACCTCACAGCAAGAGGTTCTCCCGTTCGATTCTCCGCTTGTCTTGGGAGTGCCTTCTGTGTGGAGTCTGCATGTCCTCCCTGCAGTTGAGTAGCGTTTGAAAGACATGCGTGCATAAATGGGCATGCCTTTGTTGAAGGTTGGGCGTCGAGCTGGCACCTCGACGTTTCGTAAAAAAAAAATCTACTGCCAATCATTAGCGGACTGGAGTTTCGCTGTGGCGACCCCTTACCGGGAAAAAGCCGAAAGACAAACAACAACTCTCATAGATTGTTTTATCTATACGTCTAATTCCACATGCCTGACTTTACTTGAGGATGCTACAGTGGACTCTTGGGTACAGTGGTCCCTGCTTTCCAGCACTGTGAACACCCCAGTTCATCTGTCTTTAGTCTGCAGACAGCACATAATCTGGCAGCTAGAGTACTGTTTCTCTAGACCAAAGGATAGAAGTCCTTCCCATGCAGGTGGTAGCAGTAACCCCAGATGCCTTCTGTCTGGGGTGGCAGTGCATTATGAAGGTAGAATAGTACAAGGAACCTGGACAGACTTAGAGACCAGTCTTCATCTCCTCATCCTGGAGATGAGGGCATTTCTGCTAGCATTGCAGTCCCTACAGTACTACCTTTCCTGCAGGGGTGATCATCATTTACTCAGACAGTGTGTCAGTAATGCGGTATGTCAAGAAGCAAGGATGAGCCATATCTTGTCCCCTTTCAGAGAGGTCATGAGGGTGTGGCAGTGGGTAAATGATTCTCATCACTTTCTCATAGTCATGCACAATCCAGTAACATAAAGCAGCCTTTTAACAAAAAACTGTACTCCTTACAGGCACTCCTTAACCTGGAATGCATTGATTATATGCATTGTATCATGGAGACTAGTTCAAGTCCATAGAGAGCACCTTATCAGTGCAAGGCTTTAGTGCTTGCCAAAAGTTCAGGTTTGCTATACTAGAAGAGGGCACTAAAGGTGGGGGCATTTCTATATTCATTAAAGTGCCACCTCCAGACTTGTTAGACAGAATAATTTTATTTTTTATTTTATTTTTTGTAGTTATTTTACATTTGTTTACCGGGAAAGTCCGACTGGACACAGGTCCATTTTCAGCGAGGCCCGGGGAGAAAAGCTCCGAAAAAACAGTACAGTACAAAACAAAAGCGTGACAATGTATTAACATTAGAAGAAACATATCAATACATATTAATAATACAATCTAGCATACTTAGTAGAGAATAACATGTCTGTAAAACATTTAGTAATAAGTCATTCTTGATATCAAATATGAATATTTGAGAAATTACAAATACATTTTTTTTTTTTGCATGACTTTGATTGATGAGTCAATTGGAACTGTAGGGGATAATGACCTGGAGTTTCTCCACGTTGCTTCTTACTATTAATAAAAAACCCATATCACATCATAGACAACTGTAGGACCCCTTCTTATGTCCCCTGTGACCCATACCTCCTACCCAACAAGTATGGAGTCCCTGTGTATCAAGCCAAACACCGTGTTCCTATGGGACAACTACTCTGTAAATTGGGAGACTTATGCATTCCCTAACATATGCCCAAAGATTTCTAGACTTCATTATAAAAACTCTGTGGACCAATAAGTCTGCATCCTAACTAGGAGCAACAAATTGGTCCTTACCAATATGGGGCAGCTCTATTCCTTACCAGTTGTAACTCTCTTTCTAGTCAAATCTGTCCATAAATCCTTCGCATTCTGTAAAACTGAAGCCAGAAGCAACTTCTAGTAAGTCGGTATTCAGAGATTGTGCTAAGGCTGATCTATGTAAAGCGAGTTGTGAACTGGCTAAATATAGTATTCCCTCACAACTGATGACCCAGTTGTGTATGCTGAACCCTTTACTGTCAAATTTTGTGTTCCTTTCAATAGCTGCATGGAACCATCTGCTTCCTCTGAAGTGAATACAGTACTAAATTTAAAAATAACCCCTATGATGGGACTCAAATATATAGAGGCTCTGCAACAGGAGGAAAAAAACTCATTGTACATAAAAAATATATACGTAACTCCTGTCCCTGATCAAATCAACCAAAGCTAAATATGAAGTAAAAATAGCCACCTGGGCTAAAACATCCACAAAGTTTTATTTAACTGTGTTAGAAACCTCAGAAAAAAATTGCCCAGCACTGCACAGAGCTAATAGTAAATGATACTACCTACTTAGATGTAGAGGGCATAGCCAGTCTACTAGTGAATAAATGTAACTCTCATTTCACCGCCTGTCCCCCCAGCATTCCCAGATCATGACCTCCCCCAAAATATCCCAAGAACAAGTCTTCAAGGCACTGTCCAAGACCATGAACACTTCTTCTTTGAGTCCAGGTAACAAACTAGGATACCTAATGGCTGTCCTGAAACAGCACCTGTAAATCCCTTCAGAGATTATTCAGTATCAGCCATTGAACAAGCTATGTGCCAGATGAATGGAGGGGGTCTATATTAGAACATCAAATATTTAACAGTTCAAATCACTAAAGGTCGACCTTTAGTGATCGAACTGATAAAGCAGTGAATGTTCAGAAAAAAATAAAAACAACAAAAAACTAAACGGTGTAGGCAGGGGGCAAGCCCCCCCTGCACCCCCCGCTACTTAAATATACCAACTCTGAGACCATCTCCCCTTACAGAGATTTCCGTTTACTTGTTCGATGTTCTGCAGTTTTGCTATTCTCGTGTCGACAATGTCGGATTCGACATTGTCGGCTTTCGAGAATTTAATATAGACCTGAATGGAGGGCAGCAGCAGCCATCCTCTTGCACAAGTCTGAGGCATCAGTAAGCCCAGGTAATTGTAGACCTATAACTCTGGCAAGCCTCATCTGTAAGTCTATGAAAAAGATTGTTATGGAATTAATAAAAAAGGACATGGGCAACCTACAAACTCTTGACCTAAAACAATTTGGTTTTGTCAGTGGCAGATCCTCAACCCAGCTGACTTCTTTGTGAAGGGTGCTGTAGCAATGGATGAGGGAAAAGCTGTGCACACCACACACATAAATCTTGCTAAGGCATTAAACAGCATTCCATACTCTGGTATTGTTAAACTCTCCCACCAAAATGTCAATCCCTTTGTAACTCAGTGGATAGCAAATTTGCTCACAAGTAGAAAACGGTGGATGGCTCCATGTCCTCCAAAAGACCTCATCAGCTGTGTACCACAGGGCTCTGTCCTTAGGCTACTCCTTTTTGTTTTTGACCGCTGAGAAGTAAACACCAGTGTTAAGGGCTTGTGGCTTACCATTTTTGCTGATGACTCTAAAGTAGTTACTATTATTAACTCTCCAGAGGACACCAAGATCCTCCTAAGAGGGCCTTTCCCATACAAATAGCTGGTGTCAAAACCATGGATTAAAAGTAAATGCTAAAAAACTGTATAATAGCATCCTTTGGCAAGCACAACTTCCCCTGGAGCTGTTATATTGTCAAAGTCAGGGACCTTGGAACCTGTGTAGACAGCGGACTGTCCTTTTGATTATCATGTATCCAGTATCATAAGAAAGTGATTTTTTTATTGCACAGTTTATTTAGTAAAGATATGGTGCCCAGGTTCAGATAAGTGAGCCTTTCCCTGTATTTGGCCCGTAGTAGACCAATTATTGATCCTAATGCCCCATTTGGCATATACTCATCCAAGCACTTGACACAGATTGAATGCCCACAGCATTTTTTCATAAGAAAATCAAGTTTCTAAATCATAAAAACTACACTGATCATCTCAAAGCCATGTCCCTGTTCTTGGAGTCATACAGATTGCCGAGGGGTAACCTCTGCCCTGCATACAGGTCCTCAGCACATCTTATCCTCACAGACCTACTGCACATCCGAAAGTCCAGTGGTAGCATAAACACCTGCTGAATAGATCTTAATCTCTTCTACAACATACATACACACACAGAGATATTTCAGGCGGGGCAATAACTGCACTTCTAGACTGCCACTGTATTAAACAGTTATTCCTATAGTAAGTGTCCCACATAAATAGAACGTGTTGGAGGAATAGATATGTAAAACAGAGAATTCCACTTCTCTGAAATAGTCTTCCTCCTACTGGACAGGCTCAGTAGATCCATTCTAATGGCTCATGAGTAGTCTCTCAGTCCTGCAGTAACACAAATGCATCATCCACAGCTAGACCCAGCCTTGCTGTGTTCTGCTTACTTTCCAGACCAATATTAAGTGCAGCAACTACTTTGACTGTCCCTTTATAGGCATCAAGGCACATTAGGATGCTCTGATTTGTCATTGGCCTCCTGGGCTTCTCTATGCCTTTCCTCATCTCCCCTTGATCACCAAATTTCTGCAGAAAGCCTCCATGTGCAAAACAATGAAGATCCTCATCACGCCTTTCTGGACCAGGCAAATACTGTTGCCCCTGCTGAGGGCTCATTTAATGAGGCAACTATGGCTGCTCGATCTGAGACTGTATCTATTGTCTCCGTTCAGGCAAGCCTTACCTGGGCATTCACTCACTCAAACTATTCATTGTGCCATGGTGTCTCCAATTCCAGTAATGGCCTTCCATCCTTTCCTTTTCTGAAAATATTGTTCATATACCATTAGCTTCTCAGAAAGAATCGACTATCAAAATTTACAAAAAGAAACAGAAATATTTCTCCATATAGATATACAACTAAGGAACAGATTCTTTCTCAGGTTCAGTTCCATCAGTTCTTCATTTCCCTTCATCATTGTTTAATGCTGGCTCGAGCTATTCTATCTCTCATTTGGTGCCGGTCTCAAATTTTCATACTGGATAGCCTTCTTCCTTACTTGCAGCATAAAAACTGTGCAGAGCCTTTCCCTAGTCCTACCTTCATTCCAGAATTACCTGAAAGGCCAACCAGTTAATTCACATTCCAGTTTTCTTCGCAGTGCATTCCAAAAGAGGGAGAAAACCTTTGCATACCTCGTGTATCCACAGACAATTCCTTTCTTACCTTCACCAAACAAAATTTGTAAGAAAAGATTTGCAGCTTTTTATTTCCTTTGCTTTTTCTAAATTAGAATATAAAATGTCCAAAATAATACTGTCTGTATGACTCTCACAACATATCAACTTTGTTTACAACTCGAGAGGTAAGCCTTTGCCATTGAAGTCTAAGGCTCGCTCAACTAGGACGATCATAATTTCCACTGCCGCCTTCAAAAATTCTTCATTGGATGACATTTGGACAACAGCAACTTAGTCTAAGTTGCATACCTTTTCCAAGCATTACAAGTTTGATATCATCCTCCAAATCTAGATCCTTCTTGGAGCTAACATCCTCATGGGCATCCTATTATGATTTCACATGGGAAATTAGGTAACTAGGGATTCTGTCCCATCAGTCAAATTGGATGGACAGGATGAAGTACTTATGCATAATGCTGTAACCTTTTTCATCCCCAGTGTGTCTGAGTTGACAACCCGCTCACCTTCTCTTTGCCAGGTTGTCACAGTTTATATGAGGATGGACCAAGACAACGTTATCTTTTTCATATATCTGCTATACTCAGTATTTATGATGCTGTCCAAAAGAAGTGGCAAACTAGATTTGAGGCAGAATTAGCTATACATGCATTGTAGGAATTTGGAAGAAGCTCACGTTCTGAGCACTTGTAGAGCTGCAAGATTGGATATGCTAGAATCCCATCTTCTGAATCGGATGGACAAGGGATGAAAAAGGATCTGTCATTATGCCAAGTATATAACTTTTTTTTTGTAACAGTTGTGTAGCGTAGAGGACTGGAAACTTGACTGTGGCACAAGAAATGCCAAATTAACTAGCAGTCCTGGCTTCTGAGGAATTCTCTTGGGTGCTATTGCTAGGGCAGCAGTTTTGCTAGCTCATCTAGCCCAGGGCTAGGAATAAGGTTTTTGGCAAGGGCTGTAGCTCCTGCTCAGGATTGGAAACTTCTGCCTTGTTGCAAAATATTAGAGGCATGCATTTGCAGGTTTGTTTTGGCTTGTGTACATTGACATCATTGTACTGTGGATAAGGAGGTAAGGTAAGGTTAGGTCATAAAGCAAATCCAGTCCACCTGAGAATGATGTCTCTTTTTAACCCAACTCTTACCACAGGCACAGTAAGGTTTTGGTCAACCAGTGGGGGAACATATTACTAGTGGAGAAAGAAGGTTTTGGTGATAAGGGGAGGGAGAGCAAAAAAAAAAAAAAAAAAAAATATATATATATATAATGTGTGTGTGTATATTGAGAGGGAAAAAAAACTTTTTCTCCTGCTTAATCATTGTTAATTTCAGACTGCCATTCTCACTTGGCCAGCCGTACATGAATCCAAAACAGATGTTTTGTTATAATGAAGCTAGTACACAACTATGCTGACTTTCTAGTTGAAATTCTTTCACATAAATATAATGTCAAAATGTTTTGTTTCTTCTGTAATATGAAGTGGATATTGTTTCCTCCTTATAATTTTATTAAGTGATGTCCTGTGTGTGAGGGTTGGGTTGATACCTCTGCTTTCCCATACTAAGTCAATACCTACTTCCTCAGTGTATTGGCCCCTCAAAGCAATTGCTTCTGTTGAGCGCTATTTTTAAAACGCTTTTCAGCAAACTTAGCGGAGGTCTTATTGCCTCTCCAGCTATGATAGCCCCCCTTTCCAAGGTATTTGTGATTTTTGTTAGCCTCTATTAATTCCGTAGGTATTTCTGCTGTTGCTAATTTTGTAATTTCAATGAATGTCTAAATGTTATATGAAGAAAAACTTCTTGAGGTAGTGCTGTTAGAAGCTTTACATGTTTGCATAACATTGAAATGTGTATAGTTATTGTGTTTATCTATTGCTAGTTCTTTACTATACTACTTAGCTTTGCATATTTGTTTCTGTTTTATAAAGGTTGTTAATTGCTTAATGCCACTAAGTGTACTTGTTAATTGAATGCTGGCTTATTTCTGTTGATTTCTGTTGTTGAACACCATTTTTTGTTCTGCAGACTGTAGCGTACTGATGCCAGGTGACACTACTTAACTTTTATTGTGGTTCATTTATAATTCATAGTGTTTGTTTTTATTGGATAATAATAGTCAAACTTCCACAATTTAGAATCTGCAAGTCTTAGGTCAACAAATCAGTATCTTTATAGGCATTGAACTCACTGTAATTTTAGACATTTTATTTCTATTGCCAGTTATCTAAAAACTACTACTGGAGTTCGCAGCATCTTTCTTGCGTGTGATTTTTTAGAGGCACAGTGTTGTGTAGCTCCACTGAAGGCAAAGTTCATGTTGGCAAAGTCTGTTGCTAATTCTTATCAGTTTCTCGCTTGTGTAAGAACCTTATTCCTGCCTTATTCTTTTTAATTTCTAACCTGATAATCTTAATTTTGTTCTCCCCCATTGTGGTTCTATTTTTGTAGTAATTCACAAAGTTGGTCTTTGCAGTTATGATCTCACAATCACCCGTCTGGTGTCCCAAGAACCCTGTTCATGAACTACTTTTCACCTCATGGTTTACTAATAAGCCTGTCAACAGCTTCAGCATAGGGAGCAGAGCTTAGATGACCAACTGAGAGCAGTGAATTTTGAGAGCTCCATAAACTAGTTTAATAATATAGGAAAATTTTTATTATTTTCAAGTTTAAAACGTCAGAAATCTATAGATAAACTACTAAACTACATAAATATAAATTTTGGTGGAGATATACAAACATTTTCCTGTCAGGTAACTTGGAGATGTATTGAATCACTGAATATGAACAACTCAAGGAATTCTCATCCAGGTGCTGCTTTGAAAAAAGAACTGCAGTTGATGACATCTACCTTACAGGAACTATCTTTGAAGATGGACGGTTTTAAAAATACTTAGAAAACCTCAAATTAAATTCTCTTAAGGAACTATTACAACAACACCATACAAAAATAACAAATAGAGACTTCTCTAAATGACATTGAAAGGAGACTCAAAAAGGAAGAATTCCAAAAAGAATTTCTGCTTAAACAGAATACATGGCTGCTTAACAAAATAGATGACTTAGAAAACAGGGAAAGGAGAAACAACATAAGGATCGTTGGTCTGCCTGAAAACGCTGAAGGAGAAGACATTATTTCATTCTTAACCTGGATTCCTGAATTTTTAGACTTGAAAGAGGGACTTTCATTTGGAATTGAAAGGGCACATAGAGCACTGAGGAAATCTGCTTCTAACTCAACAAATACTCCACCTAGATCCATAGTTATAAAATGTCTTTCATTTCTGGACAAGAAACTAATATTAAAATCTGCTTGGAGAAAATCACCCTTAAAATACAATCAAATCCTGTTACGGTTTGACAATGGTTATTCTTTCAGAATACTAGAATGAAGGAAAAAAGTCTGGCCAATAATAAAACTGTTGAAACAAAACAACATTAAAGCACAGCTGGCCTTTCCAGCCAAAATAAAATTACTTTTTGCCAATGAGCTGAGAACCTTTAATGACTTAGAAGAAGCTACTATATTCATCAAAAACAGCAACATAGTGTTTATCCCAGAAGAAATGGAATGGATGGCCCCTACTCTTAAAAGAATAAAGAAACAAATTGTTGGACTGTTGCTAGAAAGAAGAAACAAAAATCTGATTTCAAGATAGCTGTCCCAAAAAAATAAATCTTAACTACATCTGTCAAAGTATCAGCTGATATGGTACATCACTTGTCATCTGTTTTTATTTTAAAAAAGGAGGGTTTCTTAAACAGCTGAGAAACAGTAATTATTTATTCAGAATTTTCAGAGTCCAATAATTCTTCACAAACAAAGGTAGGTCAAGATGGGTTACTGTTTACATTATATATAAGCCAAACAAAGCAACATATAATACAAACATAGACATTTCTATTCCCCTACTTGAACTCAATAAATACTTATCTTGTTCAATTTTCATTGATTTTACTTATAATAATTTAAGTAATTAATTAATTCAACAATGTACTATTCATCAGAGTTCAGACTCAAATATAACAAATTAACATTATATATAATAGCAGTAACAGTAGAGTGTTTTGAAAAAAAAAAATGCTGTCATGGAGACTAATGCCTTCTTCAGTTAAAGTATGATTCAGAAATGTCATGTATGTCCTGGTTAAATAATAGTAGCAAGCTCTTAGTACAAATGTCATCATTATTCTGTCTAAATATAGTTAATATCAATTATGGCAAGTATCATAGCTACTAGTGCTGTTTGATCAATCCTGATATGGTGTGCGTGGATGCAGCCGTGTCTGACAGCTAGTACAAATGTCATTATTATTCTGTCTAAACATAGTTAATATCAATTATGGCAGGTATCATAGCTTCAAGTGCTGTTTGATTAAGCCTGACATGGTGTGTGTGGATGCAGCTGTTGTATGTTGCCATTTTCATCTCCGGGAAGGTGTGGGTTGTGGCTTGTGATCGAGCTTTACTGATGCTTGTATATTAGGAAGAGACATTTGGTGTTTTAGTCTGGATCTAGGGGAAGGGGGTGGATAAAACTGTGATTTAGGATATTTTGGCAGAGAATAGTTTGTTTATACATCTGTGAGTGAGGGGTAGGAAGGCTGGAAAAATGTGTTCTCTTGTGGCGGCTTGTTGGGAGTTTTTTTTTCTATTTTTTATTTTATCTGTTTGCTCTCTCTTCTTTTCCTGGCCGCTGGCTTGAAAGTTGCAGTGAAGTGAAGCTTTGCTTCAGGTGCATCACGAGCCTCTGGTATGCAGTACACAGACACACTAACAGAAGCAGACACTCCTAGGTTGCAATGGTAATGGAGACAAAGTGAAGATAATGCTTTATGGCTCTGAGGAGCCTCCAAGATGATGCTCGGCAATGAAGTTTTTGGTTTAAAAAAAATATATATATATATATATATATATATATATATATATATATATATATAAATAAAGGGTCTGTTTTAAACCACATGTACACATACTGATGGTCTCCCAACACTTTGTTTAGCTCATTAAGTTGATTTTCTTGATTTAAAAAAAAAAGCGCAATTTTATATTTAAAATGTATTTTGGTCCAAACACATTAAGGACTTGCATAAGAGTGGAAGTCTGAGTTATTGTGAAAGAGTAAGAGCACTTGGTCTTGTACAGTACCCTTTGCAGTGGGCTGGGAGGTGAGCTTGCTCGGACGTGTTGGGCATATGGGTTTAGCTGATTCTAGGGTTGTTTGTGGTTGCCGGGAAGTGCTAGAGAGTCCTCAGATTTCCTTTGTGGAAATATCTGTGGGAATGGAAGGTGTGTTGAGTGGTTCACTGGCATAGTGGCCACTGTATGGAACAGGCTGGTAAAATGGAACAGGACAAATATTGGCTTGGATATTTTAAGAACAGCCGGTACTTGCGTATTATCGCAACCACTTTTCTAATGTGGTGTAATTTATAATGTCATCCCAGAACAAGTGTATGGGAAAGTAAAAAAGGTTGTGTGAACTCCAAATAACTTGGATATTATATGGGTTTTGAAAGGGGAACAGGCATAATGGGTAAATTCCTCTTCCTGGGGACTGTGCATTGTCGATGACACTTACTGAAAAGTAAAACGAACCTAGCCGCTGCTACACATACCACGTATGTATTTCAGTAGTTACTAACTTCCATCCTGAGATCATTCGTCTGCCTTGGTAGACACTCACATATTTTATGAGGACCATACCAAAATTATTTGTAAAAAAGCTGGACATCTTCCGCAAATCTGGACAGTTGACATGTATGTAGAGCTGGAATGGCAATCAGACATAATTGTGAATTCGTTACACTTAAGCAATCGCTCACACTCAGAAGAAAAGCAGCAGTTATGTGCAACAGGCCAGTTTTATGTCTTGCTCTGGGGAAATGATTGGTGTATGTCACAAACTGAAAACGGACTTTACCAATTTTAACTTTTGCATTCACCTTTCACCCGTAACTAGAGGTAAGGTCTGCCTGCTAAGTAACGATGACACACATTCGTGTCAGCATGGTGGTGCATGACATCTGGGGTAAACCTAAAATAACGGGAGGACAGGAGGCTAAAAATCTGGGAACATTTTCAATATTTCTACAGTTTGTGATTGACACAATTATGTCAAATGCTGTTCTCACCACCTGAACACCACATGAGTAGTTGGTGCTTGCGTATTATCTGTTAGAAAAGTGGTTGCGATAATACACAAGTACCGAACAGCCTGGAAACACACCACATAAACTAGTGAATGAAACTGGATGGGCATTGTTGCCCATGCTTGAAGTACTGATATGTGTGTATGTAAGAATGGAAATATACTTATAACAAATAAGAAACTAGAAGGGTCTCATAATTTAAAGTCTATGGACTGTATAAACATGCTTGGAAGGAGCTAATAATAAGAATAAGCATTACAGCTTGTGGTCTCTCAAATAACTAAGCAACAGCCAAAAAAAAAAAAAACACACTAGTTATGAAATGTATGATTTTAGTAAATCTGGACATAAAATATATAATCATCATATAAGATGACACAGTCTGCTGAACTTAGATAATAAAGACAGGATTTAATAACATGGGCTTGTGTATAATAACACTCCTGTCTTAACTTGTCATAAATGACATACACTACATTGAACATCAAGGTGAAGCATGATAATTTTCTTATATAAATAAATTTGCATAACCAGTCATGTAATTGCTTTAACTTGAATTGTAGTTTTTGTAACCCATCTTGACCATATATAATACTTAAGCTGTTACCAAGGTAACTAATGTTTATACATGGCATCAAAATGACAAAGTTGTTCAAGAGAAACAACAGAACCCTGAACTTGAAATATCACAGAATGTAACTATCATATTCTAAACAAATAGTATTAAATTGACCGTAGACACTCAATTTAACCTTTGCTGATTATACAAAATAGAATGTTGCCATTTAAATGTAAAAATGTTCAGTATATGCCATAAAATGGCAATTTATGAGTATGGAAAGGGAACTTGTAATCATTAATCACAATAAATGAATTTGATGTTTTTAACGTATAATTCACTCATTTTATAATAAGAAATGATAGATATGAAAATCCTTATGTGTAGGAAATGGGGGGAAGAGGGATGCACTGATAATTAAAATGCACTAACTTTCATCAATGTTCACATAAAACAAACTTGATGCTTTAAGTAAGTTAGCAACTAATAAAGTGATTACTTAAATGCTTGCAAACAATGAACTATAACTTCTGATATATCCAGTAAAATACATTGGATTATAAACATTAGGTATAACTATTATTACCATCTATTTATATTAAGTAATAAGTTTTGAGACTTCATCAGTAAGGGTGAATATGTTAAATAACTGTGTGCTATAGTCTTTTATTGAGGTTTTATATATGATGCATCCTACTTTACTATGATTGAATTGCTTGTCATCTACCGTTCATGTAAATAATAATTGCTTATACAATAAGCAGACATTTATATTGTATTAGAATTCTGTCTAATCTACAATAGTACTATATCTGTTCAAAGTAATATAAATATTGCTTATTCTTGTTACAAATATTCTCCATATGATAATTCAATTTATGGAGCTCAGATGTTCTAGATTGTAAAGGTTTGAGTGATAATCTGATGGATTTAGGTTTATCCATCAGATTAGGAAAGATTTTCATTCCATGGCTAGTGTGGATCTTAGTTTCGTTAACATTTATCAATTTAAATTTGTTATTTCACAAAAACATTTTTAGTATGCCTGCCGAAAACATTACTTTATTGATAAACACTCAAAGTATAAAACTGATAATTTCCTTTAAAAGCTCAAACATATACTTTATAGTTATCAGAGGAAAATGTTTAATAGTTACAATAAAACAAAGAATACATTGTCTGAATAACCTAAGATGGATTTCACTTTATTATCTTTAAATACCAATGGCTTAAACAATCCTAGCAAGAGATCAAATCTAGTGAAATATTTAAAACTGAACAAAGCACAAATTGTCTTCCTTCAAGAAGCTTATTTCAGAACAAATGACAATTACAAATGGACTCCTAAGGAATATATGATATTGGCGCAATCCAGTTATAAGACAAAGACAAAAGGGGTAACAGTTTTATGGAAAACAAATGTGATTAACCCAGAAATCATTTATAAGTATTAAGATAAAGAAGGCCTTATGGCATTAGTAATAGTTAACTATAAAAGAATATGGACCCTAGCCAATCTATTCTGGTTCCCAGGCGTTGGAACAGGAACTGTTAAAAAAACACTTGGATTTCATTTCAAATAATTATAACGGCAACGTAATATTAGGAGGAGATTTTAACTGTATGTTTGATATTTCTGAAACTACAAATAAAAGACCGCTGTGTACATCTGCTGTATCAAAAGCTTTAAACAAGTGGGTAGAATCATTTCATCTTGTAGATATTTTCAAATTTAAAGTAGATAAATCTTTATTTTCCCATCAAGATCACAGATTTGGTACCCAAACTAGAATAGATAAAATATTTGCTGTCCATGACTTACACTCTAAAATCATTAATTTCTCAATCACTCCCTGCCCATTTTCAGACCACATTTCATTGATACTAAAACTTCAAAATGGGTACAAACCATTAATCTTTAACTCCAGAATTCCAGCATATATAACTAAAATTAAAGAGTTCAAATCCTGGTCATTATCTGAATTACAGTTCTTCTTTGATATTAATTACACCACAGAGATAGATAAAATAATGATATGGGACTCATTAAAAGCTCACATATATAGTAAAACCGTAACTTGGTATAAAGAAAAATCAGAGAATGGGATTCTGAATTATTAGATCTACTATCCAAACTTTTGTCAGTAAAAGCTGAAAAAAATCAAAATCATTTGGCGATGAAAAAGAAAGTAGAAATATTAATAAATACAACAAAATTCTAACACATAAAACTAGTTTAGCTTTAGAAAAACTAAAAATTAATACCTTGGCCACTTCTCCCAAATATCTACATAATTTATCCACAAGAATCAAAATACAGTCAAAAGTTAATAACATTAAAAATATCTTCCATGAAAAAAAAGGGAAAAATGTCTCGGCTGTAGGTGACATTCTTGATGCTTATAGAAATCGCCTATATGGAAAATTTCCAAAAAGAAAATATACATATCGATCAATTAAATCTAGATGAAAAATGTTCTAATATAAAAAAAAACAGAAAAATTAAAATTAGATCTGCAAGCACCCATATCCTACAAGAAATTACGGATACAATAAAAGAGGGTAAAAATAATAAAGCTCCAGGTATAGATGGCATAATTATGGAAATATATAAACTTTTTCCTTCAAAGATACTATCCCTCTTCCATAAAACTCTATTAGAAATTCAATCACAAGCTTTAATATCACCCTCTTGGAGATATTCCTTAATCACACCAATCCTAAAGGAAAACAAATCCCCAAACCTCTGTACCTCATATAGATCTATATCATTATTAAATAATGTCTATAAGATATTTATGACAGTATTAACTAACAGAATGAAAATACCACTATCCAAAACAAATAATGATCAGACTGGATTTGTATATCATAGACACACACATGGCAATATTAAAAGGATAATTTCTCTTATAGATTAAAGAAACACTCATAATTGGCTTAGATATTGAGAAAGCCTTTGATTCCCTAAATTGGGACTATTTATTCAAAATCCTAATGCTATTTGAATTTCCTGCATCCTTTGTTCATCTCCTAAAGAATATATATACAAATAATTTAGCGTATGTCAAGTTAGGTCCTTTTACCTCTGAATCTATACTTGTAACAAAAGGCACTAAACAAGGATGTCCCATGTCACCAATTCTATTTGCTCTGGCTATTGAAATATTGGCAGACTCAATTCGTAACAATATAAAAATCAAAGGAATAGATGTTTATGAACAATACAATTCTGAAGTAATGCTATTTGCTGATGACATATTACTAACATTATCTAATACAAGAGACATTAGAAGATTTAGATGTATTAATTGACAAATTTCACATGACTTCAGGACACCATTTCAATAAATCAAAATTAAAATGTTTATTTTTAAATACAAAAAAAGAACTACAGGCTAAGGGGGGGGGGTGTCACATCATAGGGAAACAAGAATCTACCTTAAAATATCTAGGAATTGAGTTATGCAAGGATAATAATGAATTAGTCTCAAAAAACTACAATAATATCATCAGTACAATTGACATCTCTGTGGAAAAATGGAACAAAATAATATTAACATTTGAAGATAGACTACAGTTAATAAAAAATGGTTTTACTGCCTAAGATCCTATATATCGCCTTGGCATTACAACTGTTACCAGAAAGGAGTATACTTAAAGAAATAAATTCATGCTTCATAAAATTTGTATGGTTTCCCAAAAGAAACAGAATAGCTTTAATACATCATATCAGACCATGGAAACATGGAGGATTAAACTTTCCTGATATGGAAACATATATAAAAGCATCAGTATCTAAAACAATCTCAGACTGGATAAGTCCAAATTACTCTGTAAATTGGAAAGAATTACTAACTGTAATATCAATAAATGGATTTGATTTACAAAAAAAATTCAAATAGTTAAAAACAATTTGCCATGGCACATAGTATGTATTAGTATGCAATATAACATAACTAAACCCACTAAAACTCGTATGATTAATTATTACATTGACTCATATAGGAAACTTATTAATGCAAATATAGATTTAAAAATCTGGTTTGATCTTTTAACACCATTTATAGTCGCAAAAGAACGTTCCACATAAAATATATAGAGAAATTATTAATTCCTGGGAACAGAAAGGATTTGTTTGTTGGCTCCAGTGTATCAAAGAAAAGTTTTAGATATGCAAGAAATAAAAACAACACACAAAATTCCACAAGAGGACTGGCTAACTTTACGGAGTACTCTGTCATATTCGCAAGATTTAAGTAGAATAATTAACAATTCTTCATTTAAAGAAATACCTACATTTACGAAATACATATATGAAATCATATATAATGACTTTGACATGGAAAACGGTATTTCAAAATTTTACAAAATATTGATAAACTATAAAACAACACCCAAAACCTCATATTGAAAATATATAACAAAAGGGCACTCAGTACAGTTAACCGAAGATATTAAAGCAAATATCTTATCAATAAAATGTATATCCTTTACACAATACTAGAAAGTTTTTAATTGGAAATGCTTGCACAGACCATTCTTGACCCCAGACAGAATCAATAACATTAGTTCTTCCATAAAAGGAATATGTTGGAGATGTGAGCAAGTACACAATGCAGATTGGAACCACATTTTCTTTGACTGTGTTAAAATTAAGCCATTTTGGAATGGTATTAATAACTTTCTACAAGCTTTATTTAATTACTCATTTTATTTAACTAAAGCTCTTCTATTATTAAATGTGAATGAAGGTCCTCATTTGAATAGGTCAAACATGTATCTACTAAGGACTGTACTTGCAATTTCAAGGAAGTGTATAACAAGAAGACGGAATACAAACACAATACCAACTTTGGAAGACTTCTACAGCCTACTGAAGACCACAGCATTATTGGAAATTAAAATTAAAGAACTTAGAATTTATCCAATGCCATTTATCAGCGACCCTTGGGGAAAAGTCTTATCGTTGATTGACACTGTACAATAATTGATCAGTCACTCTGATAATGGATTGGACATGCTTATAAAGTAAATATATACATTAAGATCTGTTATAGTGTCAGACTAATGTAAATAGTGTACATAGTTATTTAAGATGTTATGTATAAAGACTATGGAATTTATTCAAATGTATTTGAAAAATAAAAAAAAAAATTGAGAAAAAAAAGCTTCAACATACTGTTGTGGTTATCAATTATACTTACATTGTAAGGCTCCCTATGGTACTATTTGTTTACAGATAGTATTTACCTCCAGCTCACATGTTTAACTGAATTTAACTGTGTAGTGCTTTCATGTCTGGAGGTGTGTACTCATGTAAAGCCCTTTCTCATCCGCAAATAATCCTTCCCACTGATGCTTCTTGCCAAACTTCTTACTTTACTAAGCAAAGCTATCCCTTTTCTCAAGTCTAATCGAATCACACATTTTTCTCTCACACTGCATGCCCCCCCTCCTTACATTGATTTGAATGTCTGTTTATTTCCAGCTATACAAGTGCAAATCAGTTGATGCTTTAGTACTGCTAATTCTATGCTGTGCTCTATAGTTGCATTTCCCATGATCAGTATTGACAACATTCTCTGTTAAACCCATTGAAGCCTTTTAAAATATTTAGCTCACCTTTTTTATTTCTCATCTCACTTGTATTGCTTAGCCTTGCATTTTGTTGTTTTTTTTCTGGGGCTTCTCATGAAATGCTGTGTGTGCAGGGGCTTTATCCCTACTACCCTGTCCTGAACTCCCACCCCTCCACCTCCTGTACTTGTATACCTATGCAACATCCTGTCCTTCCTCTCATACTCACCCTATTAGTGCTTGTACCCATATAATTCATCCTAATAAAATCTTAGCATATTTTTCTTATCTCTATCTTTCTTTACTTCTCCTGTCAATCACACCATTACCTGTGCTATCCCCCACATATCCCTTTAACTCCTCTTACTATTTACACCATCTAAAATTAAATGCAGCAGTGCTGCAAGCCATACAACCCAACTCTCAAGAATTCCACAAAGTAGTGAAATACTAAATAAATAAATATAAATAAGTAAAGAACTTTATTAGAGTTAACACTTTCATCCAAAAAAAAAAGACTTCATCAGAACTGTTTTTGTAAGATGTCACAGGTTTAAATAACCCATTAAGTAGTCACATGGATAAACCATCATGAGCGGGCAGGTGATCCGCTGTGGCGACCCCTAACTGGAAGAAGCCAAAAGTAGAAGAAGAATATGGATAAACCATGATCTAGGTTTAAAGTGCACTTGCCCAAGATAAAAAATATAAATAAAAATAAAAATTTAATTATTTAAAATACAACTAAAATACTTAAGTTAATTATAAAAGTGCAATTTTTTTTAAATTTTTGTTAACATCCCATCATTCCAAGGAACTTCATTAAAAACAGGTAAGTATTTATAGATATCACACACAACACATTTGTTGGCGTTTTTAAATTGGCAGGTCTTAATTTTAACAAATTATTTTTAGATATGGTATCTTTAACCCAGGAAATTGGCCTGTGTTAAAGCTGCAGCTGACAGTTTTCTGTACTCTTAATTACATTTCCCATGGGCCACCCTTGAATTGAGTGGAAACGTGCTCAAGAACAAGTAAAAACTTTGAGTACTGTTTACACTGCAGTGTGTGTGTGTGTCTAAAAGTGAGTCTAAAAAGTGCATTATTATCATTTTTATTTTCTTTGCCATAATTATGTTAACAAATACGCTTGTGCATAGTTCTTAACGTTTTACCCACATAAAATTAGTGACAGTAATCACAAAAAAGTAGTGACAGTAATCACAAAATCATAACTATATCACTCATTTTGTGTCACGTATAATTTCTGTTACATATTAGTTCATTTTTTAATATATTAGGTTCAATTTTGGCCTTGTATAGGTGAAATTACACTGAATACAATAGCCACATTTCATTATTCCCTTTCTATTGCTTGTTACTGCTATTTGCTTTTGGTGCTTGTAATTCTAATCTGGCCCTTCATACAGCATTTCTTGAACTTCATAAAATCAATTAAAATGTTTCCAGTTCTCTTTCATGATACTTTTTGTGATGTGTTTTTTTAAACCCTTTTATTAAATTATCACTTAAGACACAGGCAAGCATACATTAAAGGAAAAGAAAACAAACCATATATATCACATATATTTTCTTTGCTACTATCATCATCCCAGCATTACAAAAATTGCTGAATTCCTGTCTTCCCTTAAATGTCATTCTTCCTCCTTCTAAACCTTATTATACATGTATTGTTCCCACAGTTTCCATTTATTTTTATGTAATTTGCTCCTTCTTTTTTCCAGTTTTTTAACTTCTTTTATAATATTCAGTACCTCAAATACAGTTGGTTTAGACATTGATTTCCATTTTCTAGTAATTGCTTTTTTGGCAGCCAACAGAGTTGATCTTAATACTATGTCTAAACAATTCAGATCATGTATTTCATCTTAAAATAATCATTCCCTACTTATAGCCATTTGCTCACCCAATATGTATGACAGAGCACTCTGTATGGAATTTTTATTGTCTGCCAACTCATTACACTCCCAAAACATATGTTCCAAGTTACTTCTTTCTTCTCCATTACACCTGCAACATTTGCAGTCTAAGGAAAAAAACAATTTGAAGTCTGCTTGGGGTATAAAAATACCCATGCAAACACTTCCAGGCAAAGATCCTAAACCTTCTAAACTTAGTTGCATACTTGGGAGCCATACATATGTCTTCCCACTGTTTTCTTGTAAACTGTTTTCCAGTCTCTCTTCCTAATCTGTTCTAACCTCCTTTGATTGTTGTAGTTATCATGCAGTATTTTATATGCCCTGCTAATTATCCCTTTTTTCACAGCTGCTTCTTTTCTAGATTCAATTAAAAACTCTACCAGAGCAGGTTTTTCACATAAAATTCCCCTATCCCTTTCTCGTTGTCTGTATTCTGAGATCAAGCCCTTGAAGGGAAGGAAGTCTCTAGCTTTCAATCCAGATGTCTTCTTGGCCTTATCCCGCTCTATTACCTTTGCTGTTTGAGTTATTTGCACCCAGTATCTTGGCTCCTTTGCCATGTTTCTCCAGTAATTTCCATCCCCTCCTGCCTATTTTCTCTATCCTTACTTGCAGTCATCCCTGTTGACAAAATTCTTAGAATACTTTTTGAATATAATATTCTGTATGGCTGTTATACTCTTTAAGGATCTGCATCCAAATTCACATTCTTGCTCTCTGTTTCTCGAGCTTCCCCTGTGCTTTATCATCATCCCTATCCACTTTGAATTGTGGCCTTCTGCTTGCTTTATGTATGTGAGCCTGAACTGTATAGCTGTAAAATATCCTTTGAAATTGGGTAAAACAAAACCACCTTGTTCTGTTGGAGCGATCGACTTATCCTGCTTAAGTCTTGCCCTCTTTCTCTCACTAATAAATTTCTTCAATTCGTTATTATTATCCACAACCTCTCCTCAGGTTGATAAAAGTATTCCTGACAGGGTTACAAGGCTAAAAGAGACTAAAAACATTTTTCACTGCTTATATCCTAATATCTGTATCCATAAATACGAATTTCCAGTTTATCAGTTTTTCTGTTATCTTTTACTTCATCTCTTCCAACATATCCTTAGCTGCCATAACGGAAGCCTTTTTAAACCACACTCCTAAATACTTCATCTCATCATGTCTCCGTAAGTATGGTATTGCTGAACCAATTTATGTGTGAGTACATAATTTATGGCTGTAGTCTTTGTTTTATTTTCATTAATTTTATATCCCAAAAAGACTTAAAACTGTCTCAAAATGGTCCACAACACTGAGCTGTCCTTTTCTGGATTTATCAGGTATAAAATAATATTATCTATAAATAAAGACAACTTTTCTTGATTACCATACCATTTTATCCTTGTATTTGTGAGTCCCTGATTTTATTTGTTAATGGCTCTAAATATAAAGCAAATAAAAGGGAAAGAGGACACCCATACCTGGTTCCTCTGTTAAAGCACAGCTTATCTGAGAGGAACCCTGCCACTTTATTTCTTGCCTCTGATCCTTCACATATCCTTCTAGTTAACCTTATATCTAAATGCTTCCAATGCCCTACTCATAAAATACCAGCTTACTCTGTCATATGCTTTCTCTGCCTCAAGGCCCACCAACAGAGGTATTTTCTTACATTCTGCTTCTATGTGGATCATCATTGTTATTTTAATGTTGTCAGATGTTTACCTCCCCTCCACAAAACTGCACTGATCCATATCTATTGATTTTGGGCTCACCTTTGCCATTCTTTTATCTGGTTATAAATAAACACTTTATAATCATGGATTAAAATTGAAATGGATCTATATGAAGCTGGGTCTAAAGGGTCTTTTCCATCTTTAGGTAACACAGCCATCGCAGCTTTCTTCCAGAATATTGGTGCTACTCCTCCTGTTAAAATACAGTTAAAATCTTCCAGATCTTTATCGGTGTCTTCCCTTTTAATTGTCATACTTCCACAGGAATAACGTCTGTTGTAGTAGACATTCCTGAAGACTGATTACACATCACTGTTTTTATCTTATCACCTCCTGTTTTAACTGTTAGGATACTTTTTATAATGTTGGTTTCAGACCCATACTAGTGTACCATTGCTCTGCTGAAGTTACCACTGTTAACTAATGCTTATTTGTAGTTAACTGAACTGTTAATAACTGGTAGCTCTTCCTCCAAAATTGATTTATAATTTTCCCCTGTCTCTTGCAGGATATAATCCGTTAGTGTTGACAGAAGTTGGTAGAGGTATCTGTTAAAATCTGCAGCTCATTTTTTAATGTGGTATCATCTGAAATTATCCTAGCAAGCCTTACCATCTGGTCTTTAACCAAACCCTTTTTTTGGCAGAAATAGTAGTAACTTTGAAAATGTAGATGTGAATTAGAGAAGGTGGGCTTGCTGTAAATGGTCAAAACAAACATACCTGTTATGTTGATCTTGCTAACAGTTATATTAAGGTTATTTATTTTTACATGGGACATAATTGTGAGTGAATTTCAAAAAAATAATTGGCCCCATATGTGTATTCCAGAAAGTCCCTCAGTGTCCACTTACAGTCATTGCAAAAGATAAAAATGTCATCCAAAATTCTTAGCTATATATTAAGATATTTGGAAAAAAAGAAAACTGAAAATATAATTGCTCTTCCCAGTTCCACATAATTAAGTTGGCATACAGGGAGGCATATGCCGTCCCTATAGCCACACCACTCTTTGTTTAAAAAAATTCTCCTTCAAAATATATGAAATTGTTGTCTGACAGTTTTCATAAATGTCATGAAAGCATTAATATCCACCTTTGAAATAAAATCACATTAAGAGGACTTCACGGAACCATTTCAAACCATATACAAGTGGGATGACAGAAAACAAATTCACTACATCTAAGGTGGCGAAGATCCCTTCAGTTGAAAATTATCTAAAAAGTCCCAAGACAATTTTAGCATATATGGGTGGTTATTATGGAATATCTTCAGTCTTCTGTCAAGGTAAACTGTGACAGGTTGTGTTTTAGATCCCTCTACAGAACTAGGGGATGAAACGGCAGGGGTGGTGATTTATATTTTTATGCACTTTGGGTATACCAAAAATTGAAGGTATCACAGTTTTTTCTACTACTAAATACCTGTAGATGTCTAGGGTAATAACATGTTGCAGCATCATATTAGTTAGTAAATTATCAATTTTGTAATAAACAATGTTAATCTCATTCCTGGATACCCTACACTACCGGTTACTGTTACTGAGCAGTTGAAACATTTTACATGAGTAGTCTGTGCTGCTAATGATTTCCATGCCCTCGTCCTTCTCGGCTTTCATATTCCTGATGTACTTGTTGCCCACTAAGTCATAAAGAAGCTGTCTTTCATCCTTAGTTATGTTGTAACAATAGTAATCATTCTTTTGGTGTGTGCTAGTTGTAATAGCCTTTTCACACAACCTTTCAAACAGGGTGACAGCAAGGTAGGAGGGAACAAAGGTACTGTTTATAACAAAAGTATTGTATCCAGTGGTATTGCTAGTATTGTTTTTCTCTTTGTTCTTAAAATAGAAAGCTAAATTCAACTTCCTAGTGAACATTTTTAGTTCAGCAGGGTGTTAGCTATGTATTTTGTTTTCTAACAGGGACAAACGTAAAACCTTTCTGGAACAGGTTATAGTAAACATCAGAAATCTCTCCTGTAATGAAAAATATTGAAACTGTTAAGACTGAATAATGTTGTTCTTGTGAAAATTATGTCCATCATTACTTGCAGTGTTGGTGGAAAGTTCATTAATGTAGTTAGTGTATTCATGACAGGATGGATGCAATAGCTGAAAACTCAGTTCCTTCAGGGGAAGCAGAACTATCCAAAGAGATGTTAGTCATTGTTAGAATACTCAGCTTGGGGCAGCATTAGTTCCATCTTCTCCCCTTCCCCGCTTGGCTGTTGTCCCTTCATTGTCCATATTGTTGTCTGCTGGCAATTCTTGCAGAATGTCTTAAAAGAGAATATTCTTTCAAATGTAAAGGGTCTGAAGACTCACCTTCTGCTGTACCCCCATCATTAGGTCCCTGTTGGTAGTCTGCAACATTCCCAGCCACTTTAGAGCCAGCCCTATTAGTTCTTTCACCAAACTTATGTTTTGAAAAATAATATGCTGTGCGTAAATTATAGTAATTTGTGTCGCACTGCATCTTATTAACTTTTTTGTTTTTGAAATTGTCCAACTGCTATTCCACTGTCTTAAAAACATGTGAACAACTTACTTTTCGTCCTAGGTTAAATGACACCGTATCTATTAATAGTGTGATAAAATTAAAAGCTGCCAGATTATGAACTTCAACAAATATGAAACTTCTGCTGTTATGCGTGTTTTCTATAAATACATACTTATTTTTAATTGTCCTCTTTGGAATGATGGAATGTTAGCAAAAATAAAAGCATTTCTTTCTATTAGAGTGGTGCTTTTTAACTTAAGAAATATTTTATTTGTAATTTAAATTGAATTTTTATTTTTTTTTATCTTTGGTAATTGAACTTTAAGCCTAGGTAATAGTTTAGTCATGTGACTTCTAAATTGGTAAAACAGTTCTGATGAAGTCCTGATTTTTAGACGAAAGCGCTTAACTCAACAGATGTTTTTATTTATTTCACTACTTTGTGGAATTCTTCAGAGTTGTGTTGTGAGGTTTGTGGTACTGGCACATTTCATTTTGGTTCTTAGTTTCTTAGCACTAGAAGTTCCTTTGTGTTTGTGTTTACTTACACCATCTCCTTTACTACTCTGTCCACCCTAAACCTTACTCTTTCCGTCACATTTTCTCATGCTCCTTCTACTAATCCTTTCACTTATTGTACTCTTTTCTTCAACATAAACCTTTCAAACAACTCCCATCTCCTTTTTTCTCTCCACTTCTCTCCTACAAAAATCCGTTTCTCGTCTTGATACTGCTTCTCTTTTCCCAAATCACCCGCTTTCCTCCACCTATAAACATTCCAGACTAACTACTTTATATTTATATTTCATCATTACCTTATTAACTCTTTTTTTTGTGAGTAAATGTGTTCCTTCTTTATATGTTAACTCCACTACTCCTTCTCCTACTTAACCTCACATGCTGTCATACCTGTGTCACCTATCATACATTCTCCCAATGTTACCTGCTGTAATCACAACAGTAAATTAAAGTGCAAGTCCAGCTCCAACATACCTAAACTTCTACTGCTGTACACTTATTTCAGAAATATCTCCCTCTGTGGCGCCATTCACCCCAACCCTGACTTTTTTCCTCTGTTCTTCCAAACGTCTGAAAATCACCTCATTAAATATTTGAACTGCAGAGGTGCAGTGGTAGTGTTGTTGCCTCACAGCAAGAGGTTCTCCCATTCGATTCTCTGCTAAAGCACCTTCTGTGTGGAGTCTGCATGTCCTCCCCGCAGTCGAGTGGCGTTTGAAAGACATGCGTAGAATGGGTGTGCCTTCGTTGAAGGCTGGGCATCGAGCTGGCACCTCTGCACCCGTAAAAAATCTACTGCTAATCATTAGCGGACCGGAGTTCCTTTGTGGCGACCCCTAACCAGGAAAAGCCAAAAGAAGAACATTTATTTCATTTTAAATTTGTTTACCGAGAAAGTCCGACTGGACACTGGTACTTTTTTCAGCGGAGGCCCGGGGAGAAAAGCTCCATTTAATACATAATGTTTACATAAAATCACAACTCACATGAGAATAACATACAAAATATTACAATACAATTATTACTTAAAATAAAATCAGTATGAAATTCAGTAGTACATAGCATAGCACATAGAAAAAATGAAATAGAAATGCAATAGTACATGGAAAAAATGAACAGCAAGAGTACATGCTTTCATGTAGTTTGTGCAATCAATTTAATAGTAGAAACGGAGTGCAGTGGAATAGTGCAGTAGTATATACAATACATAGTATAAGATAGGCTAGATTGTCTGTTAGGTGGTAGATCTAATACAGCCCCTGGCTCTAAGGATATTCAGTTTTACTATCAAGTTCTATGTAGTTGGAAATCAAAAATGCTATTCAAGATTTTTATACTGAGTTATTGATGGTGAACTAGTGATGTTGAGCCAGGTGAGTGTTAGCATGAGGGTTTTTAAGTTGAAGGCGTAATATTTATGAGGTGGGGGACAGGTTGTCGACTTATTGTTTATCCTGGGGGGTTACAGGAGCATAGCCAGATGTTCATATAAATTGAATGCTGGAGGTAATGGAGGTAAGGTAGCAGGGTAGGTTTTTCCATGCTTTTGAGATGGAATAGCCAAAGAGAGCTTTACCGGCTTCATTATTATGTTTGATGACTTGTAGGTGGTTTTGGGTTGTTGATTTTAGGGTTCTTGGTAGAATATAGTGTAACTAGCTTTTGGAGTGCTGGGATTTTAGTTTGGTAGTAGAATAGCTATTGTCACCAAAGTAGTAGAATTTCATTCCTGGATCACTTTATTCCCCAGATATTGCCATTATTACTGAAACATGGCTTAAGCCATATATAAAAACTCTGAAATATTACCTCCAGGCTTCAGTATCGTCAGTCTTGAGAGACTTAAAAAAAAATCTCTTTTCCAACCATCT
The DNA here is from genome assembly GCF_019279795.1 of Protopterus annectens. NCBI lineage: Eukaryota > Metazoa > Chordata > Ceratodontiformes > Protopteridae > Protopterus > Protopterus annectens. The sequence goes on from NC_056739.1 coordinate 1,275,429,418, forward strand.
TATTCTCTCTCCTTCAGATATTTCATCACCTAAATTCCACTCTGCTGAGCTCTTAATTTCCAACTGTAAAATAAATGAACACAAAATATTATGTATCATTGTCTTATATATTCGCACAGGAAATAATGTCCTTATTCTGGAAGATGTCTTACACTGGGTATCCAACTCTGTATCTTATGAATCAACGATTCTCGGTGATGTCAGTATTGACTGGGAAACCGTTACAACTGACTACCTCTGAAATAGCATCAACCTATATGGAGTCTCTCAGTTAATTACCTCCCCCACTCTCCTTAGCAAAGCCACAAACGTTGGTTCAATCTTTGATTGGATCTTGGTTTCTAATCCTTATTACTACTCCTCTCCCAATACAGTCCCACCCAGACTCCCTCAATGAACATCTTCCTGTCACTGTTCAGAGACTATTAACCCATCATGCTAAACATTTCTTCTACAAAGAGAGTCGTAACCTTGCAAACTTCGACCCAAATGTATTCAGCAACATACGCAAATCCTTTAACTTGTTCATTCCCTACTACGTAACATTACATGATGCTGTCTTAAAGTTCAGTGCTTGTTTTCTTGATACTGTCAACAGCCTGGCACTCATAAGAAGAAAAAGAGTTAAAACCAAGCATGCCCCATGGTTATCCAATGCCACTAGAACATTATGCATAACAGAGATAAAGTGTGGAAGTGCTGCTAAAGTATACATTCCCCAGGCATCTACAAAACCACAAATAACTAAGAAATCTCACAAAAAACATGATGTGAAGTTGTTCAGTCTCGCTGTTCATTCTTTACTGATGGGTTCGGAGCTGATCCCTCAGCTCCGATTTGCAAAGCTCAAGGTCTTAAAATAGCTTGAGGCCAAGACCCTATCCCATGATGCACCTGTGAATTATCTCAGATGTAGTTTGCAGCTGCAGCAGATCGGAGATTCTGATTTAGCTCGGGCCAGATGAGCTGTTTTTTCATTAATATTTTCCAAAAAATATTTTGCTAGTTAAAATATGTAGTTAGGATTGTTGATAAAGCTCTTATAGCTTTTCAGTGTGTTTTCCCTTCCCATTTACTGTGCTTTATAAATTTTTAGTTAGCCTCTTTTAGGCCTAATTTAGTAGTAGTTTCTCTAGTTAGTGTGGTCTGTTTAGCCTTCTGTAGTTTAGATAAGGCTTAGTTTTTATTACTGTTAAAATTTACAGTAAACTGCTTACTTTAGATAAGGTTGTTGTTTCTCAGCAGCTATCCTTTTTTTTTTTGTATAGTCTGCTTGTGTGATGTACTTGTTATTGTGTGTGATTTAGTCTGTTTTTTACAGGCTTCTGTGAGAAATTGCTGTCCTACTTTTTTTTTGTGGTAACAGTAATTTCTTTCTATCATTGTTATGGCTGACCAGATAAGCACCCTAAGTCTGGGTTCAAAACATGCCCAAAATGTGGCCAGAAAATGTCAGTTACAGACAGCCACGTTAATTGCGTTTACTGTCTAGGGGCTCTGCATTTGCAAGACAGTTGTGCCATTTGTCATACCTTCTCTAGGGTCCTGCAGGAAAGGAAGAGGAAACTGATCAATAGAGGCTTGTTGAAGCCTTTATTTCAGGAAGCTTTGAGTGATCAGGATGGTTCCAGTAGGTCTTCAAAGTCTTCCAAGACATTGGACTCAAAAAAATCAAATAATTCGTCGACTTCGGCTCCACTGCCCTCGGAGCCTACAGTCTTTACCTTTTGGAGCCGGTCCCCAGACTTGGAACCGGTCTCCGAAGCACTAAAGAGTGCTATTCTTCAGTCTGTACCACCTTTGGTATGATCCTCTCGATCATCTATCTGTCAGATCTGGACATGGATCGTGTGGTACAGAAGCTGTTTTCGGCGCCGACATTAACCACAGTATTATCAGCTTCGACCCAAATGGTTTCAGAGCCGAAGACCATTGCACCGACTCGTACTATTCCTCCTCCGAACCATGCTGGTCCTTCGGAGCCGGAGGAGGCAGACCTGATATTAGTGAAACCCTCAAAGCTGATGCCTGCTCCAGTATTTTTGGCTCCATGTACTCTGACGTCTTCGGTGCCTATCGAGGACTCTAGGAGCCGACACTCTCTGGTCAGGCCCAGGGAGGACAGTCGAACAGACTTGTCGGTTCCGACTTTGCCTCTTGGGGCTTCGGCTCGGATGAGCTTGGCTCCTACCTCGGGCTCGGAGCCCACTGTCCTGGTGCCGAGGGTGTCGATAGTTTCTTAAGATCCGTCAGCTTCCTCACATCGGAGCAGTGGTGCTTTCAATGCCATGAGGAGAGTCATGTCTCCTAGGGCATCCTCGACCATGGGTCTGCCTTGCTCCTCCCCTAAATTGCCCGTGTCTGCTTCTGCCTCACATGTCCTGACCAAGCGTAGAGACCCAGAGCCTCAGGAAGCCCCATTAGGTGGCCCCTGCTCTTCCAAGACCTCAGCAGAGGCTCCCACTGATGAAGTTCCCATGAAGAGATTGTGCAAGAGGAAACACCAAGACTCCCCACAAGAGTCTCTTACGTCGGATACTGACTTAGATGAGTCAGAAGGGTCCCCACGGTCCCCCTTAGAGGATATCTCTTTTGCTGAGATACTTGAGATCCTTAGGCAGAGGGGTGACTGGCAGTCCAGGAGCCCTACTGAGGATGAGTCAGCTCTCCTGAAGGCTTTCGGGTCTCAGCCCTCCACCTCTTGGGTGTCTCCGCCCTTCAATGAGCTGATGCAGCTGGTCTCACGAAGGGCGTGGGAGTCTCCGGGTACTATGGAACCTGTCCCTAGGAGGCCTAATAAATTCAGCCGCACTTGACAAAACATTCTTAACTAAAGGTGTTCCTGTTGATGCCATGGTGGTGGCAGCAGCCACCAAGAAGGAAATGTCTGAGATTTCCTCGTCTTATCCATCCTCCGAACAGAGACTCCAGGATTACGGATAGATATGGGAAGCGCATGTTTAGTTCAGCCACTTTTGCTCTCCATTCGCTGAACTATTTAACCCATTTTACTAGGTTGCAAAGAGATCTCCTTAAGGAGTTGGGAGATACTCTTCAGGGTACAGTAGCTGCAGGAGCTTCCGACAAAGTTGCTGCCCAGCTTGCTACCCTAAATTCTGTTGTGAACTCATCCATGTGCCTCAAATCCTATGCAGCCGATGGAACGAGTAGGGCAGCGGGTGCAGATGTTGCTCGTAAAGACATTCCTGGATGTGCTTGTGTTCCTTCACGGAGCCCTTCAATTCATCCTTTGTGAGCACTCCCTTTGATGGCTCGTCCCTTTTCGAGCCTAAAGTGAAGGAAACCTTAACCAGGTGTGAACAGGACGGAAAGACTCTGTCTGTCATCTGGGTCCGTTTTTCCACTCCTACCCAACTCTACCCTAAAGGTCAAAGGGGAGGAAAAATGTGGTTTTGAAAAGTCCAAGGAGCCTTTCAGGACACACGTGGTGAACCCCCCTCCAGAGGCAGAAGAGGGGGTAATAATGGAAGATGCTGCCGTCGCAGCAGAGGGGGTCCACAACACCAGGGTGACAGAGATCATTTCTCTGGGAAGCCCTACCAGCGCTCCTGAGAAGATGCCCGACTGTCCTGCTCTGGAGGCAGTTGAGGGTCACTTATCTTTGTACCCAGATGCCTGGCTCAAAATAACAAAAGACAGCTGTGTACAAAGTATCATTTCAGAGGGTTTTTCATTCTATTCGCCACCCCCCCCCCCCAATCATAAGAAAAATCCCGGACATTCCACCCAGTTATAGGGAACAGAAACAGTACAGGTCCAGACGTTGCTAAGAAAGAGTCATCCCAGCAGACCAGACAGGATCTGGCACTTACTCAAGATTCTTTTTGGTTCCAAAGAAGATGGGGGACTGGAGGCCCATATTGGACCACAGCAGACTGAACCAATACATAAAGAAAGAGAAGTTTCGGATGGTCACACTTCAGTCTATACTTCCCTTCTTAGGGAAAGACAATTGGATTGCTCGATAGATCTCAAGGATGCATGCTAACACATAAAAATGGCCAGGCCATCCAGGGATTACCTGCACTTCCGGTTGGGAGCCAGTCATCACCAGTTTTGAGCCCTGCCCTTTGGTCTCACTACAGCCCCCAGAGTGTTCACCAAATGCATGGCAGTGGTCATGGCTCACCTGAGGCATCTAGGATTCCAGGTGTTTCTGTACCTAGACAATTGGCTCCTTACCGCCACCACCAGGCATCAACTCATTCAGGCCAGGGAGTCCACTCTGTCACTGTGCCATCATCTGGGCATTACAGTCAACTCAGAAAAATCTGCCTTGTTGCCATTGCAGCATATTGTTTTTATCGGGGTAGAGTCAGACACCACCACACTAAGGCTTCCCGTAGAAAGAGTCTCTCTTCTTCGTCAACATATCGGCATTCTGATATCAAAAGACAAAGCACCAGCATCAGAAGTTCTGAAAGTATTGGGCATGATGGCTGCAGCAATTCTAGCCATACCACTAGGTCGTACGCACATGCTAGTACTTCAATGGCTATTGTTCACTCAGTGGTCTTACCAAGAGCTCCCCATGAATCACACTATAATGATCACAAATTCTTGCAAAAAGGACCTTCAGTGGTGGTTGATCTCACTTCATGTCACGATAGGATGCTCATTTGTGTTACCCCCTCCAGCGGCCACGGACGCTTCCATGATAGGGTGGGGGGGCATTTTCAGGGAAAGACTGCCCAAGGCTCATGGACCGATCAAGTGACACATCTGCAAATCAACGTCCTAGAGATGAGAGCAGTACTTTTTGCATTGCAGTACTTTCAGGACTCTCTTCCTCTGGGTATGATTGCGATTCAGACAGACATGTCGGTGGTCTGGTATTTGAACAAACAAGGGAGAACCAGGTCTTACCCCCTTTGTCACGAGGCTCTCAGAGTTTGGCAGTGGGCTTTTTCCACCCAGCGCTTTCTGTTGGCAATGCACATCCCGGCGAGATTCAACGTGATAGCAGAGAAACTGAGCAGGGCAATCTTGTTGCCTCACGAGTGATCCCTCATGAAAGAAATTCCGGACAGGATATTCCACAGTTGGGGCCAGCCTTGCTGCGACCTTTTTGCCAGTCACATGAGCACGAAATGCAGAAGCTACTTTGCCCTGATTCCCCCTCTGAGAGAAGCCCCAAGGGATGCACTAGTACATGATTGGCCTCCTGGTCTCCTCTATGCATTTCCACCAATCCCGTTGATACCCAAGGTTCTACAGAAAACAAAATCCCTGGGAAGGACCCTCATTGGCCTCGTCAGATTTGGGTCCCCTTCCATCGACTTCATCTTTTGGATACTTGGATTCTGGATCCAGTTCCAGACCTTCTGACACACCCGTTGGGGGACCTTCATCCCTCTGCAGTCCCTGAACTGACAGCTTGGCTACTGCAGTTCCCATCATAGCCAGGTTCCATAGCCTTTCCAATGAGGCAAAACTGATCCTTTTGTCCTCTCATAAATCTTCTACAAGAAAGCTATATCTTAGCAAATGGAAAACATTTTCTATATGGGCCTCTAAAAATAATATTGAGCCTTACTAAGCCCTTATGGCCTCCATCTTAGAATTCTTGACTATGATTTTTAACAAAGGAGCTGCAGCAGCAACAGTTCTAATTTCTAATTTTCATCTTGGGTTTGAAGGATTGAATATCATGTCTCACAAGTTATCTAAAGCCTTTCTCAAAGGGACTTTTCATATTAGATCACCTGTAAAATCTCCCTATTCTCCTTGGAATCTAAATGTTATGCTTTCGCGTATAATTCTTCCGCCATTTGAACCAGCTTCATTTTGTGATCTCAGATTTTTGTCTTGGAAGACCATCTTTCTGGTAGCTGTTACTTCTGTTCGCAGAGTGTCAGAGCTTCAAGCTTTATCCATCAAGCCTCCCTATTTGATATTTCATGCTGACAGAGTATCACTTAGAACAAATCCATCATTCTTGCCCAAAGTTTGCACTGAAACCAATCTCAACCAAGTTATTGATTGTCAGAAAATAGCTACCAACAAATGCAAGTCTCCAGGCCCAAAAAACAAATATAGTCCAAATGTAAACAAACCAAAGAAGGACCAGGAGCAGGCTGCAGATTCCAGTTTCAAAGTAGTTTATTCCAGAACAGACGACATCCAAACACAAAACAACACTAGCGCTTTCATAGGTGTGTACCCCACTTCGTCAGGTGTAACAATGTTTCATTTAAGCATCATTTTATACTCAAAGTGCTGTAAAACTGCCAGTGTCTGGTCACATGATATTTTTACTTAAAGCTACATAAACACGTTTCTTTAAAGAAAGTGGTACAAATATAAAAGCATACATAATGTATTGAAAATGCACATGAAACTTTATTAAAAGTATTAAAAAATATATATATATATATATATAAAACTAATACTTAAAGCATAAACACATATGAAAAACTTTTTCATCGAAAAAGTGGTCTCTACTTTAATATAGGCTTCAGAGGTATATGGTCATTTAAACCATGCCCACAGTCTGCTTTCAGTCTAACAATCCATTTGGCTTCTAAGGCCTCAGTTTTATTGCAGACATCACCATCTCTGATATTCTCATTAACCCTCCCTATCACAATAAACTTAAAAATATGTCCATCATCATTGTCACTGACATGCTTAGAAAGTGCACTAACTTTATCCCTTCTGTTAATATGATATATGTTCTCTGATTCGATCTTTAAGTGCCCTATCAGTTTTCCCAACATAGAATTTAAAACATTTCAATGTGCAAGATCTACCACATGTTTAGTATTACATGTAGCAGAAATTTTAAAAGTGTATCCCCTTTTTTCATCTGGGTGCGTAAATTTAGTACTGGTGTTCAAGTAAATACAATAATTACACCATCCACACATAGTTAAACCTTCATGCTCTAAAGCTTTAAATTCATTCCTTGGAAAACATAGCTTCCTTTTAAGGGACAGCTCATTTTTAAACAAAAACCTAGGTTTGTGGTCAATAACATTACTAATGTCTTTGTCTGAGGTTAAAATACCCCAATTTTTCTTTACTATGCCCATATATGCATCAGATGAGTAGTATAGGGGCTTCTTAAATTTCCTTGTAGTATTAGTATTTTTAATGTTACTAGAAGCACTTCTGTCGTAGAAAGAAGGTTTTGCTACTGAATCTCTACGTTTGGCCACTTCCTGTACATTATTCTTTACCATCGTCTCATCATAACCTCTCTCTATTAAATTTTTAATAACATTGTCAGTGCAATCTATAAAGTCTGCTTCCCTTCATTGAGCCTAGAAGCTCTAAAAGCTTGATTTCTTACACCATTCTTAAAAATGTGCTGAGGGTGCATGCTGTCATGTGACAACAAAGTATTTACATGACATGGTTTCTTGTATTGTTTTGTGTACAGCTTGTTGGTGTCATGGAGAAGATGAGTATTTGTTAAAAGGTCCCTATAGTAAATATATTTCATTTTTTAGAAGATTTGTGGATGACCTTTTTATTTTATGGAATGGAACCAAGCAACAGTTATCTGAATTTGTGTGTTATGTTAATAGGAATACCACATTTTTAAAATTCACTTCCATAAATTCTGTAGATGAAATCAACTTCCTTGATGTAGCGATATTGAGGGATGACAATGTTATTAAAAATTTAATAGAGAGAGGTTATGATGAGAAGATGGTAAAGAATAATGTACAGGAAGTGGCCAAACTTAGAGATTCAGTAGCAAAAAATTATTTCTCAGACAGAAGTGCTTCTAGTAACATTACAAATACTAATACTACAAGGAAACGTAAGATGTCCCTATACTACTTATCTGATGTATACAAATCTATATGCATAGTAAAGAAAAATTGGGGTATTTTAACCTCAGACAAAGACATTAGTAATGTTATTGACCATGAACCTAGGTTTTTGTTTAAAAATGAGCTGTCCCTTAAAAGGAAGCTATGTTTTCCAAGGAAAGAATTTAAAGCTTTAGAGTATGAAGGTTTAACTATGTATGGACGGTGTAATTATTGTAGTTACTTGAACACCAGTACTAAATTTATGCACCCAGAATAAAAAAGGGGATACACTTTTAAAATTTCTGCTACATGTTATACTAAACAGGTGGTATATCTTGCACATTGTTTGAAATGTTTAAATTCTATGTTGGGAAAACTGATGTATATCATATTAATAGAAGGGATAAAGTTAGTGCACTTTCGAAGCATGTCAGTGACAGTGATGATGGACATATTTATAAGTTTATTGTGATAGGAAGGGTTAATGAGAATATCAGAGGTGGTTATGTCCGCAATAAAACTGAGGCCTTAGAAGCCAAATGGATTGTTAGACTGAAAGCAGACTGTGGGCATGGTTTAAATGACCATATACCTGCGAAGCCTATTTTAAAGAAGAGACCACTTTTTTGATGAAAAAGATTTTCATACGTGTTTATACTTTAAGTATTAGTTTTTAATATATGCATTTTTTAATATATATACATGTGTGTATATATATATATATATATATATATATATATTTTTTTTTAATACTTTTAATAAAGTTTCATGTGTATTTTCAATACATTATTATGCATGCTTTTATATTTGTACCACTTTCTTTAAAGAAATGTGTTTATGTGGCTTTAAGTAAAAATATCATGTGACCAGTCACTGGCTATTTTGCAGCACTTCTAGAGTATAAAATGATGCTTAAATGAAACATTGTTACACCTGACGAAGTGGGGTACACACCTATGAAAGCGCTAGTGTTGTTTTGTGTTTGGATTTCGTCTGTTCTGGGATAAACTACTTTGAAACTGGAATCAGCAGCCTGCTCCTGGTCCTTCTTTGGTTTGTTTACAAGTTATTGATTTGCCAGTTTTCTTCCCCAGTCATTCTAACAATTTAGAGTATATGCTGCACAAACTTGATGTTCGTAGCTCAGATTTTATTTGGATAGAACTAAAGATTTTAGGAAAATAGACCAGCTTTTTGTTTCATTCTCAGACTCCAGGAAAGGGAGACCAGTGGCTAAAACAACTGTATCTAAATGGTTATCTGATTGTATCACCTTTGCCTATTCAACTGTCAATATGCCTTAGCAACACAACTCACTCAACCGGAGCAGTTTCTACATCATCTGACTTTTCTGCCAGAGTTCCCATTGATAACATTTGTGCAGCAGCCACTTGGTCAAAACCTCATACCTTTATCACTTATTACAAAGTTGACAGGGCCTACTTTGGATCCATGGTCCTGAAAAATATACTCCTGTGAGCCACCCGAGATTGATGGTGCTTGGGACGCTACCCATTAATAAAGAATGAACGGCGAGATTGAACAACTTCACATAAAGAAGATGTTCATCGTGCATACAGCTGCAGTCATAACAGATGGGTTATCCTGCCGTCAGGCGGGTCCTTGGTCGGCCGAATTCCAAAGTCTAGGTCCGGCGTCGGTTGTCGACGCTTCTTCCCCGACGTCAGTGCGGCAGGGGTATAAAAGAGGCAGCCGACGCCATTTTCTTCAGTCTTTCTTGCTGCATGGTGCCCGAAGCAGAAGCAGTTCGCAAGTGCCGGTCGGCCAGCTCCTGAGATTTACGAAAGTATTTCAGCCGAAGTCTTCTTGAAAGCTAAGTACCCGTTGAAACTTTTCTTGCCTCAGACCGATGTCAGACAAAGTTAATAATTGCATTTCATGTGGGAAGCAAATACCGCATAAGGATTTCCACTCTTTCTGTATACCTTGCTTAGGCCCAGACCACGACGTCTCGGCCTGCCGTTTTTGTGCTAGATTCAATAAGAGCACTATTAAGCGTCTGGCGGAGTTCGCCCTTCACTTTTTTGGCAAAAAATTTAATTATATTATGTCGTCGGATACTCCGACTCCAGTTTTGAGCAAAAAACGCAAAGATAAGGACCGACATACGAGGTCCGCACCACCTACTGAAACCACGCTAAGGCCGACTACCTGTTCTCCGGTACTCAGCGAGGCGCCTACGCAGCCCCTGAGTACCGATGACAATGCATTACCGGTGTCTTCAGTACCCGAGGTCGCAGGCTCCTCGGCCCCCATTCCTACTACAGATCCCGACGCCACTCCTGGCGGGGAAACTCAGAATTTAGACAGGCCTGCCATTTCTCAAGGGGTTTTCAGGCCTTCCTCCTTCTCCATTAAAGCCTTCACTAAATCTAAAGCAGCCATGAAAACCAAAAAACAGGTTCCTCAGACCCCCTCTCAAGGCACCATACCTAAAAAGCAGATGCTTAAAATGGCTGAGGATTTGATTACTCTTATCAGGGGTTCTCAACCCCCCTCTGACAAAAGGCCCAGATTAGAGGAAGACTACCCTTCCTCAGATCAAGCTTCTTTTACCTCAGAACTATCTGAGGACCAGGATTATGCCTATTCTCCATTTGAAGACTCTGATGCAGAGGAGTCTATTCCCTCGGTCTCCCCCCCTGAGGACTTCTCTTTTGGGGAAACCCTACATACATTGAGGGAACACTTTCACTGGGAAGGCCAAGATTACTCAGATTCCATGAAAAGGCACAGGGAATTTCTTCTGCTCCTCCAGCATAGGCCTCTGGCTATCCCTCCTGTTTTAGATATTTTGGATGATGTGTACACAGAAGCCAGCCTTAATCCTGATTCTTTGCCTCCAGCTCCTGTTAAACCCGACAGGTATTACCGGGTTCCTGATTCTCACCAGTTCCTATATAAAAGCCATACTGCTGACCCAGAAACAATTTCACAGGGTCCCAAGGGAATTAAGGCCTCTACTGCTAAAAATCCATTACCTTCAGAGAGAGATTCCAGAGCTTTAGAAAGGTGGGGGAAAAAGGTGTACACCTTGGCCACTTTAACCATGAGGGCATTAAACTGTCAGTTCCATATGTTAAAGTATCAACAGTTTTTGATATCTCAGCTGAAAAGCAAGATGACACAACCGGAACAACCAGATTTAAAAGAGTTGCAGGATTTGTTGCATGGTGTAGAGCAAGTGGGTAAACATACCTTGCAGTGTGGTTTTGATGCTTTAGAGGCCTCATGTAGAGCTGCTGTTATGGGGTCTGTTATACGTAGGCATGCTTGGCTCAAAGAGCAAACCTTGCCAGATCATGTCAAAGCTAAATTATTAGATGCACCTCTTCAAAAAGATGTATTGTTTGGTGTTAAAGCTGAGGAGGTGCTAAAGAAAATGGAGGAAAAAGCGAAATCAATGCAAACAGTGAAAGATTTCCTGCAGGTACAGCCTCCACGTTTCAGCAGAAACTGGCCTTCAAAAAATTGGTCCTTTCCAGCCACGGACAGACCTCAAAGGGGCAGATACAGGCGCCCAAGGGGCAGAGGGCAACCTCAGGGATCTTACAAAGCCAGACAGTGGCAAGCACCAACCCCAAGAGGTGGAGAAGATAGATCACAGTCTTTTAGAAAACAGACACAATGACTTCCCCCTACACCTGCCAAGCAAAGCTTTATTGGCAGCACCTTTGGGTGGAAAACTGACATTATTCTCAAAAAATTTGCATATTGTTACAAAAGACAAATGGATTCTGGACATTATAGACAGAGGCTACAGGTTCCACTTTCACACCATTCCAAAAATGAGAGGCATGCCAAACGTGCCACAAAATCAAAGGGCAGAGGCACAAAAACAAGTTTCAGCTCTCATGGACATGAAAGCAATTCAAGAGGTACCTGCAAAAGAACAAGGTCAAGGGTTTTATTCCAGACTATTCCTGGTACCGAGGAAAGACAAAGATTGGAGACCTATCTTAGACCTATCCATCCTAAACACATATCTACAGGTGCCAAAATTCAAGATGCTCACATTACAGCAGCTTCTTCCCATGCTGGGCAAGGAGTCTTGGCTGGTAACATTGGACCTCAAGGAGGCATACCTGCATGTCCCTATCAGACAAGATTGCAGAAGATACCTCAGATTTCTTGCAGGTTCAACCCATTACCAATTCTCTGCATTGCCCTTTGGCTTATCTACTGCGCCCAGAGTGTTTACGAAATGCCTGGCATCAGTAATCGCCTTCTGCAGACTACAAGGGATACAAATCTACCCATATCTGGATGACTGCCTGATCCAAGCGGACAGCAAGGACATACTACTGCAGCATCTGGCATTTGTAATAAAACTGTTGAACTTCCTGGGATACACAGTCCACAAAAAGAAATCAAAACTAATACCCTCTCAACAAATAATTTTCCTGGGTGCCAGCTTGGATACAACCACCCAGATGGCCTACCTCACGCTAGACAAGCAAGGGCAACTGTTTCAATACTTCAGAAAAATGGCAACTTACACCAGGCTAACTGCAAGGAAAATCCTGCAGGCTCTGGGATTCATGGCATCGTGCATCCTACTAATCCCATGTGCAAAGCTGCATATGAGGAAACTTCAATGGTACCTGAAAAACTTATGGTCTCAACACAACCACAGCTTGGAAACAATTATCCCACTCATTCCATGCCTTCAAAAGGAATTTTTGTGGTGGACTCAAGCTTGCCAAAGAAACACAGGTCTTTCTTTCTGTGTACCTCAAGCAACTCAAATCATCACAACAGATGCCTCAGACTACGCCTGGTGAGCACACATGACAGATCAGTGCATTCAGGGAAAATGGACCCGAAAAGAGAAGCACCTTCACATCAACCAAAAGGAAATGCTAGCCGTGCAAAAGGCTATTATGACCTTCAAAGACCTACTGCATCCAGGCCAGCTATTGATAAGGACAGACAACACCACAGTGATGTGGTACATAAACAAATAGGGGGGAACTCATTCATACCCGCTGTGCAGGCAAGCCATGACCCTATGGAACACAGCACTGGAATTGCAAATTCAACTGCAGGCACAATTCCTGCCAGGGAAAGAAAACACACTGGCAGACAACCTAAGCAGAAATATGACAGATCCACACGAATGGAAGTTGCATCCTCAACTTTTCACAAAGATAACTCAGGCATGGGGACAGCCAGACATAGATCTCTTTGCTACCCACAGAAATTGCCAGTTGAAAAAATTTTGTTCAAGGACCTATCATCCACAGGCCTGGAAAGTGGACGCACTTTCCTTCAATTGGGCAACATTGACAAGTCTATGCCTTCCAGCCTCTTCCTCTGCTGCCCAAAGTTCTATTAAAAGCCAGAGCAGAGAGGCCGAAAATGATTCTCATCGTTCCAGACTGGCCAAGACAACACTGCTATCCGCTCCTGAGGAGCCTGACACATTCCCCACCATGGATCCTACCTCTAGTCCCTCTTCTGTTGTCCCAGCACAACTACAAAACCCTTCACAGCCATCTCAAAACTCTAAATCTAGCTGCATGGAGAATTCCTTGATTTCCCAACAGTTTCTCCTCTCCAAGGAGGTGCAGGATGTCATCTTGGAGGCCAGAAGACCTTCTACTAGAAAGGCTTACTCCGCCAAATGGAAACGATTTTGTGCCTGGAATCAAGAAAAGGGACAGAATCCTTGGGTAATAAATATTCCTCAAATTTTACAGTACCTAGCTGAGATGTTAAACAATGGACTTTCCTTCTCCTCCATCAAGATCCACACTTCAGCCATTTCTGCACAATACAACACAGATCATCCATTATTCTCTCACCCTCTCTTAAGGCAGTTCCTCACAGGGGCAAAGAATTTAAAACCCCCAAGGAAACCACCAGTCCCTGCTTGGGACCTCAACTACGTATTGGAAAAGCTGACCCTTCCTCCCTTCGAGCCAGCTTCTTCAACAGGGTTACAGTACTTGTCATGGAAAACAGCCTTTCTTCTGGCTATTACCTCAGCACGCAGGGTTTCAGAGCTACAGGCCCTCATGGCTGTGCAACCATTCATCATTTTCCATCAGGACAGAGTTTCCTTACGAACCAATCCTACCTTTATGCCAAAGGTAGTATCCAGTGTAGCTTTGAATCAGACTATCCACTTACCTACCTTTTATCCTAATCCACAAAACAAAGGGGAAAGACTACTACATTCCTTGGACATTCACAGACAGCTTCGTTACTATTTGGACAGAACAAAGCCATTCAGGAAATCTGAGCAACTCTTTGTGTCCTATGCTGTAGGTGCTCAGGGAAAGGCTATTTCCAAACAGACAATTTCAAAATGGATAGCCCACTGCATACGCTTTTGCTACTCATTTCATGGAAAAACTGTGCCTGCATGCATCAGATCCCACTCCACCAGAGCCACAGCTACCTCTGCAGCCTTCCTCAGGGGGGGTCCCTACCAAGGACATTTTAGAAGCAGCCACCTGGAGTTCAGTGCACGCTTTCTCCAAGCACTATCACCTCCCACTATACTCAAAATCTAGAGCGGGCTTTGCCACAGCAGTCCTGTAGGGCATCCTAGCCCCTCCTAGTTCCACTTAGTGCCTACCACCCTTACTTAGCTTTGGGATTCTACCCATCTGTTATGACTGCAGCTGTATGCACGATGAACATAGTACAGTTTTGTACCTACCATAAATGTAGATGTTCGAGTGCTCATACAGCTGCAGTCCAGGTTTCCCTCCCTCCATCCCCTCATAGGACAGGCCTTATGACAAACACTTTTCATATAACCTTTTTGGGGTATTCTTTTATGGTGTATTTGCTTGCAACTACTGTTTTTGATTTATCAACATTGCATCTTTGCATAACATTATGTTTGCCTTCCTTCTGGGGCACCTGACATCTGGGGCAAGAAAAACTGAAGAAAATGGCGTCGGCTGCCTCTTTTATACCCCTGCCGCACTGACGTCAGGGAAGAAGCGACGACAACCGACACCGGACCTAGACTTTGGAATTCGGCCGACCGAGGACCCGCCTGACGGCAGGATAACCCATCTGTTATGACTGCAGCTGTATGAGCACTCGAACATCTACATTTATGGTAGGTACAAAACTGTACTTTATGTACTTACCATAACTTTCCATGTGAGTTGTTCATCTCGCCTTCATTCTTATGTCCCTCCCTCCTACCCCCTTCTGGGCTGATAGATACCGAGATGCTGGATCCATCCTGGTTAATCAAACCTTCTATTCCTTTCTCTGGGAGTGAAAGAATGACGTATGATATTAGTATAAGCAGCAAACAAGATCTGAGGTAATTCACAGGTGCATCATGGGATAGGGACTTGGCCTCGAGCTGTTTGAAGACCTTGAGCTTTACAATTGGCCGTATCGGAGCCGAGGGATTGGCTCCGAACCCATCAGTAAAGAATGAAGCCGAGATAACTCACATGGAACGTTTTGGTAAGTACATAATTTCTTTTTACTGTTGATTAAAAACAGTGCTACTTAGACCCTCAAATTAAACAAAACAACAGCAAAAAAAGAATCCTCAAACAAGTTTTGGTCTTCCTTAAAAAAACTTCTTAAGTACTGGAACACCAAGTATTCCAAACCTCTGTTCAGACAGCTCTTCCTTTGAAATTACCACTAAATTGAATTCCCATTTCATAGATTACATAGCTACCCTTATCCACAATCCATTACAAGCTCCATCTACCTCAACGTACCTCACTTTCTCCATAAAACAGTTATTAAGCAAATTTAAACTCAAACTCCCCCTCTGTTAACAGTCTTCCAGCAGAATATCTGAGACTAGCTTCACCTTCCATAGCTTGTCCAGTCTCTATATTAATCAATAGATCCATATAGGAATAGATCCATACAGGAATATTTGGGAATTGTTGAAAGATCAACAATAAAAATGAACAAATGTGATCAAAACTCTGTAGTGAATATTTTAGAAGACTAAAATTAATATTGAAAATAGCTCTGACGTTTAGGAACAAAGTCCAGTCTAAACCAGTTTGTGCTTCCTGTTCTAAGTTGCAGTTCTGGGGTGATTGACTGGCCCAAAAAGGTATTGATCAGTTGCACAAGAAAGGAAGAAAAATTCTTCAAGCTTATAAAATGATGTATAAAAATGAGTGTATACCAAGATTATATATTCCTCATTCTGAAGGATGTATGGGCCTCCCCGAAACTGATCGCATGTATAGATCTGCAGTTGTAGGACTCCATACATTTCTGCTAACTTCACCAGATCCAAACATAGTTAAAGTTTTAAAGCATGAGCAGAACAAGTCTAAGATGACTTCCTTGCTTAGTTTAGCAGAAGCATATCAGTGTCAAGGGGCAATGGAAATCAAGCCAGAAGGTGCCAAAAACAAAAGAAAGAGTATAAGGAGAAGGATCAGAGGAAATGTGGAAAAGGCATAAATATAACTGCAAGTACAAAAAAATGCCTGGAACAACCTCATGTCGATCAGGATCTGATGCATGAATGTGTAAAGAGAGGTGAATTTAAACCAAAGGATGAAAGGTTAATATTGGCAGCCCAGGATAGTGGACTGTGTACACCTTGGTTTACGAAATCCATTGAACATGTGGGAGAAACAGACAAATGCAGGTTCTGTAAAACTTAACTGGTAACAGTCATACATCTTGTTACTGGGTGTAATACACTAATTGTAGAGGGCTTGTATATACTGAAAGGCATAATAATGTGGCAAGACTGTTGCCTTGGGGATTGTACAAACTTTACAATGTTGAAGTAGCTAGGAAGCATTGGAAACATGAGCCGTAAAGTATTATAGAGAATGACTTAAGTTGATGTCACATAGGATCAGCCATTATCAACAGTTCAGAAAATAGATGTGAGAAAACCACATATAGTAAGTAGTCCATGAAAACAAGACAGAAGAGTACCATTGATCATTGAACTTGCTACACCCGCTGATTTCAGTGTGTTATGTACAGAGAGAAAGAAAGTCATAAAATACCAGGATTTGCAGGCAGAAACCAGAGCAATATGGAAGAAAGATACCAAGACAGTTGTAATAGTAGCAGGAGCAATGGGTCTCATAAAAAAGAATTTACAGTTGTATTTAGATATGCTAGCGATTCATCTAATTCTGCATGAATTACATGAGTCAATTCTGAGCACATTGCAGGTGCAGAGAAGAGCACCTTTAGCTAATATCAAAGCTTAAAACGCTACTAATTTTATGAACTTTAATCGTACTTTGACTTAGGAATGGGGGCCCATTCCTGTCATAGTATTAAACACTTAAAAGACTTGAAGAAAATAATCCAAGAATCTTATTACTGATACATGTAACCTCATATGAATTACAGAAAGTCAGTTCTGGGCACATTAAGGGTGCTACAAAGGGCACCTTTTGCTAACACCAAATATTGGAACAGTACTGATTTCATGAGCTGTAATTATACTTTGACTTAGGAATGGGGGTTCATTCTCATCATGGTACTAGAGACCCAAAAGACGTGAAGAAATTAAAAATAGGGAAGCTTGTGTTCTATCATTGTGGAAGAAATGTTATACCATTCCCCTTTACAAAGGGGATAACTCCACTGAAAGTACCAACTTGGTACCTATTGCAGTCACGTCTCCTGTCTCAAAAGTCTTTGAGAATTGCACTCATAAGCAAGTCTTTCAAAATTTAGCCACAGAAAACCTATTATCCCCTACTTAACATGTGCCCTGCTCATACTATAGCACTACAACTGCCCTTGTAGATTTTTCTGACACTGCTGAAAGTCAGAAGTAACAACATGCTTTCTCTTCCTTCTTCCTAGATCTCTCCAAAGCCTTCAGTACATTCTATCTTACCGTAGTACTCCGAAAAATGTCTACTTTTGGGTTATTTAATAAAATACTTGACCATTTTGTAGCTTTCTGTCCAACCAACAACAGTCTGTGAAGTGACTCTGTTCTTACTGTCCCTTTCTCCCCATTAACAGTGGCATTCCACAAGGTTCTGTCTTCACTCTCCTTCTATTTAACATGTTTATCAGCAGTCTGCATATGTCTTGTGAATAAACTAACCTGATACAGCATGCATATGACTTCACTTGCATCTGCTCATCTTATACCCTTCCACAACTACAGACCATCACTCAAAATACTTTCAGTTCCATTGAAAACTGGCTTGAAAAACTTCAACTTCTCTTAAATTCTTCAGAAAGTACACTTTTCATATTTCCAGTCCAAATCTCTAATAACCCCCAAAGTCCGCTTTAAAATATCTTCTCTTAGTAACATTGAGATGGTAGACTCTCGTACCAAGGTATTTGGTTTCATAATTGATGATCAAATTAAATTTGACCTTCACATTCAAAGTTGTATTAAAAAAAAAAAATCACCCGAAAAGTGGTATGCTGTACAGATAAAAAAAAATCCTCATCAGTGCTTCTGCAGTCACACTTTTATGCTTCCCTTAGTTCCACCAATCTCCAGATCTCTCTTCAAAGTAAACGTGTTATGCTTTGAAAAAGTGGCTAGACTTGCTACAAGTTTGTCCTCATTACCTCTCAACCCCTTAAAGCAAAACATCTGGAGAAAGCCATAAATAAAAGTGGTACAAAGGCCCAAGAATAGGGACAATTTTTAAATATTGCTCTTGCAAACTTAGAAAGTTAATAGAATAACAGGTTTTGCATTAGCATGAATTTTCTGAAGCTTATGAAGTCTGAAACGTATTTTATTTATTTATTTATTTTACATTTGTTGACCGGGCTAGTCCAACTGGATATATGTCCATTTTCAGCAGAGACCCGGGGAGAAAAGCTCCAACAATGAACATGACAGCTAATTACATTTCATTAAATTTATACATGAAAGTACATAATAGTTCATTACATTTCTTTGCAGTATATACATGACAGATGCAGATAGAGAATTCATTTGAATAATACGACAGAGAAATCATATACAGAGACGTAAGTCTGACATGTTGATGGACACTCGGTTCATGGGCTAACAGTAACATACAAACTTAGTACAGTAAAAAGTGTAATTTGGCCTAGAGATAAAGGAAAGAGTTAGTCTGGGTAAGTACAGGGGCATAGCCAACGTGCATTGAGGTATTGTTTGTTTTTGAAAAGGGTTATTGAGGAAACCAAAGTAAGATCCATAGGCAGTGAGTTCCAGGTTTTGTCAATGGAGTTAGAGAACAAGGAGTCACCGGCTTTGTTGTAGGTTTTAACTATTTGTACTAGTGGTCTGTTGGATGAGCGGAGGTTCTTAAGGTTATTGTATGGGGTAATTTATTGAGTATGGGAGTATTAGACTGATAAAGAATCTTATGTGCAATTATAATTTGGTTGTGTAGGAGTTGGTTAGGCAATTCTATCCATCCTAATTGAGCCAAGTTATTACAGTGGTGGGTTCTGTGTCCAGCTCCAGTGGCAAATCTAGCAGTGTTATTATAGGAGTTTGCCATTTTGTTGAGGTAATTTTTACTCAAGTTTGTAAATATGGGAGAGGCATAAAGGAGGGTAGAGAGTAAGTGTGTACGGGCAATAATAGTCCTAGCTAATGGGGTAAGGAAAGGCTTAATCCTATATAGGGAACCAAGTTTTTTATTGACAAATATGCACATCAAACTTAAGGTTGGTATCAATTAATACTCCTAGTAGTTTGGTAGAGGGATCAGGAGATATGATGGTACTGTTGTTTGATTTAACAGTAAAGGTAAGTGGGGAGAATAGTAATAGTTTTGTTTTCATAGGATTCGATATGAGTCGGCGGTTAAGGAGCCAATTTTCAACTATGCTAAACGCATTTTGGGTTACAATCTGTAGATCAGAGGGGGAAGTGGCTGAGCATATTAGTGTGGAATCGTCTGCATATTGAATACAGGTGGCTTGTGGAATGACTGAGTGCGGGTCATTAATAAAACTAGGAGAGGTCCTAATATGGAACCTTGTGGAATGCCATGGGTGATGAGAAGATGGGTAGATAAGTTGTTTTGCCATAGTACAGCCTGCTGGCTATCATTTAGGTAAGATTGGAACCACTGTATGGCTGGCTTATCTAGAGAAAAAGATCTGAGTATATTTATGAGTAGATGATGGTTTACCATGTCAAAGGCTTTAGAGAGATAAATAAAGAAGGCTGAGGAAAGAAAGTTATTATTGTGATTTTTGTTAATGGCATCAGAAAAAGATAGGAGGGCAGAGGTGGTGCTGGGAAATAGTCTAAAACCATGTTGAGAGTTGGCTAGCTATTTGTTTTGGGTAAAATAGTTTATCAGTTGTCTGTGTACACATTTCTCCATTATTTTCACCAGGGGTGATAATATGGCTATGGGTCTATAATTTGATAATTCATTGGAGTTGCCACCTTTATGCAGAGGGATAATATGAGATATCTTCCAGATAGAGGGGATGGAGCCTTCGGTTATAGTGCTATTAATCAAGATGGAGATGGGATAGGCTATGGCGTCTGCAGCTTTTTGCAAATGTTCAGCAGGTAAGAGATCAGCTGAGAGTGTGGTAAGTTTGAGTTTCTTAATAAGGGTACGAACAAGGGATGTGGGAACAGGTTGAAGGTGAAAAGAGGGTTGAGAGCTATGTAAAGAAGTAGTAGGACTTAAGCCATCAGGAGGTAGCTGGTTGGCTGGAGATTGGATGGTCTCAGTAAAGAAACTATTAAAGGTATCAATTACTTCTTCAGGACTATTGTGGTAAGTGCCTTAGGTGGTTGGAGTGGTGGATTGTCCTGGATGTAGGAGTTTATTGATGCCTACCCAGAACTTTTGAGGTTTGTTTTGGTGGGTTTGCTGTAATTGGTAGTAGAAGTTTTTTTTTATCTAACAATATTGCTTTTTTTTGTGTCGTTTCTTAGCTGTCTATATTTTATTTGATCTTCAGGGTTTTTTGTGGTATGCCATTTGGCCCAAATTTTATTTCTAAGTAGGATTTTTTTGTCTAGTTTCTTTTGTGATCCATGGGGCAGTATTAGTTTTAGTTCTAATAGAATGTGTTGGCGCATGGTGGTGTAGAATGGTTAAAAATTTAGTATTAAAGTATGTTACTGCTTCCTCCAGTGGTAGGTGTTTTATGACTGACCAATCACATGAACTTGGTTCATTTTGGAAGATATCAGGGTTAAAGTTTTTGTTGTTT
The DNA here is from genome assembly GCF_019279795.1 of Protopterus annectens. Lineage (NCBI taxonomy): Eukaryota > Metazoa > Chordata > Ceratodontiformes > Protopteridae > Protopterus > Protopterus annectens. The sequence continues at coordinate 1,275,450,357 of NC_056739.1, forward strand.
CTTATTGTCTTATAGGTGGGTTGGTTAAGAATGTCTGTCGTGTGCCTAACTATAAAGGTGAGAAAGTGGCTGCTTATGTCATCAGGGAGGGTCCCTACCTTGTGTATTTGGAGATAACTATTAATGAGAATTCAGTCTAACGTACTCTCTTTGTTGCTGGGTTTGCTGATCCTAGTGGAGGAGGTAATAGTCTGAGTAGAGCCCATATAGGTTAATATGGATAGTAGGGTTCTCAGAGGAACGTTCTTCCAGTTGATATTAAAGTTGCCAAGGACTATGGTTTCTTGGGGATAGTTAGCTGACAACCAACATAGGATGTCTTCAAGGGTATTAATGTTATTACCTGGGGGAATACAGACACAGATGATATAAATGGATTTACATTTATTGATTTGTATCTTAGTAGCAAGAATTTCAGCATTGCTTTTTGTGGTGGTTGAGAGGCTTCTGTGGTCACCTGTAGTCTATCATTATTTTCTAGCTTCAGTCTTTAATAATTTGCCACTAATTTGCCAGAAAACCACAATTTTATGAAAAACGGACCAAAAATATGAGACAAAAATGTGGACATTCTGTGAAAAACTGTACAGTTGAGCGGTATGTCCATCCTAAAGTTACTATCACTGCATTGCCCTTAAATCATTAAACTGGCTTGAGTTTACCCCATCACCTCAAGTTTATTGAACTTCTCCTTGCTCATAAAATGATTTTAAAACCCTCTTTCTGCCCTACAATCAGTTGCATTCGTAGTCATTACCAGCCAAGCCATTGACTTCCTTCATCTGAAAAGCAACTCATTGAAATTTACAAACCAAAAAGATCTGTAGGTGAACACCCACACTCTACCTCAGTAGGGATAACATAGAATTCACTCCCCACTGACACTGGAATAATACCTAGAATTCACCTGTTTCAACACTCCTTAAAAGCATTCCTCTTTATCTCCTGCCTTTGTTCCCGTCTTACACTTTGTTAGTAATATCTATCATCTTAAAAGTTCATAGGCAAGTACTAAGCTAGCTCCCCTTTCAGGCCATTTTAAGCCTAGCCAGTTTCCCTTTTTGTGCTCAAATTAACATGTCCCATTTGGTTAGAGATTGGCCTTACCTATCCCTTGATCAATAATTATATATTACTTGTAATGAGAGTAACTGGGATCATACCATAGATAATTTGAGGGGACCTGTTCATGCGATTAAAACATTTAGGAGCTGCATCTGCCCATTAGTAGTACTGGGGACAATCCTGGGGTAAATTTTCAGTATGTTAAGTTGTCCATCTCGCCTTCATTCTTGCTGGACGGGTTCGGAGCCGACCTCGGCTCCGACTCGGCCACTCTAAAAGCTCGAGAGTTGGTTCCACCGGCTCGAGGCTCCCCTTATATCCCATAATGCTAGGCGGTATTACCTCAGATCTCGTTTGCCGCTACAGCTATCGAGACGTGTTGCTTCAACCGGCTTCAGGTGAGTGTAGAAAATAGTTTAAAAAAAGTTACTAAACCCCTTTAAATTAGTTTCCTTACAGTATCCCCTTATTTTAAAGGATTTTTATCCCTTCTTCCTTGTTCTTACCCTTTTTTTACCACAAGAACTTATAGTTCTTCCCTTAGGCCTTCGGGCCCTCCCATTCCCCTTTGGAGTGTGTGTGTTTTTTGTAGGGACTTTTATAACTATCTAATTTTATTTAGTCTAAGTTAGAGTATAGTGTAATCGGTGTGTTTGTGCTTGGGTGTGATTACTCTTGTTACTTAAATGTCTGAGGATTCGAAGGTCTCGGGCTTCAAGAAGTGTGACTCGTGCTGTCAGAAAATGTCTCTGACAGACGGTCACACTTCTTGTGTGTACTGCCTGGGACCTTTACACCTGCAGGACTCTTGTGCTGTGTGCCATGGCTTCAGCCCTAGAGTCCTGCAGGAAAGAAAGAACAAGCTCATTTTACGGGGCTTGCTAAAGCCTGAGGGTCCCCCGACTGTATCTTCGGGCAAACCTTCTAAGGCTTCTAGGTCTTCGACTCCAGCTACTGAGTCGGCACCTAAGACATCGAAGTCTGCTACTACATCGGCTCCGGCTGGAGCCGATGAGACTCGAACTTCCACTCCTGTGGTTCCCTCGGCTCCAGCTGGAGCCGAGGTATTGGAAATGGCTGAGTCGGCTCCGATCAGACTATCGGAACCGACCTCTAGGAAGAGGTCAAGGTCACCGTCCCTCGGCTCCGTTCATTCAGCTTCAACATCTCCCTTGCTGTCTGAACGGAGCCATAGGTCGCACTCCTCTAGGTCTTCGAGGCTTTCTGAACATGACCTTCAGAGGGTAGTGAGTCGACTTCTTAAGTCCGAGGCACTGACCCAAATGCTTCAGAGCCCGACTCATCAGTCGATGCTTAACCCTATATCTCAAAATATTCCTCCTCCGACTCCGTTGAGCTCGGAGCCAGGGTGTTTCGGACCCGAGACTGTGGTAGCGTCGGAGCCGATACAATTGTCTTCGGCACCGTCGTCGGCTCCGATTTCTTCCTTGGAAGAATCTCGGCGCCGGACTTCCCTCGTCGGCTCGAGGGGGTGAGTGGCATCGGACACTTGTCCGACCCCGCTCTCCCTCTCGGTGCTTCGGCGCTGGTGAGTTTGGCTCCGACATCGGCCTCGGAGCCATCGCTGTCGGTGCCGAGGGAGGTTTTCAGCTTTTCGGAGCGGGGACCTCTGGCTCTGCCTGACAGGGGTGCATTCGAGGTCATGCGGGTGTGTTGGAACCCGGTTCAACGCCACAGTCGGCTCCGTCCGTCCCTCCCTCTTCGGTGCCTCAGGTTATGTCTGCTCACTCCCTCATCCCAGACCGCAGAGAGCCAGCTCCTCAAGAATCCCCTGTGGGGATCTCATCCTCTTCCGAGGCCTCTCCTGAATTGGCAGGGGAGCCCCCTAGGAAGAGAAAGTGCAAGAGGAAGCACATAGACTCACCTGAGTCTGTCACCTCTGACACGGATTTAGAGGATTCCGAGGGTTCCCCCCGTTCCCCTTCTGAAGATGTCTCCTTTGCAGACATTCTAGAGATCCTGAAACAGAGGGGAAATTGGCCAGCCCTTAACCCTTCGGAGGATGAATCTGTGTATCTTGAGGCGTTTGGCTCTCACCCTTCCACCTCCTGGGTGTCCCCCCCCCTTGACCCCCTCATGCAGGTGGTAGCTAAAAGGCTTGGACGGCTCCTGACTCTGTGGACCCCACCCCCAGGAGACCTTCAAAGTTTATCACAGCACCAGCAGATAAGCAATTTCTCACTAAGGGAGTTTCTGTGGATGCTATGGTGGTAGATGCCGCCACTAAGAAGGAGCTAGCTGATCCTTCGGTGCCTGTCCATCCTCCTAACAAGGAATCTAGGTCTATGGACAGGTGCGGAAGCGGATGTTTTCGTCAGCGACCTTTGCTATGCGTTCGCTGAACTACCTCTGCCATTTCACTCGTCTTCAAAGAGACTTGATCAAGGAAGCGAGTGAGATGTTGAAGGACCCTACAGCTGCGGGTTTTCAGGACAAGATGAACGCTCAGCTGGCTACCCTAAATTCTATAGCTAACTCCTCCATGCGCCTCCTTTCATATGCGGCTGATGGAGCGAGCAGAGCCGCAGGGACAGGTGTGGCCTTACGCCGGCATGCCTGGATGCGGCTATGCAATTTTGTGGACCCCTTTAAGACGTCTTCCACTAATTCCCCGTTTGATGGATCATCCCTTTTTGGTCCTCAAGTGAAAGAAACCTTGACAAGGTGCGAGACAGATGGCAAAACTCTTTCTGCCGTTGGAGTCCGTTTTTCTACTCCTTCTAGACCTTACCCCAAAGGCCAGAAAAGTGGAAAGATGTGGTTCCGCAAACAATCTCAAGGGACTTTGCCTGACGCACAGAGTCGGTTCCCCTCTAGAGGCAGAGGGGGAACATTAATGGTAGGCGTCGCCCTAGAGGCAGGGGGGGGTCCGCAGAACCAGGGCAATCGAGAAACCTTTTCCGATAAGCCCTTCCAGCATCCCTGAGGTGTTGCCCGACTGTCCACCTTCGGAGGCAGTCGGGGGAAGATTATCACTGTACCCAGAAGACTGGCGATCCCTAACTCAAGACAAGTGGGTACAGTCCATCATTTCTGAAGGCTATTCCATTCCGTTCTTTCGCATTCCAAATCAATCAAAAAAATCCCTTCCAGATGTTCCACCCGCTCAAAGGGATCAAGCAGCGTTGGAAATTTCAAAGTTGCTTGCAAAAAGAGCCATTCAACCAGTGCCAGCAGACCAGCAAGGATCCGGAATCTACTCCAAGTTCTTTTTGGTTCCAAAGAAAACAGGGGACTGGAGACCCATTTTGGATCTCAGTATCTTGAACAAGTCTGTCAAGAAAACAAGATTTCGGATGGTCACGCTACAATCCATCCTACTCCTATTGGGAAAGGAAAACTGGATGTGCTCTATAGACCTCCAGGATGCGTACTATCATATAAAAATGAACAGACGCTCCAGGAGATTCCTCCGCTTCAGGCTGGGAACCAGTCACTTTCAATTCAGAGCCCTGCCCTTTGGACTCACCACTGCCCCCCGGGTGTTTACCAAATGCATGGCAGTGGTAGCTTCTCACCTGAGACGTCAAGGATTCCAGGTGTTTCCATACTTAGACGACTGGCTCCTCACAGCTCCTACCAAGCATCTTCTTCTACTTGCCAGAGACTACACCTTTCGCATTTTTCAAAAGTTAGGTATCTCAATAAATTGCGAAAAGTCTGTTTTGTCGCCTTGTTGTGCTATTACTTTCATAGGCACAAATCTAGACACAGTCAACATGTCTGCGAGACTCACAGACCAAAGAATAGCAGACATACACAAACTGGTCTCCCTTCTCTTCCACAGCAACAGAGTCAAAGTCAGATTAGTTCTAAAAGTACTGGGGATTATGGCGGCTGCTATCCCTCTACTTCTATTAGCCAGATTTCACATGAGAATCCTTCAATGGATGCTCTTCACACAATGGTCATACCAACAACTTCCGATGTCCCACACCATTGTGATTATGCAAGCATGCAAGAATCATCTTCTTTGGTGGATTTCTTCCCCCCAGCTCTTCCTAGGAAGACCCTTTGTCCTTCCCCCTCCGGTTGCTACTCTGACAACGGGCACCTCCCTGATCGGGTGGGGGGGCATTATCAGGGCAGAACAGTCCAGGGCATATGGCAACCAGTCGAACGCCACTTGCATATAAATGTTCTAGAGATGAGAGCAGTGCTTCTAGCGTTGCAAGCTCTTCAAGACTCTCTTCCCTTGGGAACGATAGCAATTCAGACGGACAACATGTCTGTAGTGTGGTATATCAACAAACAAGGCGGAACCAGGTCCTACCCCCTATGTCGAGAAGCACTCAGGCTGTGGCAATGGGCAATTTCTTCTCAGCGGTTTCTGATAGCAACGCACATCCCCGGGAAGTCCAATCTTATCGCGGACAAGTTGAGCAGAGCTATCCTCATGCCTCACGAGTGGTCTCTGAAAGATTCTATCTTGGAGAAAATTTTTCTCAAGTGGGGTCAGCCTTGCTGCGACCTTTTTGCTACTCCCCAAAACAGCAAGTGCAAAGATTATTTCACCCTCTTCCCCTTACCAGGCCAGTCCAGCAGAGACGCTCTAGTCCAAGTTTGGCCCCGGGACTTCTGTATGCATTCCTCCTTCCCACTAATCTCTCAAGTGATACAGAAAGCTACCGCTCAGAAGGCCTCATTGATCCTCATTGCTCCTTACTGGCCTCGACAGGTTTGGTTCCCCTTTCTACATCAATTTCTGTTGGAGCAACCCTGGCATCTGGACCTAGTTCCAGATCTTTTGATCCATCAGTCGGGTCAGTTACATCGCTCCCTCCCTCTCTGAACCTCACTGCTTGGTTCCTCCAGTTCCAACCTTAGCCAGGCTTCCTCAAATATCTCACTCTGTTCGAGATATTTTGATAGCTTCCATAAATCTTCCACTCGGAAGATTTATCTTAGTAAGTGGAATCGTTTAGCCTATTGGGCTCAAGGAAGGACATAGATCCTTTCACTGCTCCCATCCAAATAGTCCTTGATTTTCTAGCTGAACTTTTCCATGCAGGTTCATCTCCTTCTACTCTTAAAGTTCAATTGGCAGCTATATCTAACTTTCATGTGGGCATCTCAGATTCTGCCATCATGTCTCACAAGCTTTGCAAAGCTTTCTTGAAGGGAGTTTTTCTTCTTAGACCTCCTATAAGAAATCCTCCTCCCTCTTGGGACCTTAATTTAGTTCTCACATCTTTGATTCTTCCCCCTTTTTGAACCTGCAGCTTCCTGTTCAATGAAATTGCTATCCTGGAAGACTCTCTTTCTGGTAGCCATTACTTCAGCTAGAAGGGTCTCAGAGCTTCATGCACTCAGCAGTCGACCACCGTATCTATTGTTTCATAAGGATAGGGTATCCTTACGGACCAATCCATCCTTTTTACCTAAAGTAGCCTCTGCGGCAAATCTAAATCAAAACATTGACCTCCCTGTGTTTTTTCCTAATTTTTCTAACAGGTCTGAACAAAATTGCATTGGCTAGATGTCCATCGTCAATTAAGGTATTATTTGGATAGGACCAAACAGATCAGAAAAACTGACCAGTTGTTTGTCTCTTATGCAGAAGGCAGAAAGGGCCTTTCAGTTTGAAGGTATCACTCTCCAGATGGCTAACATCCCTGATTTCCTTTGTGTATGAAATTAGACACCAAAAGTTGCCTAACAAACCAAAGGCCCATTCGACTAGAGCTTTGGCTACTTCTATAGCTTTCCAAGACAGGCTGCCTATTGATACCATTTGTGCAGCAGCTACATGGGCTACTCCTCACACTTTCATTTCTCATTATAAGTTGGATTTAGCTTCTAGACATAGAGCTAATTTTGGTTCCACTGTACTCAAGAGTCTGTTCCGATAGGCCACCCGGGACAAGGTGCTAGGACGCGTCCCATCCAGCAAGAATGAAGGCGAGATGGACAACTTAACATATAGAAGTTATGTTCTTACCATAACATTCCATGTTAGTTGTCTTCTTCTCACCTTCTTTCTTGTGTCCCACCCTCCTTCCCCCTAGCCTGGACAGACCTAGAGGAGTTTGATTGTGACCTCTCTTTCTACCACCTCTATTGTATATAGGTATATGCTATACTGTGCATATATTCCTTCATCAGGTTTCAGGTCACCTTTTTCCCTTCCTTTTATAGAGGTGGGTTTTCCCTTTTCCAGTAGTTCTGTATTTATTATTGGCTGGGCCTAGCTTACAAACGAGATCTGAGGTAATACCGCCTAGTATTGTGGGATATAAGGGGAGCCTCGAGCCGGTGGAACCAACTCTCGAGCTTTTAGAGTGGCCGAGTCGGAGCCGAGGTTGGCTCCGAACCCATCCAGCAAGAAAGAAGGTGAGAAGAAGACAACTAACATGGAACGTTATGGTAAGAACATAGCTTCTATTTCCTATCCGTAGACCTACTTTGTTCTTGAATGTGTACCGGGATGAACTTTGTATTATGTTGATGGGGAGTCTGTTGCACAGCAGCAGTGTCCTGTGCAAGATGTACCTCTCCCTCCAAACCATTCAGTTGATGTTGCAGAAGAGGTTTAGATCCCTAGACTGAGTATTTCTAATGCCATTTGACTTGCTGATCTTTATGTCCTTCTACCTGTCATCTTCATCTCTTCTGTCTCACACTTTAATGTTGTAATAATTTCCTTGCTCCACACTGTACTTTTAGCCTTTGCTATTTCTGCTAATCTTTTTTTCTCTTTACTCTCCCAGACCTATAACTTCCTTTACTCCCTGTCCCTCCACCTCTAGTATCTCATCTTCTGAAATGCCTTCCTTTTCACACTTTCCTCAGACTACCTTGTTCCACTATTTGGTACCTCATTTAATCAAATTTAAAATTTGGTCCTTAGCTTGAGATTTTATTTTTAGATTTTGTCTTACTTATTGAACCAGTAAATATGGACATGTAATACAATAAGATGTAACTTATTACATTTTGCTATTGCCCTGCTCTTTTCTCCATTGTACAACTCAGAATCCTGTGATAACAGCATACCAAAAAGTTATAAAAATATTATGTATCATGTTATCCTCTGTATAACTCTCATTCCTTTTCTAACACTTAGGTATGTATTTTATATTAAAACATGTTATTACTGTGGAGTGTTTCTCCCTGTGTCTTTGCTGAAAATGGGGTTATGCCTATTTGACGTTTCCCACTAGTCAAATGTCAAATAAATAAGTATAAATGGCCTTATATATTTATGTATGTATGTATTTATGTATTTTTATGAATCTTGGCTTACGTTATCAAAGTAATCATATTATTCAGCCAGTTACTAGGCTCGATTTGTTACATAATCTTGCCCCTGCTCTGTATTCAGCATAGTTCCCTTTCATTTCTACCTCTCAAGGCTACTAGGACTTAAATCACAGGTAAAATGGATATGTCTGTCCAAATGTGATGAGCTGCTGGCAAACAGCTCAATCCAGTAAATATGTCTTAATAACCACAAATTGAATTATCATTCTTTACATGCACATCATAAATTCTTTTCAGTATACCAGTCTTCTGACAACTGATGTTACTCCGTACATATGAAGCTTCCATTCATATGTTTGTCTATTCCCAAATAAGCAGTTTCTGATCCAGTGGCAGCACATGATGGCCTAAATAAATAAGCAATTTCCATACAGATGGCATTAATTTACATTGTACTCTGCGTCTTTGAACATTTTAAACACCACTCTTTGATCATTATTCTCTGCTCAATTTTCAGATTGGCGCCCTTTGTTTCAAATTCTTGGTCACATTTTTGTAAAGCTTTCATTGTTTCATTGCTTATTTTTCTCTTTAAGATAAATAATTTCATTGACTTTTTTCCATTGCATGTATTATTTCTTGTTGCAGATTTGTTTCCTATATTTTACACTATTTAACAAAATGATATATTGTTTTTCCAAAGCAGCTATTCAACCGATTCAGAGCAGGACTTTTTTTTAATTCTTTTATCATGATGTTCATCGTGCATACAGCTGCAGTCATAACAGATGGGTTCTCCTGCCGTCAGGCGGGTCCTCGTTCGACCGAATTCCAAAGTCTAGGTCCGGCGTCAGTTGTTGTCGCTTCTTCCCTGACGTCAGTGCGACAGGGGTATAAAAGAACCAGCCGACGCCATTTTCTTCAGTCTTTCTTGCCGCGCGGTGCCCGAAGCAGAAGCAGTTCGCAAGTGCCGGTCGGCCAGCTCCTGAAATTACGAAAATTTTGCAACCGAAGTCTTCTTGAAAGCCAAGTACCCCGTTGGGGAAACTTTTCTTGCCTCAGACCGATGTCAGACAAAGTTAATAATTGTATTTCATGTGGGAAGCAAATACTGCATAAGGATTTTCATTCCCTCTGCATTCCTTGCTTAGGCCCAGACCACGACGTCTCGGTCTGTCGTTTTTGTGCTACATTCAACAAACGCACCATTAAACGTCGGGCGGAGTTCGCCCAGCACTATTTTGGCAAAAAATTTAACTATATTATGTCATCGGATACTCCGACTCCAGTTTTGTCTAAAAAACGCAAAGATAAGGACCGACACACGAGGTCCGCGGCCTCTACCGACACCACGCCAAAGCCGACTACAGGTGGTCCGGTTCTCAGCGAGGCGCCTACGCAGCCCCTGCCTACCGACGACACTTCATTGGCGGTGTCTTCTGTGCCTGAGGTCACAGGCTCCTCGGCCCACACCCCGACTACTGATACCGAAGCCACTTTTGGTGGTGAATCTCAAAATGTAGACAGGTCTGCCTCCTCTCAAGGTGTCTTCAGACCTTCCTCTTCTTTTTCCATCAAGGCTTTCACTAAGTCTAAAGCAGCCATGCATTCTAAGAGACAAGCTACACAGGGCCCTTCTCCAGGCCCCATGCCTAAAAAACAGATGCTTAAAATGGCTGAGGATTTAATTACTCTTATCAGGGGTTCTCAACCCCCCCCGGACAAAAGGCCCAAAGTGGAGGAAGAATCCCCCTCCTCTGACCAGGCCTCCATTATTTCAGAGCACTCTGATGAACAGGAACATTCTTTCTCCCCTTTTGAAGATTCTGATGCAGAGGAGTCCATTCCCTCTGTCTCCCCCCCAGAGGATTACTCATTTGGTGAAACCTTGCATACCTTAAGGGAGCACTTCCACTGGGAAGGCCAAGAGTACTCAGATTCCAAGAAAAGGCTTAGGGATTTTCTCTTGCTACCTCAGCACAGGCCTCTGGCTATACCTCCTGTCTTAGACATACTAGATGATGTGTACTCGGAGGCCTGCCTTAACCCGGATTCTTTACCTCCAGCCCCAGTCAAGCCTGACAGGTACTACCGGGTTCCTGACTCACACCAATTTTTATACAAAAGCCATGCGGCTGACCCAGAAACTATCTCACAGGGCCCCAAGGGAATTAAGGCCGCCACTGCTAAAAATCCATTACCTTCCGAGAGATATTCCAGATCATTAGAAAGGTGGTGAAAAAAGGTATACACCTCGGCCACTTTAACCATGAGGACATTAAACTGCCAGTTCCGTATGCTAAAGTACCAACAGTTTCTGTTATCACAGTTGAGAAGCAAAATGTCACAACCTGAACAACCAGACTTGGTTGCAGGATTTGATGCATAGTGCAGAACAAGTGGGTAAACATACCTTGCAATGTGGTTTTGATGCTCTAGAGGCCTCATGTAGAGCTGCTGTTACAGGATCAGTCATACGTAGACATGCCTGGCTCAAGGAGCAAACCTTACCAGATCATGTCAAAGCTAAATTACTAGATGCCCCTCTACAAAAGGATGTATTATTCGGTGTTAAAGCTGAGGAGGTATTAAAGAAAATGGAGGAAAAGGCTAAATCAATGCAAACAGTGAAAGATTTTCTACAGGTACAACCTCCACGTTTCAGTAGAAATTGGCCTTCCAAAAACTGGTCCTTTCCAGCCACGGACAGACCCCAAAGAGGTAGATACAGGCGCCCGAGGGCAATCTCAAGGATCGTTTAGAGGCAGACAATGGCAAGCTCCTACACAAAGAGGTGGTGAGGATATTTCGCAGCCATTCAGATAGCAAGCCCAATGACTTTCCCCTTTGCATGCCAAACAAGGCTCAAATGGCAGCACCCTTAGGCGGAAAACTGGCATTATTTTCAAAAAATTGGCATATTGTCACAAAAGACAAATGGATCCTGGACATTACAAACAGAGGCTACAGATTCCATTTTCACACCCTTCCAAAAATGAGAGGCATGCCAAACCTGCCACACAATCAAAGGGCAGAGGCACAAAGACAAATTTCAGATCTCATGGACATGAAAGCTATTCAAGAGGTACCTACTCACAAACAAGGTCAAGGTTTTTATTCCAGACTATTCCTGGTACCAAGGAAGGGAAAAGATTGGAGACCTATTTTGGACCTATCCATCCTAAACACATTTTTACTCGTACCAAAATTCAAGATGCTCACATTACAGCAGCTTCTTCCCATGCTGGGCAAGGAGTCTTGGCTGGTAACATTGGACCTCAAGGAGGCATACCTGCATGTCCCAATCAGACAAAATTGCAGAAGATACCTCAGATTTCTTGCAGGTTCAACCCATTATCAATTCTCTGCATTGCCCTTTGGCTTATCTACTGCGCCCAGAGTATTCACGAAATGCCTGGCATCAGTAATTGCCTACTGCAGACTTCAAGGAATACAAATATACTCATATTTGGACGACTGCCTGATCCAAGCGGACAGCAAGCACATACTTCTGAAACATCTGGCTTTTGTAATAATGTTGTTGAATTCTCTGGGATACACAGTCAACAAAAAGAAATCAAGGCTAATACCCTCTCAGAAAATAATTTTCCTGGGTGCCAACTTGGACACAAACACCCAGATGGCCTACCTCACGCCAGAGAAGCGGGGCAACTAACTCAATACTTCAGAAAACTAGCAAATTTCACCAGGCTGACTGCAAGGAAAATCCTGCAGGCTCTGGGATTCATGGCATCTTGCATCCTACTAATCCCATGTGCAAAGCTGCATATGAGGAAACTTCAATGGTACCTGAAAAACCTATGGTCTCAACACAGCCACAGTTTGGAAACAATAATACCACTAATTCCATGTCTTCAAAAGGAATTTCAGTGGTGGGCTCGAGCATGCCAAACAAACTCAGGTGTCCCATTCTGCAAGCCTCAAGCAAATCAAGTCATCACAACAGACGCCTCGGACTACGCCTGGGGGCGCACATGACAGATCGGTGCATTCAGGGCAAATGGTCCCAAAAAGAAAAGCACCTTCACATCAATCAAAAGGAAGTGCTAGCAGTAATAAATGCTATTATAGCTTTCAAAGACCTTCTGCATCCAGGTCAACTATTGATAAGGACAGACAACACCACAGTAATGTGGTACATAAACAAACAGGGAGGAACCCATTCATACCCCCTATGCAGGCTGGCCATGTCACTTTGGAACATGGCTCTGGAATTACAAATCGAACTTCAAGCACAGTACTTGCCAGGCAAGGAAAACACGCTGGCAGACAACCTAAGCAGAAATATGACAGATCCACACGAATGGAAGTTGCATCCTCAAGATTTTACAGAGATAATTCAAGCATGGGGAAGGCCAGACATAGATCTCTTTGCCTCCCACAAAAATCATCAATTGACAAAATTCTGCTCAAGGACTTTTCATCCACAGGCCTGGAGAGTGGACGCTCTCTTTCAGTTGGACAACAATGACAGTTTATGCCTTTCCACCTCTTCCTCTGCTGCCCAAAGTTCTTTTAAAAACCAGAGCAGACAGACCAAAGATGATTCTCATTGCTCCAGACTGGCCAAGACAGCACTGGTACCCACTCCTGAGGAGCCTGACGCATTCCCCTCCATGGACCCTACCTCTAATGCCTCTTCTTCTGACTCAGCACAGCTTCAAAACTCTTCACAGTCAGCTGAAAACACTCAATCTGGCCGCATGGAAGATTCCTTACAGACCCTACTCTCCAAGGAGGTGCAGGATGTCATTTTGGAGGCCAGAAGGCCGTCTACTAGAAAAGCTTACTCCACAAAATGGAAACGGTTTTGTGCCTGGAATGAGAAAAAGAGCCAGAATCCTGGAAAACTGAATTTACCTCAAATATTACAGTATCTAGCTGAGCTGCTAAGCAGTGGACTTTCAATGTTAAGTTGTCAATCTCGCCTTCATTCTTGCTGGATGGGTTCGGAGCCGATCCTCGGCTCCGACTCTGCCAATACTAAAGCTCGAGAGCTAATTCCACCGGCTAGAGGCTCCCCTATATCCCACAATGCTAGGTGGTAACTACTCAGATCTCATTTGCCGCTATAGCTGACGAGGTGCGCTTTTCTACCGGCTCAGGCAGGTTAGTTCAAATTTACTATTAGGTACTGCTAATAACCCCTCTTTTTAGTTTGAATACATATCCTTTAGTTTAATTTTAATTTTTAGATATATCGACCCCTATTTGTTGAGCCCCCTTCCCTCTTTACCCTTGTTCTAGGCCTTCGGCCCTTCCCTCACCCTAGTCCCTTATTAGATTAGTGTTGTAGGGGCTTGTGTGTGTGCGTTTCTGTATTAACATTAATAATTTACTTTAATATTTTTTCTGTAGAGAGTGTCTGGATTGTGTTTGTGTGTGTTAGCCTCTCTTTTTTCACTATGTCTAAAGACAAGGTCTCAGGCTTCAAGAAGTGTGACTCGTGCTGTCAGAAAATGTCTCTGACAGACGGTCACACTTCTTGTGTGTATTGCCTGGGGCCTTTGCACCTGCAGGACTCTTGTGCTTTTTGTCATGGGTTTAGCCTTAGAGTCCTGCAGGAACGCAAGAATAAACTTATCTTGCGGGGCTTATTAAAGCCTGAAGGCCCCCCGACTCAATCTATGTCGGGGAAGCCTTCAAAAACTTCCAAGCAGTCGGCTCCTGCTACTGAGTCGACTGCTGAGAAGTCTAAACCGGCTTCGACATCGGCTCCGGCCGGAGCCGATGTTTCTAAGCCTCATACTGTTACCTCGGCTCCGGCTGAAGCCGAGGCTGATAAAACTTTGTCGGCTCTGATACCCTTATCGGAGCCACATTCGAGAAAGAGGTCCAGGTCCCCCTCTATCGGATCCGTGCACAGGGCGCCAGGAACCCCTCTGCATTCGGAACGAAGTCACAAAACATTCCTCTCGGTCTTCCAGATTATCAGACCATGATTTGCAAAGGGTGGTGAGTAGACTTCTCAAGTCCGAGGCACTGGCCCAAATGCTGCATAGCCCGACTCACCAGTCAGTGGCTATTCCCGTTCCCCAATACATTCCTCCTCCGACTCCTTCGAGTTCGGAGCCAAGGCTTGTCGGAGCCATGACTGTCGGTGCGTCGGATCCGATACCTTCCATTTTGGCTCCGTCATCTGCCCCGATCTCCTCTTTGGAGGGATCTCGGCGCTGGGCTTCCATCGTCGGCTCCGAGGGGGCGAGTGGCATCGGACCCTTGTCCGACCCCGCTCTCCCTCTCGGGGCTTCGGCGTTGGTGAGTTCGGCTCCGACATCGGCTTCAGAGCCGTCTCTGTCGGTGCCGGGGGAGGTCCTTGTCTCTTCGGAGCGAGGACCTCGGGCCTTGCCTGACGGGGGTGCCTTCGAGGTCATGCGGAGCATGCTAGAACCAGGTTCTGCCCCACAGTTAGCTCCTTCAGCCCCTCCATCTACAGTGCCTGCGGTGATTTCTACTCGCCCCCTTGTCCCAGACCGCAGAGAGCCAACTCCTCAAGATTCCCCATTGGGAATTTCCTCCTCTTCCGAGGCCTCTCCTGACCCTGCAGGAGATCCCCCAAGGAAGAGGCAGTGCAAGAGGAAGCACATTGACTCCCCTGAGTCTATCACCTCTGACACTGACTTAGAGGAATCCGAAGGGTCCCCTCGATCCCCCTCTGAGGATGTCTCCTTTGCTGACATCCTTGAGATCCTGTAACAGAGGGGGAACTGGCCAGCCCTTAATCCTTCGGAGGATGAGTCAGTGTATCTTGAGGCGTTTGGTTCTCGCCCTTCTACCTCCTGGGTGTCCCCTCCCTTTGACCCCCTTATGGAAGTGGTGGCAAGGAAGGCTTGGACGGCTCCTGACTCAGTGGAACCCACCCCGAGGAGACCATCCAAATTTATTACTGCCCCCAAAGACAAAGAGTTTTTATCCAAAGGTGTCCCTGTTGATGCCATGGTGGTGGCTGCGGCCAGAAAGAAGGAGTTAGCTGATCCTTCGGTTCCTGTCCATCCTCCTAATAAGGAATCTAGGATCATGGACAGGTACGGCAAGCGGATGTTTTCGTCAGTGACCTTTTCAATGCGGTCGCTGAACTACTTATGCCATTTCACTCGTCTCCAAAGAGATTTACTCAAGGATATGGGTGAACTGATGAAGGATCCTACAGCTGAGGGGTTCAAAGACACAATGAACTCCCAGTTGGCAACCCTAAATTCCATTGTTAACTCCTCCATGCGGCTGGTCTCATATGCAGCAGATAGGGCGAGTAGAGTCGCAGGCACAGGCGTTGCCTTACGACATCACGCCTGGATGCAGCTATGCAACTTTGCGGACCCTTTCAAGGCGTCCTTCACCAATTCTCCCTTTGATGGATCATCCTTGTTTGGTCCACAGGTGAAGGATACATTGACCAGGTGCGAGGTAGAAGGTAAGACTCTCTCTGCTATAGGAGTCCATTTTTCTACCCCTTCTAGACCCTATCCCAAAGGTCAAAGGGGAGGAAAGATGTGGTTCCGCAAACAATCCCAGGGAGTCTCATCTGATGCACAAGGCCGATTCCCCTCTAGAGGCAGAGGGGGGAATAATAATAGACGCCGCCCTAGAGGCAGAGGAGGTCCGCAAAACCAGGGTAGCAGAGAAATGTTCTCTGACAAACCCTTTCAGCACCCCTGAGGGGCTGCCTGGCTGTCCACCTTCGGAGGCAGTCGGGGGAAGGTTATCACTGTACCCAAAAGCCTGGCTTTCCCTTACTCAAGACAAATGGGTACAGTCGATCATATCCGAGGGTTACAAAATTCCCTTCATTCACATTCCAACCCAACCAAAAAGATCCCTTCCAGATGTTCCACCCGGTCTAAGGGAACAAGCAGCATTAGAAATTTCAAAGCTGCTATCAAAAAGAGTCATCCAATCAGTCCCGGCAGACCAGCAAGGATCCGGAATCTACTCCAAATTCTTTTTGGTACCAAAAAAAAACAGGGGACTGGAGACCCATACTGGATCTCAGCTACTTAAACAAGTTTGTCAAAAAAACGAAATTCCGGATGGTCACGCTACAGTCCATTCTACCCTTCTTGGGTCAGGACAATTGGATGTGCTCGATAGATCTTCAGGACGCGTACTACCACATCAAAATGAACAGACGCTCCAGGAGATATCTTCGCTTCAGGCTGGGAGCCAGTCACTACCAATTCAGGGCCCTGCCCTTTGGCCTCACTACAGCCCCCCGTGTGTTCACCAAATGCATGGCAGTGGTCACGGCTCACTTGAGACGTCAAGGATTCCAGGTGTTTCCGTATCTGGACGACTGGCTCCTTACTGCCACCACCAGACATCAGCTTCTCCTATCCAGGGACTTCACCATCCAATCTTGCCAAGCTCTAGGCATTTCGATAAATTTCGAAAAATCTGCCTTGTCGCCTTGTCAGTCTATTATTTTTATAGGCGCCACCTTAGATACATGGAATCTTTCAGCCAGACTCACAGAGCAGAGGGTGTCAGACATTCGGAACCAAGTGTCCCTTCTCTTGCAATGTGTCAAAGTCAAAGCCAGACTGGTGTTGAAGGTACTAGGACTCATGGCAGCAGCTATTCCCCTTCTCCCCTTAGCTTGCTTTCACATGAGAATCCTCCAATGGATGCTGTTTACTCAATGGTCCTTTCAACAGCTCCCGATGTCCCATACCATATTGATAACTCAAGCATGCAAGAATCAACTGTCTTGGTGGATCACATCACCTCAACTTCTCCGAGGAAGACCCTTCACTCCCCCCCCCCCCAGTTGCCACGTTGACAACAGACGCCTCCCTGATCGGGTGGGGGGGGCATTATCAGGGCAGGACAGTCCAGGGTACGTGGCAACCTTTCGAGTGCCACTTGCACATAAATGTCTTAGAGATGAGAGCAGTGCTTTTAGCGTTGCAGGCCCTTCACAACTCTCTTCCCACTGGGACTATTGCAATTCAAATGGACAACATGTCCGTAGTGTGGTACATCAACAAACAAGGCGGAACCAGATCATACCCTTTATGTCGAGAGGCACTCAGACTTTGGCAATGGGCGATCTATTCTCAGCGTTTTCTGATAGCAACGCATATTCCCGGGAAATCCAACGTTATTGCAAACAAATTGAGCAGAGCAATTCTCATGCCACACGAGTGGTCTCTAAAGAAATCAGTTCTAGAAGAAGTATTCCTGAGATGGGGCCAGCCTTGCTGCGATCTTTTTGCTACTCCCCAAAACAGCAAGTGTCACGACTTCTTCACTCTCTTCCCGTTACCAGGCCATCCCACCAGAGACGCTCTAGTCCACGATTGGCCCCGGGAACTTCTGTATGCCTTTCCCCCCTTTCCACTGATACCTCAACTAATTCAGAAAGCCATCGCCTTGAGAGTGACAATGATCCTCATTGCCCCTTACTGGTCTCGACAGATATGGTTTCCCTTTCTTCATCGTTACCTTTTGGAGCAGCCTTGGCATCTGGACCCAGTACCAGATCAGCCTTGGCATCTGGACCCAGTACCAGATCTGATCACCCACCAATCGGGTCAGCTGCACCAATCTCTGTCTTCTCTAAACCTCACAGCGTGGTTTCTCCGATTCCAACCTTAGCCAGGCTTCCCTCAATATCTCGCTCGGTCCGAGATATCTTGATAGCCTCTCATAAATCTTCTACCCGGAAGATTTACAGTAGCAAATGGAAACGTTTTTCCTTTTGGGCATCATCGAAAAACATAGATCCCTTTACTGCGCCTATCCAGTCTATTTTAGACTTTCTAGCAGAACTCTTTCATTTAGGATCTTCTGCATCAACCATTGAAGTTCAATTGGCTGCCATATCAAATTTTCATGTTGGTGTTTCAGAATCCAGCATCATGGCTCACAAACTCTGTAAAGCCTTCTTAAGGGGTGTATTTCTTCTCAAACCTCCAATCAAAGACCTCCCGCCTCAATGTGATTTGAACTTGGTTCTGGCATCTTTAATTCTTCCCCCCTTCGAGCCGGCGGCTTCATGTTCTCTGAAGTTGCTTTCTTGGAAGACACTTTTTCTGGTAGCTATAACTTCAGCGAGAAGAGTATCCGAACTCCATGCTCTGTGCAGTCATCCTCCTTACTTAGTTTTTCACAAAGACAGGGTATCCCTCCGTACTAATCCATCCTTTTTGCCTAAAATTTCTTCTCAAATTAACCTAGACCAAGTTATTGATCTCCCCGTTTTTTTCCCTAACTATTCAAAAAGGTCAGAACAAAAGCTACATTTTTTGGATGTTCATCGCCAACTGAGATATTACTTAGACAGGACTAAACAATTCAGGAAATCTGATCAATTGTTTCTGTCATATGCGGAAGGTAAATTGGGCCTTCCAGTCACTAAAGTATCCCTTTCTAGATGGCTCACCTCTACAATTACCTTCATCTATGAGATCAGACATCAAAAACTACCCTCAAGACCTAGAGCTCATTCAACTAGGGCATTAGCTACATCCGTAGCTTTTTAGGATAGGTTGCCAATAGATTCAATTTGTGCAGTAGCCACCTGGGCTTCTCCTCATACATTCATTTCACATTACAAATTGGACATGGTTTCCAGAAGCCGTGCCAAATTTGGTTCCAATGTTCTCAAGAGTCTGTTCCGATAGGCCACCCGGGATAAGGTGCTAGGGACGCGGTCCCATCCAGCAAGAATGAAGGCGAGATTGACAACTTAACATTAAGAAGTTATGTACCTACCATAACGTTCCATGTTAGTTGTCTTCTTCTCGCCTTCTTTCTTGCGTCCCACCCTCCTTCCCCCAAGCCTGGACAGACCGACCAAAATTCTTTTTGTGTTTTTCTTCCGAAAGTTGTCATTCCCACACGTTCTCCCACCTCTTCTATCTTTACTGAGGTCTGCCTTTCTTTTACGCAGATTGTTTGAGGTGGGTTTCCCAATTCCATTCTATGGAGACTAGGATTGCTTGGTATAGCTATCAAATGAGATCTGAGTAGTTACCGCCTAGCATTGTGGGATATAGGGGAGCCTCGAGCCGGTGGAATTAGCTCTCGAGCTTTAGTATTGGCCGAGTCGGAGCCGAGGATCGGCTCCGAACCCATCCAGCAAGAAAGAAGGCGAGAAGAAGGCAACTAACATGGAACGTTATGGTAGGTACATAACTTCTTATTCTCCTCCATCAAAATCCATGCCTCAGCCATTTCTGCAGAATACAACACTGATCCACCTTTTTTCTCTCACCCCCTCTTAAGACAGTTCCTCAGAGGGGCTAAGAATATAAACCCCCCAAGAAAACAACCAATACCTGCTTGGGACCTCAACTTCTTTCTAGAAAAGCTGACCTTGCCTCCTTTTGAGCCAGCTGCCTCAACAGATTTGCAATATTTGTCCTGGAAAACAGCTTTCCTTCTGGCTATCACCTCAGCTCGTAGGGTATCGGAGCTACAAGCCCTCATGGCTGTGCAGCCCTTTATCATCTTCCATCAGGACAGAGTTTCCTTACGAACCAACCCGTCCTTTATGCCAAAGGTGGTATCCAGGGTAGCTTTGAATCAGGCTATACACTTACCTACCTTTTACCCTAATCCTCAAAACAAAGGGGAGAGACTATTACATTCCTTGGACATCCACAGACAGCTGCGCTATTATTTGGACAGAACAAAGCCTTTCAGAAAATCAGAACAGCTCTTTGTGTCCTATGCTATAGGAGCTCAAGGGAAGCCAATTTCCAAACAGACAATCTCAAAATGGATAGCCCACTGCATACGCTTTTGTTACTCTTTTCATGGTAAAACTGTACCTGCAGGCATCAGATCTCACTCCACAAGGGCCACAGCTACCTCTGCAGCTTTCCTCAGAGGAGTTCCTACCAAAGATATTTTGGAAGCAGCCACTTGGAGTTCTGTGCATACCTTCTCCAAGCACTACCACCTACCATTATACTCCAAAACTACAGCAGGCTTTGCCACTGCAGTCTTGCAGGGCATCCTGGCTCCTCCTAGTTCCACCTAGTGCCTACCACCCCTTTCTTAGCTTTGGGATTCTACCCATCTGTTATGACTGCAGCTATATGCACGATGAACATAGTACAGTTTTGTACCTACCATAAATGTAGATGTTCGAGTGCTAATACAGCTGCAATCCAGGTTTCCCTCCCTCCTTCCCCTCTTGGGACAGGTCCATTGGCTAACACCTCCTCATACAACCTGATTGGGGTATTCATTTATGGTGTATTTGCTTGCAACTACTGTATTTTGATTATATTGTTTTATTACACAAATTTATGTATTGCCTTCCTTCTGGGGGCACCTGACATCTGGGGCAAGAAAAACTGAAGAAAATGGCGTCGGCTGGTTCTTTTATACCGCTGTCGCACTGACGTCAGGGAAGAAGTGACAACAACCGACACCGGACCTAGACTTTGGAATTCGGCCGACCGGGGACCCGCCTGACGGCAGGAGAACCCATCTGTTATGACTGCAGCTGTATTAGCACTCAAACATCTACATTTATGGTAGGTACAAAACTGTACTTTCTAGACATACCTCATACTAACTTTTAGCAATATTCACATACATGAGCAATTACATATAGTTTGTACATTGTGAAAAACACAGTAGAAACCTACGCAATTCCTAACATTCCGTTTGACCACTTGGAGGAGTCCAAGGATGGAGTAGCAGAGCAAATGAAGTTCCCCACCAGTTTCCATGATTCACAGATATATGGATTGTGAAGTAGTGAATGGAAGCTATAAATATCTCCTCAGGGACTCTGATAAACTGATGCTGTGCCCAGTAGGCTGTTGCAGAGTTAAAACATCAGAAATATGCGTATTACAGACTTGTACCGACTGAGTTCAGTAGCATAATGTATTCTCCCAATATAGTTCCCATTGGTGGAAACATAATCAGCTGGACCTGTTCGTTTATGTTTATACAAATGTGACGTTTTGTATTGCCATGGCCTAGGAGGCTGAAACTACTGTAAACTGTCCTTTATTTGACAGTGGAGCAGGAACTAAATGTGATGTGCCACCTTATGCTGTACCACTGTTTAGTAAGAGACATGCCACTGTCTACATACTTAGCACTATATGTGCTTTAGGCATACAGTATGGCTCCAGACCATCAAATCCTGGAGTACTACAGATACCAGGTATGTATACCAAACTAACAACTGCATCATGCATCAGGATTCCACTGTGCAAGGCTCCAAAGCTACCTCTTACCAGCCTCCAACACAAGCTGTTACAGCTACATACATACAGTAAGTCAAACTTCTTGTCACTTTTCAAAGAATTCCATACATACCAGTAAGTGAAAAAGTTAATTTTTTGTAGGTGTTACACATACTGAGAAGGTGGACATAAGTCCAGTTTTTACCTCAGTCATTGAATTCCTGCAGCTGTTGTCTCCAGTGATTGCAACCATCCATTCCAAAGTTTCTCCCTATTTCCATCCTGTGTGCCTGTCAGTTAGATGGGATGGAACATAGTGTCCTACTTCATAATGTTATAACAGTACTTTTGTTGCATTGTGAAAGGGCTCTCCACCTTTAAGCAATGCTTGTGGTATGTATATGTAGAGTCTATGATTACATGTTCTAAAATTAGCAATTTTTTTTTTTTTAATATGAGTCGCACTATTGCCAGGTCTGTGGAAAAACAAAACAGTGCACATCCTCTTCATGGGACTGCACAGTATGTTTATGAATTCCCTGCTTATCAGCAGCAAATTTTTCATGTTTCTTATAACTGTCATGGCTCACATTTAGTTTGTTTTAATTGATATTTTTCTGTTGTGTTAAGGAAGTTTGCACCCTTTTAATTCTTCATTAAGGTGTTTATTTGAACCAAAGTAATTTCACTCTCTCTTTCTACAGTCATTCAACATTAGTTCTGCTCCTCACACCAGTCTACCTTTTGTCTGATCATTCTTTGTACCACACATGGCTGTGTCTCTTACCAGCAAGTCATGTAATGCACTAAGCTCAATCTTTACTTTCGATTCTTTATTCAGTAACATAAGCATCAGTACTATGTGTTACCTTGTGCCTTTGTTAAGAAATATGGAAATGTGACAGGTTTTCTTATCTCACAGTAACTCTAAAACTTTAGTCTCATCACTGCAGTACTGTACCTACTATATATTTTTCAGATATTCCACTCATAGCAAAGAATAAATTGAATTTCTTGATCCACGATTTCTAGTTCTCAGACAAATTGCTTTGCACAGGGAGGTTTTTCTTGAGGCTTTAGCTGCACTCTTAAACATAAGATGAATATGACTTGTCCAGCATGCCTTTAGACCCCATGTAACATACTTTGCTCAGACTATTAAAAGGAAGAGACTCTTGCACAAAATTCTGTACTGCCAGCTCTGTCAGCTTTACTTTCATGCCATGCAGTAGCATACAGGAAATAAGAACACTTGATTTACATATTGGTATCGTTAAAGAAATAAAAGGCTAAAGTACTTAATATCTGTAAGCAGCACATGTGATGTAGAGTAATAGAAATGCAATTTAAAAATGTATTTCTATAAATAGTTTGTATATATATGTATATATATATGTGTGTGTGTGTGTGTGTGTGTGTGTGTGTGTATTACACATACTGGCTTTTTCCCTTTTGTCAAAGTTCAATAAATTTTCAACTATATGAATCTTGATCATGCATATTGGCTTTTTCTAACTAGGACTGTGAAACAATGGAGATTAGGGAATTTGCCCTTTCTCCGCTATAGTGCAGTCTTGGAGTTGGTATATATTATGTGTAAGGGTAGGAGGGCCCAGAGGGTTTACCTGTCTATATATATGTGTGTGTGTGTGTGTGTGTGTGTGTATATATATATATATATATATATATATATATATGTGTGTGTGTATATAAAGTTTTACATTTTTATTTGATGATTTTGGTTTCGAGCATTTGTGCTCTATCAGCTGATGTTTGCCGAGTTGAAAATTCTGCTTTATGATATACGTACATATATGTATGTGGTTGTTTTTATATACATATACATACATGAGTCCACTTCAGAATGTTGAAACCCAAGCTGATGAAAGACCACATAATTGAGACAAAATAAACACAAACCCAATTCATTGACAGACCGGATCAACAATGATCTTCCCAGGGTAAGTAGTCACTCTGTCAGCAACACACAAAACCTAAACCACACCATTCTAAACCGACCCAAGCCTCCCCACATCCCCTAACTAAATATACCAATTCCAAGAATGTACTATAGTTAGGAAAAGGGCAAAAGTTCACCTTCATGACCAGAAAGTTGCTTACCCTGGGAAGATCTTCATTGATCCGGTCTGTCAGTGAACTGGGTTTTTGTTTACTTCATCTCGATGAAATGGTCTTCGATCATCTTGGATTTTGATATTCTCGTGTCACTCTTTCTCTCTCTGTATATATATATATATATATATATATATATATATGTATGGATATATACTTTTGTAATATTTATATATGTGCATGTAGTTTATATATATATATATATATATATATATATATAAATATAAATATATATAGGTGTGCGTGTATGTGTATATATATATATATCTATATATAAAATATACATGGGTATATATGTATGTCTCTATATATATATATATGTGTGTGTGTGTGTATTTATATATATATATATATATATTTTTTTTTTTTTATAATATATATATGTATACATATATTTATATATACATACACACACACACGTATATATGCGTATGTAAATAGTTGCAGTATGTAAGAGTGAACTCTCTTACAGATGTGTTTTTCAGCCTGCTGGCTGCTTTCAGTGTGAGATAGCATTACAGTAGGATTTGGGAATTTGCCCTTACTCCTCTATTGTACAATCTCGAGTTTGGTATATATAATTAGCAGGGGCACCGGTGCAAAACAAAAAAAAATGCTTTTTCCTGTTTCATTCTTTTTAGATTTGATATAAAAGATTGCTCTTTTTGTATATGCTTTTTTGAGTGTTCACTTAATGATGAGACAATCTATCATTGTGTCCTAGGTTGTGACTGATAGCAGTCAGCCATGATTATTTACTTGCACTGTTTAAAAATGATTAAAAAATAAAAGTGTAGTTTAAATAAATTTATTTATTTAATTTATATTTGTTAACCGGGGAGTCCGACTGGATAGAAGTCCATTTTCAGCGGAGGTCCAGGTAAAACAGCTCCAAATGATACATTTCTAATGTTAACAGGCAATATATATAAAATATACTTTAAAGGCAGACTTTGCAATGTGAGTTTAGGACATCATACAGTACACAGAGTACTTATTGAGCAGATGACAGTACATAGGAAATGTTGAGACTGTTAGAGGAATTGCGTGAACTTTTCACAGACAACAAAATTAATCTCAGTAGTATTCACGATTCCAATTGTGTTATTGGTGGAAACAAGTACATCTCTTTGTGTGGCTACAAAACTTTGTTTTAGCACTGAATCCTCTAATAATAATCAGTCAGAAAACTTGATGACATAAACACGGGTAAAAGCAATTTCTTCTCTGTATGGTTTAAATATGCATGTTTGCACATGTTCTAGAAAACATTTTTAAAAAGGAAAATAAAGCATGAGTACATTGTTTTTCATGAAGGCAAACATGACTTGCATAGTGTGCATTTAAATCATATGAAGAGTGGTACTTCTGGCAGTGGAGCTTTTGGAAATTTGTAAGATAAGATTT
The DNA here is from genome assembly GCF_019279795.1 of Protopterus annectens. NCBI lineage: Eukaryota > Metazoa > Chordata > Ceratodontiformes > Protopteridae > Protopterus > Protopterus annectens. Next base: position 1,275,475,361 of record NC_056739.1, read on the forward strand.
GCTTTAAGTGAGATTGTACTGTTTGCAAGATGGAATGATTATTTGTATACTAAGGTGCACAGTTTCAATTTGTGGCTTAGACAGGTGTGTACAGTTTGTACTGATTTGTTGAGAGGAATTTGTTTCTGATCATTCTGTGTTTTCTAGTGATAATTTACATCCAACTGTGGTGCTGGTTACCTTAGTGGGAACATTTCAGATTACTTATCCCCCTTTTTAGGGTTTCTCAAGAAAGAGGGTTCAGAAGTAAAGAACTGGATCATGACTGAAATTATTTTTGTAATGCTAACTGTATAGTGAACAAACAGAATCAACTTAGGTGTGTACTAGAACATGATCATTATAAATCTGGATTCAGCTGAAGCATGAAACCCAAGTGGAATGTGCTTCCCAGAATATGTAAAATATGAATGTATATGGGAGGAGAAGAGAAGCTGAGGTGATTTGATTCCTCTTCTTGTATCAAACACTCCAGTTTAGTGTTTTCCAATGCTCAAATGGAAGCTCTATCAGTAGACATTCATGGTTTTGGGGAGACATTAACTGTCCCTGTACTGACTGGGAAGAATGTACTGCTACTGCTAACTTAGGATGGAAGTTTCTAGATTCCATAAAATTTCACAGTCTTGAGTGGATTTCTAGCAGATTTCCGTCTTGTTGCTGTCTGAAAGTTTCAAAAACAAAATCTCAAAGGAGATGGGAATATGTCCTTTTCATATGTAGTTAGCAAATGTGTTGGTTCATATGGCTTTACTGATACAGTCTGATATTCTGCATTGTACTCTGTTTCCATTGAGGTTGTATTTTTTTGTATGTGCAGAATACAGTAATGGCCTACAGTATGTCTTTTCTGATTTGTCATATTATTAAGCATACAAGTCCTTTTGTATTTCACCACATAACGTGCGTATGTACTTGCATGCACATGTATTTTTCACTTGCAATGTGTGCGCGTGTGTATGTGTAAATGGCCTACAGTATGTCTTTTCTGATTTGTCATATTATTAAGCATGCAAGCCCTTTTGTATTTCACCACATAACGTGCGTATATACTTGCATGCACATGTATTTTTCACTTGCAACGTGTGTGTGTGTGTGTGTGTGTGTATGTATGTATGTATATATATATATATATATATATATATATATATATATATATATATATATATATATATATATATATAGATATATATGGATCTAGGACATTTGCTCGAGTGAGCAAACAACCAAAACCCTAACGGCCGGGCATACTTACACGAAAGTGCTTTTCACCGAATAAGCACTTTCGCGTAAGTATGCCTGTTGCCGAGGCTGTACTACTGTGTGGGTAAGGGAAATTTCCCTTTTCCCCACTGTAGTGCGGTCTCGGAGGGAGAATATTAAAGTGGGGGTGTGTGGGGGGCTTTACTAAAATGTAAATGTGTTTTATTTATTTATTTTTTGTAACCCGCTTTAACGAAAGCGCTTTTTCGATAAAAGCACTTTTGTTAAAGTGTGTTCAGTTATTATGGATTCGGACGTTTGCTCATTTGAGCAAACGTCCTATATATATATATATATATATATATATATGTATATACATATATATATATATATATATATATATATATATATATATATATACATATATGTATATAAAATGAGTGTGTATATGTACGTATGAAAATTAAATATATATACAGTGGATATAAAAAGTTTACACACCCCTGTTAAAATGCCAGGTTTTTGTGATATATAAAAAAAATGAGACCGCAATACATCATTTCAAAACTTTTCCCACCTTTAATGTGACCTATAACCTGTACAATTCAGTTGAAAAACAAACAAATCTGTTAGGGAAAAAATATAAAAAATAAAAAATGTGCAGTAAGCTGGTTGCATAAGTGTGCACATCCTTAAACTAATACTTTGTTGAAGCACCTTTTGATTTATTACAACATTCAGCCTTCTTGGGTAGGGAGGTATCAGCATGGCACATCTTGACTTGGCAATATTTGCCCACTCTTCCTTGCAAAAGTGCTCCAAATCTGTCATTGCGAGTGCATCTCTTGAGCGCAGCCCTCTTCAGTTCACCCCACAGATTTTCTATTGGATTTAGGTCTGGGCTCTGGCTGGGCCATTCCAAAACTTTAATTTTCTTCTGGTGAATTCATTCTTTTGTTGATTTGGATGCATACTTGGGGTCATTATAATGTTGAAAGGTGAAATTCCTCTTCATCTTTAGCTTTCTAGCAGACGCCTTAAGGTTTTGGGCCAAAAGTGACTGGTATTTGGAACTGTTCATAATTCCCTCCACCTTGACTAAAGCCCCAGTTCCAGTTGAAAAAAAAGCAACCCCAAAGCATGATACTACCACTACCATGCTTCACCATGGGGATGGTGTTTTTTTGATGATGCAAAGTGTTCTTTTTACGCCACATGTACCTTTTGGATTGTGGCCAAAAAAGTTTAACCTTAGTCTCATCAGACCATAACACATTTTCCCACATGGTTTTGGGTACCTTGATGCATTGTTTTGCAAATTTTAGTTGGGCCTGGATATTTTTGTGTATAAGAAAAGGTCTTGCAACCCTACCCAATAGCCCAGACATATGGAGAATACGGGCGATTGTTGTCACATGTAGTACACAACCAGTACTTGCCAGAAATTCCTGCAGCTGCTTCAGTGTTGCTGTAGATCTCTTGGCAGCCTCCCTGACCAGTTTTTGTCTTGTCTTTTCATCAATTTTGCAGGGACGTCCAGTTCTTTGCAACGTCACTATTGTCCCATACTTTCTCCACTTTTTGATGACTGTCTTTACTGTGTTCCATGGTATATCCATTGCTGTGGAAATTTTTTGTACCCTTCTCCTGACTGATACCTTTCAACAATGAGATCCCTTTGATGCTTTGTAAACTCTCTGTGAACCATTGCTTTTGCTGTAGCAGGCAACTGAGTAAATGTAAGGAAAATCATTCTAGGACAGCTGAACTTTATTTGGCGTTAATCAGTCTCTCTAATTGATGGCAGGTGTGTACCCAAGAAGACTGAATGCTGTAATTAAATCAAAAGATGCTTCAACAAAATATTAGTTTAAGGGTGTACACACTTATGCAACCAGATCATTGTACATTTTTTATTTTTTATATTTTTTCCCCTAACAGATTTGTTTGCTTTTCAATTGAATTGTACAGGTTAAACGTCACATTAAAGGTGGGAAAAAGTTTGAAATGATTTATTGTGGTCTCATTTTTTTATATCACAAAAAACTGGCATTTTAACAGGGGTGTGTAAACTTTTTATATCCAGTGTACACATACATATGTGTGTGTAGTGTATATATGTGTGTGTGTGTGTGTGTATCTAAGTTTATTATACACATATGCCCAGATACATACATAAAATATGCGCATATATATACACACACACACACACACACACACACACACACACACACACACACACACGTGGGTTTTTGTGTGTATTTTTTCATTTACAACATGACATAACTGAATATGTCATAGTTTAATGCACTAAAATGGTGGGGTTTGGTTAAAAACATTGTATCATATTGAAATCCCTAAGGGCAAAATAACCATCATAGGTTTATTTTGTAGGTGTAATTACTATTGTTACTGCATGAAAGTTTCATAATGAAATCTTAAAATGGAGGCAGAAATAAAGCAGTAGTTGCATTTGTACATATATTTTTACTAACACAGTCTGACATTTGCATCATACTCTTGTTTCCATATAGTGTTTGTGTTGAACAACTTCTGAGTATGAAGAATACAGCAGTAATGGCGTAGAATACCTATTTACTGAATTGTTATTACATCACAAGTTGTAATTCTATGTGTTACTGCTGTACTCTTGTTTCCATTGGGGGTGTTGTGTTGAACTTCTGATATGAAGTTGTTCTATCTCGCCGTTTTGTTCTTACACGTGGGTCGGAGCCGATCCCTCGGCTCCGAATCGGCCGCTTTCAAGCTCAAACTCTCAGAGAAGCTCGAGACCTAGTGTATATCCCATGATGCTCTACTGTGAATCCTCAGATCTAGTTTGCCGCTGCAACGGATCCACAGCTTGTTGGAGGAAGCTCGGGCCAGTGATTTAAAATTTTCTATATTAATAGTTTTTTTTTGTCTTTAAATTAGTATTACACATACTTAGATTTCAACCTTTATTATAGTATTAGGGTTTTTTGCCTGTTAGTATAACTTGCTTAGGATTTTCTAAAAAGTTTTTCTTCAGGGCTTTAGGCCTCTTTTTCTTGGGCGTGACAGGGCTCTGTCAGCTAGTGTGTGTGTGTGTGTGTGTGTGTGTGTGTGTGTGTGTGTGTGTGTGTTTATCGTCTTATATAATCTAGTGTGCATCATATATCTAGTGTGGTAGTTAATATTAGATATTTAGTGTGTTTATAAATATATATATATATATATTTCTGTAGGAAGTTAGTTAATACTAGTTTGTTGTTATAGTTAAAAGTAACTAATTTTCTTAGACAAATAAACATTCAGGGACCTGAATTATTTAAAATGTCAGAGAAACAAAAGTCAGGGTTCAAAAGGTGTGAGTGCAGTCAAAAGATGTCTGTTACAGACAGCCACTTCACCTGTGTTTACTGTTTGGGTTCTGTACACCTACAAGAGGTGTGCTCTATCTGCCACTCCTTTAGCGCCAGGGTTCTCTTGGAAAGGCGGAGGAAGCTGGTAGATAGAGGACTCCTGAAGCCTGATTTTCAGGCTACCTTAGACAAGGCTGACCTCTCTTCCAAGGCTTCGAAAGGGTTGAAGTCTTCCAAGGGATCCTCGGAGCCCAAGTCATCGGCTCCGAGTTCCTCTGGTATGGTTCGTGCATCGGCTCCACAGGCCTTGGAGCCATGTATCGACCCTCTACCTCGGAGCCCAGTTGTGGAACCGATATTGGAGACTCCTCAGTCTCCAATTCTTCAATCGGTTCCATCTTCGGCTCCTTCGACCCATCCCTCGACGCATTCTTCGAGGCTTTCCGATGTGGATCTGGACCGAGTGGTTAAGAGGCTCTTAGAGAACCCAGCCCTGGCCAAAATGCTGTCTGCTTCGAGCCACTCGGCTTCGAAGCCTGAAACCCCAGCCATAACTTCTCCACCTCCTCCTCCAAAGCCAATCGAGCGTTCGGAGCTGGGGCAGGCGGAACTGATGTTGGTAGAGCCCTCGGAGCCGAGGTTCGATCCACCTCCCTCGGCTCCATCGACCTTGACCTCCTCGGTTCCGACCAGGGAATCTCATGGCCGACAGTCCCTCGCTGGCTCCGGGGTGGAGAGTCGAACCGATACCTCGGTTCCGACCCTTCCACTCGGGGCTTTGGCGCAGATGGCCTCGGCTCTGTCCCCTGGATTGGAATGGGGGGTCTCGAGCTTCCGGCCTCTTCGGAGCCGACTGACTTCTTGGACCGAGATTCTGGTGCCTTTGATGCCATGAGGAAGGTCATGTCTGCTAAGACCACTACCTCCTTGGATCTGTCTTCCCCTCCCTTTAAGGGGCCTCGTTCTACCTCTTCCCCACAGATCCCCACCAAGCGTCGAAATCCAGGGCCTCAGGTATCCCCATTGGGTGGCCCCTCCTCTCTAGGGACTTCACCGGACGCTTCCACCGATGAAGTACCTAGGAAGAGATTGTGCAAGAGGAGGCACTTATTCCCCACAGGAATCCCTGACATCGGATACCGACTTGGAGGAATCACAAGGGTCACCACGATCTCCCTCAGGGGATGTCTCATTTGCAGACATATTGGAAATTTTAAGGCAGAGGGGTGATTGGCAGTCCCTTGCCCCTACTGAGGATGAGTCGGTCCTCCTGAAGGCCTTTGGATCTCAGCCATCCACCTCCTGGGTTACTCTGTCCTTCGATGAACTGATGGAGTTGGTTGCTCGAAGGGCGTGGGAGTCCCCTGATTCAGTGGAACCGGTCCCACGGAGGCCCAACAAGTTTATTACTTCACCTACTGATAAGGCCTTTCTAACAAAGGGAGTCCCGGTTGATGCCATGGTGGTGGCGGCGGCCACCAAGAAAGAGATGTCGGAAACCTCTTCTGCTGTCCATCCTCCTAATAGAGATTCTAGGACTATGGACAGATATGGGAAACGCATATTTAGTTCTGCGGCATTTTCCATGGGATCGCTCAACTACCTGACACATTTTACCCGTCTTCAACGAGATCTCCTCAAAGAGCTGGGAGATACTCTCCAGGGTAACACAGCTGATGCAGTTTCTGAGAAGGTGACTGCACAACTCAGCACCCTCAATTCCATAGTAAACTCATCCATACGACTCATTTCTTATGCTGCCACTGGATCGAGTAGGGCGGCAGGCTCAGCGATAGCTCTTCGGAGACAGTCCTGGATGCGCCTTTGCTCCTTTGCGGAAGCCTTTAAATCTTCCTTCGTCAATACCCCATTCAATGGATCCGCCTTGTTCGGACCCAAAGTTAAGGAGACACTTACTAGGTGTGAACAAGAAGGAAAGACACTGTCTGCCATTGGAGTCCGTTTTTCCACTCCAACTAGACCGTACCCCAAAGGGCAATGAAGTGGGAAAATGTGGTTCCGGAAACCCCAAGGAGCTTTCCAAAACACACCTACTGATAACCCCCTCTAGGGGCAGAGGAAGGGGCAAAAACGGAAGACGCCGTCCAAACGGCAGAGGCGGTCTGCAAAACCAGGGTGACGAGGAACAGGTCTCTGGGAAGTAATATCAGCATTCCTGAAAGGAAGCCCGGCTCTCCTACTCTGGAGGCAGTCAGGGGTCGCTTGGCTTTATACCCAAACGCCTGGCTAAGCATTACAGTGGATTCCCCCCCATGGGTACAAGGATCCCAGACGTTCCACCCAGTCTGAGAGAACTAGCAGCCATAGAAATCCAAAACCTGCTAGACAAAAGAGTCATCCAGCCAGTCCCGGCAGACCAAATAGGATCTGGAACTTACTCAAGGTTCTTTTTAGTTCCAAAGAAAACAGGGGACTGGAGGCCCATACTAGACCTCAGCAAGCTCAACACCTTCGTCAAAAAGGAGAAGTTCCGGATGACGTTGCAATCAGTTCTCCCGTTCTTAGCAACAGGCGATTGGATGTGCTCTATAGATCTCAAGGATGCTTACTACCACATCAAAATGGACAGATCGTCCAGAGATCACCTGCGTTTCCGGCTGGGGGCCAATCATTACCAATTCAGAGCCCTGCCCTTTGGTCTCACCACAGCCCCCAGGGTGTTCACCAAATGTATAGCAGTGGTCACGGCTCACCTGAGACGATTGGGATTCCGGGTGTCTCCATATCTGGACGACCTGGCTCCTCACCGCCACCTTCAGGCATCAACTAATACAAGCAAGAGACTACACCGTAAAACTTTTGTTCCCAGTTGGGTATAACCCTAAGCCTTGAAAAATCTGCGTTATCACCCTTGCAGCATATTACATTTATAGGGGCAGAACTGGACACCGTCAGTGCAAGGATCACGTTGCCCCAATCAAGAATCGTATCTCTAAAAAATCAACTATCCAGCCTGTTGGTCTGGAACAAAGCTCCTGCGTCCCAAATACTGCAGCTTCTAGGCACAATGGCAGCCACACTGATAGCAGTTCCGGTAGGTCGAATGCACATGCGAATACTCCAGTGGCTACTCTTCACGCAATGGTCTTACCAACGTCTGCCCATGTCACATGAGATCCGACTAACGAATCTTTGCAAGAAGGATCTCAATTGGTGGTTGAACAGCGACCAAGTGATAATCGGACGTCCCTTTGTTCTTCACCAACCCACAGCCACAGTGACCACGGATGCTTCCCTGATAGGGTGGGGGGGCTATTTCAGGGAAAGACTGTCCAAAGCACTTGGTCAGTCATGGAAACACATTTGCATATAAATGTCCTAGAGCTGAGAGCGGTGCTCCTAGCGTTGCAACACTTTCACGATTCTCTTCCTCTAGGTACAATTGCTATCCAGACAGACAACATGTCGGTAGTCTGGTATATCAACAAGCAAGGGGGAACCAGATCATATCCCTTATGCCGGGAGGCCTTAAGAATTTGGTAGTGGGCTGTATCCACCAGACGCTTTCTGATAGCAACGCACATCTAGGGGTCATCCAACGTGATAGCGGACAAACTAAGCAGAGCCATGCTGTTGCCTTACAAGTGGTCTCTCAAACAGAAGGTGGCGGAAGAGATCTTCCGCAGATGGGGCCAGCCTTGCTGTGACCTATTTGCATCTCCAATGAATGCCAAATGCAGCAGCTACTTTGCCCTTTATCCCCCACCGGGGAACAAACCGAGGGACGCACTCATACACGATTGGCCCCCGGGCCTCTTATATGCCTTTCCGCCAATACCCCTAATTCACAAATTCATGCAGAAAGCCAAACGTCTGGGAAGGACTGTGATCTTGATAGCCCCGTCTTGGCCTCGACAGATTTGGTTCCCCTTCCTGCGGAAGTATCAAGTGGAAGAACCATGGATCCTGGACCCAGTGCTGGATCTTCTGACTCATTCGTCGGGAGTTCTTCATCCCTCCCTCCCTCACCTCCCTAAAACTGACAGCTTGGCTGCTCCAATTCCCACATTAGCCAGGTCTCAAGATTTGTCTTTTGCGGTCCAGCATATTATAGTTTCCTCTCATAAACTATCTACCAGGAAGCTATACAATAACAAATGGAAACGGTTTGTTCACTGGGCTTCTCAACATGACATTGATGCTTATTTAGCACCTGTTCATATCATCTTAGAGTTCTTATCTTCCTTGTTCCATAATGGCGCAGCAGCTGCCACCATTAGAGTCCAATTGGCAGCTATTTCCAATTTCCATGTGGGGTTTAATGGGTCTAACATCATGTCGCATAGACTATGTAAAGCATTCTTAAAAGGAACCCACCATCTCAGACCATCTATCAGACATCCTCTCTCTCCCTGGAATTTGAATCTGGTTTTATCCCAGTTGATGCTCGCCCCCTTCGAACCCGCTTCATCCTGTCACTTAAAGTTCTTGTCTTGGAAAACTATATTTCTGGTAGCCATTACATCTGCACGTAGGGTCTCCGAACTTCAAGCCTTGTCCTCCAAACCTCCATATTTGATTTTTCTCCCCGATAGAGTCTCCCTTAGGACTAATCCTACCTTTCTTCCCAAGGTCTGTCCAGAAGCTAACATAAATCAGTCCGTTGAGCTTCCAACCTTCTTCAGGCACCATACCAACAGACTGGAATATATGTTACACAAACTTGATGTAGACAGACAACTGAGGTTCTATCTAGATAGAACGAAAGATTTCAGACAATCGGATCAACTTTTCGTCTCTTACGCAGAAAATAAGAAATGTTTTGCAGTATCAAAAAATCACATTGTCTAAGTGGCTCTCTGACTGCATCAAATCCATTTATGCTTCCACTAGTCAGCCATTAGAATCTAACGTCAAAGCCCACTCTGCACGAGCTGTTTCTTCGTCATTAGCTCATGCAGCTCGATTACCCTTAGATACCATCTGTGCAGCTGCCACATGGTCAAAACCTCACACGTTTATCACTCATTACAAAGTGGATAGGACCGCCAGGGACAGGGCTACCTTTGGTTCCACTGTGCTCAGGAATGTTCTCCCGTGAGCCACCCAGGATCAGGGTGCTTGGGACGCTACCCACGTGCAAGAACAAAACGGCGAGATAGAACAACTTCACATAAAGAAGTTATGTCCTTACCATAACATTCCATGTGAGTTGTTCATCTCGCCTTTTTGTTCTTACATTCCTGCCCACCTTCCCCCTCCAGTCGAGCAGGATGGTTGCCTTGGTAGATTGGTCGAGTTGTCAGTCTGTATTGCATATTCTGTTTTTCCTATCTACAATCTTTTAGCTACCTTCATAGGTAGACACTATAGTTTCATTTCTTCCTGTAGGCTGTCTTGGTTGCAGCATACTAGATCTGGGGATTCACAGTAGAGCATCATGGGATATACACTAGGTCTCGAGCTTCTCTGAGAGTTTGAGCTTGAAAGCAGCCGATTCGGAGCCTCACATGGAACGTTATGGTAAGGACATAACTTATTTTTGTGGTATCCAGAATGCAGTAATTATATTTATGTACGGAGTTATTATAACTTGTTTTACTTCCAGTTTTATTATGCAGTGTAATTGCAGTAACTGTTAAAACTGTAATAATGTTCAACAGCATGTTAGCTCCATATGCTTCAATGAACTGTTGAGAGTATATTTGAGAACAAGTTTAATAATTTTGTTTTCTTTTTTTTTATGTAAAGCAAATGCTTTTGAGCCTTAGAGTTTCAGAACTCCAAGTACTTCTGGGTTACGCTGGACGGAATAAGCATGGACGCAAACATGAACTTCTAACTAAAGCACTACATTTGTTAAAAGCAGGCTGCAGCCCAGCAGTACAAATGAAAATTAAAGAACTATACAGACGAAGGTTCCCACAGAAAATTATGACATCTGCAGACCTCTCAGTTTCAAGTGTTCACTCAACAACAGGCTCTATGTCAAGTAGTTTGTCATCTGCTATTTCACAGCTAAGTTATGATGGACATTCGCCAACGTCACCACTGCTCTCTCTTCCTCTCCTGGGATCTAAGCATAGCTTAGAGGTACCACATATTACATCCTCTCTTCATCCAGTCCATCCCGACATAAAGCTTCAGAAATTGCCCTTTTATGACGTGTTGGATGAACTAATAAAACCGACTAGTTTAGGTAAGATTAAAATACAGTTCTTTCTCAGATCTTTAATATTTTAATCCAAATTTTCTAGTCAGTTGGGCATCTTTGGCAGTATTATCTGATTTGTTTGGCTTCTGCTACATACCTACAATCACGTGCGTTACTAGCTGAGTAAGTACAAACTTGCAGTGTTAAAGATTGTACTGAATTTTATTTTTCTGTCTATTTAATTGTTTCATTGAATATTCTGGTCTGTGTCTATCTGTAGTTATTTATTTTTCTATTTAATTGTTTCCTAGAATACTGTGGTCTCTCTCTCTCTCTGCAGTAAGTGGGGGCTGTTGGTTTCACTTTTTGATATTCACTGTTAAACACTCAGCCTAGAGGGTTTCTCTGTATTTATAAGTGTTAGTCACATTTCTTTGAATTTATTACTGCTGAATATCCGAGTTGTTTGGCTTCTGCTACATACCTACAATCAACTGCATTACTTGCTGAGTTAAGTACAAACTTGCAGTGTTGAAGATTGTACTGCATTTTATTTTTCTATTTAATTGTTTCATTGAATGTTGTGGTCTGTCTCTCTCTCTCTGTAGTTATTTATTTTTCTATTTAATTATTTCATAGAATACTGTGATCTGTCTCGCTCTCTGCAGTAAGTGGGGGCTGTTTTGTTTCACTTCATTGATATTCAGTGTTAAACTCTTAGCCTAGAGGGTTTCTCTGTATTTATAAGTGCTAGTCACATATCTTTGAATTTATTACTGCTCAGTATCTGAGTTGTTTGGTTTCTGCTACATACCTACAATCAACCGCATTACTAGCTGAGTTAAGTACAAACTTGCAGTGTTAAAGATTGTACTGCATTTTATTTTTCTGTCTATTTAATTGTTTCATTGAATATTGTGGTCTGAGTCTGTCTGTCTAGTTATTTATTTTTGTATTTAATTGTTTCATAGAATACTGTGGTCTCTCTCTCTCTCTCTCTCTCTCTCTCTGCAGTTAGTTTCCTGCCCTTCCTCCCTGTTCTTGTTCTGGTATTAATCTTGGTGGCTTTGGAATTGCCCGCCCCTCCTGTAAATTTGTGTTTGAACACTCCTCCTGGGTCTTTCTCATTTGCTCACCCAACTGAGTACAGTGAAGTCATATTTTGACTTCATACACTCCTACCAGTCCCATCTGTTCAGCTCTATCCCAGCTCTATTCCAGTCTAGTGTCACTAGCTCATTCTACCTAATACAGAGAGAACATTTGTGAAGGGCAAGCCACTTAGGTCCTTAGGTTTGAATTAACTTCTGTTTCTCCTTTTTCCCTTTCCAAAAAAAAATTTTCTAAGCTTGTTTCCTGCCTTTCCTGTAACTAGTCTAGCCCAGATACAAATTTGCTGTAACCAGGACTGTTTGTAAGCTTCTGAGCCCCCAAAGCCTTTCTGCGTTGGAGGGAAGCCTTCTAGCTTATCAGTGGGAGTGGTAAGCACTAGGTAGCCTATCTACCACAAGAGTGGTTTCTGGCCCAGAAATTGTAGTTTATTGGCCGTTTGGGAAGTTTTTCCATCTCTTTCAACCTTCTGGTTTAAAAGCCTGAGTTTGCACTAGTTTCCCACCTTTCCTGTAACTAGTCTAGTCCAGATACAGATTTGCTGTATCCAGGACTGTTTGTAAGCTTCTGAGCCCCCCAAGCCTTTCTGTGTTGGAGAGAAGTCTTCTAGCTTATAGTGGGAGTGGTAAGCACTAGGTAGCCTATCTACCACAAGATCCAGGTACAGAGTCTTTGTTTTAGCACTTGAATTTGCTTAGTCGTGCTCAGCACTTGTTCAGAACTTGTTGTTAGCACTAAATAAGCTACAAATTACTACAGCACTCAACCCTTCCTCTTTAGAGGAAAACAGTTTTTGTACTTACTTTCCTCACTTGCTTAGAGAAAAACAGCTCATATACTCACTTTCCTCACTTGTCTAGAGGAAAGTAATTTTTTATTCAGGCATGTCCAAGGGTCAGCACCCAGTGTTCTCTCCTGTCTATCTGATGAATCTGGGCATCTTGGGGCAATGTAGCAATTGCCTCATGTACACAGACAACCCTCTCCTCCTACCACCCAATACCACAACCTGTGAGAGATGCACTTAAGTAGCCAAACTGGAGGTAAAGCTCTCTCCAACCAAAACTGAACTTGACAATCAAGAGGAGAAGGTAAACACTTGCACCACACCACACTCATCATCATAGTCCCACTAAACCTACACCACCAAAATCCACACATAGAAACACAAAAACATTCGCAGAGGCTCTCAATAATAATCTGCTCTAGCAGCAGAGGCTTCCAAAGCAGAAGCGCAAGCAACCTCCATCCCCTAATATAACCCAAATGACATGTAGCCCACAGGCTCAGTGTGCCAATAAACTACAACCCATAAGGTAAAACAACACACCCAGCACACTAGTCATAGGTGACTCTACACACAGAGCTATCTGAGGAGGAGCAGCTGATCTGTGATATATAGCAATAAGTAGCCTGTTTTTTTTTTTTTTTGCTTAATTGTAGTAGTTATTGTCTATTCTAGGTATTTATAGCAATTTTATTGCATACTGCATACTTGTACTGTATTTCATAGCTGTTGGCTCACTTGTGATAAACATTTCTGTAGTGGTTTCTCCCACCCTCCCTTCTTTTTGGCATCTTGTCTTTATACCTGCCGGCCTTGCAGTTGCCTGCCCCTGCTCTAAATTTGATCTTGGGCACTCCTCCCAGTCTAGTATCATTAGCTCATTCTGCCTAATATAGAGAGAACATCTGAGAAGGCCAACCCACTTAGTTTCTTTCCTTCTGTTCCTCCTTTCTCCATTTCTTTAAAAAAAAAATGTCTGAATATCTTTGTGTTCTGATTGTGCTTCTCAAACATTTTGGAAATATAGAGTATATTTTAGTGCATTTATTAAAATTGTGTTTGCCTTAATATTGCTACAACTCAAGTGCTCTAGGTTGCACTGCATCTGCATTGTTTTAGTTTATTTTAACTGCTTTTCTGTATATATATAGACTTTTCTGTATATGTAGACTAGCTACTTTTTCTACTGTATTACTGCCTCTTAAATCGTTTTTCAGTTGTGCACTTGCCTGGCTTCATTTAAAAAGTTTTAAATTGCTAATTTTGTAGAGTTTTAATTTTATTTACTGTTGAGGGATACACACTCAAGTGCGTTAGCCTTTTCTGTGTTTATTTAGTGTATAATTGCATTGTTTAGCCTGTTTTAACCAAAAAAAAAATACTATCTTGTTTGCTCATTTTCCACCTTTCTTAGCTAGTATAGTCCAGATCCCAGGCTTTGCTGGTTTCAGGACTTTATTTTCTGTGTTCAGAGCTATCCAGACCTTGCTGTAGTGGAGGGAGGTCCTGCTTCTTGCCAGTGGAGTTGTGAGTAGTGCACACCCTGTCTAACACTAGAGGAGTGGTTTCCAGCTCTGAAATTGTAATTTTAGCCATTTTGGGTTGATTTCTATCCCTTTCAACTTTCTGGCTTAAAAACACGCGTGTTTGCGCATTTTTCGCATAGTGCAGCACTGCGGGGCTACAGTTGAACTATTCCGGGTGCCCGAAAGTCTCCTCTTCAAATTTTCCCTTAGAACTAGCTGGTTTCTCAGTAGTAGCACTAAAATCTGAACCCCTGTGACTAGCACTTGCTCTAGAACCTGCATTAAAGCACTAGGAAGCCTTAAACTGATACAAGCACTCAATTGTCCTTGTTAATGAGGCAAAATTAATAGTAGGCACTAAACAGCCTATAATTGCAAAGTACCTTGCAAAGGTAAGGGAAAGCAGCTCTTGTACTGTACAAAAAAGCACCTAAACAGGCATGTCCAAGGGTCAGCTTCCGGTGATTTCTCCTTTGCACCTGGTGAATCTGGGCATACTGGGGCAATGCAGCAACTGCCTCATGTACACAGACAACCCTCTCCTCCTACCACCCAACACTACAACCTGTGAGAGATGCACTTACGTAGCCAAACTGGAAGCAAAGCTTTCTCCACCCAAGATTGTGCTAGACAGTCAAGAGGAGAAGGTTAACACCTGCACTACACCTCAAGAAACACATAGCCCTTCAAAACCCACACCATCAACACCCATGCATAGCAACACTAAACCCACATATACAGAGGCCCTTAACATTAACCTGCCCAAGCAACAAGGACCTCCGAAGCAGAAACACAAACAAACACCAGTCACAACCAAAGTGTCACATAGCTTACAACACCAGTGTGCCACCCAACAACAGCCACTAAGGCAAGACAATGTACCGAACACTTTAGTCATAGGTGACTCTATAGTCAGGTACACTGATGTCCCACTCACCAGGCTGAACAAGGAGAAAATTACAGTCAGCTGCTTATCGGGTGCCAGGATCTGCCACATAGTGCATCCACTCAAGTCACTCCACAACAAGTACAAATACGACTCTGTCATTGTCCGTGTTGGAGTGAATGACTTGAGACATACCTCCCCTGGACTACATGAAAAGAGACATGGAAGAGCTCTTGGATCATGTGACCCAGGCAGGTATGACCCTAGCCCTGAGTAGCATCCTGCCTTTGCCCAGAATGGTACCACAGTATAAGGACAAAATGATAGACTTCAACAATTGGCTAAGCTTCTGGTGTCATTCAAAGGGGATCCAGTATCTGTCTGTCTGGGATGACATGATCAACGAACCACGATGCTTTGCTAGAGATGGTCTGCACCTGTCACCCCTGGGATTCAGGTTACTGGCTACAACTCTTGCCACCCCTATAGTGCCTTTTTTAGAAAAAGTTCAAAGGACAAAACTACCACCGTAACAGATAAAAGCATGCAAAATCTGAAGGTAATGCTACTCAATGCTAGAAGTCTAAACCTCAAACTGCACTCTCTCGAGGCACTCCTAAAAATGGACAACATCGATATCTGTGCAGTAACTGAGACCTGGTTCAAGGCTACAGAGAGCACCCCTGCAATACCAGGCTACAACTCTTACCACACTTTTTGGCCGCCAAACCAAGACCGAAACACTAAAGGTAGAGGAGTGTCCATATTCACCAAAGATATTCACACCTCTCGGCTAGTTGCCCAACACAATGTATCTGAAATTCTCCAGGTGCAACTAACACTAGGTAAGACTGCAATCCAAATTGTAGCTTGCTAAAGATCCCCCACCATGCCCCAAGATTCTCACTACACCTTTCTAATCATACTGGAAAATATTAATATGCAATAAAACACCCTAATACTGGGTGATTTCAACTACCCTGCCATTAACTGGGAAAACTACTTGAGTACCAACACCTTTTCCCAACGGTTCTTGGAATTCATAAATTCCAATGCCCTGGATCAACTAATCCATTGTCCCACCAGGGGCTCCAATATCCTAGACCTGGTTATTACCAACATGGGAGATAGATGCTGCACGCCAGTGGTCACCTCCTCATTGGTCAGGTCTGACCATAAGCAAATCACCCTTGACATCTACATCCCACCCCCAACCCCAGTAAGGAAACCTCCGTAAAAAACTTCTCCAAAGCCAACTTCACACTACTCAAGTCAGAAGTGACAAACTTCATGACACCCATGCAGACGGGAGCTGAAAGGTTGACTGCTGAATCCTGCACTAAGGCACTGTACGAGCACATCCACTTGTGCATGAATCGTGCCATCCCAAATAGAACCAAGATGCTTTCCTCCAAAAAAAAGGAAGCCAATCTGGTGGTCCCCTGCCATAAACAAACTATACAACAGAAGGAAGAAAGAAACTGTTGCAAAAGAGGAAAATCCCAGGATGCAAAAAACTCCCTTATCAGCCTCATTAAGAAGCTGAGATCCCTCATAAAATCCTCCAAAGCTAGTTACGAAAATTGCCAAAGATTCCAAAGACGACCACAAAGCGTTCTATAGTTGTCAAAATTCTAAATGGCAATGCTCAGATATGCTCTGAGCTACAACAGAATGGCAATAAATATACTGATCCCAAGGATATTGCCAGTATCCTGGCAGATTAGTGCCAGCTTCACCCACTCTCACCCCCTAAAAGACCCATCTCAATACCAAAATATTGCCAAATTCCGGTTATCACGGCCACACTGGTAGAAACCGCACTCTCCAAAGCTAAGAATACAGCATCCATGGGACCAGATGACATCCCGGGCTGTGTAATACATGAACTACGAAATGAACTGGCACCTCACCTAAGTGTCATGTTTAATCATAGCCTCACCTCAGGCTTCATGCCCACTGAGTGGTGCACAGCTACAGTTATCCCACTCCACAAGGGGGGATCCACCTTGGATCCTGGGAACTACCGTCCCATCAGTCTGACGACGCTGATCTGCAAGAGCATGGAACGCATTATCATGGAACTTATAAACAAAGACATTGGCAACCGTCAAACACTGGACCCCACCCATTTTGGGTTTGTGAAGGGCCGATTTTGTCTCCTGAACCTGATTGACTTTTTTGATTCAGTCTCCAGGGCTGTGGATGGAGGGTAAGGTGGTCCACACAGCCTATCTGAGCCTCGCCAAGGCCTTCGACGTCATCCCTCACTCTGGAGTCATAGATAAACTTACTAAGCTGGGCATAAATCCCTACATCATTTGATGGGTTGCCAAGTGGCTTACTGACAGAACACAGACTGTAAAAGTGGCCGACTCCAAATCCAGCTCCAGACAAGTGGAGTACCTCAGGGTTCAGTCCTGGGACCGCTCTTGTTTGGCATCTACTTCTGTGAAGTACAGGCCAACACTAAGGGACTCTGGCTAACAAAGTTCACAGATGACTGCAAACTGGGAGCCATTATTGAATCCCCGAATGATGTGGATATTCTACAAAAGAGTCTTACAGAAACAGATGCTTGATGCCAGAGCCATGGGCTCAAGCTTAATGCCAAGAAATGTATAGTTATCCCCTTTGGGAAAAACCATGTACCCGTGAATTACCACATAGGTGGCAGTACACTAAACACTGAAAATGTGATGAGAGACTTAGGGACACAGGTGGACAGTGATCTCACCTTCGATAACCACATCACCACAACAGTCTGGAAATCCTTCTATGTGACACACCTCATCACTAAGGGCTTTTCATTCATCCAGAAAAAAGGAGGTCATTGTCCTACTGTACTCATCCCTCATTAGAACCATTATAGAGTACAATGCCCCGTTGGGTATGTACCTCACAAGACATCTGCAGCAGCTGGAAAGGCTGCAGAATACCTCAGTTAAAGAATCACAGGCCTAAAGCAGATGCCCTATGCTGACCGTCTAAAAAAAACTCCAGCTATACTCTGTGGCATATCGTCTACTCAGAGGTGATCTCTGCTTAATATACAAGGCCATGTCAAAGCCTGAGCTGTTGGACATGCTCCACTTAAAGAAATCCCAATCCCTCAGAGCCACACGCTCCAGGGATCTAAACCTTGTCATCACAATGAACAAAACATGCTGGAGGGATAGGTTCCTGACCCAGAGACTCCCCATACTCTGGAATAGACGGCCCATACATGTCAAGCAGAGCGGCTCCTTGGCCCTCTTCAAAAGGAACTTTGACGATTGGATGGGAGATAGGAAATTCAACCCGGGGATCACGTCAGTCACCCTGCTAGACAGGGGCCCAGAGAAATAAATATTGTGGGAAGAAGTATCCAGGGAATTGTTATGGCTAGGATTGTATAGGCCCTAGGGCCAATAGCCTAGTACCAACCTATGAACCTATAGTCAGGCACACTGATGTCCCCCTCCCCAGGCTAAACAAGGAGAAGGTTACTGTCAGCTGCCTGTCGGGTGCCAGGATCTGCCACATAACGCACGCACTCAGGTCACTCCACAACAAGTACAAATATGACTGTCATTGTCCATGTTGGTGTGAATGACCTGAGGCACTCCCTGGACTACATGAAAAGAGACATGGAAGAGCTTTCCGATCTTGTAGCCCAGGCAGGTATGACCCTAGCCCTGGGTAACATCCTGCCATCGCCCAGAATGATACCGCAGTACAAGGACAAAATGATTGACTTCAACAATTGGCTAAGCTTCTGGTGTCATTCTAAGGGGATCCAATCTCTGTCTGCCTGGGACGACATGGTCGACAGACCACAATGCTTTGCCAGAGATGTCCTGCACCTGTCGCCCCTGGGATTCCCGATACTGGCTAAGGGTCTTGCCGCCCCTGTAGTGCCTTTTTTAGGCAAGGTTCAAATGACAAGTTCACCACCGTAACAGGAACAGGCAAGCAAAAACTGAGCGTAATGCTAGAAGTCTAAATCTCAAAGTGCACTCACTTGAGGCACTCCTTAAAATGGAGAACATCGATGTCTGTGCAGTGGCTGAGACCTGGTTCAAGGCTCTGGAGAGCACCCCTGCATTACCAGGCTATAACTCATACCACACCTTTCGGCCATCTAACCTGGACCAGAACACCAAAGGCGGAGGTGTGTCCATATTCATTAAGGATATCCGTACTTCCAGGCTAGTTGCGCAGCATAATGCATCCGAGGTTATCCAAGTGCAACTTACTCTGGGCAAAACTGCAAACCAAATTGTAGCTTGCTACAGATAACATGCCCCAGGATTACCACTACTCTTTTCTTGATATACTGGAAAATATTAGGGTTCAACCAAACACCCTAATAATGGCTGATTTCAACTACCGCACCATTAACTGGGAAAACAACTCGTGTACAAACTCCTTCACTCAACACTTTCTGGAATTCATAAATTCCAATGCCCTGGATCAACTTATCCATACCCCCACCAGGGGCAACAATATCTTAGACCTAGTCATTACCAACATGAGTGTCCGGTGTTCCAGACCTGAAGTCAACTCTTCGTTGTTCAGATCCGACCATAAGCTAATCACCCTAGATATCCGCATCCCGCCCCCACCCACCATTAAGGTAACCACGGTAAAAAATTTCTCCAAAGCCAACTTCATGCTTCTTAAGACAGAAGTGGCAAACTTCATGACACCCATGCAGATGGACAATACAGTTACGATTGCTGAATCCTACACAAATGCACTCTATAAGCACTTACATGAGTGCATGGATCGTGCTATCCCAAACCAAACTAAACCCCAAACCAAGACACTGTCCTCCAAAAAAAGGA
Source organism: Protopterus annectens (assembly GCF_019279795.1). Lineage (NCBI taxonomy): Eukaryota > Metazoa > Chordata > Ceratodontiformes > Protopteridae > Protopterus > Protopterus annectens. Next base: position 1,275,495,161 of record NC_056739.1, read on the forward strand.
AGCCAGTCTGGTGGTCTCCTGCCATAAACAAACTCTACAACAGAAGGAAGAAACTGTTGCAAAAGAGAGTAAAATCCCATGAGTGGAGGAGCTCCCTGGTCAGCCTCAGTAAGAAGCTGAGATCCCTTATAAGATCCTCCAAAGCTAGCTGCGAAAACAAAATCACCACTGATTCTAAGGGCAACAACAAAGCATTCTATACCTATGTCAAGAATCTCAATGGCAACACCCAGATCTGCTCTGAGTTACAGCACAACAGTACATAAAATACAGATCCTACTGATATTGCCAACATTCTGGCAGATGGGTTCAGTGCTAACTTTACCCCCCTCACCCCCTAAAGGGCCCATATCTGTACAGAAAGAATACAGAGTCCCTGTAATCACATCTATGCAGGTAAAAGCTGCACTCTCTAAAACCAGAAATACAGCATCCATGGGACCATACAACATCCCAGGCTGCAGTTTACCCAAACTTCAGAACGAACTGGCTCCCCACCTAAGCACCATGTTCAATCATAGTCTCACGTCAGGCTTTGTGCCCACTGAGTGGCACACATCGGCAGTTATCCCACTCCACAAAGGGGGAGCCACCACTGATCCTGGGAACTATCGCCCTATTAGCCTGACAAGCCTGGTCTGCAAGGCCATGGAACGTATCATCATGGAACTCATAAAGACATTGGAAACCTCCAAACTCCAGACCCCACCCAGTTCGGGTTTGTGAAAGGCAGCTCATGCCTTCTGAACCTGATCGACTTGTTTGAGGCAGTCACCAAAGCCGTAGACGAGGTTAAGGTGGTTCACACAGCCTGTCTTGACCTAGTCAAGGCTTTCGACACCATCCCCCATTCTGGAATTATAGCTAAACTCACTAACCTAGGTATAAATCCCTACGTCACAAGATGGGTTGCCAACTGGCTCACTGACAGAAACCACACTGTAAAAGTTGCAGACTCCAAATCCAACTTCAAACCAGTGACGCAGTGACAAAGTACCACAGTGTTCAGTCCTGGGACCTCTTGTTTTTGTTATCCGCTTCTCTGAAGTACATGCTAACACAGAAGGCCACTGGCTAATGAAGTTCACAGATGACTGCAAACTAGGAGCCATAGTCGAGTCCCCAAATGATGTGGACATCCTACAGAAGGGCCTCACTGAGACAGATGCCTGATGTTAGAGGCGTGGCCTCAAGCTCAGTGCAAAAAGTGCATTGTCATCCCCTTTGGTAAAAACTCTGTACTCATGAACTACCACATAAACGGCAGTCTACTTAACGCCGAATGTGTGATGAGACCTTGGGACCCAGCTGGACAGTAGTCTCTACTTTGATAATCACATCGCCACAGTAGTCAGGAAATCCTTCTATGTAGCACACCTCATCACAAAAGGGTTCTCATCCAGGAAAAAAGAGGTCATTGTTCCCCTCTACTCGGCACTCATTAGACCCATTATAGAGTACAACGCCCCTTTTGGAATGTACCTCACAAGACATCTGCAGCAGCTGGAAAGGCCACAGAAGTACCTCACAAAGAGGATTACCGGCCTCAATCAGATGCCTTACACTGACCGTCTCAAAAAAACTCCAGCTTTACTCTGTAGCATATGGCCTACTGCAAGGAGATCTGTGCCTAACAAATAAAGCTATGTTAAACCCAGAGCTGTTGGACATGTTACACCTAAAGAAATCCCAATCCCTCTGAGCTACACGCTCTAGGGACCTAAACCTTGTCACCACAATAAACAGGACATGCTGGAGGGATAGATTCCTGTCCCAGAGACTTCCTATACTCTGGAACAAGCTACCCATCTATGTCAAGCAAAGTTCTTCATTAGCACTCTTCAAGAACAATCTTGATGAGTGGATGGGAAATAGGAAATACAACCCGGGGATCACTTCTGTGGCCCTGCTCGACAGGGACACAGGAAATTAACTTCCTTGGGTGACATAAGCCAGGGAACCTTGTTGGCTAGGCTTACTTCGGCCCTTGGGCTGATAGCCTAGTACCTACCTATGAACCTATTAATGTCATCAGCAGAGTTTCCTTTGATTAACAGTTGGCATGGTGTGTTGAGATATTTCATGAAAATTAGAGCTCAACACCTACTTGTAGCAAAGTTATGTTGTGCATTTTTTAATCAGACTGCTGTTTTCTAATTTCAGTTGACTATGTTAGGCTACTTTTGCTTACCTCCAAAGTTATGTTTCTGTAACAGTAAGTATAGGGGTCCTCTACAGCTAGTGTCTAATGATGACTGCAATTTTGAGAAGTGCAATATTCTGCATAAACAAACCGGCATCATGAGGTTTATGTAAAATGTTTGGTGATGCACTTATTGAAGTTTGCCTTTGGTGTTTGTATTTAGTGCTTAAGTATGACATAAAATGTTTTGTATACACATGTCATTCACTTCAGTGCCCTTTCAAGATATGAAAAGTGTATATGGTGTTATTGTTTTTTTCTTGAGCTACATTAACAGCAGTATGGTATTATCTTTCATATTATTGAAGAGGGCATTTTATTTAAGAAAAACATCTTTATGAATGATCACTTATGACCCAGGCAGTCATACATTTATATAAATGAAAACAAACTGTATTGACATATTTTCAGTTGCAGACATTATACATCACATATAACCTTCTGTACAGTCATTGTCAGTTGAGCATTACGTAGCTCATTCAGTTCATGCCTTCCATTAAACCTCATTCCTCCTCCAGAGTATTATTCTGTATGTTGTGTTCCCTTAATTCCCATTGTTTTTTGTTTAGTTTGCTCCTACCCATTTATAACGATCCCATTTCCAGTTCTTTTATCTGTTTTACTGTATTCACTACTTCTAATACAGTTGGTTTAGGCTATGATTTCCATTTTCTAGTAATTGCTTTTTGGCACCCACCAGAATTAAACTCTGCAAAGCCTTACTATGTCTAGGCAATTTAGATCCTGTGTCACAGCTCAGAAAATAACTTCCCTAGTTGTATCAGTTTACTCACTCACTATTTCTGACAGAGTAGTCTGCAGGGAATTTTTAAAGTCTGCCAACTTATTGCAATCCCAAAAAAATATGTTCCCAATTACCTCTTTCTTCCCGATCACTCCTCTTAACAGTTGCAGTGTAATTGAGGAAAATTTCTTTGGAGCAGTGTAAAACTCCTATATCTTCTAGGCTTTGTTGCATATTTGTGAGCCTTACATATATCATCCTATTGTTTCTTTGTGAATTGCTTTTCCAGTCTCTTCCCAATTCTTTCTTCCCTTCTTTGATTGATTCCTATCGTTATCGTACAGTATTTTATATGTCTGCTAATTATTCCCTTTTTAACAGCGGCTTCTGATGTTCTCCGTGTTTCACCTGTTGCAGTCATCTCACTTGGTTTATCTGCCTGCAAGTAGCCCTCAGTCGGCCCGAATACCAGAGTCTTGGGATTTATCTGCCGGTCGGCCGCGACCTGAAATTTTCTTTTTTCGAGTTTCAAACCTGAAGTCTTCAAAAGCTAAGTACCCCATTGGGGATCCTTTTTTCTTGCTCTGACCGATGTCAGAAAAAGTTAACAATTGTCTTGCCTGTGGAAAGCAAATGTCTCAGAGATTTTCATTCTTACTGCGTCTCACCTGTTTAGGCCCAGACCACGACGTCCCTCACTGTCGGTTTTGTGCTTTATTTAACGCCCGAACCATTCGTCATCGGGCTATCTTTGTTGCTAAATTCTTTCGCTATCGTTCTCTGTATTCTGAAATGGCTTCGATAAGCCATCCGACTACCGATCTTCCAAAAAAAGTAAAGATAAAGACAGACCACATAGGTCCAAAACTGCTGACGATGCTTCCGTTAAGCTAGTCGCCAGTCCGCCGGTACTCAGTGAGATACCTTTGCAGCTCCTTGCCCACTTCTACAGATTGACAGGCCTCTGCTGAGACCCATTCGGAGTCTGGTTTGCCGCGAGATGCTTCTTCGACTATGGAACCTGCAGATGTCTCTACCTTGGATGGGTCCGGAGCCGCTGTGCAGGCACTGACTTCTGAGGGTGTATTACAACCTACCGATGTTTGAATTAAACCGACAACTTTGTTTTTAGCTAAAACTACCGAGTTTCTTAGACCAGAGTACGCACTACGCCTAGAATACCGATGACCAAAGGACATGCTCAAGCTCCCATGCCACAAAAACAAATGCTTAGAATGGCTGAAGACCTTATTAGCCTAATTAGGGGAAGCCATCCTTCCCCTGCTAAGAGACAAAGAGAGTTTCATTCTGATTCTACAGACCAGGAGTCCAATGACTCTGACCCTTCTGATTATCAGGACATGCCCTTATCAACTATGAGGATTCAGATGCAGAGGAATCCATTCCCTCTGCCTCCCCTCCAGAAGATTTTCCTTTTGGTGAAACCTTGCATACTTTAAGAGAGAGCATTTCCGCTGGGAATGCCAGGACTACCCTCGGTCCAAAAAGAGACTCAGAGAATTTTTAGAGTTGCCTCAGCACAGGCCTCTAGCAATACCCCCTGTCCTGGATGTTGTAGATGATGTCTTCATGGAATTCAGTCTTACTCCAGACACTTTACCCCCAGACCCCTAGAAAACCTGACAGGTACTACAGAGTACCTGATTCTCACAAATTTCACTTCAAGAATCCTACTGCGGATCCAGAGACCGTTTCCCAGGGACCTAAAGGTATTAAGACTTCTACAGCCAAAAGCCCTACCCCTTCAGACAGGGATTCCAGAGCTTTAGACAGATGGGGTAAGAAGGTATATACCTCTGCAACTCTTGCCATCAGGCCATTGAATGGCCAGTTTCACATGTTGAAGTACCAGCAACATATTATGGAACTAATTAAACAAAAAAATGGGGTTACTTCCAGATTGTGCAGAAAGTAAAGATTTACAAGAGTTAATGCATTCTGCAAACCAAGTTAGTAAGCATACTTTGCAGTGTGGCTTTGATGCCCTAGAAGCATCTTGCAGGGCTGCAGTCACTGGGTCTGTACTGAGAAGGCATGCTTGGCTGAAGGAACAAACATTGCCAGATCATGTCAAATCAAAACTACTAGACACTCCTTTAAATAAGGACTGTTTGTTTGGCACCATAGCAGAAGAGGTTCTTAAAAAGATGGAAGAAAAAGCTAAATCTATGCAAACTGTTAAAGAATTCTTACAAGTACAGCCACCTAGATTCTGTAGGCATTGGCCTTCTAAAAACTGGTCCTCTCCAGCCCCTTTCAGGCCTTCTCAGTCCAATCCCAGGGGAAACAGGCCACCCAGACTACAGTCTCAGGGTATTCAGAGATCTAAACAATGGAGATGTTATGTAGTCCAATCTCGTCTACATTCTTACCCATGGGTTCGGAGACGAATATCTGCTCCGACTCGGCCTAACTTTTCTAGCTCAAAGTCTTTCTATTGGCTGGGCTAAGATAGTATCCCATGCTGCATTGCTCTATATCCCCAGATCTCATTTGCCGCTCTTGTAGCTCGGACGTGATCTCGCTCTTGGCTGTGGCTAAGTACCTTTTTCTTCTTCTTGAGAGAATTTATTACAAACAAAAAGCTATTTTAATAGCCATCCCTAGTTTGGTGTTATTTGTGAAAAAAACTTTCGGTGCGTGTGTGATTGTTTCTGTGGTATCCCACTAGCTGTTCCAACGGGCTAGGCCCGTTTCAGTTAGAGGACCTAGTCTGTCCTCTTGCTTCCCTGTATACTAACTTCTGGTCTAAAATCATTTAAATTGGAGGTTTTAGTCTTAGTCCCCTTTGTGTGTGTACTAACTTCTGGTCTAAGACCGTTTAAATTAGAGGTTTTAGCCCAAGTCCCCTTTGTGTGTGTGTGTGTGTATATCAGAGGATTGTTTTGTTAAAGTTGGTTAGTGGTAGTTTTTTTCCCGCGCTCAGTGTGGTGTAGTCTGTGACTGTTTTTCTCCAGTCGGTTCAGTACCTGTGAATTTTCGTCTTGGTGATTGTTGGTAATTTCTTAAGATGTCTAAAGATTCTAAGGAGCACAAGCCCTCGGGCTTCAAGAAATGCTCAAAGTGTGGCTATAAAATGTCCATTACCGATGGACATTCAGTATGTGTTTTTTGTTTGGGAGCAATCCATCTACAGGAGTCTTGCAGCTTCTGTCATGCATTTAGTCCTAGGGTAATTCAGGAAAGAAAGAATAAGTTAATTCTGAAGGGACTTTTGAAACCCTAGTTCGAAGAGGGTCTGGAATCTGCTTCCAGCTCTAAACCTAGAACCACTAAATCGAAAAAGAGGTCTCCGGCTCCTTCAGTCTCCTCGGAGCCACCGGAGAAAGTAACTAAATTAGCTTCGACATCCTCAGCTCCACTGTCCTCAGGGCCGCATGAAGTGTTGGTGATGATGGAACCGGTGTCGGCTCCAATTATATTAGAACCTATTCGGAGCCGATTGCCTAGTATTAGGCAAGTATCACCTGAGAGGAGATCTCGATCTCCCTCCCTGTCCTCCAAATCCTCCAGGACACTATCGGATGTGGATGTCGATAGGGTGGTGCAGACCGGTTTTGGCTAAATTGTTCTCGGCTCCGTCCCAATCAGCTGCAGAGCCCATCCTGCAACTTACTTTGATTCTTTCTCCTCCGAGCACATCCCAGCCTTCGGAGCCGGAGTGCTCAGCTCTGTGTGATGATTCCAGGTCTGTTCCGATGGCCCCTCCTGGCTTATCGGTGCTGACGTCGGCTCCGACCCCGTTGGCACTGTCCACGGGATTCAGGACTCTGGATTCTTTAGTCGGGCCCGAGGGAGAGGCTTTGGGGCATCTCTCGGTTCCTAGTCTCCCTCTCGGTGCTTTGGCGCAGGGAACCCCGACTCCTGTCGTGGCCTCGGAGGCTGGTCGCTCTTCGGATTCAGGCGGGCCAGCCTTTTAGGCCATGCAGAGTGCACTGGCCAGATCGTCAGCGACATCATGCGGGTCGGTCATTCTGTCCCCTACCACTCCGGTGCGGGTCTCTGATCACCACCTATCTTTAGACAGCGGAGCCCCAAGGCCTCAGGGTACCCCCATGAGTGGTCCCCAAGTTTCTGAGGGCCCCTCAGAGTGTTTGCCTGAGGAGCCCCCTAGAAAGAAAACGTGCAAGAGGAAGCACATAGACTCTCACGATGAGTCTCTCATCTCAGATACGGACCTCGAGGAATCGGAGGGGTCCCCCAAGTCATCCTCTGAGGATGTTTCTTTCTCTGACATCCTAGAGATATTGAAACAGAGAGGTGACTGGCCGTCCAAAGCCCCCTCCAAGGAGGAGTCGATCTTCCTGAAGGCCTTCGGTGCTCAGCCCTCCGCCTCCTGGGTGTCCCCACCCTTCGAAGAGCTCCTGGATTTGATTTGTCAGAGGGTGTGGGAGAACCCTGATTCTGTCGAACCTGTCCCCAGGAGACCCAATAAATTTTTGTCTGCTCCCCCGGGTAAGGAAGTTTTGTCCAAGGGAGTCCCTGTGGATGCCATGGTGGTGGCAGCAGCCACCTAGAAGGAATTAGCCGAGACTTGTTCCTCCGTCCATCCTCCTAACAAGGAGTTTAGGACCATGGGACCGGTACAGGAAGCGTACCCTCTCTTCAGCGACCTTTACCTTACTGTCGCTGAACTACTTATCTCACTTTACACGGCTCCAGAGAGATCTCCTCAAGGAGCTTGGAGATACTCTCACGGGTAACGTTTCTGAGGCGGTGGCCCAGACGGTTAACGCCCAGATGTCTACTCTCAATTCCATCGTTAACTCCTCCATGAGGCTGATTTCATATGCAGCCGAGGGAGCGAGTAAGGCAGCAAGCTCAGGAGTTGCCCTTAGGAGGCAGGCCTGGATGCGCCTTTGTCATTTTGCGGAGGCCTTCAAGTCTTCATTCACTGACGCTCCCTTTGATGGTTCCTCTTTGTTCGGAACCAAGGTGAAAGACACCCTCACCAGGTGCGAGCAGGAGGGAAAAACTGTCTGCTGTAGGGGTCTGTTTTTCCCTTCCCTCTAGGCCTTATCCCAAGGCTCAGAGGGGTGGAAAAATGTGGTTCAAAAAATCACAGAGGTTTTTTCCCGGTGCACAAGGTGAACCCCCCTCCAGAGGCAGAGGAGCAGGGGATTATTCAGGAAGACGCCGCCCTAGAGGCAGAGGAGGCCCCCGCAACTTGGGAGACCGTGATTCCTTTCGTAGTTCTCCCTACCGTCGCTCCTGATGGGAGGCCCGACTGTGCGTTTCCGGAGCCAGTCGGGGGTCGAATATCGTTATACCCGGAGGCCTGGCAAAACATCACCCAGGACCAATGGGTTTTACAAATAATTTCCGGAGGTTATGTCATCCCCTTTTCGTCGGACCCCCCTCAAGTCAGGAAAATCCCGGACGTTCCACCCAGTCAAAGGGATTACGCGACTTCAGAGGTTTCAAAGCTGCTAGAAAAAGGAGCCATCCAGCATGTCCCCTCAGACCAGATCGGATTAGGGACTTACTCAAGATTCTTTTTGGTGCCGAAAAGAACAGGGGACCTGAGACCCGTATTGGATCTCAGCCGATTGAACAACCATGTACAAAAGTCCAAGTTCCGTACGGTCACATTATAGTCAATTCTCCCATTGTTGGGAAAAGAAGTATGGATGTGCTCCATCGACCTCAAGGATGCTTACTACCATATCAAAATGGACAGGACATCCAGGAGTCACCTATGCTTCCGGCTGGGAGCCAGTCATTTTCAGTTTTGAGCCCTGCCCTTTGGTCTCACCACAGCCCCCAGGGTGTTCACCAAATGTATGGCAGTGGTGACGGCTCACCTGAGACGTCAAGGATTCCAGGTGTTTCCTTATCTGGACAACTGGCTCCTCACTGCAACCACCATGGAATCTACTAATTCAGGCCAGGGACGCCACCATCACACTCTGTCAGCAGTTGGGCATAACATTGAACTGGGAAAAATCTGCCTTGTTTCCCTCACAGCGTGTCACTTTTATAGGTGCAGAACTAGACACCGTTCAAATGCAGGCGTTTCTACCACAGGAAAGAATCAGAGCTCTACAGCAACAAGTTCATGCCCTGCTCCCTCTGAGAAGAGCGAAGGCAAGATGGGTTCTCCAACTCCTGGGAACTATGGCTGCGACAATTATGTTAGTCCCTCTAGCAAGATTACATATGAGACTCCTTCAATGGCTTCTCTTTGCTTAGTGGTCTCTCCAAAGGCTTCCACTTTCTCACCCTATTCTGCTCACGGACAGGTGCAAACAGGATCTCAGTTGGTGGCTTTGTACCAACAGTCTGGACACGGGGTAACCCTTCGTTCCACTGCCCCTATTGCCACGGTGACCACGGATGCCTCCCAGATGGGGTGAGGGGGCATTATCTAGGCAGGACAGTCCAAGGCACGTGGCAATAGCACGAGATACATTTGCATATCAACGTCCTGGAGATGAGAGCCGTGCTAATTGCGTTGCAGGCACATCAGAGCTTTCTCCCTCTCGGGACTATTGCAATCCATTCGGACAATATGTCAGTGGTGTGGTATCTGAACAAGCAAGGAGGAACCTAGTCATATCCCCTGTGCAGAGAGGCCATGCGAGTATGGCAGTGGGCAGTGTCTTCCCAACGTTTTCTGGTGGGAACGCACATTCCGGGGAAGTCCAACGTGATTGCAGACAGGCTAAGCAGAGCTATTCTGATGCCTTACGAGTGGTCCCTGAACCGTCTAGTTGCGGAATGGATCTTCCGCAGATGGGGTCAGCCTTGCTGCGACCTTTTTGCCAGCCCTCTCAATACCAAATGCAGCAGCTACTTCACGTTGATCCCCCCTCAGGGGTAGTCACCCAGGGAAGCTGTAGTCCACAATTGGCCCTCCGGTCTACTATATGCCTTTCCTCCGGTTCCCTTGCTGTCAAAGGTGATTCAGAAAGTGCAATCCTTGGGAAGCAGAATGATTCTGATTGCCCCACACTGGCCTCGTCAGGTTTGGTTCCCCTTTCTTCATCTCTACATCATGGACGCGCCTTGGATTCTGGACCCACAACCAGATTTACTGACACACATGTCAGGGCAGCTCCACCCCTCTCTGCAGACCCTCCGGTTGACAGCCTGGCTACTCCACTTCCGTCATTAGTTAGGCTTCATCATTTTTCGCCGGAGGTAGTTCATATTTTATCTTCCTGTCATAAACCCTCTACTAGGAAGATGTATTCCAGCAAATGGAAGAGATTTTCAATCTGGGCTCATACCCAAGGGATTGACCTTTACACAGCTCCAATTGCATCTGTTTTGGAGTTTTTGTCTATGCTTTTTCATCAGGGCTCAGCGTCCGCCACCATAAAAGTCATATTGGCTGCGATTTCTAACTTTCATGTCGCTAATGAGCCTAGTCTGGTGGCTCACAGACTCTGTAAGGCTTTCCTGAAGGGCACTCTGTTACTCCGTCCTCCTGTTTCGGAACCTATCATGCCTTGGGATTTAAACTTTGTTCTACCAGCTCTTACTTCACCACCCTTTGAACCTGCAGCTACTTGTGATTTAAAATTCTTGACCTGGAAGATTGTCTTTTTAGTAGCCATCACATCAGCCAGACGCATTTCAGAGATTCAAGCTCTTTCTATAAAACCCCCATACTTGATTTTTCATAAGGACAGGGTTTCTCTCAGGCCGAACCCTTCCTTTCTTCCCAAAGTGGTGTCTATCAGTGATCTTAATCAATCTATTGAGTTGCCAGTGTTTTTTCCCCAGTTCTCAAACAAGGCAGAATTTAAATTTCATAAATTGGATGTACACAGACAATTACGTTTTTATCTGCACAGAACCAAAGATCTCAGAAAATCTGATCAGTTGTTTGTTTCCTTTTTGGAAAACAGAATTGGGTCTCCTGTCTCCAAAATCACTCTGTCCAGGTGGATATCCAGTTGCATCTCTTTCATTTATTCCTCAGGGGGTAACGATCTACCGTTCTCGGTGAGGCTCACTCTACTCAGTCTGTCTCTACGTCTACAACCTGTCAGGCCAGATTGTCTATGGATGATATTTGTGCTGCGGCTACTTGGGCATCTCCTCACACTTTCGTTACTCATTACAAGTTGGACGTGGTATCTAGGGGTAGGTCTTTCTTTGGTTCCACAGTGCTCAGGAGTATTTTCCACTAAGCCTCCCAGGATTTAGGTGCTGGGGACGCTGTCCCACGGGTAAGAATGTAGGCGAGATTGGACTACATAACATCAAGAAGTTATGTACTCACCATAACGTTCGATGCATGTAGTCCATCTCGCCTCACATTCTTACATACCCCCCCACCTTCCCCCTTCCTGGAGGATCTGGAGGTTAGGACTGGTTTTCAGAACTCCCTTCACTCTTGGTTTGTTCTTCCTTTCCTTGGGTGTTGTTATGCATGGAGATGAGTGTTGGTGTTCGCAGCAAACTAGATCTGGGGATATAGAGAAATGCAGCATGGGATACCATCTTAGCCCAGCCAGTAGAAAGACTTTGAGCTAGAAAAGTTTGGCCGAGTCGGAGCCGATATTCGGCTCCGAACCCACGGGTAAGAATGTGAGGCGAGATGGACTACATACATCTAATGTTATGGTGAGTACATAACTTCTTGTTCTCCCACCTCAAAAACAGGGAGTGGTAAGCTGCCCCTTATGGAAAAAACTCACAATGACTTTTCAATTATCCCTCCCAGCTCTGCCCAATTACTTGTGCCCCTAGGAGGAAAACGTGCCCTTCATGCAAAAAACTGGATGTCTGTTACTCAGGACCAATTGGTCCTAAACATTGTATCCCAGGGGTACAGATTCTACTTCCATTCACTGCCGACCCCAAGCAGGTTTCCAGACCTTCTTCCAAAGCAGTGGGCAGAGGCTCAAAAGCAAGTATCAGTGTCAGACCTATTCAACCTGTTCCAGTATAACAAAGGGGGCAGGGTTTCTACTTCAGACTTTTCCTGGTGCCCAGAAAAGAGGGCTCTTGGCTCCCAATCCTGGATCTATCAATTCTCAACACCTTTCTGGTGGTCCTAAAATTCCGGATGCTTACCCTGCAACAATTTCTCCTTATGCTAGTCAAGGATGCCTGGTTAGCCACTCTAGACTTAAAAGAAGCTTATCTGCACATCCCCATAAGGGAGTCATGCAGGAAATATCTACGCTTCAGGGCAGGCTTTATGCATTATCAGTTCTCTGCACTTCCCTTTGGCTTATCTACTGCGCCCAGAGTATTCACAAAGTGCTTGGCTCCAGCCATTGCATATTGCAGGTAGAGAAATATCCAAATTTTCCCATACTTGGACGATTGCCTGATTCAGGCAGACAGTCAGGAATTGCTACTTCAGCACCTGGCATTTGTAAAAAGCTTTCTCACTTCATTGGGGTACACCATCAACGAAACTAAATCACAACTGGTGCCCAGTCAAAAGATTGTATTCCTGGGAGCAAGCTTGGACACAACTTCCCAGATGGTATTTCTCACTCCAGAAAAACAGGTCTATCTGACCAACTACTTCAAACAAATGGCCACCAGAACCCTGCTATCTGCAAGGAAAATACTGCAAGCCCTAGGGTTCATGGCCTCATGTATTCTGCTAATTCCATATGCAAGACTGCATATGAGAAAACTTCAGTAGTACTTAAAAAGTCTTTGGTGCCAACATTCTCAGGACCTGGAAACAGTCATTCCAATCATACCTTGTCTAAGGGCAGAGTTCCTTTGGTAGGCATAAGCATGCAACCACAACAAGGGACTGCCTTTCACTCAACCCCTCGCCACCCAAACCCTGACAACAGACGCATCAGACTATGCATGGGAGGCTTATATTGCAGGCAAATGCATTCAGAGCCACTGGAGCCCAGGCCAAATTCTCCTGCACATCAATCAAAAAGAGATGCTAGCTGTACAGAATGCTCTGATAGTCTTCAAATACCTAATCTTTCCAGGACAGCTGCTGATAAAAACAGACAACACCACAGTTATGTGGTACATAAACAAGCAGCGGGGAACCCATTCTTATCCACTCTGCAGGTTAGCCATGGCCCTGTGGAACACAGCCTTGAGCAACCAAGTGCATCTACAAGCTCAATTCCTGCCAGGCAAACAAAATTCACTGGCAAGTGACTTAAGCAGAAACCTCCTAGACCTACACGAGTGGAAATTGGAGCCCAACACCTTCAACCTTCTAATCCAAAGGTGGGGTGCACCGGAGGTGGACCTCTTTGCCTCCCTCGAGAACCACCAGTTGAGCAAATTCTGCACCAGGAACCCTCACAGCAAGGCCTGGAAGGTGGATGTCCTATCCTTCCAATGGGAAAACATCTCAATTTATGCCTTTCCCACTTTGCCCCTCCTCTCAAAAGTAATACTCAAAATCAAACAGGACAGGCCAAGGGCAGTTCTTATTGCCCCAGACTGACCACGTCAACACTGGTACCCACTCTTACACAGTCTGACAAAAGTGCCACCCTGGCACCGTCACCAGACTCCCAACTCTGCTCTCTCAGCAGGAGGGACAGATTTTGCTTCCACAGTTGCAAACCCTAAACCTTGCAGCCTGGCTTATCCCCTGAAATCCTATGCTGAAAAGTGGAAAAGATATTGTTCCTGGAATCAGTCTCAAGGAAAGGACACATTGGTGCCCTCCTTACCTCTAATCCTGGATTACCTAGAAGAGCTACTCCACAAAGGCCTGTCCTTCTCCATTAAGATTCATGCCTGTGCCATCTCAGCTCATTATAATACTGAGCCACCTCTATTTTCTCACCCTCTCATCAAACAGTTCCTGAGAGGGGCTAACAATGTAAGGCCCCCAGGAGAGCATCCACCCCTGCCTGGGACCTTAACTTTGTACTGGAGAAGCTCATGCTTCCCCCTTTTGAACCTGCTGCTTCAGCAGAGTTAAAATTCCTCTCTTGGAAATCAGCCTTGCTTTTAGTCATAACTTCAGCAAGAGGAGTGTCTGAGTTACAGGTGCTAATGATTGTGGAACCCTTCATTATTTTCCATGCTGACAGGGATTCCCTCAGGACTAAACCATCCTTTATGCCTAAGATGGTGTCCAGTGTGGCTCTAAACCAATCCATCCATTTGCCAACCTTCTTCCCTAATCCTCAGAATAAAAGGGAAAGGATCCTGCCCTCCTTGGATGTGCAAAGACAGTTCAGGTTCTACCTTGACAGGACTAAACCTTTCAGAAAATCTGACCAGCTGCTATTCAGCTTTGCTACAGGGCAGAGGGCAAGGCCATTTAAAAACAAACCCTTTCCAAATGGATAGCACACTGCATGCATTTCTGCTACAAGCACCATGGAAAACCTACCCCACAGGGGATCAGACCACATTCCACTAGGGCTACTTCCACCTCTAGAGCATTTCTCAGGGGAGTCACTACTGGGGACATTCTGGAAGCTGCAACTGGGAGTTCTATACACACCTTCACCAAGCATTACCACTTGCCTATTTTTACTAATTCCAGAGCTGGATTTGCTACAACAGTCTTACAAGGCCTGCTAGCTAGCCTTAACACTTCTTGACTGCCTCCACCCTTCCTCAGCTTTGGGAATCAACCCAAGTGTGATGACTGCAAAAGTGAAACATGAAGAACATAGTATAGTTGTGTACACTTACCATAAATGTAGATGTTATAGTGTATTCACTGTTGCATTCCTGGTTTCCTTCCCTCAAGCCCCCTCGCTTTCCCTAGCCTTTCTACCTCTCCTCTCTATGGCCATTTTTACTGGCAGTGGTATTTATTTTTTACTGGTGGTGTTCCCACCATATATTAGCTTCCTATTTGGGGGCTCCTGACATTTGGGACAAGAAAAACTGATTTAATGGCATCGTCTGCCTGTTTTATACCCCTGATGACCTGACGTCATGGAAGAAGTGACAGCATCCGACGCAGAAATCCTAAGACTCTTGTATTCGGGCCAGCTGAGGGCTAGCTGCAGGCAGATAACCCAGGTGTGATGACTGCAATAGTGAATACACTCGAACATCTACATTTATGGTAAGTATACACAACTGTACTTTGTAGATTATACTAAAAACTTTACCAGTGTTGATCTTTCACTTAGGATACCCCAATTCCTTTTTGTTTGCATATACTCTATTAATCCTTGATGGAGAAGGCAGTCTGTAGCCAGCAGTCCAAATGTATTCTTGGCCTCTTCCCAGTCTGTTACCTTTCTGTCTGATTCTTTGCTCCCAGTACCTTGGTTCCTTGCCAGTTTTCTCCAGCAAATTCCAGACCCCTCTTGCTTATTCTGTGTACCCCAGATTGCAGTCATCCTTATCAGCAGAATCTCCTGTCTCCATTCCCAAGTTTTCTTAGTTCTTAGAATACTTTCTGCTACTTTATGAATATAATATTCTTTATGGCTGTTGTTATTCTCCTTAATGTTCTGCATCCAAAATGCCAGTCTGTTCTTATTTCTTAGGCTCCCCCCCTGACTCTTCACCTTCCCGTTCCACTTTGAATTATAGCTTTCTGCTTGGGCTGTGTATAGGACCCTTAATTGTATAGGTCTGAAATACCCCTTCAAATCAGATAATCCCAAACAACCTTGTGCTGTTGGAAGGATCATTTTATCGTTTCCCTGTTCCCTTGTAGGATAAAATCATTCCAACTCTTTTGCTCTCTACAACTTTTCCTCTGGTTGATAACAATATGCTTGACTTGTGTATAAAACTAAAGGGACTAAAAGCGTTTTCACTACTTATTTCTTGCTATCCATATCCATAAAACAGAGTTTCCAGTTCTTCAGTTTTTGTATTGTATTTTGTTTAGTCTATTCCCCCACACCCATACCTACCATAACAAAATCCTTTTAACCCATAGTCCTAAGTACTTTATTTTATCATGCCTCCATAAATGTGGAAATTTCTGTACCAGTTTGAGTGCGGGTACATAGTACATAGCTATTGCCTTTGTTTAATCTTCATTAATTATTTTATTCCGAAAATACTTGAAACTGTCTTAAAATGTTCTACAACACTGAATTGTCTTTTTTGGTTTTATCACGTACAAAATAATAATATCCTTTTGTTTTGTTAATATTGCCTTTTGTTTTTCTTGGACTCTTGGTTGAGTCCAAGCATACAGGATACCGCAGTTGAGCTGGATGGTTATACACTTTATCGGGCTGGTAGAACAGCTGACTCCGGTAAGAAGATGGGTGGAGGATTGTGTATTTATGTTAATAATGCTTGGCGCATTAATACAACCATGATTAATAAGTTATGTTCTCCAGATGTGGAATATTTAATGTTACGATGCTTACCTTTTTATTTGCCCCGGGAATATACAGTTGTTATTGTTATGGTAGTGTATATACCTCCTCAAACTAATGTTAAATCAGCACTTGAACAACTGTCTGTATTGGTGAACAACAGAATTTACACCCTGATGCAGTTTTTATTATTGTCAGAGATTTTAATCAAGCAGATTTGAACGATGTATTTCCAGGACTTTATCAGCATGTAAATTGCAAAACTAGAGGAGGAAGCATTTTGGACCATGTATATAAAAATGTAAAAGATGCGTATAATGTTGTACGACCCCCCTCATCTTGGCTAGTCTGATCATTTTGCTTTGTTTTTCGTTCCTGTGTATAAAGCTCTTATAAGCAGCACCAAACCAACTAGTAAGACTGTTAAGGTTTGGCCTGAGGATGCCATCTCCCTACTCCAGGACTGTTTGGAACACACAGATTAGAATATATTTTCTTATCAGGTGGATTTGGGCACACGTACTTCATCTGTACTGTTATATATTAATTTCTGTGTGGATGATGTCACTTTTAATAAAAAATGTATAGTTTACCCAAATGAGAAACAGTGATGTTAAACAGCTGCTTAGGGAAAGGATATTGCCTTTAAATTAAAGGATACCTCAGCCTATAGTGCTGCTAGAGCTAATCTTAAGAGAGGTATTAAGTTAGCAAAACTTAAGTATAAACAACAGATTGAGGAGGACCTTGATAGTAATTTGAATTCACAGGAGATGAGGCAAGGTATCTGGTCAATTAAGTGACATGCAGTGTAAGTTGGTTGATAAGGATGCCAACTTAGCAGAGGAACTTAATGGTTTCTTTGCACAGTTTGACAAGGATAATAACCAACTGTCAGTCAGTATGAGTCTGACTAGTGATTTATAATCTTTGGTTTTGCATGGGCAAGACGTGAGGCGGGTATTTAAAAATAACATAAGGAAAGCAGCAGGCCCTGATAGTATACACGGTTGTGTGATTCAGGCCTGTGCTGACCAGCTGGTGGAGGTATTTACACATATATTTAATCTTTCCCATTTTTATGTGTAATCCCATCATGTCTGAATCTAGGATAACTTGTCTTAATGATTATCGTCCAGCCACTCTCACCTCTGTCATTGCAAAATGTTTTGAGCGACTGGTCATTACTTATATCACAGCTTCCATTCCAGTTGGATTAGATCAAATCAGTTTGCTCGGACAAACAGATCGACTGAAGATGCTATATGTATGACTTTGTATGTTGCCTTCTCACATTTGGGGAAGTGTAACACATATGTTAGTATGCTTTTTGTTGATTATAGCTCAGCATTTAATACTATTGTACCAAATCAGCTGATCAACAAATTAGTAGGCCTTGGCCTCTCTCCATCTATATGCAGTTGGTTATTGGACCTTCTTACAAATCGTCCTCAGTTTGTGAGTTTGGACAAGCACATATCTTCCATTCTTACCGTGAGCACAGGTGTGCCTTACGGTTGTGTATTGAGTCCCCTCCTTTATGCACTTTTTACTTATGGTTGTCAACCTATACATGACTCAAACACTATTATTAAAGTCGCAGATGATACAACTGCCATTGGGTTGATATCAAATAATGATGAAACTGCATATAGGGAGGAAGTACAGAACCTGGCAACATGGTGTGTCACTAATAATTTGGTGTTAATTACCAAAAAGACTAAAGAAGTTACTGTGGATTTCAGGACCACAAAAAAGATTAATCATAGTCCGTTATTAATTAATGCAGAGGTTGTGGAGAGAGTTTCTGGTTTTAAGTTTCTGGGAGTGACCATCGCAGAGGATCTCTCCTGGATTGATAATACCTTGGATGTATTGGACAAAGCACCACAATGCCTTTATTTCTTGAGGAAGTTAAGGAGAGTTAATCTTTCCCAGAGGCTGTTGATTAGTTTTTATAGATGCACCATAGAGAGTATCCTTACTTACTGTAGGACAGCTTGGTTACAACAGTTGTATCAAGGCTTCAAAAAAAGCTCTGCATCGGGTTGTAATAACAGCAGAGGTTATTATTGGAGCTGAGCTACCATAATACATACTACAGTATTTGTATAAAACTCATTGTGTGAGATGGGCTAAAAATATTATTTGGGATAATGCTCATCCTAGAAATATTTTGTTTGAGCTTCTACCATCAGGTAGATGCCTTAGATCAATTTGAATATTTGCAGCCTGATATAATTATTAGCTGAATATGCATAATGTATGGCTGATAATGTGCATTATATTAACATATGATAATGCATTGCATGGTATGCTATGTATTATTTATTTATTTATTTATTTTACATTTGTTGACCGAGAGAGTCCGACTGGGTACATGGCCAATTTCAGCGGAGGCCTGGGGAGAAAAGCTCCACAAATCAATTACAAGAAATTATAAGGAGTATAACAGCAGCAATCATATTTACATAGACAGTACATAAGCATGAAAATTAAAAAATTTAAATTAGATACATAGAATAAAAATCTTTTACGATTTTTTACAGTTAGAATGAGCCAATACATAAAGTAAGAAAAATTACAGAATAAGATACAAATGTGAGAGTTGCATCTTGAAAGTTGCATCTTTTACAATTTTATACAGTTAGATTGTGTACAAGTTTGACGTAGTCAGGTTAATAGTAGTAGGCAAAACAGAGTTGAGTGGTAAGATATATAGACTAAGTATAAAAGCAAGTGTAAAGATGGCGAAAGAAAAGAAAATTATAAAAAAACTGTGCCTTTTTATCACTAGAGTGTAGTTATCTAGGGTGAGTGTGTAGTTTTAGTAGGTTGTCCAGTGCTGGAGTTTTATCTGGAAGTAGTAGTAGTTTCTGTGCAAAGAAAGCTGATGAAAGGATAGGAGATTAGGAAATTTAAGACAGTCAAGTTGTTTTAGGGAATGGCAGTGGTGGGATTGGTAGGGGACACCGGTAGCAAATTTGGCAATTTGATTGTAGCAGGTGTTGAGCTTGGTAATTTCTGCTTTGGGTAGGTTGACAAGTGTAATTTTTATTAACAAGTTTTAGTAATTATATTAAATTATAGTAACAAGTTAAATTATATTAACAAGTGCAATAATGATTTAGGCTGTGGTATATTGTATATAATTGTTTATTTGGCCATTTTGATTGTCTATGATTGGATATGGTATTTTTGAGAGTATGTGATGTGTTTGTATGATTTATATTTTATTCCTGGTGTCTTACTACTTTTTATCTTTTTAAAGCACCTAAGGTGGACATAAAAATAATTTTGTTGTTTTATACAGTGACAGTAAAGTGCGTGATTTTTTTTTATTGATTGATGTGCAAATAAAGCCAACTTTTCTTCATTACCATAGCAGTTATATTCTTGAATTTCTAAGTCCCTTATTTTCTTTGCCAGTGGTTCTAAATATAATGCAAATAGCAAAGGGGAAAGAGGACACCCCTGCCTGATTCTGTGTTCAAACAGAACTTATCAGAGAGGAACCCCCACATTAATTTTCATCTCTAATCCCTCATATATCCTCCTAATTAACCTTATTATTGTGTCAGAGAATGCAAATACTTTTGTTGCCCTTCTGATAAAATCCCAGATTACACTGCTGAATTTTTTCTTTGCATCAAGACTCACCAACAACTGTGGTATTTTCTTACATTTTGCTTCCCTCTGGATCATCATTGTTCTATTAATGTTGTCTTATGTTTGGCTTCCCTCCACAAAACCACATTGATCCATATCTATTAATTGTGGCAACACCTTTGCCATTCTTTTAGCCATTATAGACATAAACACTTTATAATCATATTTTATAAAATGAAATGTGCCTACATGAAGCTGAATGTGATGGTTCCTTACCATCTGTAGCTGTTACAGCCACCACAGCTTTTTTCTAGGATGTTAGTGCTTCTCCTTCTTTTACAGTACAGTAAATCTTAACCTTCCAAATGTTTATCACTTTCTTCCTTCCTAGCTTCCAATCTCCCAAATTAATACCATTTACTTCTGGAGACTTTCATGTAGGTTGGTTATATGTAACCATTTTTATTTCAATCTCCTCCTGTCCTGTTAATAATTGAGCCTCATCTGTCAATAAACTTGGCATATTTAATTCTTCCTTAAGTATTTCATTTTTACTTTTTCTTGATTTCCACATTTCTCTACTTTATACAGATTTTCATAAAATTTCTGAAATATTTGTAATACCGCTACAGGATTTCTGGTTATTTTTCTTTTCAGAGGGTTCCAAAGCTTGGCTACAAACTTTTCTATTTACGTTTGCCTGAGCCACTGTGTAGTTATTATCAAATAAGAGTTGCTTAACAGTAATCTTTGTAAACTCATGCATATTATCCAGGTAGTCCCTTGTTTTCTCTTTAGCAGTCTACAGTCGCACCTCTTCTTGTTTGAGATTCCCCTTTTTCTGCAGCGCTTTAACTTTTTTCAGTCCCTCTAAATAATTATTTTTTAACCAGATTTCTTTATTCTACCCTACTTTTGAACTCCACTTTAATTTTATCCCACTCCGTGGCTATGTTTTCTGAAGAAATTTCTGTATTCCTTAATAATTTCCAAATAATTTCCAGTACCTATTCTTTAAATTCCTCTCTGTTTAACAGATAGGTGGGGAACCACCAGTGTTTCATTTTTTAGTTATTATTGGCACATGATCTGAAACAGTTATTGGATGTGTATTAGAACTTTCAATTAAATGCACGTTCCTGTGAAATGTAATTTCTGTCTAGACTAGCTCTGTTTTTGTACCTTGGAGAATAATTTGTAAATTCTCTCCAAGCTCCATCTACTAAATTCACATCTTCCATACCAAATATGTTCACAAATACCTTAAAAAATCTCCCTTCTTTTGTTATATTTTCCCTTCTAAGCCCCTCAGTTGCATCCCCATCAAATTCCTTACCTGTAAGTAGTATTCCCTGCTGATAGTGGAATATTTCTTCCAGAATTTTCTTAAGCTCTGTTGTAGCAGTTTTAGGCGGGATATAAATACATGACAATGTAATTCTCCTCCCTTGCCATTAGACCTGTACTACTACAAATGTGCCATTATTATCTTTTTTTTTTCCCCTTTATTGATGTATGAGAGCTCCTCTAGCAGTTAATATAAGTACTGCCCTTTTCCGCTGTCCCAGATATTCCTCTGAATAGCCATTCTGAAATCTTTTATCAAATTCACATGCACAGTTCTTTCCAAATGTGTCTCCTACAGCATAGATATTTGTAGTCTGCATTTTTTAATCTAGTTCACTACTTTTTCTTTTTTTATGTACTTGTGAGGCCATTCATTTCAAAGAACATGGAAAGTGTTGCCAATATGATAAGAAGTTATTATTCCCACCTGTTATGTATTATAGCTTTTTTTTAATGTCTAGTTTCAGCTTTTGTGTTATATGCACATACTAATGTTAGGCAGATTAATCTTTTATACAGTTGTTTTTTGTCTTATCCATTTGAACCTGTTACATCTTACAAGACATTTTGTTTTAATGAAAACCCTCAAATAAAAAACAAACACACCCCATAACACCCCCATATCCTATTAACTCAATGCAAACACAAAAACTGTGTATGTTTCAATTAACGAAGTTTAACTCTCCTGTCATCAGACACACAGATGTGCCCCTCACAGGCTAGACAAGGAGAAAGTCACGGTAAGTTGCTTGTCAGGTGCTAGAATCCACCATATCACATACAAGTCTGTTAACAACAGGTACTGTTATAACTCTGTCATAGTCCATGTTGGTGTGAATGACTTCAGACGTACGTCTCTGGACTATGTGGAGAGAGACATGATTGAGCTTGCTGAATATGTGTCCCAGGCAGCTATATCCCTATCCTTAAGCAGCATCCTGCCGTCAACCAGAATGATGTCTCAATGCAAACAGAAAATGATTGACTTTAACAATTAGCTTAGTTTCTGGTGTCATTCCAAGGGGATCCAGTATCTGACAGCCTGGGAGGACATGATTGACAGACCACAATGCTTTGCCAGAGATGGCCTTCATCTGTCTCCCTGGCAAAGGCTGTTCCCTACCCCATGGTGCCTTTTTTAGTCAAAGTCATGAGCACAAAATTGCCAACATGAAAAATTCTTCTAAATGAAATTTAAAGGTCATGCTGCTAAACGCTAGGAGTCTTGGCATGAAACTGCACTCATTGCAAGCATTCCTTGCCCTGGAGGTTGCTGACATTTGTGCAGTCACTAAAACCTGGTTCAAAGCTGTGGAGAGCACCCCAGCCTTACCAGATTACTCATCCTACCAAACTTTCAGACCCCAAACAGAGGGCTACAAAGCCAAAGGAGGTGAAGTTTCAATATTTATCAGACATACACACCTCCAGGCTGGTCAAACGGTATGACACACAGGAGACACTCCAAGTGCAGTTAACTGTTGACAAAACACCTATTCATATCATAGCTAGCTACAGACCCCCCCCCAACCATGACTTAAGATGCCCACTCCACTTATCTGGACTTACTTGAATCCATCAAGATTCAGCACCTGTACCCTTATCCTGGGTGACTTTAACTACCCAAGCATAGAGTGGAAGACCTATTCTAGCCCATGCATGAACGCCCAGAGATTCCTTGACTTTGTCAGTGCCAGTGCATTGGATCAGCTGGTTGACATCCCTATGAGAGGTGAAAATATCCTGGACCTGCTACTAACTAACATGCATAGCCACTGTAGCACCTCTACAGTGGTCATCCTCCTTGGTAAGATCTGACCATAAAGTGATCACCTTTGAAGTCACCATCTTCCCTGACCCCCCCCCCCCCCCCGAGTCAAAAAAACATTTCCAAAGCTGACTGCAATCTCCTGAGAGCAGGTATAAGCAACTTCTCAGCCACCGTCCCTTCAGTAGGAACTAGCACTAATGTCCACGCCTAGACCAAAAAAATATATGAGCACCTACATAGCTGTATGGACTCAGCAGTATCTGACAGGACCAAATTATCTTCCTCAAGGAAGAGTAAACCTGTCTAGTGGGCAGCAGCAATAAACCAACTCTAGAATAAAAGGAAAAAATTGCTATCCAGGACCAAGAAGGAGCAGGTGCCAAGTTGGAAGCAATCTCTCCTTTGTCTAAACAAGCAAGTAAGGTCACTGGTGAAATCCTCATAAGGCTAACTTTGAGTCCGAATTGGCCACATCCACTAAGGACAATCACAAGGCCTTCTTCACATATGTCCGCAGTCTGAAAGGTAACACCCAAATCTGCTCTGAACTGGTGGTCAATAACACCACAAACACCGTAGATATAGCCAACCTACTGGCAGACAGATTCAGTGAAAACTTCACCCCCCCGTCCCCCCATTAATAAACCAGGACATCCCCAGCACCTGCCCCCCCCCCTCATCACCAGGGAGCAGGTGTTTAATGCACTCTCAAAGACAAAAAATACAGTCTCCATGGGACCCGACAACATCCCTTGCTGTATCCTACATGAACTCAGGCATGAGCTGTCAGCTCCATTAGGCACCCTGTTCAACCAAAGCCTTAGCACCGGCTTCTTACAAATGAAAGGAAGACCGTCACTGTGATCCTTCTACACATGGAGCATCCACTGACCCAGGCAATTATAGGCCCATCAGCCTAACTAGCCTGATCTGCAGGGCCGTGGAACGCATTGTCATGGACCTTATAAACAAGGACATTGGCAACCTCCAAACACTTGACCCCACACAGTTTGGTTTTGTCAAAGGGAGATTGTGCCTGTTAAACTTGATCAACTTCTTTGAAACAGTCACCAAAGCCATGGACGAGGGGAAGATGGTGCACACCGACTACCTTGACTTAGCCAAAGCCTTCAACACTATTCCTCACTCAGGCATAATAGATAAACTCTCCCAGCTAGGCATCAACTCGTATGTTACCAGATGGGTAGCCAAGTGGCTCACTGAGAACCCACTCAGTCAAAATAGGGGAAAGCACCTGTAGCAGTAGACCCGTAATGAGCAGTGTACCCCAATGATTGGTCTTGGGGCCTCTACTGTTTGAGATAATTTTTCTGAGGAGCAAGCCAAAAGCAGTGGTCTGTGGCTAACCAGGTTTGCAGATGACTGCAAGCTGGATGCTGTCTTAAACTCCCCTAGTGATGTGAACATCCTTCTAGAGGGCCTTACCCAAACAAATGACTGGTGCCAGAAGCATGTCCTCAAACTGAATGCCAAGAAATGCATCTTTATCCCCTTTGAGGATAGTGGAGTCCCCACTAATTATCACATTAATAACAACATGCTAAGCATGCAGTCAGTCGTTAGGGACTTGGGCACCCAGGTTGATAGCAACCTTACTTTTGGCCACCATGTTGCCTCCGTTGTACGGAAGGCTTTCTATATGGGCCACCTCATAAGTAAGGGAATTTCATCTAGGAACAAAGAGGTCATAACATCCCTGTGCTTCTCCCTTATCAGACCCATTATTGAGTACAATGCCCCCTTTGGCACTTACCTTGCCAAGCACATGTAGCAGCTGGAGAGACCATAGAGTTTCCTGACCAGGAAAATCCAGGGTCTTAAACACCTGCCCTATGCTGATAGGCTTAAAGCCCTGTCCCTCTACTCAGTCTCTTACAGACTGCTCAGAGGTAAAGCTGTGTCTGGCATACAGGGCCATCTCAGACCCAGCCTTGATGGAGTTGCTGCATATCCATAAGTCAAACTGCACTCGCGCAACCCGCATGCAAGGTCTCAATCTGGTCTGTAACTTGTTGGCAGGATAGATTTCTGTCCCAAAGACTCCCCCATGTATGGAATGGACTCCCTCTCCATGTCAAACATAAAACCTCTCTAGTTCTCTTTAAGAGGAACCTGGATGACTGGATGGGAAACAGAAAATACACTCTGAGATCCCACCTGTGTCCCTGCTGGACAGGAGAAACAGGTGCTGACTTTGTGGGAACATGGGCAAAATTCTTGGCTAGGTTTAAGGGCCTCCGGGCCAATAGCCTAGTATCATCCTGTGAACCTATAAATAAGAACAATTGTCCCAGATTGACAGCTGCCTTCACATGGTTTAATTAACTTATAATTAATGTTATCCATGTTAAGATGCATAGAAACATGAGAACCAGATACACGGTTGTCTTCAGCTACAGAGTTGTCATTTTGCACTGTGAACATTTGTGGGCTAAAGGAAAATTTTTCCTTACATTCAGTGTTCTCCTGTTTAGTTGCTTCCACTTAAACTTGTTGTTAAATCTCACCAAGGGCCATAATCCAGTCATTCCCTATACAAAAGTAAGAAAAAGCATATCATTTGTTTTTCTTGTATCATGATCTGTATAGTTTTACAACCTGTCCCTCACCTCAGTACCCCAATATTACAGCCTATTTCTTAAACATGCTTTTGTCCAGATTTTCATCTCTTTTTTACATTGCAGTGCCTGCATTTCTTAAAACAATACAAGAAGAAAAAAGAAAGGAGAAAAAGGGCATCTATTTACTTCAGTATCCTTATAACACACACAGCTAACTGAAAATGCTTTACTATGATCATATAGTGTTATGTCATGTTAAAATGCTTTTAAGAACAAAATAGTTTTACTTATTGTTACCTATTTCCTTCCTCTTCCTAGTTTCTTAATATTCTTCAAAACATTATTGACATGAAGTAGGGCATATACTTTTGAGTCCCCTGCAAGTCAAACAAAGTCATAAAAGTCTAATATTTCCAATTTTTTTCCTGCCATATTTCACAAATGTGACTCATGTTTTGTAATTCCATATTTGTTCATTAATTTCTGAGTTGCTGGTTTTCTTCCTGTTGATCTTCATCTCCCAATTCCTGTCTCTGGTTTTTTTCCAACATGTGCCTAGTTCTTCTATTCAACTTCTGTGTTTTTCTCTGTCTGTCAAGCATTTTCCTTTGGAACATTGGAAGAGGTTTCACTGACAAAGCCTCTCTATGAGCTTTATTTATAGAAAAAACAAAAATTAGTCTTATTTGTGTTTTTATAAAATTAATACAGTCTGCTCCTACCAGTTTATCTGGCACTGCAGAAAATCTCAGGTTTTCCCTACATGCTCTGCTCTCTAATTCTACCATTTTTTGAAACATCTGTTCTTGGGCAGTCTCATACTCAGCCAGCCATTTCTTAATTTTTGACCTCTGATTTTAGCAGTTTTATCAGTTCATCTGAATGTCTGTTTGAAGGTTCTTCCATTTTTTTCCTCCCTTTTGTTATTTGAGTTGATGTACTCCTTTAGTGTTTAATTTACAGTAAATTCTCAGTTAACTGGAACTCAAGCAGCTGGCAAAAAAAAAAAAAATCCAAGAAATACGGTACAATTTTCATGTGTTGCACTTTTCCCCCCACATAGAAACATACCTTACTTTTTAGATATTTAGAGTTTTAAAAACGAAGATAGTAATAAATTCCCTATTTCCCCAACCTGACAAGTCAAACCAAACAAATAGTATAGGTTACAGTATTATTCAGGCCTATTTTTAATAGTAACTGTTAAGCAACCAGAAACTACAGTTATCCGACATCTACCAATCCCAATGGGTGGCGGTTAACTGAGAGTTTACTGTATTTTAATCAGCTTTAAGCATGTGTGACTTTTTTCCTCTAGGTTACTTGAAGTCATGTCTTGCATCAAAGCTGGAGCTTGAACTGCTTTTTGTTGAACAGCTGCAGGATTCTTCCTAGCCAGTGTTTTCTCCTTACATTTTGTGGTTGATTTTCTTTCAACTTTTGTATATTACTTCTTTGCTGGCATCCTGGCCAGTAACTGAAATTTACCCCCCCCCCCAACCCCCACAAAAAAATAAATTCACTGGCTCTGTTTTCCGAGTTTCTGTTTTCATACTGGGAGAGCTGAAATTAAGCTGTTACTCAGTGTGCAGCTATTTAGGAAGTTTCGCCAGTAGTCTTTGAAGAGGATTTAAAGATAAATGCATTTGAAGCTTTGTGGTTATTTGTGTACTTAATTGTAGATGTAAAAATGTGTATGAAAACGATGCGTATATATACATATGTATGTATGTATATATATATATTTATTTTTTTTTTGTGTGTGTGTTTCCGTGTATATATTAATCTGTGTGTTTGTATATGAATCCCCTTATAATATTCAAAAGGACATATCGAATTTCGTTTTTGCAAGACGAAAATCATGAAAACGAAATACCCAAATGGCAAATTTTTTCCCAGGGCAAGTAAACACTTGCTTACCATGCCCTTTTCTACACTGTAGTGTGACCTCGGAGTTAGTATATATAGTTGGGGGTTGTGGGGGAGGTAGCCTTCCAACTAGGTGGGTTTTATTTACTCTGGTGTGTGTTTCGTTGAAGTTTGAGCAAGTATTTACATGCTCAGAGAAAAATTTACTGCTCAGTTATTTCATTTTCGCGATTTTCGTCTCGCGAAAACAAAATTCGATGATGTGGCCTTTTGAATATTAGAAGTAGATCCATGTGCGTGTATATATATGTGTGTGTGTGTATATATATATATATAGAAACTCTATACTCCAAAAGCCGACTGCTGGAAAACGGCAATAAAGGCTTCGCAGATCCACTGTACTTCAATAAAATACTTTTATTGCTTCAACAGCAACACAACAGAATGGTCCACATAAAACACACACAAAAAGCAAATAAAATCAATGTTAAGCGCTTTCATCTGCCGATTGCAGACTTCCTCAGAACATAACATGATGAAAGTGTCTCTGATATTTAAACTGTATTTGGCGCCAAACCAGACTAATAGATTTAAAAGCACACACTTGAATATATTGCACATCTCCCCATGATTATTAAATAATGTATAAATATAACTTAAAAATAACTAAGTATATAACTAATTGTGACAAGTGGATAATGTTACAACAATTTCTGACTTCTCCCTATTTTTGAAAACTTACAATAGATAAATATATATAATATAAATATAATAAAATCTTTGAATATGTTCATATATAATACCTATCTAATAACTGCATAAATTCATTTACATAAATACATATCTATATGTGATAAGTCTAATCATGTAAATATTGCATAATAAATATTGCATAATAATACTTCTAATAAATATGGTATTATAAATACAATATGAATATTGCATATAGCCCTTAAATTCTAAAATCTACATTATATATATATATATTTTACATTTTAAGGAAGGGTTTGATACTTATAAAATCATTGAGTCCAGGGGTTCTTGTGGCATCTACTAACATCTGCCACTTACTCTCTTTACAAGCTAATTTATTTTTCCAATCTCCTGGGAGGGTGGCCTAATGTTTAAGGTGTTTGCCTTACAAACACAAGGTGCAGGGTTTGAGTCTCACAAGGTATAATTGGCTAGGCTTAAAATGGCTCGTAAGGGCAGTTAGCTTAGTACTAACCTAAGAACCTAAGAACCTCTTGGGTTCACATACTCCTGATCTATAATTGTAAATGTAAAAAAATGTTGATCTCCTACCTCTTTAATGTGTCTGTACAAAGCATATATATGTGTGTGTGTGTGTGTGTGTGTGTGTGTGTGTGTGTGTGTGTGTGTGTACGAGGCCCTGTCAAGGATGAAAGCTCACAAAGACATTGATTGTGTGAGATCGTTGCATAGTAGGAATTTGGGTTTTGCTCCTTTCCCTACTGTATGTCGATCTCGGAAATTGTAAATATATATTTAGCAAGGGGTGTGGGTGTACAGCCCCTGCATGAGGTTGGGCGGGAGGGGGGCTTGTCCACTATAAAAATGCAGGTCTTTTTTTTTTTCCATGACCTTCTGGGTTTTGATGTTCCCGGTTTGTTCTTTTGACATTAACTCTTGTGAGCTTTCGTCCTTCTGATAGGGGTCCATCTTGTGAGCATTCGTCCTTGTGATAGGGGCCCAAATTTATACACACACAAACGCACACACTCCACTCACTCTTATACTTGTACATTGGCACATGCATGTAAGGGGTAATTGATTTGACTTGAGTGAACACGTTTGCAAAAAAAAAAAAAATTCAGTGCACAGGATTACTTGAGAAATATGTTTGAGCAGTTTATGTTCATTTAAAATATGCATTGTTTTATTCTTTTCTCAGTGCCTCATTTTTGTGATGCATAATGTTTTGTCAAGGTCAAGTTGTACGGAAAGCATTATTTCAAACTTTTGCTGAGTTTCAGGGCAGGATGGGATTTCCTAACAGTCTTTGAATGGAGGACATTCTGGACTGAAGGTCTTTATCTGATGGGCTTGATGTAAATGGAAGTTTTTCAGTTGCCCTTAAGAAGTAGTCATGATATTAAATATGAGCATTGTTTTATGTTTATAATGAGTATAATTATAGGGAAAAGTTGCAAATTTGTAAGGTATGGTTAATTGATTTTTTTTTTATTTTGTAAGATTTTGTTTTCAGTGCACAGCTGAATGCCTTTGTTTTCTGAGTGAAGCCAAAGCGATATTTGCGTTAAGCCAGTCAATTTTGTTGTTGCATAAGTTTACTGGTTTATTTTCAAATGTTTTTCTTGTGAGTCTGACCATTTTTAATTATATTTTGCACACATGCCAGTCTATAGTAGTAGGCTGTGATCATTTTATAATGCACATATATAAGATCCTCTGTTTTAATTGTGCTTAACTTAGGATGTTTAGTTTGTGTAACAGACCTTACTCTGAGGGAACCCATGAAACAATTTGCAGTTTTGGGCTATGTGTTCATCTGTTTGCTTTTTTGTTATTAATTTAGTATTATTTCACTTGTGTGAGAGGTTACATCATGTCTTTGTTATCATCTGAACATGTGCAGTTTTGTAGTACCAGATGTACCTTCCGACATCCTTCACGTCTTGCTCTTTTCATTCAACCAAGTTCTTTTTACAGTAGAGGTTTATTAGCTTTCTGGTGTCAGTTATACCTTGGTAAAATAAGCATTTATGTGTATTTATGTTAATTTTATGGTGTAAGAAACATTTTTACATCTTTAGTCTTGTTATGCCACTAACCTAGTAAAAGCATGGGTGACAAATTATACTTGAGACTGTCAGTGGCATTTATTTTGATTTGGACCATCTTGTGACATAGTTGAGGCCTTTGTGAGACATTTAGATAATTAGTTGGAGCACAGTGATATATTGTTAATCCCTTATTTAAACGTATCCCAGAAGGAATAGTACTTTTTGCTGATTTATGGTTATATATTCACAAATATTCACATTGTGCAGTCCCACAATCATGGTGTACCAATAACATTTCCACAGACAGCTGATACTTCATTTTCTCATCCAGACTTTTCTTCCTCGTCTATCAGTTACATGCAGGCATGGCACCAGACTGAAGATTACAGTCTTTCTTTTTTCAGTATTCACGAATAACCCCATTGAATTTCGATGTATTATTCCTGTTATATATTTAAAACATAAAAAACAAGCATTTTACTCTCCTCACTCCGACTAATGTACATATTCAGACCGCTGTTTGTTTTCTGTTTCAATTTTAGCTGTAGGATACTTTCCATAATAGTCAAACCTTCAGTATCCATCTCAGTCCTGTTTAGAGCCTTGTGGAATTATATCCTAATTCTCTTTATTCTCCATCCATATCACTGAGTGGGGGATGATTGCTTTGCGGATGCCATAGATTCCATTTATTCCTGATTAACTTCCCTCAACTCTTGATATTCATTCCCAATTTCCTTTCTTTTAATTTCTTCATTAGTACCGTTATATCTTCAAATTTGGGTTTTCTAAATAACTTCCATTTTCTAGTATGTCCAGTATGTAAAAGAAATATGCTTCCTGACATTCCACTTGGTCAGAGGAAGGCAGCAGCACAAGAAATTCAATAGCTGCTAGACAAAACAGTCATCCAAGAGGTCCCACCAGACCAAACATGATTAGTAATCTACTTCCGTTTCTATTTTGTGCCTAAAAAGACAGGGGACCTGAGACCAATTTTGGATCTAAGGAAACTAAGTGAAAAAGTCAAAGTTCTGAATGGTCATGGTCCAGTCCGCTCTGATATTTTTATGCTAGGACGATTGGATGTAATCCATAGATCTTCAAGATCCATACTTTCACATCAAACTAAACAGGCACTCCCAAAGACACTTACGCTTTCGGCTGGGAGACAGTCATTTCCAGTTCAGAGCCCTGTCCTTTAGACTCACTACAGCCCCCAGGGTGTTCAAATGTATGGCAGTGGTGACAGCTCACTTGTGACTAAATAGATTCCCAGTGTTTCCATACCTAGACGACTGGCTTCTCACTGCCCCTGCCATGCATCTCCTACAACAATCTAGGGATTATTTGCTCCAGATTTGTCACTCACTGGGGATAACAGTCATTATGCCATATCAAATCTGACACCGGTACAGGGCCTGGAGTTTATTGGCGCACATCTGAACATGACAGCACAAATTACCTCTTTACCTACTTGGTGAATTGACACACTCAGTTCTCTGGTTCATCAGATTCTGTCCTATTCTTCTCCCCCAGCCAGATCAATTCTTCAAGCCTTAGGGTCTGTGGCAGCAGCGATAGTCCTGTTTCCTTTAGCGTGTTACTTTATGCTTGTCCTTCAGTGGACTCTAGTTGTTCAGTGGTCTATTCTTCGAGAACCCTTATCTTTTCCAGTCAAGCTTAAACCAATATGCAAACACCACATTCACTGGTGGGTCCAGTCAGGCTACATTTACCTAGGCCAACCCTTTGTCTTTACTGCCCCCAATGGCCGCAGTGACTACGGACACCTCCCAGTTGGGTTGGGGGGGGGCATTACTTGGGAAGGATGGTCCAAGGCATGTGGTCCCCCAAAAGACCAATTTGCATGTCAACATCCTGAAGATGAGAGCAGTCCTTTTAGCATTGCAGGCATTTTTAAGAGCTCTTCCCCTAGGGACTGTTGTGAGTCAGACCAACAACATGTCTGTAACAAACAAGAGGGAACCTGGTCTTACCCTGTCTGCTGGGACACTGTGAGAGTGTGGTAATGGATGATCTCCACCAACTGCTTTCTAGTTGCAATGCACATTCTGGGGAAATTCAGTGTACTAGTGAACAAACTCGGTAGTTCCAGTCTGATATCTCATGCATGGTCTCTCAAACGGTCAGTGGAGGAGAAAATTTTCTGTCGTTGGGGCCACCCTTGCTGTAACCTGTTTGCATCTGAATAGGTATATTGCCCTAATCCCTCCTCAGAGAGAGTCACCAAGAGATGCTCTAGTCCACGTTTGGCTGTCCAGTCTCCTCTATGGTTATCTTTGGTCAACAAATTTCTACACAAAGCAATTCAGTGAAGAGCTCAGTCATCCTCATTGCTCAATTCTGGCCTTGCCAGGTGTGGTTCCCCTTCCTTTCAACTCCTCTTTGTTATTGCCACTATACTTAATTTATCTCCAGATCTTCTCTCACATCCATCTGGGATGAGTCATCCCAATATCCAAGCCCTCAAACTAACTGCATGGTTTCTCCAGTTCCAATAATGAGCCGACAGCCCAGGCTTTCTTCCCTGGTACATACCATTTTATTATCATTACAAAAAGACTCCACCAAAAAGGTGTACTAGAGGAAATGGAAAAGACTTTCCCTTTGGGCATTAAGAAACAACCTTGACCCCTTTACTGCCCCTATCTCTGCTGTTCTTGATTTTCTGGTTGTTCTTTTCAAAGAAGGAGTTGTTTTTTTCTTACGATTAAACTACAGTTGGCAGCCATATCAAATTTTCATACAGGAGATAAAAATATAGTTTGGCTTCTTCCAAGATATGTAAAGCTTTCTTGAAAGACGCTTTTCTCTTTAGACCCTCGGTAAAGGATCCTTCACCTCCCTGGGACATGACTGTGGTACTACAAGGTCTGACTCTGAAACCTTTTGAACCTTCTGCAAAAATGATTTAAAATACCTATCATGGAAACCAGCCTTCTTAGTAGCTATTATTTCTGCAAAAAGAATTTCTGAGCTCCAGGTTCTTTCATCAAAAGCTCTCTACAGTATTTTCCATAAAGACAGGGCAACTTTATGGACAAACCATTCTTTTTTTTCCTAAAGTGGCTTCTGGATCTAACATTAACCAATCCATTCATTTACCAGTCTCCTTTCAGAAATTTTTAAACAAAGGAGAGTACATGCTACATATCCTGGATGTGTACCAACAATCAGTTATGTTTTTATCTACACAGAAGTAAAGAAATCGGAAAGTCAGACCAGCTGTTTGTATCCTTCTCGACAAATCGACTGGGTTATCCAGTATCTAAAGTTACATTGGCTAAAAGGATAACTAATTGCATTTCTTGGATCTATTCCCAACAAGGTATTTCTTTACCAAGCCCGTCTAAAACCCACTCAACTAAATCCATGGCCACCTTATCTAGTTTTTGGTCAGTAACTTCTATTGAAGGTATTTGCACAGCACCCACATGGTCAAATGATCATACCTTTGTTACTCATTACAGATTGAACTTAAGCTCCAAAAGCAGAGCTTTTTAGTTCAGCAATTCTCCAGACTATCCTTCCATGAGGGCCACCCAAGATTCACTTAGTTGGGGACTCTGTCTCATTCGTTGATGAAGAATGAAAAGTATGGCATCAGATTTAAAAGTTATGTATTCACAGCTGCTAGGCATCTGTGTTGTCCATTTTCATTCTTGCTTAACTTCAGCCTGCCCATGTCCCTTCCTGTAATCTTCTGGAGTGACCTGTTGAGTTTCTTATTGGAACTTTATAGTTCAGGTTTGAGCCCTATTCTTTGAGCTATCCCTTTCTTTAACTAATTAATGGGGATCTTATGGGAACAAACTCGATCTGAGGTATTGATGATGGACTAGGGCATTATGGGGAGTGAGAGGACCAAGAGAGTTGGATCCAAAGTCTGACGTATGCGGCTGAGTCAGATCTAAGGATTGGATCCCTAACCCATTCGTTGAGGAAGAAAGAAAAAGGGACAACACAGATGCCTAGCTATGGTGAGTATGTAACTTTTAACTTAGCCCTTTCCGTAAACGTGCCCAGTACATCCTATCATAAAGCCTTCTCAGCATCCAACCCCACCATTAAAAGAGGTTTGTTAGATGATTTTGCCTCCTGGTGAATTATATTTGTTAACAAAATGTTGTCACTTGTTTGTCTACACTTTATAAAGCTTTTTTGATTCCAATCAGTTATCCTTGGAAGCATTGTGATGCACACACTCAGAACCTCTTTGCCACCAGTCCAAATGCCATCATTGTACATTAGTCTAAATGCTTTTCTGCTGTGCTGATTACCAACCAGTATTTCAGATAAGTGCTCTGTTGAGATTTCTTCTTATCTTTCTTTTTTATTTAGTGCTGTTGGGTTTATGTCATCCAGAAAGAGAAAATGTCAGTGTTGGAGGCAGATTCCCCATAAAGACCCATGACTAGTGCCATTTCTGTTTGAATGCTTCCCACAACCATAGACAGTGTTCTATTTGCCAGGCTTTTGTCCCTAACACCTTATGTAGTCATCTCTCCTCTTTATCTATTTACTTTGAAAAACAATGTCTTAAGCTGTTGGCTGAAGGGTGCTATGGTGGAATCTTCCCGTTTTGAGGGTGAGACGTCTGCCAAGAAAAAGGCCAAAATACTTCGGTCTGATAGGCCACTGTTCATCCACCCCCCCTCCCCCCTGGACCTGTCTCTTAAGGTTAATGAAAGGCCGTAGATTGTACAGTGGTTGCTACTACCCCGTCAGAGGCTGGTATTGATCAAACTTCTTGAACATCCTTGGTGATTTTACAAACATTTGCTTCTGATGTTGAAGGGGAACCTTGGCTGTTTATGTACAAGGGACCAAGGGGGATTCCCCAGATCTTAATTAAGGAGAAGATCTCTACTAAACTCATTGAATGTTGCCGGAGGTCTGACCCTCCATGTTTTCTGTGAATATCCTGCAGAAAAAGAAACAGAAAACCAAGCATATTTCCCCTGTAGTTAAGAATTCCCAACATGAATGGCGGATTTTATTCAGCAGACATTTAATGCTTTAATTGCTTTAAAGCCTCCTCTAGGGGTGTCTGTGCCTGCCTGTCCCTGGTCTTACACTGTTCTTCTTAAAGACCCAGGGAACTAGACTCTTCAGAAAAGGATCTGGATTCTGGGGAAGAGTCTCTGGCATACTCTTTTCAGATTCCTTCCTCTTTGGACTATAGCTCAGAGGAAGAGGATTCTATTAGCCCAGATTCTCCTTTGTAGGAATTCTTCTTTGGGGATACTGTTGCCCCCATGATGTATTTTTTTTAAGTGGAATTGTTCTCAAGTCTATGACATTCAGAAAAGGTATGAGCTCCATCAGATGGAGTCTCCTAAGCAATCAGCTGTCCCCACTGATGTTCTTTGTGTTTCACTGTTGCAGTCATTAGATTTGGGTAATCTGCTGGCAGGTTGCCCTCAGTCGGCCTGAATTCCACAGTCTTGGGTCCTGCGTCAGTTGCTGTCTCCTCTTCCATGACGTTGGGTCGTCAGGGGTATAAAACAAGCAGCCAACGCCATTTTCTTTAGTCTTTCTAGCCGCGTGGTGCCCGAAGCAGAAGCAGTTCGCAAGTGCCGGTTGGCCGACTCCTGAAATTTTCGAGTTTGAGTTTCAGAACCGAAGTCTTCACTAAAGCTAAGTACCCCGTTGGGGAAACTTTTTTCTTGCTCCATACCGATGTCAGAAAAAGTTAATAATTGTATTACTTGTGGGAAGCAAATACCTCATAAGGATTTCCATTTATACTGTATTCCTTGCCTAGACCCTGATCACAACGTGCCTGGCTGCCGGTTTTGTGCTAGATTTAACCAACGCACTATTAAGCGTCATTATATTTTTGCCTCAAAATATTTTGGAAACAGATTTAACTATCCTGAAATGTCGTCTGATAGCAATCCGGCTACCGGAGTACACAAAAAACGCAAAGAAAAGGAGAGAGACAGACTGTCGAGGTCCAAAACTGACGACAAAGCTTCTCCTAAGCCAGTCGCCGGTTTGCCGGTACTCAGTGAGGCGCTTTCTCAGCCCCTGATGCCCGCTACTTTAGAGTCACAGGCCCCTACCGAGACCATGCGGAGTCTGGCACGCCACGAGATACTCAAAGTATTGTACCCACGGATGTCTCTCCCCCGGATAGGTCCGGAGCCGCTGAGCAGGCACCGGCTTCTGAGGGTGTATTCAGGCCTCAACATTTTTATATAAAACCGATGACAGCAGCAAAACCAAAGACAAAAGCAACTCCTAAAGCTAAAAAAACTACGCATGAGCCACGTGCACAGGCCTCTATGCCTAAAAAACAGATGATCAAAATGGCTGAAGACTTAATTACCTTGATCAGGGGTTCCCATCCCCCTCCAGATAAGAGGCCTAGGCAAGACACTGATTATGAATCTTCAGATCAGGTTTCTATTTCTTCTGATTCCTCTTCTGATCAGGAATTACCTATTCCTCCCTATGAGGATTCTAATGCAGAGGAATCTAACCCATCGGCATCACCTCCTGAAGATTATTCATTTGGAGAAACCTTGCATACTTTAAGGGAGCATTTTCACTGGGAGAGTCAAGATTTTTCAGAATCAAAAAAGAGGCTCAGGGATTTCCTTCTTCTTCCTCAGCACAGGCCTTTAGCCATACCCCCTGTTTTTGGACGTTGTGGATGATGTGTTTTCGGAGTCAAGCTTGACTCCTGACTTCTTACCTCCGGCTCCCAGCAAGCCAGACAGATATTACAGGGTCCCAGACTCTCACACATTTTTATTTAGAAACCCTGCTGCTGACCCTGAAACTATTTCACAGGGTCCAAAGGGAGTTAAGGCCTCAACAGCAAAAAATCATACACCCTCTGACAGAGATTCAAGGGCACTGGATAGATGGGGAAAGAAGGTTTATACATCTGCAACCTTGGCACTTAGGGCCCTAAACTGCCAGTTTCATATGCTCAAGTATCAACAACATGTTATGGGTTTGCTGAAACAGAAAATGATGTTGATTTCTGAATGCGCAGAAAATAAAGAATTGCAGGATTTATTGCATGCAGCTGAACAAGTTGGAAAGCATACTTTGCAATGTGGTTTTGATTCCTTAGTGGCCTCCTGCAGGGCCGCAGTTACTGGATCTGTGATTAGGAGGCATGCCTGGCTAAAAGAGCAAAATTTGCCTGATCATGTTAAAGCTAAATTACTGGATGCACCTTTACAGCATGATACTCTTGTTTGGTATTAAGGCAGAAGAGGTTTTAAAGAAAATGGAAGACAAAGCTGAGTCTATGCAAACTTCTTACAAGTGCAACCACCAAGATTCAGTAGACACTGGCCTACAAAAAATTGGTCCTTTCCTGTGTCCGACAGAGCTCAAAGGGGCAAATCCAGATGCCCTAAAGGTTCTAGATACCAGGCACAAGATTCTTACAGGTCAAAGCAATGGGGTGCTTCTACCTCCACATCTGGAGGAGATAAAGTGCAACCCTACAGAAAACATTCCCAATGATGTCCCTCTGCCATCTCCAAGCAATTACCTTTTGGCAGCACCCTTAGGGGGAAAGTTAGCACTTTTTGCTCAAAATTGGCAGTTAATAACCCAGGACAAGTAGGTGCTAAACATAGTATCACAGGGATACAGATTCCATTTCCATACTTTGCCAGTGGCAAACGGTTGGCAGGATCTGCCAAAAAATCAATGGGCAGAGGCACAGAAACAGGTTATGTCCCTCATGGATATGGGGGCTATTCAGCCAGTACCAGAACAGGAAAAAGGACAAGGTTTTAACTCAAGACTGTTCTTGGTACCCAGAAAGGCCAAGGCCTGGAGTCCAATACTGGATTTATCAATTTTGAACACCTTCCTGGACATTCCAAAATTCAAAATGCTAACTTTGCAGCAGCATCTGCCCATGCTGGGCAAGAATGCTTGGCTGGTGACATTAGACCTAAAAGAGGTATACCTGCATATCCCAGTAAGGGAATCGTGCAGAAGATTCCTCTGTTTCAAGGCTGGCTTAATGCATTACAAATTCTCTGCACTGCCCTTTGGCTTATCTACTGCGCCCAGGGTCTTTACAAAGTGCCTGGCACCAGTAATTGCTTTTTGCAGACAAAGAAGTATACAAATATATCCTTACTTGGACAATTGTCTCATTCAAGCAGAGAACAAGGACATTCTTCTTCAGCACCTGGCGTTTGTGAAAAGACTTCTAACATGCCTAGGGTACACAATAAACGAAAAAAAAATCACAACTGGTACCCTCTCAAAAGATAACATTCCTGGGTGCAAGCTTGAATACAACTGCCCAGATGGCTTTCCTCACGCCAGACAAACAAAGGCAACTGACTACTTACTTCAAACTGATGGCAACAAAAACCCAGTTATCTGCAAAAAAAATTCTGCAGGCTTTGGGGTTCATGGCATCCTGCATTCTACTGATTCCATATGCAAGACTGCATATGAGGAAACTTCAATGGTACCTAAAAAGTTTATGGAGTCAACATTGTCACAGTCTAGAAACAATGATCCCTCTCATTCCCTGCCTACAACAGGAGTTTCTGTGGTGGGCAAAGGCATGTCACCAAAACATGGGACGACCATTCACTCTACCCCCTGCCAGCCAAACCTTAACAACAGACGCATCAGATTATGCATGGGAGGCCCACCTGGCGGGAAGATGCATTCACGGCATATGGACCCCAAAACAAATGCATCTGGATATCAACCAAAAAGAGATGTTAGCTGTTCAAAATGCCCTGACAGACTTCAAAGACTTACTTCATCCAGGACAACTACTGATAAAGATGGACAACACCACGGTTATGTGGTATATAAACAAGCAGGGGGGCACGCATTCATACCCCCTTTGCAGACTAGCCATGGCACTGTGGGGCACATCTTTGACTTACCAAGTACATCTACAAGCTCAATTCCTGCCAGAAAACAAAATACTCTGGCAGACGACTTAAGCAAAAACCTTATGGACCCTCACGAGTGGAAACTAGATCCACAAGTCTTCAGCATGATAACAAAGCAATGGGGTAGCCCGGACATAGATCTATTTGCCTCTCCCCAAAATTATCAATTGAAAGGATTTTGCACAAGGACACATCACAGACGAGCATGGAAAGTGGACGCCCTGTCCTTCAATTGGAAACAACTATCAGTCTACGCCTTTCCTCCTCTGCCTCTTCTTCCCAAGGTCTTACTAAAAGTCAGACAAGAGAAGCCAAAGATGACACTAATTGTTCCGGACTGGCCACGCCAATACTGGTACCCAATCCTAAGGAACTTGTCTCAATACCCAGCTTGGACCTTACCTCAAACACCTCAATTACTGTCCCAGCAAAACAATCAGATGCTGCACAATCGGCTCCAAATACTGAACCTGGCAGCATGGTTGATCATGTAGTTATACCAACAACACCTCTCAGTAAAGCTGTGATGGATGTCATTTTGGAAACCAGAAGGCCTAGTACTAGAAAATCTTATGCTGATAAATGGAAGAGATTCTGTGCTTGGAATTAAGCACAAGTAATTGATTCAGCAGAACCAAATATTCCTCCGATATTACAATACTTGACTGAGATGCTTGACAAAGGCCTATCTTTCTCATCAATAAAAATCCATGCTTCTGCCATTTAGGCTCATTACAATACAGAGCCACCAATCTTTTCTCATCCTTTAATAAAGCAGTATCTTAGAGGAGCCAAAAATTTAAGGGCTCCCAGAAGATCACCAATACCGGCATGGGACCTCAGTTATGTGTTGGAAAAGCTCACCCTGCCTCCATTTGAACCAGCTGCTACTGCAGATCTAAAGTTCTTATCATGGAAATCAGCTCTGCTCCTAGCAATTACTTAAGCAAGAAGAGTCTCAGAGCTACAGGCCCTCATGGCTGTGGAGCCTTTTATCAAATTTCACTCAGACAGAGTGTCTCTGAGGACCAATCCTTCATTTATGCTTAAGGTGGTTTCTAGTGTGGCTCTTAACCAAACTATTCATCTACCAACCTTTTATCCAAACTCGCAGAACAAGAAGGAGAGGATTCTGCATTCATTGGACGTAAACAGACAGCTAAGATTCTACTTGAGCAGGACTAAAGCTCTAACAAAAACTGAGCAGTTACTAGTGACATATGCTGCAGGATCAGAAGGAAAGGCTATTTCAAAGCGGACTATTTCAAAGTGGATAAGCCACTGCATTTGTTTCTGCTACTTACACCATGACAAACCTGTGCCCAAGGGCATTAGGTCTCATTCCACCAGAGCTGCAGCTACATCAGCAGCCTTTCTCAGAGGAGTACCAACCAAAGACATTCTAGAGGCTGCTACTTGGAGTTCTGGTCACACTTTTACAAAGCATTATCATTTGCCCCTCTACTCTTAAGTCCAGGGCAGGCTTTGCCACTGCAGTTCTGCAGGGCCTTATAGCCGCCCCTAATGCTGTTTAGCTCCAGCCTCCCATCCATAGCTTTGGGATTCTACCCAAATGTAATGACTGCAACAGTGAAACACGAAGAACATAGTACAGTTGTGTACACTTACCATAAATGTAGATGTTCGAGTGTATTCAGCAGTCCAGGTTACCTGCCCACCATCCCCCTTTTCTTCTGGAGTTTCTCTTTCCTTCACTCAACCTATGTGGTGTATTTGTAGATAAAGGTAAAGTTTGTATTGTTGCATGTGTATATAGTCATATATATATATATATATATATATATATACATATATATATATATATTTTTG
The DNA here is from genome assembly GCF_019279795.1 of Protopterus annectens. Classification (NCBI taxonomy): domain Eukaryota; kingdom Metazoa; phylum Chordata; order Ceratodontiformes; family Protopteridae; genus Protopterus; species Protopterus annectens. Next base: position 1,275,536,047 of record NC_056739.1, read on the forward strand.
CTACCTTTTTGGGGGCACCTGACATCTGGGGCAAGAAAAACTAAAGGAAATGGCGTCGACTGTTTGTTTTATACCCCTGACGACCTGACGTCATGGAAGAGGAGACAGCAACCGACGCAGGACCCAAGACCTTGGAATTCAGGCTGACTGAGGGCAACCTGCCAGCAGATTACCCAAGTGTAATGACTGCAACAGTGAATACACTCAAACATCTACATTTTATGGTAAGTGTACACAACTGTACTTTCTGGCTGCCTCCTGTATACCTTTTCAGCAGCTTCTCAGCCCCCTGCACCCAGTAAATCTGATAGATTTTTACAAGGTGCCTGACAAATGTAAATTTCTTTATAAAATGCCTTTCGGATGACCCTTCTCTAGTGTCTTCCTCATCTGACAAGCCCTGCAAGCTGCTGCCCTCTACTAAGTTACTCCCTTCAGATAAGGATAGTAGGGTTATGGAGGGGTTGGGCAAAAAAAGTTTACCTGCTGCCATTTTATCCTTTAGGGTCATCAACTACCAGACCCGTGTGACCAGGTATGTTTTCGTCCTCCTTCCTCAGGTTTCCGACCTTCTTGATTCTGAGGGGAAGTTTTCTGCCCTTTCCCTTTAGGGCTGTACCTCTCAAGTTGCTTGCTTCTCTTTCAAATACTGCCACGATGCAGCTGATGTCTCCTCCAGAGCTGCTGCCATTGGTTCTGTTACGAGGCGTTATTGTTGCCTTCGTATTCAGGCTTTACTTGATGACATTAAGGCCAAATTATTGGTTGCTCCTTGGATAATAAAAATATTTTGGTACTGCTGCTGCTGAACTTTTCACATCTCACCAGGATAAGGGTAAAGCGTTACAGAAGTTGAAACATAGTTTAGTTATTCCTATTGCTACATTTCAGATGAATTATCCCTCCAAATCTGCTTTTGTTTGTAGGCAGTCTTGACCTCCACCTAAGAGAAAAAGGGGGTCTAGACATGTGCCTCCTGCTAAGTCTACTCAAAACCCTACCTTCCAGAAACCTGCTTTTCAGGATAAGCCGCATTCCATTTTGACCATTTGTTTCCCCTTTGTTTACCTCAGCCACGTTCCCATATCCCTCCGTCTTTCCCTGTCTCTTCCAAATTGGTTAAAGATCACAACATGCTATTGGGTTCTTTCCATTTGTCTGCCAGGGATATTTCATAGTTTGGAAATCCCTTCCTCTCATTTTGAGCATCCCTCAACCTCCTCTGGAACAACTTCCTCTTTTCCCAGAGGAGCTCTGTTCTGTTGCAGTCCAGGGTACCATTTAAACTGTGCCTCCTGCCCATGTAGGGAGGGATGTTCATCGTGTTTCACTGCTGCAGTCATTACACTTGGGTTATCCTACCGTCAGGCGGTCCCGCAGTCAGCCACAGTTCCAAAGTCTTGGTCCGGCGTCAGTTGCTGTCGCTTCTTCCCTGACGTCAGTGTGCCAGGGGTATATAAGATGCAGCCGACGCCATTTTCTCCAGTCTTTCTTGCCACGCGGTGCCCGAAGCAAAAGCATTTCGCAAGTGCCGGTCGGCCGACTCCTGAGATTTTCTAATTCGAATTTCAGAACCGAAGTCTTCAATAAAGCTAAGTACCCGTTGAAACTTTTTCTTGCCTCAGACCGATGTCAGTAAAAGTTAATAATTGCATTTCTTGTGGGAAGCAAATACCTCATAAAGATTTTCATTCTTACTGTATTTCATGCCTAGGCCCAGACCATGACATCATTACTTGTCGGTTCTGTGCTAGATTTAACAAGCGCACTATTAAATGTCGGTTGGATTTTGCTCTCCATTATTTTGGCCGAAGGTTCAATTATACCATGCCGTCAGAACAGCTGACGACTGGAATACACAAAAAACGCAAAGACAAAGATAAAGACAGGCATCCGAGGTCCAAAACTGACGATGAAGCCTCTTCTAGGCCAGTCGCCGGTTCTCAGTGAGGTGCTTTCGCAGCCCCTGACACCTGCTAACTCAGAGCCATAGGCCGCCTCCGACTCCCATGTGGACATTTCTAGGCCTCGGGAAACTCAAGGTATTGGGCCTACGGAAATTAACCCCTCAGATGGGTCCGGAGCCGCTGAGCAGGCATCGGCTTCTGAGGTTGTTTTCTGACCTTCACAGCTTACCATCAAAACAACAACCAAGTCTAAAACTCCATTAAAGACAAAGAAACAAGTACAGCATGCACCTGGATAGGCCTCCATGCCTAAAAAACAGATGCTCAAAATGGCCGAAGACCTAATTACTCTGATCAGGGGTTCCCATCCCCCTCCTGATAAAAGGCCTAGGCAGGATACAGACTATGATTCCTCTGACCAGGTTTCCATTTCTTCTGATTCCTCTTCAGACCAGGGATACTCTTTACCCCCCTATGAGGACTCTGATGCTGAAGAATCGATCCCTTCAGCCTCTCCTCCTGAGGATTACTCTTTTGGGGAAACTTTACATACCATGAGGGAGCATTTCCATTGGGAGAGCCAGGATTATTCAGAATCCAAGAAAAGGCTCAGAGATTTTCTTTTATTGCCTCAGCACAGGCCCCTTGCCATTCTGCCTGTGTTAGATATTGTGGATGATGTGTTCTCTGAATCCAGTTTAACCCCTGATTCTTTGCCCCCCAGCACCAGTCAAGCCAGATAGGTACTACATAGTCCCTGACTCTCACAAATTTCTTCATAAAAACCCTGCTGCTGACCCAGAAAGTATTTCCCAGGGTCTCAAAGGGGTAAAGGCTTCCACTGCTAAAAATCCAGTTCCCTCTGGCAGGAATTCTAGAGCATTAGATAGATGGGGGAAAAAGTTTACACTTCTGCAACTTTAGCAGTAAGGGCTTTAAATTGCCAGTTCCACATGCTTAAATACCAACAATATTTAATGTCTCTGTTAAAACAGAAAATGCTTATAAGCTCAGAAGGTCCTGACTATAAGGAAATGCAGGATTTATTGCATGCAGCTGAACAAGTGGGAAAACATACTCTGCAATCTGATTTTGATTCATTAGAGGCTTCTTGTAGAGCCGCAGTTACATGATCTGTGATTCAAAGGTATGCTTGGTTAAAAGAACAAGGTTTACCTGATCATGTTAAGGCAAAATTATTGGATGCTCCTTTACAGCATGATATCTTGTTTGGTGTTAAGGCAGAAGAGGTATTAAAGAAAATAGAAGATAAGGCAAAATCTATGCAAACAGTGAAGGATTTCTTACAGATACAGCCACCTCGATTTAGCAGAAGTTGGCCTTCTAAAAATTGGTCCTTTCCAGTGTCAGACAGACCACAAAGAGGCAGATACAGATGCCCAAGAGGCAGATCTCAGCCCCAAGACTCTTACAGATCACGACAGTGGAGTGCTTCAACCCCAAAAGGAGGAGAAGACAAGTCACAACCTTATAGGAAACAGTCCCAATGACTTCCCATTTCAAATGCCGATCACTTACCTTTTGGCAGCTTCCTTAGGGGGGAAACTAGCACTTTTTTCACAAAATTGGCATATAATCACCCAAGACAAATTGGTTCTGAATGTTGTGTCTCAAGGTTACAGGTTCCACTTTCACACTCTACCAAGGCCAAAAGAAATGCCATACCTGCCACAAAATCAATGGGCAGAGGCACAAAAACAAATTACAGCCCTCATGAACATGAGAGCTATTCAAAAAGTGCCACAACAGGAACAAGGACAAGGATTTTACTCAAGACTTTTCTTGGTCCCCAGAAAGGACAAAGCCTGGAGACCCATACTGGACCTAGCTACTCTAAATACTTACCTGGATGTTCCGAAATTCAAAATGTTGACACTACAGCAACTTCTTCCCATGCTAGGCAAGAAGGCTTGGCTTGTTACTTTGGACCTCAAAGAGGCATACCTGCATGTCCCAATCAGACAAAATTGCAAAAGATACCTCAGATTCATAGCTGGCACAATGCATTACCAATTCTCTGCACTGCCCTTTGGCTTATCTACTGCGCCCAGGGTCTTCACAAAATGCCTGGCACCAGTAATTGCATTTTGCAGACAAAAAGGAATTCAAATATATCCCTACTTTGGCCAACTGCCATATTCAAGCAGAGAGCAAGGACATTCTTCTAAAGCATCTGGCGTTTGTAAAAAGATTGCAAATTTGCCTAGGGTACACAGTAAACGAAAAGAAGTCAAAACTAGTGCCCTCACAAGATATAATATTCCCGGGTGCCAGCTTAAATACAATGGCCCAGATGGCTTATCTCACGCCAGACAAACAAAGACAACTGACTCAGTACTTTCAAGTGATGGCAACAAAAACCCAACTCCCTGCAAGAAAAATTCTGCAGGTCTTGGGGTTCATGGCATCCTGCATACTACTAATACCATATGCCAGACTGCATATGAGGAAATTACAACGGTACCTAAAAAGTGTTTGGACTCAACACTGTCACAGTTTGGAAACAGTAGTACCACTTATTCCCTGCCAACAACAGGAGTTTCTATGGTGGGCACAGGCATGTCACCACAACAAGGGACAGCCTTTCACTTTACCCACAGCCAGGCAGACACTAACAACAGATGCTTCGGATTATGCCTGGGGAGCACACATGGCAGGAAAATGCATTCAGGGCAAGTGGGCCGCAGACCAAATGCATCTTCACATCAATTAAAAAGAGATGTTAGCTGTACAAAATGCCCTAACAGCTTTCAAGGACCTTCTGCAGCCAGGACAACTATTACTAAAGACGGACAACACCACAGTTATGTGGTACATAAGAGGGCACTCATTCCTATCCCTTCTGCAGACAAGCCATGACTTTGTGGAACACAACACTGACCTATCAAGTTCATCTGCAAGCACAATTCCTGCCAGGAAAGAAAAATACTCTGGAAGACAACTTAAGCAGAAACATCATGGATCCTCACGAGTGGAAATTAAATTCAGAAGTATTCAGCATGATAACACAAAAATGGGGGTGCCCAGACATAGGTCTTTTTGCCTCCCCTCTGAACTGCCAACTACAGAAATTCTGCACAAGGACTTACCACACACAAGCATGAAAAGTGGATGCTCACTCGTTCAGCTGGAAAACCCTAAAAGTTTATGCCTTCCTACCACTGCCTCTCCTTTCAAAGGTACTCCTAAAAGCCAGACAAGAAAGGCCAAAAATTATCCTGATTGCCCCAGACTAGCCACGCCAGCACTGGTACCCAATCTTAAAGAACTTGGCTCAAGGCCCAGCATGGATTTTACCTCAAATTCCTCATCTTCTGACTCAACAAAACAATCAGATCCTGCACAGCCAACTCAAAATCTTAAACCTGGCTGCATGGCAGATTACTTAGCCAAGCAGCCAACACCTCTCTCTAAAGCTGTTATGGATGTCATTTTGGAGGCCAGGAGGCCCAGCACCAGGAAATCTATTCAGAAAAGTGGAAGAGATTCTGCGCCTGGAACCAGGCTCAAAGCTTTAACCCTCTTGTTCCAAATATTCCACAGATATTACAATATTTAACTGAGATGCTGGGCAAAGGCCTATCCTTTTCATCCATTAAGATCCACGCCTCTGCCATCTCAGGTCATTACAACACGGATCCTCCTATTTTCTGTCATCCATTATTGAAACAGTACCTCAGTGGGACTAAAAACATAAGACCGCCCCGGAGAGCACCAACATCAACTTTTGGGACCTTAACTTTGTCTTGGAAAAACTAACTTTACCTCCTTTTGAGCCAGCCAGTTCAGCAGAATTAAAATATGTGTCATGGAGAACTGCTCTGCTTCTGGCAATAACCTCAGCACGAAGAGTCTCAGAGTTACAGGCACTAATGGCAGTGGAACCTTTCATCATTTTTCATCAGGACAGGGTTTCTTTAAGAACAAACCCTACATTTATGCCACAGGTGGTATCCAGTGTGGCTCTTAACCAAACTATTCACTTGCCAGCATTTTATCCAAATCCCCAGAATAAAGGGGAGAGACTTCTGCACTCACTGGACATGCACAGGCAGTTAGGCTTCTACTTGGACAAAACAAAAGCTTTTAGGAAAACTGAACAATTGTTTGTAGCATATGCTGCAGGATCACAGGGAAAGGCTATTTCAAAGCAGACCATTTCAAAGTGGATAGGACACTGTATCCATTTCTGCTACACACAGCATGGAAAAACTGTACCTAGCAACATTAGGCCACATTCCACCAGGGCAACAGCCACTTCAACTGCCTACCTTAGAGGAGTACCTATCAAGGATATTTTGGAAGCTGCAACTTGGAGTTCAGTGCACACCTTTACCAAGCATTACCACTTGCCTCTTTACTCTAAATCCAGAGCTGGCTTTGCCACTGCAGTTCTGCAGGGCCTCATAGCCACCCCGAATCCTTTATAGACCCAGCCACCTAACCTCAGCTTTGGGATTCAACCCAAGTGTAATGACTGCAGCAATGAAACTCGATGAACATAGTACAGTTTTGTACCTACCATAAATGTAGATGTTCGAGTGTATTCACTGCTGCAGTCCAGGTTACCCTCCCTCCATCCCCACTTCTTAGCTGGGACTTATCTATACCTTTCTACCTTGTACAACCTATGTGGTGTATTTTCTTGTAACTGAAGGTATTTCTTTTTTATTTTTTATGTATGTTTTATTAGCAATATGTATTGCCTACCTATTTGGGGGCACCTGACATTTGGGGCAAGAAAAACTGAAGAAAATGGCATCGGCTGCATCTTCTATACCCCTGGTGCACTGACGTCAGGGAAGAAGCGACAGCAACCGATGCCGGACCAAGACTTTGGAACTCTGGCCGACTGCGGGGACCACCTGACGGCAGGATAACCCAAGTGTAATGACTGCAGCAGTGAATACACTCGAACATCTACATTTATGGTAGGTACAAAACTGTACTTTTTTTTATTTCAGAATGCTTTTGGTTCCCAGAAAGGAGGACACTTGAAGACCAATTCTGGATCTTTCCCAGCTCAACGAAAAAAATACTGAAACGCGAACAAACTAAACTAAAAAAAAAAAAAAAAAGTACGCTAGCTACTCACTTTCTATTTTATTAAAACAAACAAGTCATAAACGTGAAATGCTTTTCGTTTAGTTAGTTAACCAGACTTCTTCAGATCTTTCCCAGCTCATCACCTATCTCAGTTCCTTCCTTTTGAATGTTGTCCCTTTAGACTCTATTTCTCCTTCTGCCCCAGGCCTTACTTGGCTCTCTCATTCTCAAAGATCCCTATTTTATATCCCCATCAACCCTTGTTTCAGGAAATGTTTACATTTCCCTGTTTCTTCTTTGCATTTTCAGTTCTCTGTTTTGCCTTTTGACATTTGTACTGCCCCTAGGGTATTCACCAAATGCCTAAATCTGTCATTGCCTTTTGCAGGATAAGAGGAGTTCAGATTTTTCCCTATTTGGACAATCTGCTCATTCAAGCTTCTTTCCCCAATGCTGTGCTTTAAGATCTCCATCATCATCATCATCATCATCATCATCAACATCAGCCCCCTTTTTCCCATTTTCTACATGAGATCAGGGTATCATGTTAACTGTCACCATCTCTCTCAATTCAGTGCCACACACCTGCCTTCTTCAACACTCATGCCTGACTGTCACAGATCTTCTTTCACACAATCCATCCACCTCTTTGCTGAATGTCATTGTTTCCTCTTACCTTTTTCCTGTCTGTTCCAAATCTTCTTTACCAGCTTGTCTTCTGCTTTTCTGCACATGTCTGAATCACCGTAATCTGTTCTGTTTGATCTTTTCTGCAATTGGAGCTACTTTGACTTCTGCTCTTGTGTCTTCATTTCTTTTTCTGTCCCACAGTGTGCATCCTACCACCCTTCTTAGGCACTTCATTTCCTTCACCTCTAGCTTCTTCATCTGCTTTGCCTTTACTGGCCAGGTTTCTGTACCATAGAGTAGTACTGGTCGCACCACTGTGTTGTACACCTTACGTTTCAGATTCTTTGGCATTCGTCTGTCATAGACTACACCTGAGACTCTATGCCAGTTGGCTGCAGCCCCTCTGAATCTAGCGTTGACCTCTTCATTCAGACTTCCCTTCTCCTCAACCACCCCGCTCAGTTACTTGAAACTATTTACCTGTTCCACTATCTTCCCTTCTATCTCAATTCTGAGCTTCTTCTGATTTCCCCAATTTGCTGTCATTACCACTGTCTTATCTGTGCTTAGTTTCATTCCATGTGCCTTCAGTTGTGCATTCCATTTCCCTATCCTTTGCTGAAGTTTTTGCTCAGAGTCTGCTTGTAATGCCACATCATCTGCCTATAGTAACTTTGTTGATGTGTTCCTCCTGTTTGCTAATGTAGTCCATCACCAGTTTGAACAGCAGTGGACTCCGAACTGAACCCTGGTGTACACCCACTCCCACTGGGAACTCCTCTGGGAGGCCAAACACTGCTCATACTTGAGTCATTGGGTCCTTGTAGATAGTCTGCACTAATTGTACCAATTTTTCTGGGACTTCAAACCACAGTAGCAATGCTCAGATCAGCTTTCTTGTGACCTTGGTCATATGCTTTCTCCAAGATTAGGAATGCGCAGTTAGACTCTTTCCTCATCTCTAACTTCTTTTCAGCTATCTATCTCACTGCAAACATTGAGTCAGTTGTGCTGCATCCTGATGTGAATCTGAACTGCTCATCTCCCATCTTACATTCTACCACTCTGTGTATCGGTTTGTCACTCACCCTCTCCAGAACTTTCATGCAATGTGACAGGAGATTGATGCCTCTGTACTGCCCACAGTTGTGTATGTCCCCTTTGTTAAGCTCTCCAGTTTACTATTGTCCTGTTCCAAAGTCTGTGGTGTACCATACGCCTCCAGAAATCAACTCCGATGCCTTCTCAGGATCATATTTTCCTTGGTTGCAGGCTTCAGACCATCCCCATGCTGGCATCTCTACCTGCCCTGAAAGCCTTGCCTCTTACTACCTTTTTCCATTCTCTTCTTCCTCTGGCTTCACTCAAGTTTAGGGAACTTCTCAAGGTCCTGAAGTTCATGGCTTCCACCATTCCCATGCTCCATCTAGCCAGGCTCTACATGAGGGAAACTTCAGTGGTACCTCAAATCATTGTGGTTTCAACATTTCCACCCCCAGGAATTCCTGGTATCATTCCTTCCCTGTCTTAAGCTCAGGCTTCAGTGATGGATTCATCAACTTTCTCTCAACCCGGAGCTTCCTTTCCAGGCAGCAATCCCATCTCAAGAGTTCTTTACTGATGCCTCAGATAGAGGACAGCAGCCTCCTTCAGCTGTTAAGGGTCTCTGGCCTCTTCGTCAGTGGTGCAAATTCTTGTCTTCTTTCCAGACTAGTTCTTCAGGTTTAGGATCTAGCTGTTCAGTGTTAAGTGACTCTTCGGGCAGTTTACATTCCCTCTGAGCCCAGTGTAGTAGCAGACCCTTTGAGCTCATGAATGGATGCTTCCCAGAGATATGTTCCCAGACATTGTCCGTCAGTGAGGTATTCCTCAGGTTGAACTTTTTGTCTCCCCTCTGAATAGACAAATTCCTCTGTTCTGTTCCGGAGTCCCAAGTCCTCTGGTTTGGAAAGTGGACCTGTCTTTTCTTTGGAAGAGTATGTTTCTGTATGCCTTTCTTCCCACCCTTCCTCTCTTACCACAAGTCTTACACAAGATCAGGCAGGACTCCCCTCAGAAATTTGCTAGTGACTCCCTTTTGGCCAGACATCATTGGTTCCTTCTTCTTTCTCACTTGGCCAGGGACCTCACCAGGTGGATCTTCTCACACAAGACAAGGGATGCCTTATCCATTCTAGCTTGTCCACTCTTCAGCTGGCGCTGTGGGTGATAGGGTTTTGATCCCTTTTAGGCAGGAAACCCACTACCAGGAAATCATATATGTCCAAATGGGAAAGATTGCCTCTCTTGCCATCAGAATCCCCCATCTCTGGAGTTTCATCTGGTTCTCTCTTATTTATGTGATCTGCTCCATGCTAGGTAAGCATATTATTCAGTTAAATCTCACCTGTCAGCATTGTCTTTTTGTCTGCCCTTGACTCATTCTCTGGCCTCTAGATTCGGGGTCAAGCAACTTCTTTAGGGTGTCTTTCATAACAGGCCTTCAGGATACTTATTACTCCTTCCTGGCACCTCCAGTTTATACTGACTCAGGCTCCTTTTGAGCCGGCTTCTTTAGCTCCTTACAGCATTGTACTTGGAAGACTGTTCTTCTTGTGGCTGTCACTTCAGCCAAGAAATTGTTTGAATTTCAGGCTCTCATGGCTGTTGCCTTAGTTTTCCCAAAGAGACAGGGTGTCTTTTTATTAATCCTTCTTTTATACCCAAGGTGGTCAATGAGTTGTCTTATAATCAGTCTGATGTTCATCGTGCATACAGCTGCAGTCATAACAGATGGGTTTTCCTGCCGTCAGGCGGGTCCTCGGTCGGCAGAATTCCAAAGTCTAGGTCCGGCGTCGGATGTCGTCGCTTCTTCCCTGATGTCAGTGCGACAGGGGTATAAAAGAACCAGCCAACGCCATTTTCTTCAGTCTTTCTTGCCGCACGGTGCCCGAAGCAGAAGCAGTTCGCAAGTGCCGGTCGGCCAGCTCCTGAGATTACGAATATTTTTCAACCGAAGTCTTCTTGAAAGCTAAGTCCCCCGTTGGGGAAACTTTTCTTGCCTCAGACCGATGTCAGACAAAGTTAATAATTGCATTTTATGTGGGAAGCAAATACCGCATAAGGATTTTCATTCCCTCTGCATTCCTTGCTTAGGCCCAGACCGCAACGTCTTGGCCTGTCGTTTTTGTGCTACATTCAACAGACGCACTAGTAAGCGTCGGGCGGAGTTCGCCCAACACTTTTTTGGCAAAAAGTTTAATTACATTATGTCGTCGGATACTCCGACTCCAGTTTTGAGTAAAAGACGCAAAGATAAAGACCGACATACGAGGTCCGTGACTTCTACTGACACCACGCCAAAGCCTACTACAGGTGGTCCAGTTCTCAGCGAGGCGCCTACGCAGCCCCTGACTACCGATGACACTTCATTGGCGGTGTCTTCTGTGCCCAAGGTCGCAGGCCCTTCGGCCCACACCCCGACTACAGATACCGAAGCCACTCTTGGCTGTGAAACTCAGTGTTTAGACAGGCCTGCCACCTCTCAAGGTGTTTTCAGGCCTTCTTCTTCTTTTTCCATCAAGGCTTTCACTAAGTCTAAAGCAGCCATGCATACTAAAAGACAAGCTCCACAGGGCACCTCTCAAGGCCCCATGCCTAAAAAGCAGATGCTCAAAATGGCTGAGGATTTGATTACTCTTATCAGGGGTTCTCACCCCCCCCCCCCCCCGGACAGAAGGCCCAGAGTGGAGGAAGAATCCCCTTCCTCGGACCAGGCCTCCATTATTTCAGAACATTCTGAAGACCAGGAACATTCATACTCCCCTTTTGAAGATTCTGATGCAGAGGAGTCCATTCCCTCTGTCTCCCCCCCTGAGGATTACTCTTTTGGGGAAACCTTACATACCTTGAGGGAACACTTCCACTGGGAAGGCCAAGAGTACTCAGACTCCAAGAAAAGGCTTAGGGATTTCCTCTTGCTCCCTCAGCACAGGCCTCTGGCTATACCTCCTGTCTTAGACATACTAGATGATGTGTATTTGGAGGCCTGCCTTAACCCAGATTCTTTACCTCCAGCTCCAGTCAAGCCTGACAGGTATTACCGGGTTCCTGATTCACACCAATTCCTATACAAAAGCCATGCGGCTGACCCAGAAACTATTTCACAGGGTCCCAAGGGAATTAAGGCCTCCACTGCTAAAAATCCATTACCTTCAGAGAGAGATTCCAGAGCTTTAGAAAGGTGGGGGAAAAAGGTATACACCTTGGCCACCTTAACAATGAGGGCATTAAACTGTCAGTTCCATATGTTAAAGTACCAACAGTTTCTGTTATCACAGTTGAAAAGCAAAATGTCACAACCTGAACAACCAGACTTGAAGGAGTTGCAGGATTTGTTACACAGTGCAGAGCAAGTGGGTAAACATACCTTGCAATGTGGTTTTGATGCTTTAGAGGCCTCATGTAGAGCTGCTGTTACAGGATCAGTCATACGTAGACATGCTTGGCTCAAAGAGCAAACCTTACCAGATCATGTCAAAGCTAAATTACTAGATGCACCTCTTCAAAAAGATGTATTGTTTGGTGTTAAAGCTGAGGAGGTATTAAAGAAAATGGAGGAAAAGGCAAAATCAATGCAAACAGTGAAAGATTTCCTACAGGTACAACCTCCACGTTTCAGTAGAAATTGGCCTTCAAAAAATTGGTCTTTTCCAGCCACGGACAGACCCCAAAGAGGTAGATACAGGCGCCCGAGGGGTAGAGGGCAATCTCAAGGATCGTTTAGAGGCAGACAATGGCAAGCACCTACACAAAGAGGTGGTGAGGATAGTTCACAGCCATTCAGAAAGCAGAACCAATGACTTTTCCCTTTGCATGCCAAGCAAGGCTCAAATGGCAGCACCTTTAGGCAGAAAACTGGCATTATTTTCGAAAAATTGGCATATTGTCACAAAAGACAAATGGATCCTGGACATTATAGACAGAGGCTACAGATTCCACTTTCACACCGTTCCAAAAATGAGAGGCATGCCAAACCTGCCACACAATCAAAGGGCAGAGGCACAAAAACAAATTTCAGATCTCATGGACATGAAAGCTATTCAAGAGGTACCTGCACAAGAACAGGGTCAAGGTTTTTATTCCAGACTATTCCTGGTACCAAGGAAGGACAAAGATTGGAGACCTATTTTGGACCTATCCGTCCTAAACACATTTTTACTCGTGCCAAAATTCAAGATGCTCACATTACAGCAGCTTCTTCCCATGCTGGGCAAGGAGTCTTGACTGGTAACATTGGACCTCAAGGAGGCATACCTGCATGTCCCAATCAGACAGGATTGCAGAAGATACCTCAGATTTCTTGCAGGTTCAACCCATTATCAATTCTCTGCATTGCCCTGTGGCTTATCTACTGCGCCCAGAGTGTTCACGAAATGCCTGGCATCAGTAATTGCCTACTGCAGACTTCAAGGGATACAAATATACCCATATTTGGATGACTGCCTGATCCAAGCGGACAGCAAGCACATACTTCTGAAACATCTGGCATTTGTAATAATGTTGTTGAATTCTCTGGGATACACAGTCAACAAAAAGAAATCAAGGCTAATACCCTCTCAAACAATAATTTTCCTGGGTGCCAGCTTGAATACAAATACCCAGATGGCCTACCTTACGCCAGAGAAACAAGGGCAACTAACTCAATACTTCAGAAAACTGGCAACTTTCACCAGGCTGACTGCAAGGAAATCCTGCAGGCTCTGGGATTCATGGCATCTTGCATCCTACTAATCCCATGTGCAAAGCTGCATATGAGGAAACTTCAATGGTACCTAAAAAACCTATGGTCTCAACACAGCCACAGTTTGGAAACAATAATACCACTGATTCCATGTCTTCAAAAGGAATTTCTGTGGTGGGCTCAAGCATGCCAAAGAAACACAGGTCTCCCATTCTGCAAGCCTCAAGCAAATCAAGTCATCACAACAGACGCCTCGGACTACGCCTGGGGGGGGCGCACATGCATTCAGGGCAAATGGTCCCAAAAAGAAAAGCACCTACACATCAATCAAAAGGAAATGCTAGCAGTAATAAATGCTATTATAGCTTTCAAAGACCTACTGCATCCAGGCCAGCTATTGATAAGGACAGACAACACCACAGTAATGTGGTACATAAACAAACAGGGAGGAACCCATTCATACCCCCTATGCAGGCTAGCCATGTCTCTTTGGAACATGGCTCTGGAATTACAAATCGAACTTCAAGCACAGTACCTGCCAGGCAAGGAAAACACGCTTGCAGACAACCTAAGCAGAAATATGACAGATCCACATGAATGGAAGTTGCATCCTCAAGTTTTTACAAAGATAATTCAAGCATGGGGAAGGCCAGACATAGATCTCTTTGCCTCCCACAGAAATCACCAATTGGCAAAATTCTGCTCAAGGACCTTTCATCCACAGGCCTGGAAAGTGGACGCACTCTCTTTCAGTTGGACAACAACGACAGTTTATGCCTTTCCACCTCTTCTTCTGCTGCCCAAAGTTCTATTAAAAACCAGAGCAGACAGACCAAAGATGATTCTCATTGCTCCAGACTGGCCAAGACAACACTGGTATCCGCTCCTGAGGAGCCTGATGCATTCCCCACCATGGATCCTGCCTCTAATGCCTCTTCTACTGACTCAGCACAACTTCAAAACTCTTCACAGTCAGCTGAAAACACTCAGTCTAGCCGCATGGAAGATTCCTTAAATTCACAACAGACCCTACTCTCCAAGTAGGTGCAGGATGTCATTTTGGAGGCCAGAAGGCCTTCTACTAGAAAAGCCTATTCCGCAAAATGGAAACGGTTTTGTGCCTGGAATGAGAAAAAGGGTCAGAATCCTGGAATATTGAATTTACCTCAAATATTGCAGTACCTAGCTGAGATGCTAAGCAGTTCTTCTCCATCAAAATCCATGCCTCAGCCATTTCTGCAGAATACAACACTGATCCTCCTTTATTCTCTCACCCCCTCTTAAGACACTTCCTCAGAGGGGCTAAGAATATAAAACCCCCAAGGAAACAACCAGTACCTGCTTGGGGCCTCAATTTCATTCTGGAAAAACTGACCTTGCCTCCTTTTGAGCCAGCTGCTTCAACAGAACTGCAATATTTGTCCTGGAAAACAGCCTTCCTTCTGACTATCACCTCAGCTCGCAGGGTTTCGGAACTACAAGCCCTCATGGCTGTGCAGCCTTTCATCATTTTCCATCAGGACAGAGTTTCCTTACGAACCAATCCTTCCTTTATGCCAAAGGTAGTATCCAGGGTAGCCTTGAATCAGGCTATCCACTTACCTACCTTTTACCCTAATCCTCAAAACAAAGGGGAGAGACCACTACATTCCTTGGACATTCACAGACAGCTACGTTACTATTTGGACAGAACAAAGCCTTTCAGAAAATCAGAGCAACTCTTTGTGTCCTATGCTACAGGAGCTCAAGGGAAGCCTATCTCCAAACAGACTATCTCAAAATGGATAGCCCACTGCATACGCTTTTGTTACTCTTTTCATGGTAAAACTGTACCTGCAGGCATCAGATCTCACTCCACAAGGGCCACAGCTACCTCTGCAGCTTTCCTCAGGGGGGTTCCTACCAAAGATATTTTGGAAGCAGCCACTTGGAGTTCTGTACATACTTTCTCCAAGCACTATCACCTACTATTATACTCCAAATCTAGAGCAGGCTTTGCCACTGCAGTCTTGCAGGGCATCCTGGCTCCTCCTAGTTCCACCTAGTGCCTACCACCCCTTTTTTAGCTTTGGTATTCTACCCATCTGTTATGACTGCAGCTGTATGCATGATGAACATAGTACAGTTTTGTACCTACCATAAATGTAGATGTTCGAGTGCTAATACAGCTGCAGTTCAGGTTTCCCTCCCTCCTTCCCCTCTTGGGACAGGCCTAATGGCTAACACCTCCTCTTACATCCTGATTGGGGTATTCTTTTATGGTGTATTTGCTTGCAACTACTGTTTTTTGATTATATTGCATTGCATTATTACATAAATTTATGTATTGCCTTCCTTCTGGGGGCACCTGACATCTGGGGCAAGAAAAACTGAAGAAAATGGCGTCGGCTGGTTAATTTATACCCCTGTCACACTGACGTCAGGGAAGAAGCGACGACATCCGACGCCGGACCTAGACTTTGGAATTCGGCCGACCGAGGACCCGCCTGATGGCAGGAAAACCCATCTGTTATGACTGCAGCTGTATTAGCACTCGAACATCTACATTTATGGTAGGTACAAAACTGTACTTTCTTCTGCATTCCTTTTTTTCCTTCTCTGCAGTCTGCCAGTTAGAAGGTTCTTTACACTTTGGATTCGCTTGGACAGCTCAGATATTATTTGGATAAAACTAAAGTTATTCGCAAATCTGAGCAGCTTTTTTTTTCCTTTCATCCTAGGTTTTTGGGTTTGGCTGTTTCTAAGCAAACCATATCTTCCTGGATTTCTGTGGTAATTTCTTTTTGTTCTTTTCATGATAAATGTCTTTCTTCATCAGTAAAGGCTCATTCTACTAGGGTTGTTGCCACCTTTGGTGCTTTTTTCATTGGACTTGATGCCAGTTCCTTCCTTGAGGCTGCACTAAGCATTACAAATTGGATGTTATTTCCGGGGCCAGAACTAGCTTTGCCAGGGCTATCCTACATTGGTTTCTGGGGGGCTCTTCTGTGCTCTCCTAGTCTTAGGCTTCTTTCTGAGCTTTTGTACTGTCCCTTAGGTTATGAATACTGCAACAGTGATATGAAAGGACATAGTAACAGTTGTGGAAACCTTACACAGCAGTCAATGTCCTTCTCTTCACTGTTGCAGTATTCACTCCCTCCCTCCTGCCACCTCTGCTGTAGCCTGTTTTTTCTTAGCCTCCTGGCTGAGGGTCTCTTCTTCTTTTTCTCTTTATGGATATAGATGTTTTTCCTTGTCCCTATGGACATTATTTTCCTCCTGGGACTTTTCCACTTCTGAGTGTATGCATCTGTATGTCACCTTTATGCCCTACACCTTGTGCGGGAATGATATTTCCAGGGCCAGAGCTTGCTTTGTCAGAGCTATCCTGCATGGATTTCTAGAGGGCCCTTCCATGATGTCCCCCTTCCAGGCTTCCTGTTGAGCTTTTGTATTCTCCCTTAGGTTATAAATATTCAACTCTCCACCCTTCTTTCCCCTCTCCTTATCCCTTGGGAGTGACCTGATGAGGTATATGAGAACCATTGTTCCCAGTTTCACTGTTTCTATCCTGTTTTCTAGTTTCTATAGTCTTTGTTTTAAGTACTTATGCCTTCTGGCATGTTTAGCAGCAGCAAACTCATTCTGAGGTAGTCCGTCAAGTTAGGGGCATTATAAGTAAAGGGAAGAGCTCAGGAGTAGGATCTAAGAATCTAAAGTGATTGGCTGAGTCTTATCCAAGGATCACATCCAAGACGCATACGTTGAGGAAGAATGAAAATGGACAACACAGATACATAGTTGTGGTGAGTACGTAGCTTAAATATATACTTCTCTTCACTGTTGCAGTATTTGTCCTGCCCCCCTCAGCTCCAGCCTGTTCTTTTTCACCCCCCCCCCCGCTCCAGCCTGCTCTTTTTCACCCCCCCCCCCCGATGGGTTCTGAAAATCATTCATCAGGGTTACAGATGGCAGTGGGAGGAAACTCCTCCTTTCCAGGGGGTCATTCTTCATCCTACAGATCAGACTGTTTTGGTTCCTCCTCTTCTTCACATGTTGTCTCAAGAAGTGATAGAACTAGTTCCTCCTTCCCAGGTGAGGAAGGCGTTTTGTTCAAAGAGATTTCTAGTCTCAAAGAAAGAAAATGCTTGGAAACCAGTTCTGGATCTTTGTTTCCTAAACCTGTTCGTGATAGTGCCCAAATTCAAAATTATATCAGTTTACAACCTGTTGTCTCTTCTTCCTTTTCAAGTTTCCGGGTAATACTAGACTTAAAAGATGCGTGTCATGACATTTCTCTTCATCCAAAGGTAAGGAGTTTTTTAAGGTTGTGTGTGCCTGAATCTTGTTATGTTATCGGTTCTCTGCCTTACCCTTCAGACTATCCACTGCATCAAGAGTGTTTACAAAGTGTCTAGCTCCAGTTCTAGATCATTTCAGGATATATGGTATCCAAATTTTTCTGTATTTAGATGACTTGCTTATCTTTTTAGAGTTTTTTTTTCAAAATGTCAGGAATCTGTCTCTTGGGTGAGAGTTCTCTTGCAGAAGCTGAGATTCCAAGAGAACATTCAGAAGTCTTTCTTGACCCCCTCACACACGATTGTGTTCCTGATGTGTCAACTAGGCACCTCAGTTCAGAGAGCTTTTTTTCAACAGGGAAAAAAAACAGATTTTTATTTATATCTATTTCTAAGTTTTTCCACTCAGTCTTTAGTCACTGTGAGGTAATATCTCATGATTTTGGGTTTTAAGGCATCTATGATTCTTATAATACCCCTGGCAAGACTCCACATGAGAAAGATACAGTGGTATCTAAAATTTCTTTGGTCCCAGCATCAACACCCTTTATCTTTTCAAATCCCAGTGCTTGGATTTTTCAGAAGAGAAATCATTTGGTGAACACAACAGATTTCCTTAAATCAAGGTCTCCTCCTTTCTCTCCTTGCTCCAAAGCAGTCAGTCACCACAGATGCTTCAGACTTTGTTTAGGAAGCTGTTTCAAGAGAGACAAAAGTACAAGGGATGTGGGACACCAAGGACAGACACAAGCACATAAATATCAAGGAGATGCTTGTGAACCTTCTTTGGCCCCCGAGACCTCTTCAAGTGGTTGCAGCAATACCACCCTGATGTGATATATCAACAAACAAAAGGGAACCAGGTCATACCCCCTTTGCAGAATAGCCATGTTAGTTTGGGATATAGCTTCACAGCACATTCTCTCTCTCTCTATAGGCATCCTACATTCCATGAGAGCAAAATTGTGTGGCAGACAAACTGAGCAGGAGCAGGCAGACCCTCACAAATGGAAACTAAAAACAAGGGTCTACCAAGGTTTGATATATCTGTGGGGAATTCCTCACGTAGACCTCTTTGCCCCTCTCTGAACAATCACCTGGTAAAATTCTGTTCCAGGACTGCATGCATGAAGGCCTGGAAGACTTACACCTTTTCTTTGGACAGGAATGTTCCTGTATGCCTTTCCACCCTTTCCATTAACATCCTGGGTACTTCTGAAGATTGAGAAGGCATCTTCCAAGATCATTGTGGTGACTCCCTTCTGGCCCAGGCAACCATAGTTCTCCCTTCTTTTGGAAATTGCCAGGAGTCAGTTACCACAAGCTTCCTCACAGAATGGGCCCACTTACACAAGAACAGGGATGTTTGATATACCCTGACATCAGTCATCTTCAGTTTACTTCTTGGATGATAGGGTCTTAATTCCTTTTAGGCACCTGTTTTCTGACGACGTGCAGCAAGTACTAATGGAGGCAAGAAAGCCTGCAACTAGAAAATCACATACTAGCAAAAAGAAAAAAAATTTTTTAGTTGGTGCCAACAGCACAACTAGCATCTATTATCTGGTTTTACAGTAGTTGTATGAGTTACTATCCTATGGCCTTTCTTATTCCGCTGTCAAGCTTCATTTATCAGCGGATTTTAGCATGTCTGCCCATGGATCCCCCTCTTTCAAGGCAGCCGCATGTCACAATACTCTCGATGAGGGTTTTGAATAACAGGCCTCTGAATAAACTGGTGGCCCATCTTTGAGGTCTTAATTTTGTGTTAGAGAGACCAACACTTGCTTCAGTTGAACCCATTAGCCTTGCTGACTTGAAGTTCTTAACATGGAAAGCAGTTTTATTGATTGCTCTGTCATTTGCAAGAAGGGTATCTAGGTTGCAGGGTCTTATGGTCAATCAACAAGCAAAAAACATGGAAGGTGCAAAACAAGTTACTTTAAACAAACACAAGGCACCTCGGACCCAGAAGGCAGATTCCAAACAGTTTAATAACACGATGCAGAATTTGTAGATTCCGAACAGTTTAATCACACAATGCCCTACTTCATTTTCCACAAGGACAGGGTTCCTTTAAGAAGTAATCCATCTTTTATGCCTAAAGTGGTATCCAAGTTTACTGTAAGTCAAACTATCTATCTCCCCATTTTCTTTTCTGAACCTAAAAATGAGGGAGAAAGGATACTCCATACCTTGGATGTTCACAGACAACTTTGGTACTATCTTGACAGAACTAAATCTTTCAGATCATCAGATCAGTTGTTCATTTCTTGTGAAGGTAAGAAGATGGGAAAACTGGTGTCAAAACAGACCATTTCCAATGGTTGTTTAAGGCTATAACCTTTTGTTATACTCTAAAAAAAACAAATCTGTTCAAGGCAGGGTCAAGGCCCCACTCTACATGAACCTTGGCTTCTTCTGTCTTTGGATTCTAGAAGCTGCTACTTGGTCTTGTGTACATACATTTACAAAGCACTATAAGCTAGATTCCCACTCTAGGTCTAGATCATGCTTTGATAGGGCCATTCTCCAGGGGCCCCTGGACCCTTCTCCTTTTATCTCCGAAATATAGTTATCTATTGTAATCTGCCCATATAGTTAAGGCTACTGCAGCAGTGATCAATATGAAGAACATAGTACAGTTGTGCAAGTTGAACTTACCATAACAGTAGATGTTGGAATGATATCTGCTGCATTAGCCACTCCCTTCATCCACCCCCCTTGTTTTTTGGTGTGTTTTTTTATGCCAAGGTGTGGAATTTTATCTTTTGTTATTCCTAGCCTTGTCTTTTTAGAGCTCAGCCTCCCTGTCTTTGCTGGTATGAAAGCTGTGAAAGGCTTGCACCCAAACTTGTCTCTTAGTCAGCTCAGCTGGAGCAATGTGACAGTTTTGGTGCATGGAAAATGCCCTGAAGCTTTTTGAAGCTGGCCAACTGTTATATCCTTGGTAAGATGTAACTTATATAGCTAGGGCTACTGCAGTGGCGAGCATTCAGCCTTCTACTGTTTTGGTAAGATCAACTTGCACAACTGTACTGTCTTGCTAAAAATATGTCCCATAGCAGTTTTGGTCAGTCTAGGATGGAGATGAGAGATAAATGTTTCCCAAAGTGACACTGTAGCCTCCTCAATGTTCCCCTTATTAGTACATATTTCCCTCCTTTGTCTATCTTTTTGTCTTTAATCTCTATGTGGAAGTCCTGTTCAGGTAAAAATTACAACTCCTATCTTTCTTCCATTGCCCCCACTGAAAATCCTTAGTAGTGTGTTCTTTGTATTTGCCAATTACTAAATTACTTAAATGAATCTCATACATTGATATTACATTTGACTCACTTCTCCAATTGTAATGTACTTTTATTTTATTTTCCTCTTTCACTAAGCCATTCACATTCCATGTTAGTACTTTTAGCATCTTTTGTTGCTTCAAAATTAATGTCCCTTCCTCCCTGCCTTACAATCACCTACCAGTGCCTCTCACCCATAATACCTGCCTTACCCACTCCTTTCTTATCATGTTTACTTCCCATGCGTGTTTCCAATGTGAACTGTATAGGCAACAGTAGTAATTATATATTACACCAATACCATTATCCAAAAACCTAAACCTCGATAAGACAACTAGGTACAGTGGCCCATCTTCTGATTTCATCACTAGTTTTTGTAGTAACATCTATGCAGTGTGCACCCTTCTCTAATCAGCTATGTACTGTAAGCACTCCAAGCTGCATTTAATTTTTTGGTTCTTCATTTTAGATCTTTATTTCCTAGACCTCTATGTTCCCCCCTGAATAGTTTTCAGTGTGATGTCCCCCCCTCCATGGTAGCCATAACTTACTTTTAGAGTTTTATCTGTAATCAAGAAGCTAATTTAAAACATCTAGTATGTTTCGTACAAACCCTCCCAACAGCTGCATTTACCCTTGAACCATATTCTTAATATATCCAATAATATAAAAAGTTCAAAAGAACTTCAAAGTCAGCCTATTGCTGTTGTTCCACTAATTAAATACAGGTACTCCATCAGCCCTTAAAAATGATTATACAACATTTGCTACTCTTCCTTCTTCCTTTTTCCAGTTTCAATTAAAAACATGTCTTGCCCACCTTAATTTATTTGTATTATATGTAAGCTAGAATCACATTTTGCATTTCTGACAATTGATTCATTTAACCACCGTAGCACTCTGGCCCAATCCATCCCCCACTTACCATGTCTGATTAACCTGCTGTCATATTTGTATTGCTTGTTGCGTCCGCAGTCGTCGCATTTTCCCGTTTTGCTTTTTAATAGGGCTGCTTTTGCATATGAACAATTAGCATAATCTTTGTCAGTCATCCAACGTATTCTTATACTGTTAAACATATGTAAAATGCCCTTATCTGGCCCAAAACTTACTTAATATCCAAAAGTATAGGTCTGTGGATATTTCTTTCCATGCCAGATAATGTTGGCTGTCATTCTTTTCCACAATCTACAGTATTATTGTAATTTTAAAATGCTAATCCAATTAAAACAATCCACCTCCCCACCACAACATTGAGATTCAGTAATGCCCTTCACAGTTCTCCAAATCTTGTCACGCTGGGCCTTTTTGATTAGCTTGCAGTCCACTTCAGTTTCAGCTCTTTTTACGCTACATCATCTGACAGCTCAGCGTTCTCTCTCTGCATCCTGTCACTGAGTGCTGTCTGGAGATCTTCCAAAATTTCTTTTTGACTGTCACTGTACTTCTTTCTGCCTCTCTTCAGTTCTTCTGCTGAAAATGGAAAAGGGTTTCACAGGACATCTTTCTTCTAATGCCTTGCCTTGTTGCAGTTTGTTTTTCTCTTGTTGTCTGATCTATATATTACTCCCTTGTACCCAACACTGCTTATAGCTCTCTAGTTCTGCAGCCACTGCCTCCTGATCAACAAATGACTTTGTACCCTGCAGGAAAAGACAGCAGGGTGGATCTGTTAAATCAGAGGTTAAGCTGCCTGCAAAGTTTGAAATATGTAGTGAACTGACTTCTGCTAATTCTGGTTCCCGTTGAAAAATCATGATCCACAAGCACTCTTTGTTGCCCCACTATCAGAATTATTTCCTTTTGCCGCAGTGTGCAAAGAAGCATATCCTTCAGATGATAGAACTGTACACGTTTGGAATTATTGCCTGTGACCAGATCACAGCTGGGAGAACACTCAATGCAACTTATCTTTTTTAATTTCTTCAAATTTTTTGGGTTTCTAATGCCATGGCTGGAATGGACCCCATTCCTAAATCAAAGTATGATTAAAGTTCATGAAGTTAGTATTGTTTTAATCTTTGATGTCAGCTAGAAGTGCTCTTCACAGCACCCGCAATGTGCCCAGTAATGACTCCTTCTGCAGTTTGTATGGCGTTACATGTATCTGTGACATATCTAAATATGATTGTAGATTCTTTTTTATAAGACCCATTGCTCCTACTGCTATTGGAACTGGCTGGATATCTTTCTTCCACATTGCTCTTTTCTGCCTGCAAATCTTGAGATTTTATGACTTTGCGTATCTCTGTACGCAAGGCACTGTAGTCACTGGGTGTAGCGATTTCAATAATCAGTGCTACTTTTGTCTTCTTTTCATGGACCACTATATCTATTTTTCGTCGCATCTATCTTTTGAACTGTTGGTAATGGGTGAGCCCATGTGATGTAGACTTCATTTTCTGTGATGCTTTGTGGCTCATGTTTCCAGTGTTTTTCAGCTACTTCAATATGCACAGTCCCCAATGCAACAGTATACAGTCCTTCTGCCATTAGTATGTCACAGCCAGCAACAAGGTGTGCAACTGTTTTCAATTCTGTTTTACAAAACCAAAATTTGCCTATTTATCCCACATGTTCATTGGACTTTGTAAACCAACATGTACTTAGTCCACTGTCGTGGGCTGCCATTATTAACCTTTCATCCTTTGGTTTGAATTTGCTTCTCCTTAACCATTCCTGAGCTCAATCCTGATCAACATGAATTTGTTCCAGGAGTTTTCTGTACTTGCAGCTATATTTATGCATTTTCCACATTTCTTGCTGTCTTATCTGATCCTTCACCTTATATTCTTTCTTTAGTTTTTTGGCACATTCAGTTGCTGCCTGATTTTTATCTACTTTCCTGCTTGACACAGGTATGCTTCTCCTAGACTAAGAAGGGAAGTCATCTTAGATTTATTTTCCTCATGTTTCGAAATTTTCACTATGTTTGGGTCTTGTGAGGTCAGCAGGTATGTATGCAGTCCCACAATTGCAGAGCTATGCATGTAATCACTTTCAAGGAGACCATACCTCCTTTGGAACAGGGAGTATATAATCTTGGTATGCATTGATTTTTGTAAATCATTTGATGAGCATGAAGCATTCTTCTTGTTTTCCTGTCTAATCTATCCAACACCTTTTGGGGCCAGTCAGTCACTTTAAAACTGTAAGTTGGGACAGGAAGAGCAAACTGGTTTATCGCTTGAACTTTGTTCCTAGATGTCAACTCTGTTTTCAGGATTAAAGTCTTCTAAAATATTCCTTATTGAGTTTTATTCGCATTTGTTCATGTTTTATTGTTGGTCCTTCATCAATTCCCAAATATTTCCTTTTGTATCACATTATTGTTCCAGACTGATGTTTTCTTTGTGCTGCAGCTTTCCTGCTTTAAGGGTTGCTTTTGCACATTTATCAAGACCAAATGGCATTCGTGTATCATCTGAAAAAGTTTTGACTACTTGCAGTTGTGCTTTCAGTTCCTTGTCTGATGAGCTGTACAGTTTTAAATCATCAACAAAGAGAAGATGAGAAGTCTTTACACTTTTTTTTGCTTTCTGGGAGCCAAATTACAGCCATTACCTAATTTGTTAAGCAGACAGCTTAATGGGTTAAGGGCAAGGCAAAAGAGCAGCGGTGACAGAGAGTCATCCTTGGATATCCCCCTTTGGATTTTTATCCCTGGAATAATAATGTGTCCTTTATCATGACTTAACTGCAAAGTCGTTGCCACTGTTTCATGATTGCTGTGATGTAGTTTATCAGTGTAGGGTGTGTCTCATTCATTTTTAAGTACTCTTTTATGTATGAATGTGGGATATTGTCAATTTTTTTTTGTAGTTTATCCATGCCATACTTAGATTCTTCCCCTTTTTACAGTTCTCTACTATGACTTTATTTAACAAAAAATGATCCTTTGTTCCATATCACTTTCTTTTATTACTCTTTTGTTCTATTGCCATAGTTGAATTTTCTTCTACATGACAATAAACTGTGTTGGTATCAATTCCAGTGTATAGTTTATAAGTCGTCAGAAGGCAAGTTATTGGCCTATAGTTTTTAGGGATGCTTGCAGGTTCACTCTTAAGTAGGAGCATTGTTTTTCCTGTTAGCCAGGCTGGTGTCTGTTTGGGGTGCGCATATAAATAGTTCTTACTTATGGCTAAGTCTTTGTGCAAAGATGTTAATACTTTTAGCCAGAAGTTATGTACTGCATTTGGGCCTGGGGCTTTCCAATTAGAGACTTTTCTTAACTTTGTTTCAATCTCTCTGGCCGTTACTTCATCCCATTTCATATCCTGTACATTTGAACTTCCTGTTCTTTCTTTTATTTTTTCTATCCATTTAGCATCTTTGTTATGTTGCACAGGAACTTCATAAATATTTCTCCAAAATATACCTATTTCTTCTTTTTGTGGTGGTCTTTCATTTCCTTTTACCTTGTTTACCAATTCTGTATAAAACTTTTTGGGTCATCAATAAATTGCTTATTTTGTAGTTTTCCATTATATTCATCTGTGTATCTTTTGAATATTATCTGTGCTAATATTTTTAATTTATTATTTGCGACAGTGCATGGGAAATCATGATCTCTTATAATACTGTGCATTGCTTTTATCACATCTGTCTTTCTGAGTATTTTTGTTGATCTGTTAACAATTCTGGCAGTGACACTTCTTGTCTTAATTGCTTTATAGTTTTCTCTGTTCGATATTTCCATGATGGCATTGATTTCTCCTCATCCTTTCCCTTACTATACTGTGCTCTTATGGTAAGACTTTATCTATTAATTTGGCTGCAGAGTAATGTATCCTGTTTACTTCTATTGTATGAATCTCTGTGGATAGTCCTAGTTATTGTGTTCATTTGTTTTAACTTTCTGGGTTTTATTGACCTTCTGCAATTTATTTCTTTCATTGATCTTAATATATCTATCCATCTGTATTAAATCAAGCAACTGTTTTCTTAGATCATGTTCTTCTAAACTGAGGGCACATTCTTTCTTCGCCATTTCCTGTGGGCATTCTATAGAAAGTTCCAGAGCTTCCTCCTGTGCCATGTTCTCTTCAGTTTCACCTGTGTCATTCGTTGCTCTTTTGCATGGAATCTCACTGGCCTACCACTCCATGACATTGTCTGTGTCAGAGTTGCCACAATTTCCTGTTCTTTCCCTTGCTGTATAGTTCCAACTGAACTTTGTACTGGTTTCCTATGGGAGGCTCCAAAGTATCTTCATATGTTAACTGATTTGATGCTTCCTGCTCCACTGGTTTTTCCTTAATTTGGGTGTCCATTGCTCTATCCTGTTGTATTGTTATCTGAGTTAAATTTTCTACACTAAATCCTTCACTTTGCAGGTAATTCACAACCTCAGTTTCTATTTCTTTAACATCTCCATTACTAATCATCTTTGTTAATTCTTATTTTTGTATTGTTAAATTTTCTATGTCTGGATTTCTTTGCCTATATTTCTCTTCAGATATCTTTGGTGCTGCTCTTTTTGCATTAATTAGTTTTGCTTTTGCATAAATATTGCAGCATATTAAATCTCTTTTTTCTTTCCCATGTCCATATTTGTTCTTCAGACGTCTTCTGCTCCTCTTGTTTCTCCTTCATTTGGGGACTAGTTGTTCCATCATTCTGTGATTTGACCTGTTAGACTTTCTACACTGAATCCTTCACTTTGCAAATATTGCATAACTTCAGCTTCTATGTTTTTTTAACTTCTACTTGACTAATCTTCTGATGTTCATCGTGCATACAGCTGCAGTAATCACAGATGGGTTTTCAGCCGTCAGGCGGTCCCTCGGTCAGCCGAATTCCAAAGTCTTGGTCCGGCGTCGGTTGTCGTCACTTACTCTTCTGACGTCAGGAAGGCCAGAGTATATAAGACACAGCCGACGCCATGTTCTTCAGTCTTTTTTGCCGCGCGGTGCCCGAAGCAGAAGCAGTTCGCAAGTGCCGGTTGGCCAGCTCCTGATTTACGAAAATATTTGGAACCGAAGTCTTCATTTAAAGCTAAGTACCCCCGTTGGGGAAACTTTTCTTGCCTCAGACCGATGTCAGAGAAAGTTAATAATTGTATTTCTTGTGGGAAGCAAATACCGCATAAGGATTTCCATTCCCTTTGCATACCTTGTTTGGGCCCAGACCACGACGTCTCGGGCTGTCGCTTTTGCGCTACCTTCAATAAACGCACTATCAAGCGTCGGGCGGAGTTCGCCCAACACTTTTTTGGTAGAGCTTTTGACTATAAAATGTCGTCGGACTCTCCGACTACCGTTTTATCCAAAAAACGCAAGGAAAAAGACCGACACGCGAGGCCCGCGGTCTCCACCGACACCACGCCGAAACAGGCTACACGTGGTCCGGTTCTCAGCGAGACGCCTTTGCAGTCCCTGACTACCGACGACACTCCTTTGGCGGTGTCTTCTGTACCCGAGACCGCTGGGTCATCGGCCCTTTCCCAGACTGCAACCGAAGCCCCGGCTTATGTCGAGCCTACTAATGTGGACAGATCCACCTCCACCCATGGTGTATTTAGGCCTTCATCTTCTTTTTCTATTAAGGCCTTTACTAAATCCAAAGCAGCCAGGCATCACACTAGGCCTGCTGCTCAAGGCCCATCTCCTGGACCCATGCCTAAGAAACAGATGCTTAAAATGGCTGAGGATCTAATAACTCTCATCAGAGGTTCTCAGCCCCCTCCTGACGAGAGACCCAGAGTGGAGGAAGAATCCCCCTCTTCTGATCAGGGATCCATTTTATCAGAGCATTCTGATGCAGAGGAACACTCTTACTCCCCTTTTGAGGATTCGGATGCAGAACAGTCCATTCCTTCTGTATCCCCTGAGGATTTTTCTTTGGGGAAACCTTGCACACCTTGAGGGAACACTTCCATTGGGAAGGCCAAGACTTTTCAGATTCCAAGAAAAGACTTAGGGAATTTCTTTGGTTACCTCAGCACAGACCTCTGGCTATACCCCCTGTTTTGAAGGTACTGGATGATGTCTATTCGGAGGCTTGTCTTAATCCTGATTCTCTGCCTCCTGCACCAGTAAAGCCTGATAGATATTACAGAGTACCCAGTTCTCACCAATTTCTTTACAAAGGCCATAATGCTGACCCTGAAACCATTTCACAAGGCCCTAAGGGATTAAAGGCCTCCACTGCCAAGAATCCACTTCCTGCAGAAAGGGAATCTAGATCTCTAGAAAGGTGGGGTAAGAAGGTATATACCTCGGCCACTTTAGCCATGAGGGACTTAAACTGCCAGTTTCATATGATTAAATATCAACAGTTCCTGTTATCACAATTAAAAAACAAAATGTCTCAACCTGAACAACCAGATTTAAAAGAGTTACAGGATATGATGCATAGTGCGGAACAAGTGGGTAAACACACCTTACAATGTGGTTATGATGCCCTAGAGGCCTCCAGTAGAGCGGCTGCTACAGGATCAGTCATTCGCAGACATGCCTGGCTTAGGGAACAAAATTTGCCTGATCATGTGAAAGCTAAACTTCTTGATGCTCCTTTGCAAAAGGATGTACTTTTTGGTACTAATGCTAAGGATATACTACGAAAAATGGAAGAAAAAGCCAAATCTCTGCAAACTGTCAAAGCTTTCTTACAGGTCCAGCCACCATGATTTAGCAGGAATTGGTCTTCAAAAAACTGGTCTTTTCCAGCCACTGACAAGCCCCAAAGAGGTAGATACAGACGCACAAGGGGCAGAGGGCAGTCACAAGGATCATATAGAGGCAGACAATGGCAATCTCCAGCACCAAGAGGTGGTGAAGACAGTGCACAACAATACAGGAAGCAAACCCAATGACTCCCTCATTTCCATGCCAAGCAAGTCTCAGCTGGCAGGACCTTTGGGAGGGAAACTAGCATTATTTGCAAACAATTGGCATATTGTCACAACAGACAAATGGATTCTGGGCATTATAAACAGAGGCTACAAATTTCAATTTCACACTCTTCCAAAAATGAGAGGCATGCCAAACCTACCACAAAATCAAAGGGTAGAGGCACAACTGCAAATTTCAAAGCTCCTAAACATGAGAGCTATACAAAAGGTACCTACGCACCAACAAGGTCAAGGTTTTTATTCAAGACTCTTCCTGGTACCAAGAAAAGGAACCGACTGGAGACCCATTCTGGACTTATCCATCCTAAACACATTTCTACTCGTACCAAAATTCAAGATGCTCACATTACAGCAACTTCTTCCCATGCTGGGCAAGGAGTTTTGGCTGGTAACATTGGACCTCAAGGAGGCATACCTGCATGTCCCAATCAGACAAAGCTGCAGAAGATACCTCAGATTTCTTGCAGGTTCAATCCACTATCAATTCTCTGCATTGCCCTTTGGCTTATCTACTGCGCCCAGAGTATTCACAAAGTGCCTGGCATCAGTGATTGCCTATTGCAGACTTCAAGGGATACAAATTTACCCTTATCTGGACGACTGCCTGATCCAAGCGGACAGCAAACCAATACTACTGGAACATCTGGCATATGTGACACGGTTACCGCTTTCTCTGGGATACACCATCAACAAGGAGAAATCAAGGCTAACACCATCTCAGAAAATAACCTTCCTGGGTGCCAGCTTGGACACAAACACCCAGATGGCATACCTTACGTCAGAAAAACAAGGGCAATTGTCTCAGTACTACAAAACACTAGCAAAAAGTACCAGGCTTACTGCAAGGAAAATCCTGCAGGCTCTGGGATTCATGGCATCTTGCATTCTTCTAATCCCATGTGCAAAGCTGCATATGAGGAAACTTCAATGGTACCTAAAAAATCTATGGTCTCAACACAGTCACAGCTTGGAAGCAATTATACCAATAATTCCATGTCTGCAAAAGGAATTTCTATGGTGGGCCCAAGCATGTCAAGTAAACACAGGCCTTCCATTCTGCAAGCCTCAAGCAAAACAAGTCATAACCACAGACGCCTCAGATTACGCCTGGGGGGGCGCACATGAAGGACAGGTGCATTCAGGGCAGATGGTCCCAAAAGGAAAAGCACCTTCACATCAATCAAAAAGAAATGCTAGCAGTAATAAATGCAATTACAGCTTTCAAGGACTTCCTACATCCAGGACAATTACTGATAAGAACAGACAACACCACAGTAATGTGGTACATAAACAAACAAGGAGGAACACACTCATACCGCTTGTGCAGACTAGCCATGACTCTTTGGAACTTGGCTCTGGAAAGACAAATCGAACTTCAAGCACAGTACTTGCCAGGACTGGAAAACACACTGGCAGACACTCTGAGCAGGAATATGACAGATCCACACGAATGGAAGCTGCATCCACAGGTGTTTACGGATATAATCCAAGCATGGGGGAGGCCAGACATAGATCTCTTTGCCTCCCACAGGAACCATCAATTGAAAAAGTTTTGTTCAAGGACCTTCCATCCAAAGGCCTGGAAAGTGGACACCCTTTCATTCAGTTGGGCAACATGGACAGTTTATGCATTCCCACCTCTGCCTCTTCTGCCCAAGGTGCTTTTGAAAGCAAGAACAGACAAACCGAGGATGATACTGATTGCTCCAGACTGGCCAAGGCAACACTGGTATCCACTCCTGAGGAGCCTAACACATACTCCTCCCTGGTCCCTGCCTCTAATACCTCTTCTGCTGACGCAGAACAGCTACAAAACCCTTCACAGTCAGCTGAAAACACTCAACCTCGCTGCGTGGAAAATTCCTTAACACCACATCAGACTCTACTCCCCAAGGAGGTGCAGGATGTCATTTTGGAGGCCAGAAGACCATCTACAAGAAAAGCTTACTCTGCAAAATGGAAGCGGTTTTGCTGCTGGAATGAGAAAAGAAGACAAGACCCTAGAAAATTGAACTTGCCTCAGGTTTTACAGTACCTAGCTGAACTGCTGAGCAGTGGACTTTCATTTTCTTCCATTAAAATACAGGCCTCAGCCATTTCTGCAGAATTCAACACGGATCCTCCTTTATTCTCTCACCCTCTCTTACGGCAGTTCCTCAGAGGGGCTAAGAATATAAGACCTCCAAGGAAGCAACCAATACCAGCCTGGGACCTTAATTACATACTAGAAAAATTAACATTGCCTCCCTTTGAACCTGCTGCCTCAACAGATCTGCAATATTTGTCCTGGAAAACAGCTTTCCTTCTGGCCATCACTTCAGCTCGTAGGGTTTCTGAACTACAGGCCCTCATGGTGGTGCAGCCCTTCCTCATCTTCCATCAGGATAGGGTTTCCCTGCGTACTAATCCATCTTTTATGCCAAAAGTGGTATCCAGGGTAGCCTTAAACCAAGCCATACACCTACCTACCTTTTATCCTAACCCTCAAAACAAAGGGAAAGGCTGCTTCACTCTTTAGACATCCATAGGCAGCTACGTTACTATTTGGACAGAACAAAGTCCTTCAGGAAATCAGAACAACTTTTTGTGTCCTATGCGTAGGGGCTCAAGGGAAACCAGTTACCAAACAGACCATTTCCAAGTGGATTGGCCACTCCATACGATTTTGTTACTCCTATCATGGGAAATCTGTCCCTACTGGTATCAGATCTCACTCCACCAGGGCCACAGCCACCTCTACAGCCTTCCTCAGAGGTGTGCCTACTAAGGATATTTTGGAGGCAGCCACTTGGAGTTCTGTACATACCTTCACAAAACACTACCACCGGCCCTTATACTCCAGAACAAGAGCAGGCTTCGCCACTGCTGTTTTGCAGGGCATTCTGGCTCAACCCAGTTCCTCATAGTACCTACCACCCTATGCATAGCTTTGGGACTCTACCCATCTGTGATTACTGCAGCTGTATGCACGATGAACATAGTACAGTTTTGTACCTACCATAAATGTAGATGTTCGAGTGCTAATACAGCTGCAGTACAGGTTTCCCTCCCTCCTTCCCGTCTTGGTTAGGGCATGGGGCCTAACAACCTCTTCATACCTCCTGACTGGGTTATCCTGTTATGTTTTATTTGCTTGCTTACACTGATTTTGCATTACATTGCATTGCTTGCATATGTGGATAAGCTTTACTTATGTATTGCCTTCCTTTTGGGGGCACCTGACATCTGGGGCAAGAAAGACTGAAGAACATGGCGTCGGCTGTGTCTTATATACTCTGGCCTTCCTGACGTCAGAAGAGTAAGCGACGACAACCGACGCCGGACCAAGACTTTGGAATTCGGCCGACCGAGGGACCGCCTGACGGCTGAAAACCCATCTGTGATTACTGCAGCTGTATTAGTACTCGAACATCTACATTTATGGTAGGTACAAAACTGTACTTTCTGCATTCCCTCTTTGTGATCTTATTTTTTTATTGTGAAATTTTCCATATCTGGATGCCTTTGCATATATTTCTCTTTGAATATCTTTGGGGCTGCCTTTTTTGTACTGATTAATTTGACTTTGTCCTTTGCATAAATATTGCACCTTATCAAATCTCTCTTTCTTTCCCATGTCTATATTTTTTATACCCTTCAAACGTCTCTAAATGTTCTTTAAATTTTTGCATTTCCTCAGTCACTTCTTTTTCCAAATGACATATGGTTTCTTGCTCTGTATAGGTGTTTTTCGTGGATCTGTTTTATTAATGAACACACATTTTTAGTTGAAGCTTCTGACAGTTTTACTCGTAGTAGTATTTTTCTTTCCTGTAATTTCTATCTTAATCTTTTTGTATATCTTTTTTGTCTGGAAATTTTGGGCTTTTTGCATAATAGTAATACATAATTTCTTTCTTATCCTCAGTAGTCCACTCTGTCTGTAGATCTCTTTTTTGGCCTATCAGTTTTTGTGATTTTTGTAGACTGCTACTTCCTTCTACAACAGGGGGGGCATCCTCCACCTGGGCTTGGCCTAGCCCCATTGTAGGAATATTTCCATGTCTTGAGGATTCTACAGTGTCATTTTTTCCAGTTCTAGTACCAGTGTGCTTACCAGGATTGGGCATTTTTTTTCCTAGGACTTGTGCACCCAGCTGTCTTCATTATTTTTAACCTACTTCTGTCCATGTTATATGCTGTATAAAATAGCCCAGTGCACCGAGTGATCCTCATTGAGAATTGCAGGACTTTTCTGAAGGAGCTTTTAAAGCCCGTATAGCTTTCAAACTTCCACATTTTTTACATTTTCCCTTTGAAAAGGAAGATGGATAATTCTTCTAATAGCAATTCTTCCTCAGAGTCAGGTTGTGATCATCTGGGCTGCTACTCTGTTATCTCTTCTGATTATGAGTCTAAACCCAAAGAGACTTCATCATCTTTATCCTTAGACTTGCATCAGTAGAATCTTTTTGGGAAGATCATCCAAAAGATGATGCAACATTTTATTTTAAGGGTAAGCAACTCTTTGAATCTCAGAAGAGAAACTGACCTTGAATCATGTGGATATTCCCAAGCCTTTTGCTGTCCTTTCTGTTTTAGAAGCTTTGGAGGACACATTTCTTTCAGTTTCTGCAGCTCCAGTCTCATCCCCCTTCACCCAAAAAACTGATAGGTATTATAACATCCCTGACGGTCCCAAATTCCTGTACAATAACCCATATATTTGACCATGCAGTTATTTCTACTGTCTCAGACATACCTAAATTTTATCCATTCATAAATGTGTTCTCAGGTGATAAAGACAGCAGGATAGTGGACAAGTATGGAACAAAAACGTTATACATCAACTGTATCAGCCTTCTGTGCTGTTAATTATCAAATCCATCTGATCAGGTATCTCTTATCCATTCTTGACAGTGTGTCCAAGCATATTCTTAATCTTCCTGATACTGACCCTGGATCTGTACTTCATAATACAATTTCTTCTGCTTCTTAGACTGCAGATCACTCCATTAGGTGTGCATATGATGTTGTATATGCTTCTTTCATGGCTGTCTACCACTGGACTGTTCTTAGAAGTTTTTCTTAGCTCAGTCTTCAGTCACTACCTGGGGATGTCAAAGCCAAGCTTTGAGATGTTCATTTGGATAAGCACTATATTTTTGATTCCCTTTCTTGTGAGATATTTAGGAGCTGATGCAGCTTTTCTTTTCCCCATTCCATACCAAGTAAAGTGGTGAAGGAAAACATGTGATTCTGCCTGTGTGAAGCTTGCTGTTTGTGTTTTTGATTTATGAGACTGTGAACATTTTCATTAAGGTTTGACAGAAGTCTAAGTGGGAGCACGTGCTCTAACATGCATAAACATGGACAGCCTTAACTTTAGAATGTGCTGTACCTATGAGGGCAGGTATCAGTTTGCGGCAAATGCTCTTATTTTGAGGAGAAGACTTCCATTTTGGATATACTGCGGTGGTGGTGCTGCGGTAGCGTTGTCACCTCACAGTAAGACGTCCTGTTAGATTCTCAGCTAGAGTGTCTTCTCTGTGGTGACATGCGTGAATGGGCGTTCCTTCGTTGAAGGTTGTGCGTCAGGGCCGGCAACTCGGCATGTAAGAATCTACTGCCAATCATTAGCGGACCGGAGTTCCGTTGTGGCGACCCCTAACCGAGAAAAGCCGAAAGACACAACAACAACTTCCATTTTGGATATATATCTAGTTTTGTATGTTTGCTGCAAGTTAAAAGGGGTTAGGGAGTTTTTAAATAAATTATTTTTTGTTTGTTTCTTAAATAAAGATGGGAAGAAAAGCTACTTTGAAGATCATTCTGCTAGTCATTAATGTGTACATGTTAGCTGTAAAATAGAAACATATAGTCATAAGAAGTGCTATTTAAACTATGTGGGAGTAAAAGCTTTTTTATCAGAATGGATACGTTGTCAGTATTATCTTGGTACGCAAATAACCTTATACTTGTAGACAAAAATGTATTGAACTATATTAAGAAGTGTAGGGTGCAAATAACAATTTTACAGGAGACACATTTGGATAGAAATGAGTATGTGAATTGGACAAATAGGGATTTCAAGGCGGGTATTCATCAAAATATCAGAGACAAAGGAAAAGAGAGTAATATTCATTGCAAGGGGAGCCCTAATAGTGATGGAAGGAGGACAGTGGTGGTTGGTTTGTTGTAGAAAGGAGATATTAATTGGGGAGGAGGATTACACTGGTATGTATATAGATTCCACCTAAAACTATTTTTGTGTAGAGTATGAGTATTTTAAGAGGAATAAACTTTCAACAGGGAGTATTATTTGTGGGTATTTTGTGTGTGTGTGTATTTCATTAAAAGCGTTGAGAAGCAGCCAATAACTGTAAAAGCTCAAGCACCAACAATAAATAAAATAAAAGATACAGTGTGATGATGTAAATTTCAGACACTGGCACTTCCCACCTTATTTGTTAGAAGTAGAGAAATTTGAGAAATGGCTACTAAGTATGTTTCAGGAAATATTGGGAAAGATAGAAATTAGTTTAGAAGCGACAGCTAGTGAGTGAGATGAAATGAAAATTAACTAAAAAAGTATGTTACAAGAAAGAGAAATTTGGGAGAAAGGTAACAGGAATTTTTGTAAAGGTTGACAAAGGTTAAAGTATTGCAGAAGAAAGGGAATCTTACAGAAAAAGATGTGGAATTGCAAACTGTGCAAGGAGAAATAAGGGAGTATTTGGACAAAATTCATGAGTTTAGAAATGTTGCTGTCAAGTAATTTGTTTTAGAACTCTAGAATTCAAAAACTCTCAGCACAATGAATTAGGCAATGGAAAGTTGAAGGAGTTGTAGCCAAAGTTTGGAACCTGTGACAAGAAAAATTACTAGAGATCCTACAGTGATGTAAAACATATTTTTGGAAATGCAACAAAAATTTGTATAAGGCAGATGAATGGGGAAAAAAACAAGAAAATACAGAAATGGAAGTATTTGTGGAAGACTTCATTATACTGAGGATAGAGAAAGATGTGTCACAATTATTATTAGGTAAGGTAAGACGATATGCAATAAAAACTGTGATTTATGCTCAATCAACAGGAAAGTCTCCAGAAATAAATGGTATTCCCATGGAAATTTGGAATGTTGGTGAAGAGAGTGCAAATATCTGATAGACTTTGTTCAGCAATATTTTAAAAAGGAGGGTGGTACCAGCATCTTGGAAGAAAGCAGTGGTGGCAGTATCACCAAAAGAGGCTAAAGATCCTTCAGATGTGGATTTGTGTAGACAAACAAATTAATAAAGTATTTATGTCTCTGTTAGGTAAGAGAGTGTCAAAGATGTTATTAAAGTATGGATCAGTGCTTTTTTGTGGAGGGGAGGCATACATTTGATAATGTTAGTAGAATGACGATAATCCAGAGGGAAGAGAGGTGTGAGAAACCACTACTGTTGGTGAGTCTTGATGCAGAGAACTTATTCAGTAGATTCGGGTGGTATTTCATGAGGAGGAGAGAGTTAAGGTGGGAGGATACCTCTCTGACAGACTGTTTGAACAGAGGAACCAGCCAGGGATATCCTCTTTCCTGTTTGTTATTTGCTTTATATTTAGAGTGGTTAAGGTAAGAGATTCAGAAATTGAAGTGTGTAACTGGTGTGGTAATCAAGAGAAGTTAGCCTTATTGACAGATGACATTATTTTGTATTGATAAATCCAGAAAAGGGTACATCGGTACTATGGAACATTTTAATACAGTTTTAAGTATTTTTGGAATATAGAATAAGTAAAGTTGTGCACCCAAGTGTGAATTGGATGTTCATCGTGTTACTCTGCTGCAGTCATCACACTTGGGTTATCCTGTCGTCAGGCGGTCCCGCAGTCGGCCAGAATTCCAAAGTCTTGGTCCGCGTCGGTTGCTGTTGCTTCTTCCCTGACGTCAGTGTGTCAGGGGTATATATATTGCAACCGACGCCATTTTCTTCAGTCTTTCTTGCCGCGCGGTGCCCGAAGCAGAAGCAGTTCGCAAGTGCCGGTCGGCCGACTCCTGAGATTTTCGAATTTCAGACCGAAGTCTTCTATAAAGCGAAGTACCCCGTTGGGGAAACTTTTCTTGCCTCAGACCGATGTCAGAAAAAGTTAACAATTGTATTTCTTGTGGGAAGCAAATACCTCATAAGGATTTTCATTCTTATTGCATACCTTGCCTAGGCCCAGACCACGACGTCACTAGTTGTCGTTTTTGTGCTAGGTTTAATAAACGTACTATTAAAAGACGGTTTGATTTTGCACGACACTACTTCAGTAGAAAATTTAATTACAGTATGCCTTCGGAGCAACCGACTACCGGCGTGCACAAAAAACGCAAGGATAAGCACAGACAGCCCAGGCCTAAGCCAGATTCAGAGGCCTCGGCTGGTCCGGTCTCCAGTTCTCCGGTCCTCAGTGAGGCTCCGACGCAACCCCTGACTACCGCAGCTCTGGAACAAGAGACCGCTTCGGAACTTTTAGCGGAATGTACCGGGCCGACACAACCTTTTTGTTCAGGCCCTACCGACGACATTGCTGATAAAGATGGTGCTGCAGAAACGCCATCGGTTTCTGAAGGCGTTTTCAGACCGACGACGCTCACCATTAAAACGTTTCCTAAGACGAAGACTCCTATTAAATCTAAAAGGACTGCACTTCAGTCCCCTGTTCAAGGCCCAGTGCCTAAGAAACAGATGCTCAAAATGGCTGAAGATTTGATTTCTTTAATCAGGGGTTCCCAGCCTCCTCCTGACAAAAGGCCTAGACAAGATGAAGAATATGCATCCTCTGAACAAGTGTCCATTTCTTCAGCCTCCTCTGAAGACCAAGATTACTCCTTCTCCCCTTATGAATATTCTGATGCTGAGGATTCCATTCCCTCAGCTTCTCCTCCTGAAGACTACTCCTTTGGGGAAACTTTACACACTATATGGGAACATTTCCACTGGGAAGGTCAGGACTACTCTGACTCGAAGAAAAGGCTCAGAGAGTTTCTTTTACTCCCCCAGCACAGACCACTTGCCATCCCACCCGTGTTAGACATTGTGGATGATGTTTACTTGGAATGCAGTTTGAACCCAGAGTCTCTACCTCCTGCTCCGGCCAAGCCTGACAGATATTATAGAGTGCCTGATTTCCACAAATTTCTATACAAAAGTCCTGTTGCTGACCCGGAGACAATCTCCCAGGGTCCCAAAGGGGCTAAGGCTTCTATGGCTAAAAATCCTGTACCCTCTGAAAGTGATTCCAGAGCGCTAGACAGGTGGGGGAAAAGGTTTACACATCAGCCACTCTAGCTATGAGGGCACTAAATCGCCAATTTCACATGCTTAAGTATCAGCAATTTCTAATCTCTCAGTTAAAGCAAAGAATCACCACTCTCCCTCAACAGTCTGAATTGAAAGAAATGCAGGATCTGTTGCATGCAACTGAACAGGTGGGCAAACACACCTTACAATGTGGGTTTGATTCTCTGGAGGCCTCCTGCAGAGCAGCTGTCACTGGGTCTGTTATACGTAGGCATGCTTGGTTAAAGGAACAAACTCTGCCTGATCATGTTAAAGCAAAGCTTCTAGATGCTCCCTTACAGCAAGATGTTCTTTTTGGAGTCTAAAGAAAATGGAGGATAAGGCAAAATCTATGCAGACAGTCAAAGATTTCCTACAGGTACAGCCCCCTCGCTTCAGCAGAAACTGGCCAACAAAAAATTGGTCCTTTCCAGCTACTGACAGACCACAGAGGGGTAAATACAGACCACCAAGAGGCAGAGGACAACCACAAGCCCAGTACAAACCTCGCCAATGGGGCACTACAACACAGAAGGGAGGAGAAGACAGGTCCCAATCTACCAGAAGGCAAACTCAATGACTTGCACCTCATCCGGCCAAGCAACGCTCTCTTGACAGCCCCCTTGGGAGGAAACTCGCACTTTTTTCAGACAACTGGCACATTGTCACAAAGGACAAATGAGTCCTAGACATAATTTTACGAGGATACAGATTCCATTTTCACACCTTGCCAACGAAAAGAGGAATGCCAAACCTGCCATACAATCAATGGGCAGAGGCACAAAAACAAATTACAGCTCTCATGGACATGAGAGCCATTCAACTGGTACCGACTGGAGAGCAAGGCCAAGGATTTTACTCAAGACTCTTTCTAGTTCCCGGAAAGGACAATGCCTGGAGACCTATTCTGGACCTTTCAGTTTTAAACACATTCTTACAAGTACCCAAATTCAAGATGCTAACACTACAGCAGCTTCTTCCCATGTTGGGCAAGGAGGCATGGCTAGTAACGTTGGACCTCAAGGAGGCATACCTGCATGTCCCTATCAGACAAAGTTGCAGAGGATACCTCCGTTTCATTGCAGGTTCAACCCATTACCAGTTCCCTGCACTGCCCTTTGGCTTATCTACTGCACCCAGAGTCTTCACAAAATGCCTGGCACCAGGAATTGCATACTGCAGACAAAGAGAAATTCAGATATACCCATACCTGGACGACTGCCTCATCCAAGCAGAAAGCAAGGACATTCTCTTACATCATCTGGCTTTTGTAAAACATCTACTAAACTGCCTGGGGTACACAGTAAACGAAAAGAAGTCAAAACTAGTACCCTCACAAAATATGACATTCCTGGGTGCCAGCTTGAATACAACGGCCCAGAAGGCTTATCTGACGCCAGACAAGCAACTACAGCTGACTCAATATTTCAAAACAATGGCAGCAAAGACCCAATTAACTGCAAGAAAAATTCTGCAGGCTTTGGGCTTCATGGCATCTTGCATACTACTAATACCATTTGCAAAGCTGCATATGAGGAAATTACAGTGCTACCTAAAAAGCGTATGGTCTCAACACAGCCACAGCTTGGACACTTGTGGCTCCCCGGGCACGATTAAAGATGAGGGGTGATAGAGCTTTTTCTGTCGCAGCTCCAAAACTTTGGAATGAGCTTCCATTATATATTCGGCAGTCTTCTTCTGTGAAAATTTTTAAGCAAAACCTTAAAACTTATTTTTATGAATTGGCCTTTAATGAGGTAAAATGATTTTTAATGTTGTTTGTTTTATGTTATTGTTATTTTTAGTTATATTTTATGTTATATGTTATTTATTGTTTTCATTACTGTTTTGTAAAGCACTTTGGTGGCATTTATTGCTTGTAAGGTGCTATATAAATAAATTTTGATTTGACTTTGACTTGACAGTGATATCTCTCATTCCCTGCCTACAACAGGAGTTTCTATGGTGGTCACAGGCATGTCACCTCAACAACAAAAGGGCCTTACAGAAACAGATGCTTGGTGCCTGAGCCATGGGCTCAAGCTCAATGCCAAGAAATGTATAGTTATCCCCTTTGGGAAAAAACATGTATCCGTGAATTACCATATAGGTGGCAGTACACTAAACACCGAAAGTTTGATAAGAGACTTAGGGACACAGGTGGACAGTGGTCTCACCTTCGATAACCACATCGCCACAACAGTCAGGAAATCCTATGTGGCACACCTCATCACTAAGGGCTTTTCATCCAGAAAAAAGGTCATTGTCCCACTGTACTCATCCCTCATTAGACCCATTATAGAATAAAATGCCCCGTTTGGTATGTACCTCTCAAGACATCTGCAACAACTGGAAAGGCCACAGAAATACCTCACTAAAAGAATCACAGGCCTAAAGCAGATGCCCTATGCTGACCGCCTTAAAAAACTCCAGCTAAACTCTGCCGCATATCGTCTACTCAGAGGCGATCTTTGCTTAACATACAAGGCCATGTCAAACCCAGAGCTGTTGGACATGCTACACTTAAAGAAATCCCAATCCCTCAGAGCCACACGCTCCAGGGATCTAAACCTTGTCATCACAATGAACAAAACATGCTGGAGGGATAGGTTCCTGACCCAGAGACTCCCCAGACTCTGGAATAGATTGCCCATACATGTCAAGCAGAGTGCCTCTTTGGTCCTCTTCAAAAGGAACCTTGACGATTTGATGGGAGAAGGGAAATTCGCCCCGGGGATCACGTCAGTCGCCCTGCTACACAGGGGTCCCGGGAAGTAAATAGTGTGGGAAGAAATAGCCAGGGAATTGTTATCTCTAGACTTGTATAGGCTCTAGGGCTGATAGCCTAGTACCAACCTATGAACAACTTACAATAAAGACGGACAACACCACAGTAATGTGGTACATAAACAAACAAGGGGGTACTCACTCCTACCCTCTGTGCAGGCAAGCAATGATCTTATGGAACACAGCTCTGGCTTACCAAGTTCAGTTACAAACTCAATTCCTGCCAGGAAAGAAGAACACATTGGCAGACAACCTCAGCAGAAACTTCATGGATCCCCACGAGTGGAAACTAGATCCACAAGTATTTACAATGATAACTCAAAAATGGGGCCTTCCAGACATAGACCTGTTTGCCAGTCCTCAAAACTATCAAATAACAAAATTTTGTACAAGGACACTTCACCATCAAGTTTGGAAAGTAGACGCACTCTCTTTCAGTTGGAAAAACCTGACAGCATATGCCCTCCCTCCATTGCCTCTCCTTACAAAGGTGCTTCTGAAAG
This sequence comes from Protopterus annectens, assembly GCF_019279795.1. NCBI lineage: Eukaryota > Metazoa > Chordata > Ceratodontiformes > Protopteridae > Protopterus > Protopterus annectens. The sequence continues at coordinate 1,275,577,386 of NC_056739.1, forward strand.
TCAAGAAAGAGAGACCACGACTGATTCTCATAGCCCCAGACTGGCCACGCCAGCACTGGTACCCACTATTGAGAAATATGGCCCACGGCCCACCTTGGATCTTACCACAAATTACCCATTTGCTCACACAACAAAACAATCAGATTCTTCACAGCCAACTCAAAACCTTAAATCTGGCTGCATGGAAAATCACCTAAGCATCCAGCCAGCTCCTCTTTCCCAAGCAGTTATGGATATTATTCTGGAAGCTAGGAGGCCAAGCACCAGGAAGGCTTATTCGGACAAATGGAAAAGGTTTTGTGCCTGGAACCAAGCTAAAGGCCAAGACACATTTCAGCCTCACATGCCTCACATTCTACAGTACTTAACTGAGATGTTGCACAAAGGACTTTCCTTCTCCTCCATTAAAATCCATGCTTCAGCTATTTCAGCCCACTACAACACGTATCCACCCTTATTTTCGCATCCACTTCTAAGGCAGTTCCTCAGAGGGGCAAAAAACATTAGACCCCCCAGGAGAGCACCTACACCAACATGGGACTTCAATTTTGTTCTGGAAAAACTAAAGCTACCTCCCTTTGAACCAGCTTTTTCTGCATATCTTCAGTTCCTATCATGGAAGACTGCCCTGCTGCTAGCAATAACTTCAGCTAGAAGTGTCTCAGAGCTGCAGGCACTAATGACAGTTCCTCATTTTTCATCAAGACAGAGTTTCTCTACGAAATAATCCTTCCTTTATGCCTAAGGTGGTTTCCAGTGTGGCTTTAAATCAAACCATCCACTTACCCACCTTCTTCCCAAATACACAGAACAAAGGTGAGAGACTCCTGCATTCCTTGGATATTCACAGGCAACTTCGTTACTACTTGGACAAAACTAAGGCTTTCATAAAATCTGACCAGCTCTTTGTATCCTATGCTACAGCTTCACAAGGGAAGGCTATTTCAAAACAAACCATTTCCAAATGGATAGGACATTGCATACGTTTCTGCTATACCCATCATGGAAAACCAGTTCCTGCTACCATTAGGCCCCACTCTACCAGGGCAACAGCAACATCTACAGCTTTTCTCAGGGGGTTCCAACCAAGGAGATTTTGGAAGCTGCAACTTGGAGTTCAGTACACACTTTTACCAAACACTATCACTTACCACTTTACTCTAAGACTAGGGCAGGCTTCGCCACTGCAGTTCTGCAGGGCCTGATAGCCTCCTCCAACCCTCTGATTCCTCCACCCATCCTTAGCTTTGGGATTCAACCCAAGTGTGATGACTGCAGCAGGGTAACACAATGAACATAGTACAGTTTTGTACCTACCATAAATGTAGATGTTCGAGTGTGCACCCTGCTGCAGTCCAGGTTACCCTCCCTTCATCCCCTCTGAACTAACTGGCTAAAATCTCTACAATACATACCTGATGTATTTGCTTATAGCTGGAGGGATTTTGTGTTTGTGCAACATTTACTCAATTTGGTTCTAATTACTGACCACCTTTTTGGGAGCACCTGACATCTGGGGCAAGAAAAACTGAAGAAAATGGCGTCTGTTGCAATATATATACCCCTGGCGCACTGACGTCAGGGAAGAAGCGACAGCAACCGATGCCGGACCAAGACTTTGGAATTCCGGCCGACTGCGGTACCGCCTGACGACAGGATAACCCAAGTGTGATGACTGCAGCAGGGTGTACACTCTAACATCTACATTTATGGTAGGTACAAAACTGTACTTTCTGTAGCATCCATACTTATGGGGACAAGATAAGCTGTAGTATTTAGGTGTATAGACTGAAAGTATTCTGGTATAGTAACTAATGATATTTGGGATTAGAGTATGAAGAGTATAATAAAAAGTAAAAAAAAAATGGAAGTTCTTCATTATGGATATTAATGGCAGCTAAGGATGTTTGGGATGAGACTAAACAGACAACGATAAAAAAATAAGAAACTGGAAGCTCTTGAGTATGTATATGGACAGAAAAATACAGTGAAAATGTTTTTAGTGCCTTTGGTCTTGCATGCTTATTTTTATTAACCAAAGGAGAAGTTGTGGATTGTGCTTATTAGAGCTAAAGGAATTTATTTGCCATGGGAAGAAGGCAAGGATTAAGTGGGAGACGTTGATTCTTCCCATAGAACTAGCGGGTTTAGAGTTAACTGATTTGAAGGTGTACTTTAAACCTACTTAGTTAAGGCTCATTTATATAACTCAAGCAGAAGGTTTCCAAGCAAAGTGCAAAATGATGAATTTTTTAAAGATTTGCAGTTAAGACTCTTGTGCATTCTCATCATTATGCTGTAGTGCAGATGGCTGATTATTAGTGTATTCTGCGTTACATCGAACATTAGATCAGCATATGCAGAATATACTGAAAATGGACCATCTGCATTTCTGTTTTGATGTGTGTGTGTAAAAGCAAGCAAACCAAGAACACACAACTGACGACCGCTGGAGAAAGTAGATGAAGAGCAGGTTGTTTATGGTAGAAAAATCCACAAGTGAGCCGTTGGCTAAAAGTTAACACTCCTTTATTGAGTGGAATAAAGGAGTGTTAACTTTTAGCCAACGGCTCACTTGTGGATTCTTCTACCATAAACAACCTGCTCTTCATCTACTTTCTCCAGCGGTCGTCAGTTGTGTGTTCTTGATGTGTGTGTGTGTTTGTGGTTGAATGCATGTGCATGTTTTATACATATGTATGTGTGTGTGAGATCTACATACCAGCCGAGTTGCTAACTTTCACAGATGCTGGTGAGTGAGTAGTGGGGTAAGGAGTTTTTCCTTTTTCCCCACTGTTGTACAGTCTGAGTTTGTATACCTAATTAGTAAGGGGAGTAAGGTGTTCCCCCCCGCAAAAACACTGTTTTGTTTTTATTTTTTTACGTAGTTAATTTGTATTTTGTTTTAGATTTAGATTTAATGGTTTAAATGTATTGAAATATTGAATTAGTGAAGTCTGACTTGTTAAAATAGATTATCTATCTATCTATATATATATATATATATGTGTGTGTGTGTGTGTGTGTGTGTATATATATATATATATATATATATATATATATATATATATATATACGTATATAAAACTGTGTGTGTTTTTAACTTGATATGAAGGTTCAACAAACCAGAAAATCAAGAAAACAGACTCTAAATAGCCAAAACTGAGATCCACAATTTTTTAGCAGGAACGAAACCTTTAATGTGAGACTTTAAACCAAGAGTAAAAGCAATTCCACAGAATAATTCCACAGGATAAGTGCTTTCATCTTGTTAATATCAAGACTTCCTCAGATAGCTAAAACATTCATCATGCCATGTTTAAATCCCCCTCCGTATGTTGTGTCAACCTGTTACTAACCAATCATGAATAGTGTTACAAACCATGCCCTTCATTTTAACTTTCCCACCCCAGTCCCTTAATTTAATACAATGAGTTTAAAATGCACAATGTTAAGTTGTCAATCTCGCCTTCATTCTTGCTGGATGGGTTCGGAGCTGATCCTCTGCTCCGACTCGGCACTTGCTAAGCTCGAGAGCTAATTTTACCAGCTCGAGGCAACCCTATATCCCATGATGCAAGGCGGAGACTACCCAGATCTCGTTTGCCGCTTCGCTAACGAGGTGCCTTCTTTTACCAGCTCTAGGTAAGTGAACAGTTTTTGAGACTTTTCGTCCCCCCCTTTAAATTTATATATATATTTTTGTTTTGTTAACCTAACGACTTACTTTAGCCCTATTCCCGTCAGTGTTCCCTTTTTTTTGAGTAATTTATTCCCTTTTCCCTAGTTAGGCCTAAGGCCTTCCCCTCCCTAAATTTTTTCCTGTCAGGGATTGTTTGTGTATGACTGTGTGTTATCCCTGTTTATTTTAAATTGTTGGACTGAGTGTTTTTGTGTGTGTGTGTTACTATTGTGTTTCCTCGACACAGTTATGTCGAAGGACACTAAGGTCTCAGGCTTCAAGAAGTGTGACTCGTGCTGTCAGAAGATGTCTCTGACAGACGGTCACACTTCTTGTGTTTATTGCCTGGGACCTTCGCACCTGCAGGACTCTTGTGCTATCTGTCATGCTTTCAGCCCAAGAGTCCTGCAGGAGCGAAAAAATAAGCTGATATTAAGGGGCTTATTAAAGCCCGAGCTCCCGACTAAGTCGGCCGGAAGCCCTCGAAACCTGTTAAGCCTTCGGCTCAGACTTCCAAGCCATCGGCTTCGGGTTCATCCTCACCAGGTTCGAGATCGGCTCCGGCCGGAGCCGATCCTTCCACCTTACCAGTCTCAGTATCGGCTCCATCCGTCGCCGATACTGTCAAATCCAGACACTCAGTGTCGGCTCCGGCTGGAGCCGACGTATCTTCGGCTCCGTTGGCTCCATCGATCTCAAAAAAGAGATCTCGATCCCCTTCAGTGGAATCCATACATTCGGCTCCGAGATCACCCTTGCTCTCGGAGCGGAGCCATCGGAGCCGTTCTTCTCGGTCATCCAGACTGTCTGATCACGACCTCGAGAGAGTGGTGAGTAGACTATTAAATAAAGTCTCAGGCATTGGCCCAAATACTCCATAGCCCATCTCAACAGACGGTAGCTATTTCACATCCACCAAACATTCCTCCTTCGACTCTCTTACAGAGCTCGGAGCCGGAGCTCCTCGGAACCGGCACCGTTGTGACTTCGGAGCCGATACCACCCCTTTCGGCTCCAATTTCCTCCTTGAGACCTTCATTGGAGGGATCCGGGCATCTGGTCTCTCTCGTCGGCTCCGAGGGGGCGAGTGGCATCAGACCTTTGTCCGACCCCGTTCTCCCTCTCGGAGCTTCGGCGTTGGTGAGCTCGGCCCCGACATCTGCGTCGGAGCCTTCCCTCTCCATGAGGCCTGGGGTTCCTATCTCTTCGGAGCGGGAATTTTCTGGTCTCTCTGACGGGGAGCCTTCGAGGTGATGAGGAGTGTACTAGCCCCTGGGCTTAGTCAATGGACAGTTCCATCAGCTCCTCCCACTACAGTGCCTGCTGACATCTCTTCCCACTCTCTTGCTCCCGGACCCAGAGATCCAACGCCTCAGGTTTCCCCATTGGGAATATCTTCCTCTTCCGAGGCTTCTCCTGATCCGTCAGGGGAACCCCAGAAGAGGACATGTAAGAGGAAACATCTAGACTCCCCTGAGTCTACTACATCAGATACTGACTTGGATGAGTCGGAGGGATCCCCAAGGTCCTCCTCTGAGGATGTCTCATTTTCAGACATCCTTGAAATCCTTAAGCAGAGGGGGAACTGGCCCTCCCTTAATCCTTCCGAGGACGAGTCAGTATACCTGGAGGCGTTCGGATCTCGACCCTCCACCTCCTGGGTGTCTCCACCTTTCGACCCTCTCATGGAGGTAGTGGCTCGGAAGGCATGGATGGCTCTGGATTCGGTGGAACCTATCCCTAGGAGGCCTTCAACATTTATTACGGCCTCACAAGATAGACAATATTTAACAAAGGGTGTCCCAGTTGATGCCATGGTGGTGACTGCTGCCACCAAGAAGGAATTAGCTGATCCTTCAGTACCTGTCCATCCTCCTAACAAGGATTCTAGGACTATGGACAGGTACGGTAATGATTTTTCTTCAGCGACTTTTGCCATGAGATCGCTGAACTACTTATGCCACTTCACCCGCCTTCAAAGAGATGTTCTTAAAGAGTTGGGAGAAGTTTTACAGGATCCGTCAGCTGCTGGGTCTCAGGATAAGATTAGCTCATAGCTAGGAATCCTTAACTCCATTGCTAACTCCTCCATGCGGCTCATTTCTTATGCAGCCGATGGAGCGAGTAGGGCCGCAGGCACAGGAGTGGCTTTAAGGCGTCAGTCCTGTATGCGGCTTTGTAATTTTGCAGACCCCTTCAAGGCGTCCTTCACAAACTCCCCCTTTGATGGCTTGACCTTGTTTGGACCTCAAGTGAAAGACACTTTGACTAGATGCGAACAAGATGGCAAGACTCTTTCTGCCGTAGGAGTCCGTTTCTCCACCCCTTCTAGACCTTACCCCAAAGGACAGAAGGGAGGGAAAATGTGGTTCCGCAAATCTCAAGGAGTCACGCCTGGTTACGGCTCACCTGAGACGTCAAGGATTCCAGGTGTTTCCATATCTAGACGACTGGCTCCTCACTGCCACCACCAGGCATCAGCTTCTCCAAGCCAGAAATTACACCATTCACACTTGCAGAGGGCTAGGAATTTCTATAAATTTCGAAAAATCTGCCTTGTCGCCTTGTCAATCTATTACTTTTATAGGCGCAAGATTGGACACCGTACAACTTTCAGCAAAGTTAACAGACCAAAGGATCTTGGACATTCAAAGACACATCCAGGTGATTCTTCTCAGCAACAAAATTCAGGCCAAATTTGCTCTGAAGGTACTGGGTCTTATGGCGGCCACCATAACACTTCTTCCCCTCGCCCGCTTTTACATGCGTCTTCTACAATGGATGCTATTCACCCAATGGTCTTTTCAACAACTTCCCATGCGTCACGAGATCATAGTAACTCCAACTTGCAAGAGACATCTGACTTGGTGGATATCGTCCCCTCAAATCCATCAAGGCAGACCATTTGTTCCTCTTGCCCCGGTTGCCACTGTTACATCAGACGCCTCCCTGATTGGGTGGGGCATTATCAGGGCAGAATGGTCCATGGCACTTGGCAACCTTTCGAGTACCATCTGCACATAAATGTTCTGGAGATGAGAGCAGTGCTTTTAACGTTGCAAGCCCTCAACGACTCTCTTCCCCTGGGAACTATTGCAGTCCAAACGGACAATATGTCCGTAGTGTGGTATATAAACAAACAGGGCGGAACCAAGTCCTATCCACTGTGTCGAGAGGCTCTCAGACTTTGGCAATGGGCAATCTCCTCTCACCGGTTTCTGATAGCAATGCACATCCCCGGGAAATCCAACATCATAGCGGACAGATTGAGCAGAGCTATTCTCATGCCTTACGAGTGGTCTCTCAAACAGTCAGTGACGGAAGAGATTTTTCAGAAGTGGGGCCTTTCTTGCTGCGACCTTTTCGCTACACCTCAAAACAGCAAATGCACAGACTTCTTCTCTCTCTTCCCCCTTCCAGGCCATCCCCCCAGAGACGGTCTAACCCAAGATTGGCCCCGGGGACTTATTTATGCCTTTCCCCCTTTTCCGCTGATACCTCAGCTAATTCAGAAAGCAACCGCCTTGAGAGCCAAGTTGATTCTCATTGCCCCGTATTGGCCTCGACAGATATGGTTTCCGTTCCTACATTATTACCTCTTGGTACAGCCATGGCATCTGGACCCGGTTCCAGATCTTCTGACCCACCAGTCGGGTCAACTGCACCAATCCATACCTTCTCTCAACCTCACTGCTTGGTTGCTCCACTTCCATCCTTAGCCAGGCTTCCTGTGATTTCTAATCCTGTACAGGATATCATAGTAGCTTCCCTAAAATCTTCTACCAGAAAGCTTTACACTAGTAAATGGCGATGTTTCTCTTTCTGGGCAAAAGCTAGGGACATAGACCCCTATACTGCTCCAATTCATTCGGTATTGGACTTCCTAGCTGACATTTTTCATTCAGGATCCTCTTCTTCCACAGTGAAAGTTCAACTGGCAGCCATTTCAAATTTTCATATAGGCTTTTTGGACCACAACATTATGTCACATAAACTTTGCAAGGCATTCCTTCGAGGTATCTTTTTATTGAAACCTCCGATTAGAGACCCCCCACCACAGTGGGATCTAAATTTAATTTTAACATCCTTGATTCTTCCCCCGTTTGAACCTGCAGCTGCCTGTTCTTTGAAATTGCTTTCTTGGAAGACACTTTTTCTAGTTGCCATTACTTCTGCCAGGAGAGTATCTGAGCTTCATGCTCTCTGTATTCGCCCTCCCTATCTAATATTCCACAAAGACAGGGTATCTCTAAGGACTAATCCGTCTTTCTTACCAAAGGTGGCATCGCAGATGAACCTAAATCAATCCATTGATCTTCCAGTATTTTTCCCGAATTATTCTGATAGAGCGGAACAAAAGTTACATTATCTCGATGTTCACCTCCAGCTCAGATATTATCTTGACAAGACTAAAATTTTTAGGAAATCTGATTAACTGTTTCTATCCTATGCAGAGAACAGGAAAGGCCTTCCAGTTTCTAAGGTAACTTTATCTAGATGGCTGTCTTCTGTGATCACTTACATTTATCAGCTCAGAGGCAAAGAGTTGATTTCTAACCCAAAAGCCCATTCTACCAGAGCTCTAGCTACATCTACAGCTTTTCAAGCTAGACTTGCAATAGACACTATTTGTGCAGCAGCCACATGGGCCTCTCCTCATACCTTTGTTTCACATTACAAATTAGATTTGGCCTCCTGAGACAGAGCGAATTTTGGTTCCACCGTTCTCAAGAGTCTGTTCCATTGAGCCACCCAGGATAGAGGTGCTAGGGACGCGGTCCCATCCAGCAAGAATGAAGGCAAGATTGACAACTATGTACCTACCATAACGTTCCATGTTAGTTGTCTTCTCTCGCCTTCTTTCTTGCGTCCCGCCCTCCATCCCCCTAGCCTGGTCAGACCGGGAAGATTATGCATCTTCTATTAAGAGGTTATTACCTTTTTCTAGCTGTTCAACTTCTAGTGTCACTAGATTACGTTGATCCTTTCTAGAGGGTTATGATGTTATTTAGTATTGTTATTTTTCTTCCTCCTCTTCAGTTGGAAGAAAACATTGCTATTTCTTTAGCTACCAAATGAGATCTGGGTAGTCTCCGCCTTGCATCATGGGATATAGGGTTGCCTCGAGCTGGTAAAATTAGCTCTCGAGCTTAGCAAGTGCCGAGTCGGAGCCGAGGATCGGCTCCGAACCCATCCAGTAAGAAAGAAGGCGAGAGAAGACAACTAACATGGAACGTTATGGTAGGTACATAACTTCTAATTATAAAACACACTTACACCTTCCATTATATTTTTTTATAAAATAGTGAAACATTTCAACTAAACATCATATTTTATATTTCTATGGATTTTATTCTTAAAACACTAGAGATAGATGCATGTTTGTTCAGTCCTCGGTAGCTGGTTGTATTTAGCCGTAGCTGCCAGTAAAGATGTTCTTCATGTTTCACAGTTGCAGTCATTACATTTGGGTTATCTGCTTGCAGGTAGCCCTCAGTCGGCCTGATTAACAAAGTCTTGGGTCCTGAGTCGATTGCTGTCCCTTCTTCCATGACATCAGGGGTATAAAACATGCAGCTGACGCCATTACATCAGTCTTTCTTGCCGTGCGGTGCCAAAGCATTAGCAGTTCACAAGTGCCGGTCGGCCGACTCCTGAAATTTTCGTTTTCAAGTTTCAGAACCGAAGTCTTCAACTAAAGTACCCTGTTGGGGAAACTTTTTCTTGCTCCTTACCGATGTCAGTAAAAGTTAATAATTGCAGTACTTTGGAAAGCAAATACCTCATAAAGATTTTCATTCATACTGTATTCCTTGCCTAGGCCCTGACCACGATGTACCTTGCTGTCGGTTTTGTGCTTTATTTAATCAGCGCACTATTTGTCGTCTGTATATTTTCACCTCTAAATATTTTGGTTCTCGGTTTAATTATCCAGAAATGTTGTCGGTTAGCCATCCAACTACTGATTCCGAAAAAATGTAAAGATAAAGACAGAGACAGGCCGCCGAGGTCCAAAACTGCCGACGCTTCTCTAAGCCAGTCGCCAGTTTGCCGGTACTCAGTGAGGCACTTTCGTAGTCCCTGATACCCACTACTTGTGATTTGCAGGCCTCTACTGAGACCCATTCGGTGTCTGGTATGCTGCGAGATGCTTCAACTATGGAACCCGCAGATGTCTCTACCTTGGATGGGTCCAGAGCCACTGTGCAGGCACCGGCTTCTGAGAGTGTATTCAGGCCTACGGACTTGCATATTAACCCGACGCCTCATTCTTCACATAGGCCTAAATCTCGAACCATGCCTAAAAAACCGACACCTAGGCCACATGCTCAGGCCTCTATGCCTAAAAAACAAATGATAAGAATGGCTGAAGCTCTAATAACTCTAATCAGGGGTAGCCACCCCCCCCCCCCCCCCCAAGAGACCTAGGACTGAAGTTGTTTATGAATCTTCTGACCAGGATTCTGTTTTTTCTGATTCTTCTGATGATCTGGATTTGCCCTTACCTACGTATGAGGATTTTGATGCAGAGGACTCTGTTCCCTCTGCTTCCCCTCCAGAGGATTTTTCTTTTGGTGAAACCTTACGTACACTAAAGGAGCATTTCCACTGGGAAAGCCAGGATTTTTCTGATTCAAAAAAGAGGCTCAGGGATTTCTTACTCCTGCCTCAGCATAGGCCTTTAGCTATCCCTCCTGTACTAGACATTGTTGGTAATGCTTTTTCGGAATCTAGTTTGGCCCCTGATTCCTTGCCTCCCGCTCCCAGAAAACCTGACAGATACTACAGGGTCCCTGAGTCACACAAGCTCCTTTTTAAAAATCCTATTGCGGATCCAGAGACTATTTCTCAGGGGCCCAAGGGTATTAAGGCTTCTACTGCTAAAAATCCTACCCCTTCTGATAGAGACTCCAGGGCACTGGATAGATGGGGTAAGAAGGCTTACACTTCTGCAACCTTGGCCATTAGGGCTTTCAACTGCCAGTTTCATATGTTAAAGTATCAGCAGCATGTTATTGGATTGCTTAAACAGAAAATTATGTTTATTCCTGATTGTGTGGAAAATAATGAATTATAGGATTTAATGCATTCTGCTGAACAGGTTGGAAAACATACTTTGCAATGTGGTTTTGATTCATTAGAGGCCTCTTGCAGGGCTGCTGTTACTGGGTCTGTGCTCAGAAGACATGCTTGGCGTAAGGAGCAATCTTTACCTGATCATGTTAAAGCTAAATTGTTGGATGCTCCATTAAATCTGGACTGCCTGTTTGGCAACAAGGCTGAGGAAGTTCTTAAAAAGATGGAAGATAAAGCTAAATCTATGCAAACTGTTAAAGATTTCTTACAAGTTCAGCCTCCTAGATTTAGTAGGCACTGGCCCTCTAAAAATTGGTTCTTTCCAGCCCCTTCCAGGTCTTCTCAAGCCAAACCCAGACACAGCAGAAACCTCAAGTTTCAGTCCCAGGGGACACACAGGACTAAGCAGTGGGGGGCCTCCACTTCCAAATGTGGGAGTAATAAGACTCCCCCCTATGGTAAACTCTCTCAATGACTTCCTTTTAAAATTTCCAAGCACTTTTCAACTGACTACCCCTTTAGGGAGAAAGATTGCTCTTCATGCAAAGAACTGGGAGCTCATTACCCAGGACAAATCGGTTTTAAATATAGTGTCCCAGAGATACAGATTTCACTTCCACACATTGCCAACACCAAACGGGTGGCCGGACCTACCCCCAAATCAGTGGGCAGAAGCCCAAAAACAAGTACTTTCTCTCTTAAGCAAGGGGGCTATTCAGTTGGTACCAGAAGAGGAAAAGAGACAAGGTTTCTACTCAAGACTTTTCCTGGTACCCAGAAAAGACAATTCATGGCATCCTTTCCTGGTCCTGTCTACTCTAAACACCTTTTTGGAGATTCCAAAATTCAAGATGCTGACTCTTCACCAGTTGCTTCCTATGCTAGGCAAAGATGCCTGGTTGGCAACACTAAATTTAAAAGAAGTATACCTGCACATCCCAATCAGGGAATCTTGCAGAAGATATCTTTGCTTTAAAGCAGGCTACACACACTATCAGTTCTCTGCACTGCCCTTTGGCTTATCTACTGCACCCAGGGTATTCAAAAAGTGCCTAGCTCCAGTTATTGCATTTTGCAGGCAAAGAAATATACCCATACTTGGACGATTGTCTAATTCAGGCAGAAAGCCAGGGCATACTTTTGAATCATCTGGCCTTTGTACAAAGAGTTATAACCTGTCTTGGGTGCATCATAAACAAAAATAAATCTCACCCGGTACCCTGTCAACAAATTATATTCCTGGGAACAAGCTTGAATACAACTTCCCAGATGGCTTACCTCACGCCAGAGAAACAAATTAATTTGACAACCTACTTCAAACAAGTGGTCACAAAAACCCTGCTATCTGCAAGACAAATACTGCAAGCCTTGGGGTTCATGGCCTCCTGAATTCTTCTAATTCCATATGCAAGACTGCATATGAGGAAACTACAGTGGTATCTTAAAAAGCCTATGGTGTCAACATTCCCAGGATCTAGAAGTAATGATTCCTATCATACCTCGTCTTCTACGCCTAGAGTTCCTTTGGTGGGCAGAGGCCTGCCACCAAAACAAGGGACTACCTTTCACACCACCCCTGCCGCCCAAACCCTAACAAACGCATCAGACTATGGATGGGGGGCTCACCTGGCAGGGGAAGTGCATTCAGGGCAATTGGAACCCAAGTCAAATGCACCTGCATATCAATCAAAAAGAAATGTTAGCTGTACAGAATGCTCTGACAGCTTTCAAGGACCACATTCTTCGAGGACAACTAATGGTAAAGACTGACAACACCACTGTTATGTGGTACATAAACAAGCAAGGGGGTACACATTCTTACCCCCTCTGCAGACTTGCCATGGCATTGTGGAACACAGCCTTGAGCTACCAAGTGCACCTACAAGCTCAAGTCCTGCCAGGAAAATTAAATACAATGGCAGATGGACTAAGCAGAAACCTCCTGGACCCACACGAGTGGAAACTAGAACCAAGGATTTTCAACATGTTGACAAGCAATGGGGCAGCCCAGATACAGACCTATTTGCCTCTCCCCAGAACTACCAATTGGACAAATTTTGCACAAGGACTCCCCACAAACAAGCCTGGAAAGTGGATGCTCTGTCCTTCAGCTGGAAAAACCTATCGGTCTATGCCATCCCCCTTCAGCCTCTGCTCTCCAAAGAACTACTAAAAATCAAACTGGACAAACCAAGGATGATTTTGATTGCTCCAGACTGGCCACGCCAACACTGATACCCCCTCCTGCGCAGGGTGTCACGGTTATCCCCATGGCACCTGCCTCACACTCCTTCCCTGTTGTCCCAGCAGGAGAACCAGATTCTGCACCCTCAGCTTCTAACACTGAACCTTGCAGCCTGGCTAATTACCTAATCTCTCTTTTAACATCCCTCAGTAAACCTGTGATGGATATCGTTTTAGAGGCAAGGAGGCTTAGTACTAGAAAATCTTATGCTGAAAAATGGAAAGGATTCTGTGCCTGGAACCAATCTCAAGGGATGAGCACAGCAGCACCCAATTTACCTCAAATTTTACAATACTTAACTGAGATGCTTCACAAGGGCCTGTCTTTTTCCTCCATTAAAATCCACGCCTCAGCCATTTCAGCTCATTATAACACAGAACCTCCCCTCTTCTCTCATCCACTGCTCAAGCAGTTCCTCAGAGGGGCCAAAAATTTGAGACCAATACAGGAGAGCTCCAACCCCTGCTTGGGACCTTAACTTTGTTTTGGAGAAACTCACTGTACCTCCTTTCGAGCCAGCTGCTACTGCGGACTTAAAATTTCTTTCTTGGAAAACAGCTTTCCTTTTAGCAATCACTTCAGCTAGAAGGGTATCTGAATTACAGGCCCTTATGGCAGCAGAGCCTTTCATCATCCTTCATGTGGACAGGGTGTTCCTCAGAACCAATCCATCCTTCATGCTCAAGGTGGTATCCAGTGTGGCTCTTAATCAGTCCATTCATTTGACAACCTTCTTTCCCAATCCACAGAACAAAGGGGAACGGATACTGCATTCCTTAGATGTGCACAGACAATTTAGATTCTACTTGGACAGGACTAAACCTCAAAGGAAATCTGAATAACTGGTGGCATTTGCTACAGGGCAGAGGGGAAGGCTATTTCAAAGCAAACCATTTCTAAATGGATAGGCCATTGCATTCATTTCTGCTATAAGCACCATGGAAAACCTATCTCCCAGGGGATCAGACCTCACTCCACCAGGGCTGCATCTATCTCTACAGCCTTTCTCAGAGGCGTCCCTACCAGGGACATCCTAGAAGCTGCTACCTGGAGTTCTGTACATACTTTCACCACGCATTATCATTTTCCAATTTTCTCTAAATCTAGAGCTGGCTTTGTCACTGCAGTCTTGCAGGGCCTTATAGATGGTCCTAATGCTATTTAAATTCCTCCTCCCAAGCATAGCTTTGGGAATCTACCCAAATGTAATGACTGCAACAGTGGAACACGAAGAACATAATACAGTTGTGTACACTTACCATAAATGTAGATGTTCAAGTGTATTCACTGTTGCAGTCCTGGTTACCCTCCCTCTAGCCCTCTAACTTCTTTTGGTTATTCCTCTACTTTCCTTTACAATGCTTTAAAGCTTTTTGGTGTATTTGCTGTTTTGTTGGAGGTATATCATTGTACTTTTATATTTAATTGCTTTCCATGAGGGGGGCACCTGACATCTGAGGCAAGAAAAACTGATGTAATGGCTTCGGCTGCATGTTTTATACCCCTGACGACCTGATGTCATGGAAGAAGGGACAGCAACCGACGCAGGACCCAAGACTTTGTTAATCAGGCCGACTGGGGGCTAACTGCAAACAGAGAACCCAAATGTAATGACTGCAACAGTGAATACGCTCGAACATCTACATTTATGGTAAGTGTACACAACTGTACTTTCTTTCTTCTGTAATAAAATGGTCTAAGGTCCACCCCATCTTTCTTTTTAACTTGCTCCAAAATAGTAAACTTAAACCGGTGTTTGTTGTTCTCACAAATATATTTGTATAACGCATTGTTGGTGTTATTTTTCTTAATGTCATAGCAGTGTTCATAAGTACATTTCTTTATTCACCTTTCGGTCTTGCCTACATAAAATGCAACACATGCTTGACATAAAGCAATGTATACCACACCTCTTGAAGTACAATCGTACCTGTCTTTCATCTGTATTTTATGTCCATTAATTTTAATAGCATTACCTAACATAATGTATTTACAATAATTACATCGTCCACAGCAATGCATCCTACAGTAATTGATCGACTTTTCTTCCATAATTGGTTTCTCTAAGATGTTTTTAGGGTTAATCCTTTCCTATATATAATGCAAGGATGTTCATCTATTCCATCAAGAATGCCCACTTTTTTGTCCATACAGTTTTAATCCTTCCACACTCTAAACTAAAAGTTGTTACTCCTCCACATATATATATTTTTCTAAACTTTTTCCGGAATATTTAGTCCACCCTGCTGTCCTCCCTTTCTTCCACCCAACAGTGGTTGATAAAACCCTCCATTTCTTTTCTCCACTACTTTTTCAATGCTATCAATTAATTTGTGTGGGTACCCTCTTTTCAAAAACATGTTTTTTAAGGTATTACATTCATCTAAAAAATCTTTTATTCTTGTCGCCATTCCAGCTGCTCTTACATATTGCCCTTTTATAACTGATTTTTTTCTGTGCTGCTTGGTGTGCACTACAATAATGTAACAGCCCATTCGAGTGTGTGGCTTTCCTGAAAATGGACGCCACATATGTGTTCCTGGATATCCTTTTCTAACAACACGTCGAGATAAGAAATCTTCACTTTTTCTGTCTGAAATGTAAATCTTAAAAATGTAAGTTCACTTCCTTTCCATAAAATGAAAATGTCATCCAGGTATCGCATATAGTTTTAAGAAACCATTAAACTCACTATTCAGAATAAACTTCCTTTCCCAAATTGCCATTACAATGTTGGCTAAAAGTGCCCCACAGCTTGCCCCCATTGCTACCCATTCTCTTTGTAAGTAGTATCTACCTTCAAAAAAAATAAAATTATTTTTTTAAGACCAATTCTAATAATTCTTCATATAGGTTCACTTGAGACTGATCCACTTGGTGGATTTCTAAAAATTCACAAAACCAATTATTTCCTTCCTCATCTGGAATCACTGTGTACAAGTCTTTTATATCAGTAGTTACAAAACAGTGTAAGAAACTTCTCTGTGTGGAAGATTTTCATTCCATATATTTCTAGTTAATCACTGTATATTAATCAGATCAGAGAATAGTAGTAGAAGTAGTGAACGTAAACTCGTCAAGTCAAAAAGTAATAATAGAAATATATAATTCTACAGCATTACTAAGTATTCGAAAGTAATCCAAGCAAGGCAGGCAGTCTGTTTCCAGTCCAAAATCCTTTATTAAGTACACAGACAAGCGATCCAAGTAAAACAAAAATAGAGTAATAATTTCCTCACAAGCTTTCTAAATATATATATACTTTTTATCAGGCATGGGAGTGGTTTATTGTGCTGTATAACAAAGTGTTATTGGTACACATATTAAATTCACATCCCTTTCCCCATCAATGTGACATTTGAGCTGGTCCTGCCCTACCTAGTAGCTGTCATAATAATATATAGCCCTAATGTACTTTAATGGTACATCTTATTTAACCAAATTATTAAGTATATTATTAAGTCTGTGATTTTATACAAGGCAATATACTACATGGCTGGAAATATATCAACCTTAGTTCATTTTGCGATCAACAATTGCATATAAATATATACATATACATTTTGCATGTAAAAATCAGTTTCTATTTTCATAACCTATTGTTAACAAAGATCGCTTTCATCCTTCTAGACTTCTTCAGGTCTGTGTACAAGAATCCTAAAAACCTATATAATTGTATAATTAGTTAGTATTGTTATTACCATCATTTTGAATAAAGTGGAAAAAAGAACCAGAAAAAAAAAATAAGAAAGCCTGGACTAAACTACTACTGTTCGATTAAAAGTTCATAGGTTCATACTAGGCTATCTGCCCCAGGGCATTTATAAGCCTAGCCAGAGTGTGTTTGGCTTTCGCCACACATTTTAAATTAATTTTGCTATGCCCTTTTTCGAGGTTAGTATACTGTGCCTCTGTCTAACAGTGACACAGAAGTGATACCCGGGGTAAACCTATGATCTCCCATCCACTCATCAAGATTCCTCTTGAAGAGAGTCAATGAGGGACTCTGCCTAACCTGGACTGGGATTTTATTCCAGAGTGAAGGGAGCCTCTGGGTTATGAATCTGTCCCTCCAGCATGTACTATTTATTTCAGTGCTGAGGTTCAAGTCTCTCGTGCGTGTAGCTCGATGGGATTTGGATTTTCTGAGGTGCAGCATGTCCATTAATTCCGGGTTGGACATGGCGTTATACGTCAGGCACAGATCGCCTCTGAGCAGGTGGTATGCCACTGAGTAGAGCTGGAGTTTCTTTAACCGTGCAGCATATGGCATCTGTTTGAGCCCTTTGATCCTCTTGGTGAGGTACTTTTGGGGTCTTTCCAGTTGCTGCAGGTGTCTGGTAAGGTACATCCCAAAAGGGGCATTGTACTCAATTATGGGCCTGATGAGGGATGAGTAAAGAGGCACGATGACCTCCCCTGATCTAGATGTGAATCCCTTCATGATTAGGTGGGCTATATAAAATGTTTTTCTAACCACTTTGGCCACGTGGTTGTCAAATGAGAGATTGCTATCAACTTGGGTCCCCAGGTTCCTAATTACTTCTTCTGTACTTAATGGATTACCACCTATGTGGTAATTTGTGGGCACTTTGTTTTTGCCAAAGGGGATGACTATACACATTTTGGCGTTTAGCTTGAGGCCATGGCTCTGGCACCAGTTGTCTGTTTCTATGAGGCCCTTTTGGAGGATGCTTGTGTCGGCTGGAGAGTCGATTATGGCGCCTAGTTTGCAGTCATCTGCGAACTTGGTCAGCCACAGTCCTTCCGTGTTGGCCTGTACCTCCGAGAAATATATATATATATATATTATATATATAGTATATACAAATATAAAAGTGCACTGGAACTTAGAAAATTGCCACATTGTTTACATGACTAATTGCATTTTATTTTATTTTTTTTCTACAAATTGGTTTTAAATACCATTTTAAATAATTTGAAATTTAAGTGTACATTTTGTTTCCATCATCATACATATATATATTTTTTTATTTTTATTATTTTTTTTCTGGTTCTTTTTTCCACTTTATTCAAAATGATGGTAATAACAATACTAACTAATTATACAATTATATAGGTTTTTAGGCTTCTTGTACACAGACCTGAAGAAGTCTAGAAGGACGAAAGCGATCTTTGTTAACAATAGGTTATGAAAATAGAAACTGATTTTTACATGCAAAATGTATATGTATATATTTATATGTAATGTCTGATCGCAAAATGAACTAAGGTTGATATATTTCCAGCCATGTAGTATATTGCCTTGTATAAAATCACAGACTAATCTACTTAATAATTTGGTTAAATAAGATGTACCATTAAAGTACATTAGGGCTATATATTATTATGACAGCTACTAGGTAGTGCAGGACCAGCTCGAATGTCACACTGATGGGTGAAGGGATGTGAATTTAACACGTGTACCAATAACACTTTGTTTTACAGCACAATAAACCACTCCCATGCCTGATAAAAAGTATATATATATTTAGAAAGCTTGTGAGGAAATTATTACTCTATTTTTGTTTTACTTGATCGCTTGTCTGTGTACTTAATAAAGGATTTTGGACTGGAAACAGACTGCCTGCCTTGCTTGGATTACTTTCGAATACTTAGTAATGCTGTAGAATTATATATTTTCTATTATTACTTTTTGACTTGGCGAGTTTACGTTTGCTACTTCTACTACCATTGTCTGATCTGATTAATATACAGTGATTAACTAGAAATATATGGAATGAAAATCTTCCACACAGAGAAGTTTCTTACACTGTTTTGTTTTTAGACCCACTACATTTTAGTGGGTTGTTTTGAGACTTCGGGGATACCACAGAGATTACTTGATGTTCATCATGTTACCCTGCTGCAGTCATCGCACTTGGGTTATCCTGTCGTCAGGCAGTCCCGCAGTCTGCCTGATTTCCAAAGTCTTGGTCCGGCGTCAGATGCTGTCGCTTCTTCCCTGACGTCAGTGCGCCAGGGGTATAAAAGAGGCATCCGACGCCATTTTCTTCAATCTTTCTTGCCGCGCGGTGCCCGAAGCAGAAGCAGTTCACAAGTGCTGGTCGGCCGACACCTAAGATTTTCGAATCGAATTTCAGTCTGAAGTCTTCAAAGCTAAGTACCCCGTTGGGGAAACTTTTCTTGCCTCAGTCCGATGTCAGAAAAAGTTAACAATTGCATTTCTTGTGGGAAGCAAATACCTCATAAGGACTTTCATTCTTATTGTATACCTTGCCTAGGCCCAGACCACGACGTCACTGGTTGTTGGTTTTGTGCTAGGTTCAATAAGCGAACTATAAAGCGACGCTTTGATTTCACTCGACACTACTTCGGTAGGAAATTTAATTATACTATGCCATCGGAGCAACCGACTACCGGCATGCATAAAAAACGCAAAGATAAGGACAGGCAGCCTAGATCCAAGCCAGACTCCGAGGCCTCGGCTGGGCCTGTCGCCGGTTCTCCGGTTTTCAGTGAGGCGCCTACACAGCCCCTGACGAACGCAGAATTGGAACCCCAGACCGCTTCGGATTCTCAGTCAGAGAGTACTAGGCCGACGCAGCCATTTTCTTTAGGCCCTACCGACAACATTGCAGAAGGAGAAGCCGGTGCTGCGGAAACACCTTCGGTTACAGAAGGTGTCTTTAGACTGACTACTGTCACCATAAAATCTTATGCTAAGCTTAAGACTCCTTTAAAACCTAAAAAGACTGTACATCAGTCTCCAGTTCAAGGCCCCATGCCTAAGAAACAGATGCTTAAGATGGCTGAAGATTTGATTACTCTGATCAGGTGCTCCCAACCCCCCCCCCCCCAGACAAAAGACCAAGACAAGAGGAGGATTATGCCTCCTCTGATCAAGTTTCTATTTCCTCAGACTCCTCTGAGGAACAGGATTATTCCTTTCCCCCTTATGACGATTCTGATGCTGAAGACTCCATTCCCTCAGCATCTCCCCCTGAAGAGACTATTCCTTTGGGGAAACCTTACATACCACGAGGGAACATTTCCACTGGGAAGGTCAGGACTACTCCGACTCAAAGAAAAGGCTCCGAGAGTTTCTTTTACTTCCCCAGAACAGACCACTTGCTATCCCTCCAGTTTTAGACATTGTGGATGATGTTTACTTAGAATCTAGTCTAAATCCAGATTCTCTGCCTCCTGCTCCAGCCAAACCAGACAGATATTATAGAGTGCCTGACTCACACAAATTCCTTTACAAAAGCCCTGTTGCTGACCCAGAAACAATCTCCCAGGGTCCCAAAGGGGCTAAGGCTTCTATTGCTAAAAATCCTGTGCCCTCTGAAAGGGACTCTAGAGCACTAGATAGGTGGGGGAAGAAGGTTTACACCTCAGCTACTCTAGCTATGAGAGCATTAAATTGTCAATTTCACATGCTGAAATATCAGCAATTCCCAATGTCTCAATTAAAACAAAAGATGAGCACACACTCTCAACAGTCTGAATTCAAGGAAATGCAGGATCTGTTGCATGCAGCTGAACAGGTGGGCAAACATACTTTACAATGTGGATTTGATTCCTTGGAAGCTTCCTGTAGAGCAGCTGTTGCTGGGTCTGTCATACGTAGGCATGCTTGGTTAAAGGAACAAACCCTGCCTGATCATGTTAAAGCAAAATTACTAGATGCACCTTTACAGCAGGATGTCTTATTTGGTGTCAAAGCAGAAGAGGTTTTAAAGAAAATGAAGGATAAGGCAAAGTCTATGCAGACGGTCAAGGATTTCTTACAGGTACAACCCCCTCGCTTCAGCAGAAGTTGGCCAACAAAAAATTGGTCCTTTCCAGCTTCTGACAGGCCACAGAGGGGTAAATACAGACGCCCAAGGGGCAGAGGTCAAGCACAAATTCCTTACAAACCTCACCAATGGGGCACTTCAACACAGAAGGGAGGAGAAGACAGGCCCCAAATTACTAGAAGACAAACACAATGACTTAACCCTCAAACTGCCAAGCAAAACTCTCTTGGCAGCTCCCTTGGGAGGAAAATTAGCATTTTTTGCAGACAACTGGCACATCATCACAAAGGACAAATGGGTCCTAGACATTATCTCACAAGGATACAGATTCCATTTTCATACCTTGCCAAGGTAAAAGGAATGCCAAACCTGCCACAAAATCAATGGGCAGAGGCACAAAAACAAATTGCAGCTCTCATGGACATGAGAGCCATTCAACTGGTGCCTACACAGGAGCAAGGCCAAGGATTTTACTCAAGGCTCTTTCTAGTCCCCAGAAAGGACAATGCATGGAGACCCATTCTGGATCTTTCAATTCTAAACACCTACTTGCAAGTACCCAAATTCAAGATGCTAACACTACAGCAGCTTCTTCCCATGTTGGGCAAGAAGGCTTGGCTAGTAACGTTGGACCTCAAGGAGGCATACCTGCATGTCCCTATCAGACAAAATTGCAGCAGATACCTCCGTTTCATTGCAGGTTCAACCCATTACCAATTCTCTACACTGCCCTTTGGCTTATCTACTGCGCCCAGGGTCTTCACAAAATGCCTGGCACCAGTAATTGCATACTGCAGACAAAGAGGAATTCAAATATACCCATACCTGGACGACTGCCTCATCCAAGCAGAAAGCAAGGACATTCTCTTACAACATGTGGCGTTTGTCAAACACCTTCTAAGTTGCCTAAGGTACACAGTAAACGAAAAGAAATCAAAACTAGTGCCCTCACAAAACATGACATTCCTGGGTGCCAGCTTGAATACAACGGCCCAGATGGCTTATCTCACGCCAGACATGCAACTACAACTAACTCAATACTTCAAAATAATGGCAACAAAGACCCAACTCCCTGCAAGAAAAATTCTGCAGGCCTTGGGATTCATGGCATCTTGCATACTACTAATACCATTTGCAAAGCTGCATATGAGGAAATTACAATGGTACCTGAAAAGCGTATGGGCTCAACACAGCCACAGCTTGGAAACAATGATACCTCTCATTCCCTGTCTTCAACAGGAGTTTCTATGGTGGTCACAGGCATGTCACCTCAGCAAGGGTCAGCCTTTCACCTTACCCCCAGCCAGGCAGACTATGACAACAGATGCATCAGAAGACTATACCTGGGGAGCACACATGGCAGTTCAAGGCAAATGGACTACAGATCAAAGATATCTGCACATCAATCAAAAAGAAATGCTAGCTGTACAGAATATTCTGACAGCTTTCAAGGACCTCTTACATCCAGGACAACTTATAATAAGGACAGACAATACCACAGTAATGTGGTACATAAACAAGCAAGGGGGTACACACTCCTACCCTCTATGCAGGCAAGCAATGACCTTGTGGAACACAGCACTGACTTACCAAGTTCATTTACAAGCACAATTCCTGCCATGAAGAAAGAACACATTGGCAGACGACCTAAGCAGAAACATCCTGGATCCCCATGAGTGGAAACTGGATCCACAAGTATTTGCAATGATAACTCAAAAATGGGGCCGCCCAGACATAGACCTGTTTGCCAACCCCCAAAACTATCAGCTACCAAAATTTTGCACAAGGACATTCCACCATTAAGCTTGGAAAGTGGACGCACTCTCATTCAGTTGGAAAATGTTGACAGTATATACCTTTCCTCCACTGCCCCTTCTAACAAAGGTGCTACTGAAAGTCAGAATGGAGAGACCACAAATGATACTCATTGCCCCAGACTGGCCACGCCAGCACTGGTACCCACTACTAAGGAACATGGCCCACGGCCCACCATGGATTTTACCACAAATTCCTCATCTGCTCACACAGCAAGACAGTCAGATTTTACACAGCCAGCTCAAGATCTTAAATCTGGCTGCATGGCAAATCACCTAAACAACCAGCCAGCTCCTCTATCACAAACTGTTCCTCTATCACAAGCTGTTATGGATGTCATTCTGGAGGCCAGGAGGCCCAGCACCAGGAAAACCTACTCAGACAAATGGAAAAGATTTTGCGCCTGGAACCAAGCTAAAGGCCAAAATCCCCTTGAGCCGGACATACCTCAGATTCTACAATATTTAACTGAGATGTTACACAAAGGACTTTCTTTTTCATCTATTAAAATCCACGCCTCAGCTATTTCAGCTCACTACAACATGGATCCTCCCTTATTTTCACATCCACTTCTAAGGCAGTACCTCAGTGGGGCCAAAAACATAAGGCCTCCCAGGAGAGCACCCACGCCAACTTGGGACCTCAACTTTGTTCTGGAAAAGCTTACGCTACCAACTTTGAGGCAAGTTTCTCAGCTGATTTAAAGTTTATATCATGGAAAACTGCCCTGCTGCTAGCAATTACTTCAGCCAGAAGAGTCTCAGAGATACAGGCACTAATGGCAGTGGAGCCTTTCCTCATTTTTCATCAAGACATAGTCTCTCTACGAACTAACCCCTCCTTTATGCCAAAGGTGGTATCCAGTGTGGCTCTAAATCAAACCATCCATTTACCCACCTTTTTTCCAAATCCACAGAACAAAGGAGAAAGACTCCTGCACTCCTTGGACATTCACAGGCAACTACGTTACTTCTTGGATAAAACTAAGGCTTTCAGAAAATCTGACCAGTTGTTTGTATCCTATGCTACAGCATCACAAGGAAAGGCTATCTCAAAACAGACCATTTCAAAATGGATAGGACATTGCATACGTTTTTGCTACACCCATCATGGAAAACCAGTTCCTGCTAGCATAAGGCCCCACTCCACCAGGGCAGCAGCTACATCTACAGCCTTCCTCAGGGGGGTGCCAACCAAGGATATTCTGCAAGCTGCAACTTGGAGTTCAGTACACACCTTCACCAAACACTATCACTTACCACTATACTCTAAGACCAGAGCTGGCTTTGCCACTGCAGTTTTGCAGGGCCTGCTAGCCTCCTCTAACCCTGTTTGATTCCACCTCCCATCCTTAGCTTTGGGATTCAACCCAAGTGTGATGACTGCAGCAGGGTAACACGATGAACATAGTACAATTTTGTACCTACCATAAATGTAGATGTTCGAGTGTTCACCCTGCTGCAGTCCAGGTTACCCTCCCTCCATCCCCTCTGATCTAACTGAAATCTTTCTATGCCTTTATATCTGATACAACCTTTGTGGTGTATTTGCTTATAGCTGGAGGTATGGTTTTGTTTGTGCTTCACTTTTATTATTGGTACTATGTAGTGACCTCCTATTGGGGGGGGGGCACCTGACATCTGGGGCAAGAAAAACTGAAGAAAATGGTGTCGGATACCTCTTTTATACCCCTGGCGCACTGACGTCAGGGAAGAAGCGACAGCATCCGACGCCGGACCAAGACTTTGGAAATCAGGCCGACTGCGGGACTGCCTGACGACAGGATAACCCAAGTGTGATGACTGCAGCAGGGTGAATACTAGAACATCTACATTTATGGTAGGTACAAAACTGTACTTTTTTTATATCAATAGTTACTAACGTATTTTCTGTTTCATGCTCTAATTTATTCATTTTGTTAATAAAGTCCCAGGAATCCCTACAAATTTGTTTTTCTTTTGCCACAAGGTGTTTTCATTTTGTGCCCAAAAACTTGGCACATGCACTTGTTAAGGACCCCCTAGCGTCCACTATTGGTCTCATAAGGGGATCATTTAAGTTTTTATGTATTTTTGGGATTCTAAACATATTAGGGATCACCGGGAAACTCACATTCAAAAAAATTTAATTCTTCAGCTGTAATTCTGTTCTCATTCAGCAGGTACCCAATTTGTCCTTTAACTTTATCATATTATTCTGTGGAATATCATGGAATTATTCTGTGGAATTCCTTTTACTCTTGGTTTAAAGTCTCACATTAAAGGTTTTGTTCCGGCTGAAAATTTGTGGATCTTAGTTTTGGCTATTTTGAGCTGAAGGTTATAAATCAAAGTGGAAAAGGATGTTGGTGAAATGGTGGTTTGAGATACAAAGACTAGGATTTTGGATGCAAGTCTTTAAGGAGGTTAGTAAGAATCATGCGTAATATTGTATTCATAAAGTAGCAGAAGGAAATTGAAGTACAAAGCCAGTGCAAGTATCATGAAAGGTGATTTTACCAGTATGGGTATCTGCAAAAATAGGCAAGAGGGAGGTGGAATTTACTGGAGGAAATTTGCAAACAAACAAAGGTAATGAGAGCAGATAAATTGGGAGTGAAAAGTAATAGGAATGACTCTAAGCAGGAGTTTGGACTGCAAGTTAGAGACTGCCTTCCCTATGATTGACAACAGAGTGTAGGCAAGGATAAAGGAGTAGAGCTATGCTAAGTGAAAGATCGGCAAAAAAATCTAGAAAATTAATTTCAAAATCTAAATCTACAGTAATGGAAGTGTTGAATATTAAACAGTAAAAAAATAATTGTAGGTGGGATGTTTAGAAAAGGGAAGGAGCAGATATCATAGAAATATGTGGAATTTTTGGGAATAATATCTGGCAAGCAATGCTCAGGAGGAGGAGTGAGATTTAAGGGAAGGCAGGAGCTGTGCAGTTTACACAATGCTGGAATGAGTGAAAATTGTTAACTTATGTATACTGTGCATTGATAGTAATGCAAACTTTTGTTACAAGTTGTTTTCATTTTCAACTCGTGTATCAGTTTAAGATGTGATGATTTAATAAATGTGTGAAAAAATAAGTGTGCCTGTCACTGGCACAGCTAGAAATTAAAATGAGTCTATGAAAAACCAAAGTAATACTGTTTGGCACCTTGAAGTGGCCTATTATGTTTAAAGGAACGTAAGCTTCTCTGTCCCAGATGTCAGCTCACTAAAAATTGTCACTGACCATTCTTACAAATGCTTGGGGTTCTGGCTGTATCCATCCTTTTTATTACTCATATTCACAATTTATAGATTAAGGTGTCAGCTTTCTTGCACACATGCTGCAAAGTGAACTACCTGCTGACCAACCTGGTTAAGTGTAATATTGTGAAGAGTCCATCTTCTAATGCTTGTGTAAGCCATTTCAGTCACTGGTGCTAATAGCACCCAAAACATACAAACACCAGAGTCACCAGAAAAAAAAATGTGCAGGTTTATAATAGGGGTGTATATTATTTGGCCAGTTGCACTTCTTGGAGTCTGCTTGGGGTATAAAAATACCTACGCAGACACTTCCAAGCAAAAACTCTTTAATCTTCTAGACTTTTTTTGCATATTGGGGAACCATACATATATCTTGCCATTGTTTCTTTGTAAATTGCTTTTCCAGTCTCTCTTCCCAATCATTCATAACATTATGTGATTGATTCATATAGCTATTATGCAATATTATATAGGCCCTACTAATTATCCCTTTTTAACAGCAGCTTCTGCTGTAGAGTCAACTAAAAACAGTACCACTGCTGTTCTGTTACTTAGGATTCCCTTATTCCTCTCTCTTGGCCTATACTCTAATATCAACCCTTGATAGAGAATGCAGTCTCTAGGCTGCATTTCAAATGTATTCTTGGCCTCTTCCCATTCTGTTACCTTTGCTCTGGTATTACTTGCATCAAGTACCTTGGTTTCTTTGCCATTTTTCTCCAGTAAATTCCAACCCCCCCTTGTCTGTTCTTTGTACTCCTAGTTGCAGTCATCCCTATCAACAGAATCTCCTTTCTCCATTTTCGAGTTGGCTTAGTTCTTAGAATACCGTCTTCTACTTTATGAATGTAATATTCTGCATGGCTGCTGTTATTCTCCATAGTTATCTCCATCAAAGATCCCAGCATCTCCTTATTATTTCAGCTTCTCCTGTTTCCTCATTGTCCCTTTCCACTTTGAATAGTAGCTTTCTGCTTGTGCTATGTATAGAAGTCTTAACTGTGTAGCTCTGAAGTAACCCTTCAAATCAGGTAATACTTTTACTACTTTGTTGTGTTAGGAAGAGCAACTTATCCCCACTTGACTCTTACCCTCTTGATTTTGATTTATCTGTGATAGCTTTATGATTTTGGTTTTAATTATTCCATTGTCTTAGATCCATTTGTCAAGTCTCTTTGAACATCAAGACCCTGTGGATGATAGGATTGTGACCCAACACTGTAGAAGGTAAGTAGAGTCTTAAAGGAGTGCTGCTTCTCTGACCTGGTTTGGAGAACCCCCACCCCTGTGTAAGACTTGATTATCATGGCTGATAGCATGTTTAACCACCAAAAAGGTATGTCTATCTTGGCAATGTTTGAAGTTGTTATGGTTGTTGTCTCCACTGTATATCTTACTGTGTTGCTTCAGGCCTGTACGTTTAGGGAATGATTTCTGGTCTTCACCAAAGACTTGTGGGTCTGTTATGTTAAATCCACATTTCCCTCCATATGTGTTTTTTGGAACTGTTCCCTGTTTTTGTTTATAGGGGCAGAAACCATGGTAGAGTAGGCTCTTTGCATCTTTTCTTGCAGTAGCATAGATGTTACAGTTGTTCATTTACTTTACAACAGTAATAAAAGGACTTGTGGTTACCAAGCAGATAACCTTCCAAGTGGACTGGCAACTGCATTGTTTTTGTTATGGGTAACCTTCCATTGATCTGATGCTATCCGTGTTATCCTTCATCACTGACAGGTCTTGGATCCGACCTCGGATCTAAGCCTACAACTGATGGACAGATCAGGAGCTCAAGCTCCTCTCCTTCCCACAATCCCCTGCAGACCTGTAACCCCCAGATCTCGTTTGCCGTGGGAACGCTGAGGATGTGGTTCTAGACGCATGCTCTTTCCCTTTTTGGTTACTTTTAGTCCTTTTTGAAGTAGTTTAATGTAGCAGTAGTGGATCTTTTTCTGTTACCTCCCCTCCCTATCCTTTTTAACTGATTTTTATCTGTGGGTTTCCCACCCTTTTTTCCCCATGGGTCCTCCTCCTGTTGTTAGTTACCTAATTTAAAAAAAAAAAAAAAAAAAAAGAAGAAAAAGTAGTTTTTTTGAGTGTTTTTTATTTCTCTCCCCCCCTTGTTCGGTATAGTTGGGTTGTGTGTGGTGCTTTTTCTGTGTGCATGTGTGTTTGGTTGGAACATGTCTGACAAGCCATCTGGCTTTAAGAGGTACCCCTCATGCGGTCGGAAGATGCTTCATTCTGATTCGCACAAGGAGTGTGTTTATTGCTTAGGAGAGCCTCACCTGGAGGTTGAATGCAACATTTGTGCCACATTTAACCCCAGGGCTCTCATGGAACGCAGAAAACAAGTTACTGTTAAAAGGGTTAGCTCAGGGAGGGTACACTGGCTTCATTCTCTCCCTCTAAGCCTTCTCAGGATCCTAAGAAGAGACCCCCCTTCTCCAAGAGGTCTCCTTTGGTCTGCAAAAACCTAGGATCACTTATTGCAGATCTCCGAATACGAGTCCAGCCTCTATGGCTTCAGATCCGGGCACTTCTGCACTGAGAGCCTTGGATCAATCTCTTGGAGCTGAGGCCTTGGTGCCTCAGAGGTCTTTGGATCCGACCTGTTTGTCAGATCCATCTGGCAAGGCGTCATACCTTACCAGAGCTTCGGATCCAACTGTGCTGTTGAATCAGTTCCCCTTCATGATCTAAGACATCGGATCCGATGCTTCGGAGTCGTTCCCCCTCCCAGGACCATAGGGCATTGGCAGGAGCTCCAGCTAGGTCTGGTCATTCTTCTCCATCTTCCAGGTCCTCCAGAAGTTTATTATCCACAGATATGGCTAGGATGATGAGAAGTTTCCTCAAGGCCCAAATTGAATTGGGCTTGTTGCTGTCCCCAACTCAGATGCCTAGGGGGCGGTCCCCATCCACGGGACATCACTCTCCTCTTCTAACCCAACTGGGTTTGGAATGCCATAATCAGAGCATTCCTTGTCATAGGCCGATGATGTCCAGCATTCCTTCTTTCTCAACACCGTCAAGGTCCCTGGTGGGCTGTGTTCTGCTGCCCTCGGAACATGCTGCGCTTCGGCCCCGAGAGGTCAGTTTTGTCTCCCTGGGTTTGGGTTTGGGCCTGGAGTTTCTGACCAGTCCCTTTCCTTGGGGGCTTTGGCGCTAGACAGCTCTGGGCTAATATCATTTGGGGTCTTCTGTGCTGCGTCGGGGTCCCTTCTCCCTGCCCAGGTGGCTGTGGCCACAGGAGAGGAGAGAGGATCCTTTTCCAGTCCGTTGGCCTTCCGGGCAGTAGAGAGGACCTTCTCCAGTTTGGCAGTCACCTCTCCTTCATGTCTAGGTCCTCCCCAGCCCCTCTCAGCCTCATCATCCTTCCAGGGTCAGCCCTCCCGCAACTGCCTTCAGATGGGCACTGCCCACTTGGGGTTCCTGTCTCTTCCAAGTCCTCCCCAGAGCCTACCATGGAGAAACCCTCTCGGAAGACAGCATGTAAGAGGAAGCACCTGGACTCTCCTAGAGAATTCCTCACCGAGGACACGGATTTTGAGGAGGGAGACAGGTCCCTTAGGCTTCCGTCTGAGGAAGTGTCCTTTGTATACATCCTTGAAATTCTCAAGCAAAGAGAAGGTAGGTGTTCCCCCACTCTGTCTTTGGAGGAATGCATGTTTCTGAAGGCCTTCAGGATGTGCCCATCTTCTACTTGGGTGTCCCCACCCCATCAACGAGCTTGTGGAGCTCATCGTCGGCAGGGCTTGGATGAAGCCAGACACAGTGGAACAGGTACCCAAAAAGGCGGACGAATACCTTACTCCCCCAAAAATCAGGCTTTTTGAAGTAAGGGCATCTGTGTTGATGCCACCATGATGGCTGCCACTACTAAGAAGGAGCTAGCGGAGCAGAGCACCTTGCTCCATCCCCCAAATAGAGTGTCTCAGGCTATTGACTATTTTGGAAGGCAAGTGTTTGCCTCAGCTACAATTGGACTGAGAGCAACCAACTGCATGGCACATTTTACCTGGCTTTAGAGGGATTTGATGTCAGAACTCGCCACCTTCCTTACAGAGTTGCTTCCTCTGGAGAGTCTTAAGCTGGTCTCTCCTAAGTTGTCCACTCTGACTTCCCTGGTTAATGCTTCGATGAGGTTGAT
The DNA here is from genome assembly GCF_019279795.1 of Protopterus annectens. Taxonomy (NCBI): domain Eukaryota; kingdom Metazoa; phylum Chordata; order Ceratodontiformes; family Protopteridae; genus Protopterus; species Protopterus annectens. The sequence goes on from NC_056739.1 coordinate 1,275,607,366, forward strand.
CTCTAAAGTGGCGGAAGCCACCTCTTGAGCGACTGGCACAGTTATTGCCATTAGATGGCATGCCTGGCTTCTCAGTTGTGGATTTGCGGACCCCTTCATGGCATCTTTTAATAACACTCTCTTTGATGGTTCGACCTTGTTGGGACCTTCAGTCGAGGAAATACTGACCCGCAGCGAGCAGGAGGGTAAGACTCTGTCCGTAGTGGAAATCAAGTTTTCTACTCCCAACGATCTTTTTCTAAGGCTCAGAGAGGTAGTAAGAAATTGTGGTTCCGCAGGACTCTGTCCTCCTTCCTTGATGCTCCTCAAGAATCCTCATCCGCAAGCCAGGGTAGAGGATTCAGTGGTAGACACTGATCCAGAGACAGAGGGGGTATGCAGAATCGGGGCTTCTGGGAACCTTTCTTGGAGAAGCCTTTTCAGCGCTCCTGAAGTGCTGCCTTAACTGTCCTGCCCTGGAGGCAGTCGGGGACGATTCTCCCTTCACCCACTAGCCTGGACAAATATCTCCTCAGATCAGTGGGTATTAAAGATTATTTCCAGGGGTTACTTCATTCCCTTTTTTCAGCTCCCCCCTGGTTTCAAAATCTCTCCTGGACGTTTCTTCCCACCAAATGGAGTTGGCCCTTTTTGATGTTCAAGACCCTCTTCTGAAAAGAGCCATTCAAGAGGTCCCAACAGGGCAATGAGAGTCCGGAACTTACTGTCGCTTCTTTTTGGTGCCAAAAAAGACGGGGACCTGCGTCCAGTTTTGGACCTCAGCAGACTGAGTCTGTCAGTCCAGAAGTCCAAGTTCCAGATGGTCACTGTTCAGTCCATTCTGCCTCTTGTACACGGATGATTCGATGTGCTCAGTGGATCTCAAGGACACATACTATTATATTAAGGTTGACAGACGCTCCAGTAGACACCTGCACTTTTGGTTAGGGGGCAGTCACTACCAGTTCAAAGCCCCGTCCTTTGGACTCACCACAATTCCCCTGGTCTTTACCAAATGTATGGCAGTGGTGGCAGCTCAGCTCCAACTGCAAGGCTTCTGGGTCATTTGGTGCCTGGATGGCCACCAGGTATACCCTCAGTCTCTTTCAGGATCTTGGTGTCATGGTCAACCTGTCCAAATCCAATCTTTCTCCATGCCAAAACTGAGTTTGTCGGGGTTCAACTGGACACTGTGTCGGAGACTGCAGCACTACCTTTTCGCAGAGTTCAACTTATTCGGGATCAGGTTTCTCGCTTGCTTTTTCTAGAGTGCCCAGCAGCCCATCTGATTCTTCAAGTGCTAGGTTCGATGCCAGCTGCCATCCAGTTAGTGCCATTTGCACTCACCAGGGATCACATGTGGGTTCTGCAGTGGACCCTGGCAGTTCAGTGGTCCGCTCAGGTTCATCCCATGTCCATGTCCGTCAGGATGACTCGTGTGCAGAAATCACCTTGCTTGGTGGCTTCAGTCTCAGGACCTAACTCTAGGCAGACCCTTTTGTCTTCCTCTGCCCAAGGCCACGGTGACCATGGATGCCTCCCTGTTCGGGTGTGGGGGAGGGCATTTTCAGGGCAGGACAGTTCAAGGCATGTGGCCCCACAGAGACCAAGTTGCACATAGACGTCCTGGAGATGAGAGCAGTCCTTTAAAGTTGCAGGCCTTTCAGGAATGCCTCCCTCTCGGGACTATAGCAATTCAAGCTGATAACATGGCGGTTGTCTTGTACATCAGCAAGCAGGGGGGAACATGGTCTTATCACCTGTGCAGAGAGGCCATGAATGTGTGTGAATGGGCGATGTCTTCTAGGTGCTTTATTCTTGTAGCTCACATTCCCAGCAGTTCCAGTGTCCTGGCTGACAAACTCAACAGGTCTGTCTTAAGTCCCCATGAGTGGTTCCTGAATCCACCAGTGGCATGTCAGATGTTCAACCATTGGGGTCAACCATGCTGCATTCTCTTTGCTTCCCCAGTCAACCACAAATGCAGCAACTACTTTGCCCTGATCCCCTCGAAGGGGGAATCACCCATGGATGCTCTGGTTCATGATTGGCCATCAGGACTCCTCTATGGTTATCCCCTATTCCACTAATTCCCAAGGTCTTGTAGAAAGCTCACCACCTGAAGACCCCTCTCGTCCTCATTGCCCCCTTTTGGCCTCATCAGGCATGGTTCGCCCTTTTTCGGTCTCATCTGAAATATCCTCCCTGGATATTGGATCCCGTTCTGGATCTTATTTCCCATTTCTGGGGGCTTCCCCTTCCCAACCTCCAGACTCTTCGTCTAACCACTTGGTTCCTCCAGTTCCAGTGATCCTTTCACAGACCAAGCTCCCCCCTCTCTGGTGAGAAGTATTATTTTGGCATCTCGGAAGCCATTTACGAAGAAGGTGTATTCCAGTAAATAGAAACGATTTTCTATTTGGGACAGACAACGTAATGTGGATCCCTTTTCAGCCCTGATTTCTGATATTTTGCTGTTCTTGGCTTCTCTCTTTCAGGAAGGTACTAGTTTCTCCATGATTAAGCTCCAGTTGGCAGCCATCTCTAATTTCCATTTGAACCAGGGTCTTACCTTTTTCTTCTAAATTATGCAAAGCCTTTTTCAAAGGGGTCTTTTTTCTTAGACCTCCTATCGAAGATCCTTCCCCATCATGGGATTTAACTCTGGTGTTGCAGTCTTTGACACAAAAGCCCTTTGAACCAGTTTCATGTTGTGATTTTAAGTTTCTGTCTTGGAAGACGACATTTTTAGTGGCCATTACTTCTGTCAAGAGAGTTGCTGGGTCTCAGCATTAAGCCCCCTTTTATGGTCTTTCACAAGGATAGGGTATCCCTCAGAACAAATCCTTCATTCATTCCCAAAGTGGTTTCAGAAGCTAACCTCGACCAATCTATCCAGCTACTAGTTTTCTTCCCTAATTATTCTGATAAAGGGGAATATACTTTACATAAATTACATTGCTTAGACGTCCATAGGCAACTACATTTTTATCTTAAGAGGACTGAAGAATTTTGGAAATCAGACCAGCTATTTGGACCAGAAAAGGTCTGTCAGTTTGTAAGGTAACTATTTCCAGATGGATTGCTAGCTGTATTTCCTACATTTATGATAGCTGGCATTTGGAGCTATCCAGACCAGTTAAAGCCTTAGGTTTGTGGCTATGTATTTGACCTTCTTGGCTAAACTTTCTTTGGATGAGATTTGTGCTGCTACTTGGTCTAATCCCCACACTTTTGTTTTGCACTATAAGTTGGACTTGGTTTCTAGGAATAGGGCTTCCTTTGGTTCCTCTGTGCTCTAGCATATCCTTCCCTGATGCCACCCAAGGTTCATAATAGCTGGGGATTCTGATACATCCGTGACGAATAATGACATGGATAACATCAGATAAAGAGTTATGTACTTACCATAACTTGGAATCTGTGCTGTCCAGTGTCATTATTCATCACATTCCTGTCCTCCTTCCCCCTTCCTTCTGGGGATCTGGTAGAGCTGGAGCGATGTTTTTCTTTGGAGGTAGTTTAGTCTCTGGGGCAGACAGTGCTGCCCTTTCTTTGTTTAGCAAACTCGATCTGAGGGTTACAGGTCAACGGGGGATTGTGGGAAGGGGTGGGGCTTGAGCTTTGGATCTGTCCATCAGTTGTCTGCTTAGATCCAAGGTTGGATCCAAGACCCATCCGTGATAAATAATGACACTGGATAGCACAGATTCCAAGTTATGGTAAGTACATAACTCTGTAAATGCTGTGGTGAAAGTACTGGGGCAGTGGCTGCCTGCAGTGCTTGCTTCAAAAAATATCTGTGCTGCAACCACTTAGGTTTATAGGTGGTAGTCCAGGAGACCATTAACGAGCCTATGTCAGATTTCCAGTTGCCCCAAAGCACACTCTGGTTTAGTGATTTGCTCAAGGCCAGACAGTAGGCTGTTGAAGGCTAAGGGAATCAAACTCTACACTGTAAGAAGCTACTCTAACAGCTGAGTGCCTTAGCCTTCCACATCAACCGTCAGACTTGTTTTTTAAAGGTACACACTTTCTGCAATCATTATTGTTCCAGCTGTGACTCTGGGAGTCAAGCTTTGTTTGGGAAGTTTAAGGCTTCGCTCTATAAACTCTGCTTGTGCAGTCCTTTGGCTCATTTCGCAAGGCTTTGCTCTATAAACTCTGCTTGTGCAATCCTTTGGCTCATTTTGCAATAGTTGCCACCTCTTGTCATTCTTCCCAACCAAGGACCCATCACCCAGCATTTTCAAGTTTACATTTAACAGATATGTTCATACTGTGGCTTTTGAACTAGGAGAGACTCTTCCATAATGTTCGCTAGTGTTTTGCCCCATTGCCCTTTGAATGAGTGTTTCTTTTGCCAGCACTGGTTGTTGAAGTCCCCTTAAGTCTGGTAAGTCGACATGCATGTGCATGTTACTTAATAATTTTTCATGTTCTCATTGTTATTCAGTTGTATACATTTTTTTGTTAATGGTATGGAGGTGAACTGGTGGGCTTAGTAGAAGTGCTTGCTTATGTAGCCAACATGTTATATTGGGTATGTGTCAGTAGGGGTTGGGTGAACATCCCTGAAAGCAAGATCTGTCCAAAAAATTGCTGAACTGTGATTACTGGAGGTGAACCTGGCCATGGACTAATGAATTATCTCATAGATCAACTGTTGTATTAAGGATATTTTCAGAACACTTATCCATTTGTTTTCATTTTTGCTCTTGAACTGGCACAGATGAAAATATTATTTTGATGTCTTATTTTAGTTTCAGATAATAGCCAACGGTATCAAGAAACTTGTTTTGCATTTGCGTTGACACCACAACAAGTCCAGCAGATTAGCAGCTCAATGTAAGTATGCCCTGTTCATAAAGCATTTGGGAAGACTCTTTCTTGAGATTCTTAAGAAATATAATTATTTTAATAGGACTCAACATGATTCACATATTCGGTATGTAAACATGTAAAAAGTAGCTTTAGTGGTCTTACATCTGAGGCTTTGTAGATGATGATAAATATGGTCATATTTTGTCTCCTCCTTCCCAGAGCAGAACATAAAGTATCACATTTCTTGGTCTTTTGCTGAATTTACTGTTAATAGTATACTCCTTCTAACGTTTTGTAGAAAAATTAAAATTAGCAATAAGTAGGTACTGTGATGCTCACATGTTTGGATTGTACAAACCTTTGTGGCAAGATTAAAATATACTCATTTTTTCAGTTTCTGCTCATACTGGTACTTTAAGCAATCACCATGTCTAGTAATTGTCTGTATAGGTAAAATGGAGCCTTTTCATTTTTTGTGTTCACTAAATTAATGCAGTAGTGGACTGATCAACTGCTTGCCTGAAAATGGATCATTTTTTTTGTCTAAATAGTTTAAAATATCAGTCAGAACTAGCCACGGTGATTGCTTAAAGTACCAGTATGTGCAAAAACTGAAATGTGTATGTTTTAATCTTGCCACAAAGATTTGTACATTTCAAACATGTACATCACAGTAACTACTTATTGCTAATTTTAATTTTTCTAACCCTGAATGCCATCATTAGGGCAGACATGATCTTGTGTTCTTGCTGTCATGGAAAGCTACATGTTTTACTGCTTAATGCGCTATGAGACCGTAGTTGATAGGATTGCAGCATCCTAGTCTGTGTTGTCAGATCACATCACTGAGTTAGAGTGGAAGTAGTGAGAAATACTGTCAGGTTTGTGAATCTTCAAAGTTTCAATGACTTTTTTTTGCAGTGACTTTTACATATTTGTTTCATACATGTTACACCATGTATGAACATTTTTTTCAAAAAGACAAAGAAATGACTTGAAGTAACATAGTCTTTTTAGAAAAATTATATTTTATGTGTTTTGGGTACTGTCTTCCTCACCTGAGTCAACCAAGAGTAGCACGCATCCTGGCTTGCAAAGCTTGGCTATTTAGATAAGGTTCTGTCAGTGGTTCTCAGGTTTATTCACCTTTGGACTGCAGATGGATTAAAGGAAAACTCCACCTTCTCCTACAGTTTAACTCAACTCTTAGGTTGTTTTTCTCTCTACAATATGGTCCCAATGTTGTGTAGGTACCAGAAACCTGTCTGTACTTTATAAAACTTTCACTTCCTTGATTGAAATCAAAGGAAGGAAAGACCACCCACTTTTTTTAAACTTCTCACATAATTTGAAGAGACACAGAGAAATTTGTAGTCTGGTACTCCTGACAATTTTATACTGGTAATTAGTCCTGCTGATATCAGGAGCTCAGCAGTTGCTGTAAAAAAAAAAAGGAGAGAGAGGGGTCTGGAACTGTTTTTCACTGTGTTTATTGCAGAGAGGAAGAGAAAGTGCCATTGTGTAAAATCTTACCATAACGGTAGATGTCCTTGCCTTCACCGCTGCAGTATTCTTTGCTAATGGGGATTCCTTGCCGTGAAGCCCTCACTCCAGCCAGTTTACAAAAGATTTCCACTGCTTTAAGGTACGCAGAACGTCACCTGCTTACTCCTTGCGTAAGGAATGGCATAAAGGTAACATTCGGGCATACCATCCTCAAAACAGATTGCCCAAGTAGGAACAGCAGTCCAAGGAAAATCATTGAGAATCTGCACAGCCAGGAAGGGAAAAAAAACAGGGGGGTGGCGGGAGGGAGTGAATACTGCAGCGGTGAAGGCAAGGACATCTACCGTTATGGTAAGATTTTGCACAACTGTACTATGTCCTTACATTCACCGTTGCAGTATTCTTTACTAATAGGAGAGTGCAAAAGCTCAAGAAGAAACCTGGGAGGAGGAAGCCGCAGAGCTCTCTAAGAAGCCATGAAGTATGGCAGCAACAAAACCACCTCTGGCTCTGGAGATACCATCCAACTGGTAATGTTTGGTAAAGGTATGCACAGAAGTCCAGGTAGCAGCTTCAAGAATGGAATTGGCATCTAAACCCCTGAAAAGGCACCAGAAGAAGCCACAGCTCTAGTGGAATGAGCCTTAACAGAAGAAGGAAGACTCTTGCCATGAAAAGTGTAACAAAAGGAAATACCCTTTGAAATGTAAGTAGAAATAGTTTGCTTGGAGACCGCCAAACCCAAAGACCTAGGATGAAAGGAAACAAACAACTGATCAGACTTCCTGATAGCTTTAGATGTTCTTCGTGTTTCACTGTTGCAGTCATCACATTTGGGTTATCCCTGCCAGGGTAGCCCTCAGCTGGCCCGAATACCAGAGGCTTAGTATTTCTGCTACGGTTGTTGTTGCTTCAGGACTGACATTAGGTCCTCAGTAGTATAAAATAAGGCAGCCGACACAATTACATCAGTCTTTCTTGCCATGGAGCCCGAAGCAGAAGCAGTTTGCACGAGTGCCGGTGGCTGCTACCTGAGTTTCGTCTACCGAATTGAAGTTGAAGTCTTTTAAACCTAAGTACCCCATTGGGGATCCTTTTTTCTTGCACTAACCGATGTCAGAAAAAGTTAATAATTGTCTCACCTGTGGAAAGCAAATACCACACCGAGACTTTCATTCTTACTGCGTCACTTGCTTAGGCCCAGACCACAATGTCCCCCTTTGTTGCTTCTGTGCTTTGTTCAATGCCAGAACTGTCCATTGTCGGGCCCTTATTGTAGCTAGATATTTTCACTTACAGTCCTCGAATTCCGATATGGCTTCAGTAAGCCATCCAACAGCAGATCTTCCGAAAAAACGTAAAGATAAAAGACAGAGACAGACCGCACAGGTCCAAACCTACTGATGACGCTTCCGTTAAGCTAGTCGTCAGTTCTCCAGTCCTCAGTGAGGCACTTTCGCAGACACTGATGCCCGCTTCTGTGGATTCGCAGGCTGCTACTGAGACCCTTTCGGAGTCCGGTATGCCGCAAAACTCTTCTTTGACTAAGGATCCTGCGGTCGTCTCTACCTTGGATGGGTCTGGAGCCGCTGAGCAGGCACCAGTTTCCGAGGAAGTCCTTCGCACTACCGATTCTCAACACAAACCGATGTCTTTTTTCATGACTACCATTCTTTTGAAAACTACCGTGTTTCTTAGGCCCAAGGTACAAACCACACCCAAGAAACCGACGACCCAATCTCAGGCACCTGCTTCCTTGCCTCAGTCTCAAATGCTTAAAATGGCAGAAGACCTTATCATGCTGATTAGGGGAAGCCAAGCTACCCCCTCTAAAAGGAAAAGAGATCTGTCCCCTGTAGTTTTGTCTGAACAAGAGTCAGATGACTTTGATGCATCTGAATATGAAGACATGCAACCCCTCTCTACTTATGAGGATTCTGACGCAGAGGATTCTATCCCTTCAGCCTCTCCCCCAGAGGATTTTTCCTTTGGGGGAAACCCTTCATACCTTAAGGGAGCATTTCCAATGGGAGAGTCAAGACTACCCTCAGTCTAAAAAGACACTCGGAATTCTTAGATCTTCCACAGCACAAACCCTTGGCCATCCCCCCAGTCCTGGATGTTGTGGAGGATGTTTTCCTGAAGTCCAGCTTGATTCCTGAGACCCTCCCTCCTGCACACAGAAAACCAGACAGGTACCGTAGAGACCCTGACCCACACAATTTTCTTTTTAAAAATCCTATTGCTGACCCTGAGGTAATTTCTCAAGGGCCTAAAGGGATTAAAGCAACCTCTGCTAAGAATCCCACCCCCTCCGATAGGGATTCCTGAGCACTAGACAGATGGTGTAAAAAAGTATACATTTCAGCTACTCTTGCTATCAGGGCACTAAATTGTCAGTTCCATATGCTAAAATTTCAGCACCATACCCTGGCTCTCCTCAAACAAAAAATGTCTTCCTTTCCTGCTTGTGCAGAATCTAAAGAGTTACAAGAGTTAATACATTTTGCAAGTCAAGTAACTAAACACACCTTGCACTGTGGTTTTGACGCCCTAGAAGCTTCTTGCAGGGCAGCAGTCACTGGATCTGTCATTAGAAGGCATGCATGGCGAAAGGAACAGCCCCTGCCAGACCATGTCAAATCTAAATTGTTGGATGCCCCCTTGCACAAAGACAACTTATTTGGCAGTAAGGCAGAAGAGGTCTTAAAAAAGATGGAAGAAAAAGCAAAATCTATGCAGACAGTTAAGGATTTCTTACAGGTCCAGCAAGCATTGTCCCACCAAGCACTGGTCCTTTCCTTCTCCCACTAAGCCACTCCAGCCCAGGCCCCTGGGAACCAGACTCCCCAGACAGCAGCCACAGGGAATTAGAGATCTAAGCAGTGGACTACTTCCACTTCAAAACCAGGGAGTTCTAAGCCACCCCCTTATGGTAAGAACTCACAATGACTCACCTCCCTCACCCCCTCCCTCTGCCCACCTTTACTTACCCCTAGGAGGAAAACTCTCCTTTCACGCAAGCACCTGGGCCACCATTACCAACGACCACTGGGTTCTCAAAATAGTGTCTTGGGGATACAAATTTTCCTTCCACACCCTTCCAACCCCAGAAGGGTTCCCAGATCTACCTCCAAACCAGTGGGCAGAGGCTCAGAAGCAAATCATTTCCCTGCTGCTATGAGGGCAGTAGAGCACGTTCCTGCAGAACAGATAGGCCAAGGTTTCTACTCCAGACTTTTTCTGGTGCCTAGAAAAGAGGGCACCTGGCGCCCCTCCAGCAGCTGCTACCCATGCTCTCCAAGGACACTTGCCAAGCCACCCTAGATCTAAAAGAGGCCTACATCCACTTTCCTATCAGGGAATCATGCAGGAAATATCTCCATTTCAGGGCAGGATCTCAACACTTTCAGTTCTCTGTGCTTCCCTTTGATATATCTACTGCTTCCAGAGTTTTCACAAAATGTCTGGCTCTGGCCATTGCCTTTTGCAGACAAAGGAGTATCCAGATTTACCCATATATAGACGACTGCCTTATTCAGGCAGACAACCAGAAAAAAAGTACAGTTTTGTACCTACCATAAATGTAGATGTTCGAGGATCCACATTGCTGCAGTCCTAACTATTGGGTAGTCCGCTGTCCAGTCGGCCCGAATACCAAAGTATATGGCTGACGTCGGTCAGGGCGCATTAGACTGACGTCAGTACGTCAGGGTACTAATGCGCATGACCGACATCATATCCTCAGTCTTTTCTTGCCCCAGATGTCAGAAGACCCTGAAAAGATAAGGCCAAAAACCAAAAACTCCCAAAATACCTGCACCAAAAAATATATATACAATATATACACAATTAGCAGAATGTAACCTCACCAACACAACCACCCCTAAACACAGAGGGGAAGGAGGGAGGGTAAATTGGACTGCAGCAATGTGGATCCTCGAACATCTACATTTATGGTAGGTACAAAACTGTACTATGTTCTTCATTCCACATTGCTGCAGTCCTAACTATTGGGTAGAATCCCAAAGCAGAGATAAGGGAGGCTGGCAAATCATAAGGAAGCAGGAACTGACAACATGCCTTGCAAAATAGCTGTGGCAAAACCAGCCCTAGACTTAGAGTAGAGAGGAAGGTGATAATGCTTAGAGAAAGTATGCACTGAACTCCAAGTAGCTGCCTCCAAAATATCCTTAGTTGCCACCCCTTAGAAATGCTGTGGAAGTGGCAGTAGCCCTAGTGGAATGAGGCCTAATCCCAGCTGGAATCTCCTTGCCATGATGGGAATAACAAAATGTAATGCAACACCCAATCCACCTAGAAATAGTTTGTTTTGACACAGGCTTGCCCTTTGAACTCAAAGCAAAAGAAACAAACAACTGCTGAGACTGCCTAAAATCCTTAGTCCTGCTCAAATAATAACGCAATAGCCTGTGTACATCTAAAGTGTGCAAAATCTTTTCCCCTTTATTTTGGGGATCTGCATAAAAGGTAGGCAAATGAATAGTTTGGTTTAAAGCCACACTAGAAACCACCTTAGGCATAAAGGAAGGATTAGTACGTAAAGATACCCTATCCTTATGAAAAATCAAAAAAGGCTCCACTGCCATAAGGGCCTGCAACTCAGAAACCCTTCTTGCAGAAGTAATGGCCAACAAAAAAGCAGTCTTCCATGACAAGTATTTCAATTCAGCAGTAGCCGCAGGCTCAAAAGGTTGTAGAGTAAGTTTCTCCAACACAAAATTGAGATCCCAAGCAGGAGTAGGAGCTCTACGTGGGGGTCTTATATTCTTTGCCCCTCTAAGAAATTGCTTGAACAAAGGATGCGAAAACAATGGTGGGTCACAATCATAGTGAGCTGAAATCGCTGCAGCATGAATCTTAATGGAAGAGAAAGACAAACCTTTGTCCAGTAACTCAGTAAGATATTGAAGAGCCACACTCAAATTTGGCTCAGTAATCTCACTCCAAAACAAAAATCTCTTCCATTTTTCTGCGTACACTTTCCTTGTACTAGGTCTTCTGGCTTCCATAATCACATTTAAAACTTGTTGAGGAAGCTGAGACCTACTGTCTTTCAAAACAGAATATGCCAGGCTGTTAGATGTAGAGAGTGAAGCTTGACATTGAGCAGATGACCGTCCCTCTGAGACAACAGGTGTGGAATCAAGGGTAAAGGCCATGGAGGCTTCCTTACCAGACTCCTCAGTAATGGGTACCAGTGCTGCCGAGGCCAATCTGGAGCTATTAAAATCATCCTTGGCTTGTCTTGTCTGACCTTTAGAAGCACCTTTGGAAGAAGAGGCAGAGGTGGAAAGGCATACACATGAAGATTTTTCCAACTGAAAGAAAGAGCATCCACTTTCCAAGCTGTGTGATGAAATCCCCTCGTGCAAAACTTTGGCAGCTGGTGGTTTAGTGGAGAAGCGAACAGATCTATGTCTGGAGTTCCCCATGACACTGACAATTGTTGAAATACATGAAGATCCAGTTTCCACTCGTGGGGATCCATGATTTGTCTGCTTAATACATCTGCTAAGGAGTTCTGTGCTCCCGGCAGAAACCTTGCCTGAAGAGTTAGTTGCAGACTGAGCGCAGTCTCCCATAAAATCATTGCTTGTCTGCACAATGGGTAAGAATGTGTTCCCCTTGTTTGTTGATGTACCACATGACAGTTGTGTTGTCTGTTAGAATCAACACCTGCCCTGGAAGAAGTAACTCCTTGAAAGCAATTAATGCAAACTGAACTGCTAACATCTCTTTCATGTTGATATGTAGATGCTGTAGTCTGGCAGGCCACTTGTCTTGAATCCACTTTCCATTTAGATGAGCTCCCCAAGCAATATCTGAGGCATCTGTCGTTAGAATCTGACTTGCCTCTGGCCGGGTCACAGAGAGTCCCTTGTTTAGGTGACATTCCTGAGCCCACCACAAAAATTCCTTTTGAATGCAAGGTATTATTTGAATGACAGTGTCCAAATCCTGGCAGTGCTGTGTCCACAGATTTTTGAGATACCATTGTAGCTTCCTCATATGCAGTTTGGCATTGGGAAGCACCAGAATACAAGATGCCATGAACCCTAAGGCTTGAAGGACTGTCCTTGCAGTCAGCCCGGACTGAAGAGATAGATGATGGAAGTAACTGGAAAGATTCTTTTGTTTGTCCGGGGTTAAAAGGCCATCTGGGCTGCTGTATTCAGTCTCACACCCAGAAAGCACATGTCTTGAGAGGGTACTAGACTGGACTTTATTTCGTTCACAGAATACCCTAGGCATCTTAGCACTGCTATGACATATTCCAGATGCTGTAGAAGATCTTCTTTCTTGAGCCAGAATCAGGCAGTCGTCCAAGTAAGGATAGATTTGGATTCCTTTTAGCCTGAAGTAAGCTATCACTGGAGCCAGAACCTTTGTGAATACTCTGGGCGCAGTAGATAAGCCAAAGGGCAATGCAGAGAACTGATAATGAGAATTTCCAGCTCGAAAACGCAGATACTTCCTGCAACTTAGTCTTATTGGCACATGAAGGTAAGCTTCCTTGAGATCTAAAGTTACCATCCAGTGATCTTTGCCCAGCAGAGGTAAAAGCTGTTGTAACGTCAACATTTTGAACTTGGGAATGTCCAGATAAGTGTTGTGGATAGATAAATCCAGAATTGGTCTCCACGTGTTCCCCTTCTTTGGTACTAGGAACAGGCGAGAATAAAATCCTAGGCCCCTTTCTGGCACAGGAACTGACTGAATGGCCCCTATTTGGAGCAACAGAGAAATTTGCTTGTGAGCCTCTGTTCTTTGAAGAGGAGGAATGTCTGGCATGCCTTTGAAAGGAGGCAAGGTATGGAAATAAAACCTGTAACCGTGGTGAATAATATCCAGAACCCATCTGTCTTGGGTAATTAAATCCCAATTTTCTTTGAAAAGAGACAGCCTTCCTCCCAAAGGTGCTGCCAGGCAAGAACGTTGTGGCAGCCGAAAAGGCAGGTCATTGGGTCTGCTTACGAAAGGACTGACCCCTGCCCTCACCAGAAGTCTGAGCAGGGGAACTCCCTGTCCTAGGCCTAAAAGAACCCTGAGCTCTGCCCCTACCACGTCTAGACCTACCCCTAGACTGGGAATCATAAGCAGGATAAGTCCATCCCTTAGTAGGCCAATTTCTACTAAACTTCGGAGGCTGCACCTGCAAAAAATCTTTAACAGTTTGCATTGACTTAGCCTTGTCCTCCATTTTCTTCAAAACTGCTTCCACAGGCGAACCAAACAACACATCAGACTGTAAAGGAGCATCCAAAATCCTTGTCTTAACATGCTCAGCTAAATTCTGATCTCTCAGCCAGGCGTGCCTACGAAGAACAGAACCAGTGGCAGCATCAAAACCACACTGCAAGGAATGTTTACCCACCTGTTCAGACACATGAACTAAATCCTGCAACTCTTTACACTCAATACCTTCAGCCAGAGCATCCACCTTAGATTTCAACTGTGAAAGAAGATAATTCTGATATTTTAACATGTGAAACTGACAATTCAACGCCCTCATGGCTAAAGTGGAAGAAGTATACACTTTCTTTCCCCATCTATCCAAAGCCCTTGCCTCTTTATCAGGAGGGACAGGATTTTTAACAACTGAGGCCTTCACACCTTTAGGCCCCTGAGAGACAGTTTCTGGGTCTGCCCTAGGACTCTTAAAAGATACTTATGAGCTTCAGGCACCCTATAATACCTATCTGGTTTAACTGGGGCAGGAGGCAAAGAATCAGGATTCAGGGAAGCCTCTGCAAACACATCTTCCACCACATTCAAAACAGGAGGTATAGCTAAAGGCCTATGCTGGGGTAAAACAAGAATGCCCTAAGCCTTTTCCTGGAATCAGAGAAATCTTGACCTTCCCATTTAAAATGCTCCCTCATGGAATGCAGAGTCTCTGAAAATGAAAAATCCTCAGGAGGAGAAGCAGAAGGAGTAGAATCATCCACATCAGAATCAGAATAAGGAGGGTACTCCTGCAAGTCTTCAGCCGAAGACTCAAGCCTCCGAGCATTGCTCAAAACTCTCAAACTCAGGTTCCACCCTAGGCCTCTTATCAGGAGGGGGCATAGAACCCCTAATCATAGTAATCAAATCCTCTGCCATTTTAAGCATATGTTTCTTAGGCAAAGATCCTGAAGCACTAGGAGAAACCCCCACAGAAGCTAAACTTGGCCTGCCCTCAAAGAAGCCTTGGAAACTGAAGGGAGGCTCTAACCACCTTAGGAAGAGAGGGAAGAACAGCCACCTGAGAAGCCCCTCAGCCTGGCCTACTTCCTGAGAGGATACATCCTGTAACAGTAAAGTCTCTCCCTGAGACTCCAAAGAGACACCTGGCAAAACCTCCGGCTCCACTGAGCCTTCCAAAGAACCGACGTCTGGGACTGTCGGTTCCTCCACCCTAGGCTTTGCTGCTTTATCTTTGCGTTTTAGCGAAGCCGGCCGGAGCATCCGACGGCATTTTATAATTACAACGCTTCCCAAACACTAACCTGGCACAGTCTAACCTTCTCTTAATAGTGCGTTTGTTAAATCTAGCACAAGAGCGGCATCCAACAACGTCGTGCTCAGGCCCTAAACAAGGTATACACAAAGTATGGTAATCCCTATGAGGTATCTGTTTCCCACAAGAAATACAGTTATTCACTTTTTCTGACATCCGGTTAAATACTGAGGCAAGAAAAAACCAAAATATTCCCCAATGGGGTACTTAGCCAACTTTGATTCGGTCTGAAACTCTGACTTCAGAAACTTTCAGAACGCCAACCTGCACTCGCAAAATTGCTTCTGCATTGGACCATGCGGCAAAAAAGACTGAGGATATGACGTCGGTCATGCGCATTAGTACCCTGACGTACTGACGTCAGTCTAATGCGCCCTGACCGACGTCAGCCATATACTTTGGTATTCGGGCCGACTGGACAGCGGACTACCCAATAGTTAGGACTGCAGCAATGTGGAATGAAGAACATCTGCTCAAGCACCTGGCCTTTGTAAAGACCCTACTAACCTCCCTAGGGTACGCAATCAACAAAAAAAATCTAAACAGCTGCCCACCCAAGGGATTATCTTCCTGGGAGCAAGCCTGGATACAGCATCCCAGATGGCATTCCTTACACCAGAAAAGCAAACTTACCTGACAGCCTACTTCTCTCAACTAGCCCCCAGACCCCAGTTATCTGCAAGGAAAATCCTGGAAGCTCTGGGGTTCATGGCATCTTGCATACTACTCATTCCATATGCCAGACAGCATATGAGGAAACTTCAGTGGTACCTAAAAAGCCTTTGGTGTCCACACTCTCAAGACCTGGAGACTCTTATACCTATAATTCCTTGCCTCAGAAAATATTTTCTTTGGTGGGTAACAGCATACTCCCACAACAAGGGACTACCTTTCTCACCACCCCCTGCCACCCAGACCCTCAGCACAGATGCATCAGACTATGCTTGGGGTGCACACCTGGATGGCATATGCATACAGGGCCAATGGAGCCCACAGCAAATCCCTCTGCACATCAATCAAAAAGAGATGATAGCTGTCCAGCATGCCTTGATAGTTTTCAAGCCCCTTCTCTCCCCATGGGGCACTCCTGATCAAAGCAGACACCACTGTGATGTGGTATATCAACAAGCAGGGTGGGACTCACTTCTACCCTCAATGCAGACTTGCCATGACCCTTTGGCACATAGCCTCTACCATGCAACTGCACCTGTTAGCACAATTCCTACCAGGTTCTCTCAACTCTCTGGCAGACCAATTAAGCAGAAATCTTCTAGACCCACATGAGTGGCAGCTCAACAGAAGAACCTTCACCCTAATAACTCAGAAATGGGGCACCCTGAAGGTCATCCTCTTTGCCTGACACACCAACCATCAGCTCAGCAAATTCTGCACCAGTGAGCATCACTGCATGGCTTGGAAAGTGGATGCCCTGTCCTTCCCCTGGGTCAATCTACTGATCTATGCCTTTCCTCCACTACCTCTCATCTCCAGGGTACTGTTCAAAATAAAGGAGGAAAAACTAAGGACAATTCTTATAGCTCTAGACTGGCCTCGCCAGCACTGGTACCCCTTGGTGCGCAGCCTGTCCCCACTGCCACCATGGCATCTTCCTCAGATTCTAAATCTCCTGACCCAGAGGGAAAGGGAATTCATGCATCCCCAATTGCAGACACTCATTTTGGCAGCTTGGCTTATTCCCTAACCCCGGATCAATCTGCCAACCTCAATAAACAGGTTCTAGATGTTATACATGAAGCCAGACGCCTTAGTACTAGAAAGTCTTATGCTGACAAATGGAAAAGGTTCTGCACCTGGATCCAGGCTAAGGGAGCCAGTACGGCACAGCCCTCATTCCCTCTCATCCTGGATTACTTAGCTCACCTAGTGCACAGTGGCCTGTCTTTCTCCTTTATAAAAAATCATGCCTCTGCTATCTCTGCTCATTTCCCCACTGAGCAGCTCCTTTTCTCACACCCTTTGATCAAACAGTTCCTAAGAGGGGCTAGCAACTTGAGGTCACCCAGAAGAGCACCAACCCCAGCTTGGGACCTTAACTTTCTGTTGGAAAAGCTCACCCTGTCCCCTTTCAAACTAGCTTCTTCTGCAGAGCTAAAATTTCTCTCCTAGAAGACAGCTTTCCTTCTGGCCATCACTTCAGCCAGAAGAGTCTCTGAGCTGCAAGTGCTCATGGCTGTGGAACTTTTCATCATCTTCCATACTGACAGTATCCCTCAGAACTAACCCATCCTTCATGCCCAATGTGGTGTCTAGTGTGGCTCTCAACCAATCCATTCATTTGCCCACCTTTTTTTCCTAATCCCCAGAACAAGGGGGAAAGGATCCTGCACTCTCTAGATGTGCACAGACAGTTCAGATTCTATCTATACAGGACTAAATCCTTCAGAAAGTCTGATCAATTGCTGGTTAGCTTTGCTACAGGGGCAGAAGGCAAAGCCATCTCCAAACAAGCCATTTCCAAATGGATAGCACACTGCATCCATTTC
The DNA here is from genome assembly GCF_019279795.1 of Protopterus annectens. Taxonomy (NCBI): domain Eukaryota; kingdom Metazoa; phylum Chordata; order Ceratodontiformes; family Protopteridae; genus Protopterus; species Protopterus annectens. The sequence continues at coordinate 1,275,624,706 of NC_056739.1, forward strand.
TGCTACAAACAACATGGAAAGCCTCCCCCCAAGGGGGTCAGGACTCACTCCACCAGAGCAGCCTCCACCTCTGCAGCTTTCCTCAGAGGAGTCTCTAACCAGGGACATCCTGGAGGCTGTCACCTGGACATCTGTTCACACTTTTACCAAAAATTACCACCTGCCTCTCTTCTCCAAATCCAGGGCAGGGTTTGCCTCTGCAGTCTTCCAAGGCATCCTAGCCAGCCCCTAGTTTCCTTGATTGCCTCCACCCATTTCTCAGCTTTGGGAATCAACCCAAATGTGATGACTGCAACAGTGAAATATGAAGAAAGTAGTACAGTTGTGTACACTTACCATAAATGTAGATGTTCAAGTGTATTCACTGTTGCAGTCGTAGTTTCCCTCTCTCCATTCCCCTTTCTTCTCTTTCCTTACAAGGGACATATTGGTATTTACTTTCTACTGGTGGGATTCTTCCACCAGAACCTGGCTCCTACTTGGGGGCTCCTGACAGGTTAGGGCAAGAAAAACTGATGTAATGGCGTTGGCTGCCTTACTTTATACTACTGACGACCTGACGTCAGTCCTGAAGCGACAGCAACCGATGCAGAAATACTAAGCCTCTGGTATTCGGGCCAGCCGAGGGCTGCCCTGGCAATGATAACCCAAATGTGATGTCTGCAACAGTGAATACACTCAAACATCTACATTTATGGTAAGTGTACACAACTGTACCTTTATTCAAATAAAATCAGAGCTATCCATGCACATCTAATGTATGTAGCACCCTCTCGCTGTCAGATTGCGGAGAGGGAAAAACAGTAGGCAAATTAATAGACTGATTAAATGACAACTCATTAACCACCTTGGGCATAAAAGAAGGATTAGTACGTAAGGACACCCTGTCCTCATGAAATATCAAAAAAGGTGGACAAGCCATAAGGGCTTACCGCTCAGACACCCGTCTGGCAGAAGTCAGAGTAAATAAAAGAACTGTCTTCCAGGAACAATGTTGCAAGGTAGCAGGAAGAGCAGGCTCAAAAATTAAGATCCCAGGGAGGAGGAACAGGCTTCCTAGGAGGTCTAATATTAAAGACGCCTTTAAGAAACTGCTTAGCCTCAAGTCTAGAAGCTAACGGGGGAGCTAAAGGCAGACAAGCAGAAAGAGCTGATAAGTGGGCCTTAACAGAAGAATAGGCCAAACCCTCATTGAGCAAGTTGCACAAATAAGAAAGAACCAAAAGAACATCCACAGAAAGTGAGCCCAGGCCACAAGAAAGACACCAAATAGAAAATCTCTTCCATTTAGACAAGTAGGAATTCCTAGTAGTAGGTTTTCTGGCCTCCCGCAGGACCTGCAGCACGTCCTCAGAATAAAGGTGTCTGTGAGGAATCAAAACCCTATCACCCACAGTGTCAGTTGAAGCGTGGACAGGTGGAGATGGATGAGTGACCCCTTGTCTTGTGTGAGGAGATCCACTCTGTGAGGTAACTTGTGATGATTGCCCCTGGTGAAATCCAGAAGTAGAGGGAACCAGTGCTGTTGTGGCCAAAAGGGAGTCACCGACAAGATTTTGGGAGCATCCTGTTGAATCTTGAACAAGACTCTCGAAATGAGAGGAAGGGGAAGGAATGCATAAAGAAACATCCCCTTCCAAGAAAATGAGAGGGCATCCACCTTCCAGAGCAGAGGACCTGGGATTCTGGCACAAAACAGAGGAAGTTGTCTTTTCAAAGGGGAGGCAAAAAGATCTACTTGAGGAATACCCCAATGGTGAACAATGTCCAGAAATACACCCCCTGTGAAGCATCCATTCGTGGGATTGGGTGAAGGACCTACTCAGATTGTCTGCCACAACATTTCGATCTGAAGGAATGTAAACTGCCTGAAGAGTCATACGATACTGGATACCGAGATCCCATACCAGAAGTGCCAGCTGGCAAAGATGGTAGAATTTTGTACCCCCCCCCGTTTTTTTGATATACCACATGACTGTGGTATTGTCCGTGAATACCTTGAGAGAGCCTGCAGAGAAGAGATGATGAAAGGCCCGAAGAGCCAGCAGAAGAGCCCTCATCTTTTGATGTTGATATGCTCCTTCCGCTGATGAGGCAACCACACTCCCTGAACCTTCAGGGAGCCAAACATTGCTCCATATCCCACATCTGAAGCGTCTATGAACAGAGCCTGAGAGGGAAGTGGAGTCTGAAACGGGAGCCCTGGATTCAGAGACAACTTGCTGAATCCACCACAAAAGTTTGATCTTGAGACACTGGAGAAAAGGAACAGGAAAGTCTAGAGGATGCGCATGCTGAAGCCACACCAACTTTAGAAACCACTGGAACTTCTTCATGTGGAGGCTGGCCAGAGGAAGCATCAGAATGGTGGAAGCCATGAACCCCAGAGCCCTCAGAAACTCCCTGGCTGAAATGGACGCCAGAGAAAGAAGTGCTTGAAAGAAAGAAATGAGAGTTAATGCCTTTGGAGGAGGCAGGGATAACAGCATTGGCACCGTTTGAAACTTGCAACCCAGAAAGACAAGATCTTGAGAAGGAGACAGGGAAGACTTGTTAAAGTTTATTGTGAACCCCAGGCTCTGAAGAAGAGAAATGGTAAAATGAAGATTTTGCAAAAGGACCCCAGGAGAAGGTGCCTGAAGCAGCAAGCTGTCCAAATAAGGAAAGATTTGGATCCCTTGAAGCCTGCAAAAGGCAATCACAGGAGCGAGGCATTTGGCGAGCACCCTTGGGGCAGTAGAGAGGCCAAAGGGCAAAGCACAGAATTGAAAATGCCAGGAAGCAGCAGAGAAACAAAAATCTCCTGAAAAGAGGATGGATTGGAATATGGAGAGAAGTATCCTTGAGGTCTAAAGACACCAGAAAGGCCTGAGGTAGCAAGAGAGGAAAAAGGGACTGAAGGGACAACATCTGAAAGGAAGGCACCTTCAGAAAGGTGTTCAGATGGGCGAGGTCTAGAGTAGGCCTCCAAGTACCTTCTTTTCTGGGCACTAGAAACACTCTGGAATAAAACCCTTTCCCCCTTTGGGACAAAGACACATCCTGAATAGTACCCTGAAACAAGAGGTCCCGAAAAACCTCTGGGGAAAAAAGGAAGTTTTCCCAAGGAGGCTGAGGAATGCCCATAAAAGGAGGACGGGAAATCCAGACCATGAAGTATCCTTGACGAATGATTGACAAAACCCAAGAATCCAGGATGATCCGGAGCCAAACAGGAAGAGAAAGAGAAAGGCGAAGAGACAAGAATGTGGCTGGAATGGGGGGATAATCAGACAGCACCCTGTTTGTCAGGAAAGGAAGGCTTAAGAAACCCGGTAGTCTGAGTGGCTTTAGCAGGAGGAGTCCGTTTACCACCCTTTTTACCGTTAGAAGGAAGGAAGGACTGCCTACGAACAAAGGCCAGCTTAGAAGGGTGGTTATGCTGAAATTTAGGCACAGGAGAAACAAAGACATGCTTAAGCTCCTGTATAGCCTTCCCCTTGTTTTGAAGAAACTTAAATAAACCAGTAGCCGCTTCCCCAAACAAAAGAATATTATCCAGAAGAGCATCCAGCAACTTAGCATTAATGTCATTAGGCAAAGGTTGAAGCCAAAGCCAGGAATATCTCCTCAGAACCGAGCTAGAGGCAGCAACCGTGGAAGAGGCATCTGCAGTATCATAACTACACTTGATAGAATGATAACAACCTGAGAGGAAGACCCGAGCAAGGAAAGAGCCAAGGATTTACTCTGAGTCCAGAAGATCAGAAAGAACCTGACAGGCCTGAGAAAGAAGAGCCAAGACATACCTAGAAATATGGGTGTGATAATAGCCCAAAAAGCCATGGTAAAGGAAGTATAAACCTCTTACCCAGCCTATCCATGGTCCTACTGTCCTTGTCAGAAGGCAGTAACTTGGACGAAGGAAGCAACTGAGATGGCTTATCAGAGGCTGCAAACACCACAGAGGGGTCAGCTGCAGGACATTTAAATAAAAATGAACAATCCTCAGGCACCCTGTAAAACCTATCAGACTTCCTAGAAGAAGGGGGCGAAGAATCTGGAGCTTTAGAGGCAGTGTAAAAAGACATCCAATAAAGCAGGCAAGACAGGAGGAATGGTCGCAGGTTTAAGAGATTCCAGTTGCAGTAACTCATAGTAGCTCTTATGGATATCCGAAACCTGGGCACAGTCCCACTTGAAAAAAATACATCATCCTGGAGAGTGTATCCCCAAAGGAAATTTCCTCAGAGGGATTATCAAGAGTATGAGAATCCTCCTCGTCTGATCCATAGTCTAAAGGAGAAGGAATCTGGGCAAAATAAACAAGGGAGTCATTATCAGAATTCACCTCAGAAGAGTGGAAGTCTGTGGGCCTTTTAGGGGAAGAGGCGGACCAAGGAGGAGCAGGAACTGAAACCCCTTGAGGAGGCTGCAAAGACAGTAAAGCATTAAATAACCCCTGAGTAAAGGCCTGCCACACACTTCGTGGATCCCTAGGAGCAGAAGAAACATGGTTAGTTTTCTGTTTCTTCTTCAAAGGGACATCCGTCCTGGAAATCTGAGAAGGCCTAGACTCAGGACAGCATTCCACAACAGCAGGAGGACCCTCTTCCCAAAAGAGAAACTGCAGAACCCCATTAGACCCCTTGGAATCAGTCAGCCATGGTTCCCTCTGAACGCCCAAAACGGACACCTGCAAAGCCTCATCAGATGTGCTGCCTGCCATATCCTCACCGGCCTCCAGCCTAGACGCTTTATAAAAATCTGACAAAACAACCTGGTGAGCCTCTGGATGCATAATAACCTCAGAAGAAATAACTGGCAAAAGCTGGACAGCGGAAGATTCCAGCCTTACCTTATGCACCTTCGTCTTCCCACATGGCTGACCCTCGGGGCAGGAAGTTCCATCCATAGTACCCTCAGCAAGAAGCTTAAGTCGCTGGTTCTCATGGTACAAAGAAAGGGAAGAAAGCCTACTATGAAGAAATTTGGGGCCAAACGCCTGACAGATTGAGTAAGATGTATGGGCATGAGCAGCACCAAGGCAAAAAAGACACTTATGACGATCTTTATGGGGAATCAGTCTCCCACACTGGCATTTACCCTTCTGGATGACATCAACTCCAAACAATACTAAACAAAACAGAAAAGTGATCAAAAACCCAACTGGGTACTTATCTGCAACTGTGAGGGCTCCAGCAACAGGACCAAGCACAAAAAAGCTAACAAACAGAAAAACGGATGTATGCAACAGACCAATGGTTAAAACAGTGTTATGATTGGTGGCAAAAAAGTTGTGAGGATGGTACGCTGAATGTCACCTTTATGCCTTTCCTTATGCAAGGAGTAAGCAGGTGATGTTCTGCGTACCTTAAAGCAACGGAAATCTTTTGTAAACTGGCGGGACAGAGGGCTTCACGGCAGGGAATCCCCATTAGTTAAGAATGCTGCAGTGGTGAATGTAAGGACATCTTACACTGATTCACAGCTGTTTCCAGTGTAGCCATGCCTTTCTAAGCAAAATAGAGCAATTAGATTAGTCAGTGATTTATAGGCAGTTACCACCTCTTTTGATAAATTACATAAACAGCATCACAGTATTGAAATGCTAAGCTTTAAACTTTCAGTGATTGTTGTTTATACTTTGCATTTTAAGATGACTTAATTGTATTATCAAAGATGTCCGTGACATTTACAGAAATGTCAGAAAATATTTTTTGTCTAATTCTTGTAAAGTAGCAAAACATTTACCAAAGTGTTGGGGGACTCATCTTGGACTATTAAAAGATACTTTAAACAGAGGCCTGCAGTTTATCTACTGTTTTGGTTGCATCTGTTTAACTCCTTAGTATACTGTAAAACAAGCTCTGAGATGCACACAAATGAGGGCCATTCAAGAAATAAAATATGCAGTCCTGTTATAGAAAGGATATATGGTGTCAGTGTCTGACACTAACCCCATTGTATGTCATAGCATGGGGATACACCACTACTTCCGTATGTCTAGCATGATTCATATAAAGCAAACTTGAAATGGATTATGTGAAAGAGAAAACCAAGATCACATTGACATTTCAAGCCCCATTGCTTGACATTTTGCATCAAACCTATAAAAATGTTGTAAGAAGCAGTCTGAGCGATTTTGAGGTTTTAACATAGCTCGGAAGTAAAGACAGAGTAAAAAAATAGAATGTGAAGTTGTTCAAGCTCGCCGTTCATTCTTTACTGATGGGTTCGGAGCAGATCTCTCTGCTTCGATATGGCCAATTGCAAAGCTCAAGGTCTTCAAATAGCTCGAGGCCAAGTCCATATTCCATGATGCACCTGTGAATTACCCCAGATGTAGTTTGCTGCTGCAACAGATCGGAGGTTCTGATTTAGCTCCGGCCAGATAAGCTGTTTTTTCATTAGTGTTTTCCAAAAAAAAATATTTTGCTAGTTAAAATATTTAGATAGTTAGGATTGTTGATAAAGCTCTTATAGATTTTCAGTGTGTTTTCCCATCCCATTTACTGTTCTTTATAAATTTTTAGTTAGCCTCTTTTAGGCCGAGTTTAGTAGTAGTTTCTCTAGTTAGGTGGTTTGTCTAGCATTCTGCTTTTTATTGATAGGTACAGTATACCTTAGACAACCTAGATAAGGTTATTGTTTATTTTTCCGATTGCTGTGTGTTTTTCAGTGACCTTTGTCACAGTTCTTAGTTAGTCACTTAGATTTGTTGTGTGCTCTGTCTAGCCTTCTGTATTTTAGATAAGGCTTAGTTTTTATTACTGTTAAAATTTACAGTAAACATTGCTTACTTTAGATGAGGTTGTTGTTTCTCAACAGCTATCTTTTTTTGCATAGTCTGCTTGTGTGATATCACATTTATACTTGTTATTGTGTGTGTGTGTGTGATTTAGCCTGCTTTTATTTAAGGCTTGTGTGGAGTTTTTCTACTGTGTGATTTAGTCTGCTTTTTTCCAGGCTTCTGTGAGAAATTACTGTCCTAGTTTTTTTTTTGTGGTAACAGTAATTTCTTTCTATCATTGTTATGGCTGACCAAGATAAACATCCTAAGTATGGGTTCAAAAAGTGCCCAAAGTGTGGCCAGAAAATGTCAGTTACATACAGCCACGTAAATTGTGTTTACTGTCTAGGGGCTCTGCATTTGCAAGACAGTTGTGCCATTTGTCATTCCTTCTCCTCTAGGGTCCTGCAGGAAAGGAAAAGGAAACTGATTGATAGAGGCTTGTTGAAGCCTTCATTTCAGGAAGCTTGGAGTGACCAGGATGGTTCCAGTAGGTCTTCAAAGTCTTCCAAGACATCGGACTCAAAAAAGTCAAAGAAGTCATCGACTTCGGCTCCACTGCCCTTGGAGCCGACAGTCTTTACCTTTCAGAGCCGGTCCCCAGTCTTGGAACCGGTCTCCGAAGCGCAGAAGAGTCCTGTTCACCAGTCGGTACCACCTTCAGTACGATCCTCTCGATCATCTATCAGCCTGTCGGATCTGGACGTAGATCGTGTGGTACAGTAGCTGTTATCAGCTCTGGCATTAGCCAAAATGTTATCGGCTTCGACCCAAATGTCTTCGGAGCAGAAGACAATTACACCGACTCTTACTGTTCCTCCTCCGAGCCATGCTGGTCCTTCAGAGCCGGAGGAGGCAGACCTGATGTTAGTGGAACCCTCTGAGCCGAAGCTTGCTCCAGTGTCTTCGGCCCTGTGTACTCTGACGTCTTCGGTGCCTATCGAGGACTCTAGGAGCCAACACTCTCTGGTCGGGTCCGGGGAGGTCAGTTGGACCGACTTGTCGGTTCTGACGTTGCCTCTCAGGGCCTCAGCTCGGATGAGCTTGGCTCCTGCCTCAGGGTCGGACCCCACTTGTCCCAGTGCTGGGGGTGTCGCCGGTTTCTTCGGATCCGTCGGCTCCCTCCCATCAGAGCAGAGGTGCTTTTGATGCCATGAAGGAGAGTCATGTCTCCTAGGACATCCTCGACCTTGGGTCTACCTTCCTCCTCCCCTAAAGTGCCTGTGTCTGCTTCTGCCTCACACGTCCTGACCAAGCGTAGAGACCCAGAGCCTCAGGAAGCCCTATTGGGTGACCCCCCTGCTCTTCCGAGACCTCACCAGAGGCTCCCACTGATGAGTTTCCCAGGAAGAGATTGTGAAAGAGGAAACACCTAGACTCCCCATAGGAGTCTCTCTCATAGGTTACTGACTTAGATGAGTCAGTAGGGTCCCCATGGTCCCCCTTTGAGGATATCTCTTTTGCTGAGATACTTGCGATCCTTAGGCAGAAGGGTGACTGGCAGTCTTAAAGCCCTACTGAGGATGAGTCAGTTCAACTGAAGGCTTTCGGGTCTCAGCCCTCCACCTCTTGGGTGTCTCCGCCCTTCAATGAGCTGATGTAGCTGGTCTCACGAAGGGCGTGGGAGTCTCCGGATACTATGGAGCCTGTCCCTAGGAGGCCTAATAAATTCATTTCAGCCGCACTTGACAAAACATTCTTAACTAAAGGTGTTCCTGTTGATGCCATGGTGGTAGCTGCAGCCATCAAGAAGGAAATGTCTGAGACTTCCTCGTCTATCCGTCCTCCTAATAGAGACTCCAGGATTATGGAAGCGCATGTTTAGTTCAGCGACTTTTGCTCTCCGTTCGCTGAACTATTTAACCCATTTTACTAGGTTGCAAAGGGATCTCCTTAAGGAGTTGGGAGATGCTCTTCAGGGTGCAGTAGCTGCAGGAGCTTCCGACAAAGTTGCTGCCCAGCTTGCTACCCTAAATTCTATTGTCAGCTCATCCAAGTGCCTCATATCCTATGCAGCTGATGGAACTAGTAGGGCAGTGGGTACAGGATTTGCTCTTAGAAGATATTCCTGGATGCGCTTGTGTTCCTTCGCGGAGACCTTCAAGTCATCCTTCGTGAACACTCCCTTTGATGGCTCGTCTCTTTTCAGGCCTAAAGTGAAGGAAACTTTAACTAGATGTGAACAGGATGGAAAGACTCTGCCATTGGGATCTGTTTTTCCACTCCTACCCACCCTACCCTAAAGATCAAAGGGGAGGAAAAATGTGGTTCTGAAAAACCCAAGAAGCCTTTCAGGACACACGCGGTGAACCCCCCTCCAGGGGCAGAGGCGGGGGTAATAATGGAAGACACCACCCTCACGGCAGAGGGGGTCCGCAACACCAGGGTGACAGAGATCACTTCTCTGGGAAGCCCTACCAGTGCTTCTGAGAGGAGGCCCGACTGTCCTGCTCTGGAGGCAGTCGGGGGTCACTTATCTTTGTACCCAGACATCTGCCTCAAAGTAACAAAAGACAGCTGGGTACAAAGTATCATTTCCAGTGGGTATTTCATTCCATTCACCACACCCACCCCCAATCATAAGAAAAATCCCAGACGTTCCACGCAGTTACAGGTAACAGGCAACAATAGAGGTACAGACGTTGCTAAGAAAAAGAGTCATCCAACCAGTCCCAGCAGACCAGACAGGATCCGGAACTTACTCAAGATTCTTTTTGGTTCCAAAGAAGACGGGGGACTGAAGACCCATATTGGACCTCAGCAGACTGAACCAATACGTAAAAAAAGAGAAGTTTCGGAAGGTCACGCTTCAGTCTATACTTCTTAGGGAAAGACAATTGGATGTGCTCGATAGATCTCAAGGATGCATACGACCACATAAAAATGGCCAGGCCATCCAGGGATCATCTGCGCTTCTGGCTGGGAGCCAGTCATTACCAGTTTTGAGCCCTGCCCTTTGGACTCACTACAGCTCCCAGAGTGTTCACCAAATGCATGGCAGTGGTCACGGGTCACCTGTGGCGTCTAGGATTCCAGATGTTTCCTTACCTAGATGATTGGCTCTTTACCGCCACCACCAGGCATCAACTCATTCAGGCCAGGAGTCCACTCTGTCACTCTGCAATCATCTGGGTATTGCAATCAACTCGGAAAAATCTGCCTTGTCGCCATTGCAGCATAATGTTTTTATCGGGGCATAGTTGGACACCACCACACTAAGGCTTCCAATAGAAGGAGTGTCTCTTCTTTGTCAGCATTCTGATATCAAAAGACAAAGCACCAGCATCAGAAGTTCTGAAAGTATTAGGCATGATGGCTGCAGCAATTCTAGCCATACCACTAGCTCGTATGCACATGTGGGTACTTCAGTGGGTATTGTTCACTCAGTGGTCTTACCAAGAGCTCCCCATGAATCGCACTGTAATGATCACAAATTCTTGCAAAAAGGACCTTCAGTGGTGGTTGACCTCACTTCATGTCACGACAGGATGCCCATTTGTGTTACCCCCTTCAGCAGCCACAGTGACCACGGATGCTTCCGTGATAGGGCGGGGGGCATTTTCAGGGAAAGACTGTCCAAGGCACATGGACCGATCAAGAAACACATCTGCACATCAATGTCCTAGAGATGAGAGCAGTACTTTTGGCGTTGCAGTACTTTCAAGACTCTCTTCCGCTGGGTACAATTGCGATTCAGACAGACAACATGTCGGTGGTCTGGTATTTGAACAAACAAGGGGGAACCAGGTCTTACCTCATATGTTGCGAGGCTCTCAAGAGTTTGGCAGTGGGCTTTTTCCATCCAGCGCTTTCTGTTGGCAACGCACATCCTGGGGAGATCCAATGTGATAGCAGACAAACTGAGCAGGGCAATCTTGTTGCCCCACGAGTGGTCCCTCAAGAAAGAAATTGCGGACAATATATTACGCAGGTGGGGCCAGCCTCGCTGTGACCTTTTTGCCAGTCACATGAACACGAAATGTAGAAGCTACTTTGCCCTAATTCCTCCTCTGAGAGAAGCCCCAAGGGATGCACTCGTACATGATTGGCCTCCGGGTCTCTTCTATGCATTTCCACCAATCCCGTTGATACCCAAGGTTCTCTACAGAAAGCAAAATCCCTGGGAAGGATCATCATTCTAATAGCCCCTCATTGGCCTTGTCAGATTTGGTTCCCCTTCCTTCGACTTCATCTTTTGGAGGATCCTTGTATTCTGGACCCAGTTCCAGACCTTCTGACACACCCGTCGGGGGACCTTCATCCCTGTCTGCAGTCCTTGAAGCTGACAGCTTGGCTGCCCAGTTCCTATCATAGCCAGGTTCCATAACCTTTCCAATGATACAAAACAGATCCTTTTGTTCTCTCACAAATCTTCTACCAGAAAGCTATATCTTAGCAAACGGAAGAAGTTTTCTATATGGGCCTCTAAAAATAATATTGATCCTTACCAAGCTCCTATGGCCTCTATCTTAGAATTCTTGACTATGATTTTTAACAAAGGAGCTGCAGCAGCAGCAGTTCGGGATCAATTGGCTGCTACTTCTGATTTTCATCTTGGATTTGAATGATTGAATATCATGTCTCACAAGTTATCCAAAGCCTTTCTCAAAGGGACTTTTCATATTAGACCACCTGTAAAATCTCCCTATTCTCCATGGAATCTAAATTTTATGCTTTCACATATAATTCTTCCGCCATTTGAACCAGCTTCATCTTGTGATCTCAAATTTTTGTCTTGGAAGACCATCTTTCTGGTAGCTGTTACTTCTGCCCGCAGAGTGTCAGAGCTTCAAGCTTTATCCATCAAGCCTCCCTATTTGATATTTCATGCTGACAGAGTATCACTTAGAACAAATCCTTCATTCTTGCCCAAAGTTTGCACTAAAACCAATCTCAACAAAGTTATTGATTTGCCAGTTTTCTTCCCCAATCATTCTAACAATTTAGAGTATATGCTGCACAAACTTGATGTTCACAGACAGCTCAGATTTTATTTGGATAGAACTAAAGATTTCAGGAAATAAGACCAGCTTTTTGTTTCATTGTCAGACTCCAGGAAAGGGAGACCAGTGGCTAAAACAACTCTGTCTAAATGGTTATCTGATTGTATCACCTTTGCCTGTTCAGCTGCCAATATGCCTTTGCAACACAAGATTTAAAGCTCACTCAGTTAGAGCAGTTTCTACATCATCTGCCTTTTCTGCCAGACTTCCCATTGATAACATTTGTGCAGCAGCCACTTGGTCAAAACCTCATACCTTTATCATTCATTACAAAGTTGACAAGGCCTCCTTTGGATCCACGGTCCTGAGAAATATACTCCTGTGAGCCACCCGAGATTGATGGTGCTTGGGACACTACCCATCAGTAAAGAATGAACGGTGAGATTGAACAATTTCACATAAAGAAGTTATGTACTTACCATAATATTCCATGTGAGTTGTTCATCTCACCCTCATTCTTACATCCCTCTCTCCTACCCCCTCCTGGGCTGATAGATGACCGAGATTCTGGATCTATCCTGGTTACTCAAACCTTCTGTTCCTTCCTCTGGGAGTGAAAGAATGACATATGGTATTAGTATACGTAGCAAACAAGATTTGAGGTAATTCACAGGTGCATCATGGGACTTGGCCTCGAGCTATTTGAAGACTTTGAGCTTTGCAATTGGCCGTATCAGAGCTGAGGGATCGGCTCCAAGCCCATCAGTAAAGAATGAAGGCGAGATGAACAACTCACATGGAACGTTATGGTAAGTACATAACTTCTTTTTTTTCAGTTCTGAGGTGGAGTTTTCCTGTAAGAGATTCATGATCCGAGGGAAGGTAAGGAATGCAGCTTTATGTGATAATACAGAGTCAGGCAGTTGTGAATTTATAGCCTGAATAGCTTTATAGCCAGTGGGTATAAATTAACAAAAAGCTGTAGGGTACTTTGCTGTGTTTGTTTTTTTTTTTTGTGGCAAGACTTTCAAATGCCATAGATAAAGTGATATGACCACAAGGGAGACAAATGCCTAAAGAAGTATAATAGCATTGCCACTTACCTGTTTTTTCTGGAGTATCCAGAAGTCAAACAAACTGTCCAGTAGTCCAGAAAACAGTGTACAAACTCTGTTATTCTGTTTCAAAAAAAAAATAAACAGACTATCAGAGTTTGTTAAACTGGCGGATTTACTATTTTTTTTTTTTTTTTGTTTACAGAAAAGCATAGTAAATCGTCAGAAAGAAGGCATCACGAATGCAAAAAAGAGGGTGACGTGATGATTATGTCATGAAGTGGCAGAAAGTAGGCTGGACATGGGAGGAGATGGGTGGGGTAATGGGAGGTGCAGGGGGTGTAGACTTGGTCCAGTTTTAGCCAGAAAGAAACGTGGCAATCCCAAAGTAAATTGAGATTTCATTCAAAAACAATATGGCTTACAGTGAGGAAGAAATGCCACAGAGTGGGAGTGATTGGTAAGCCATGTTTTTTTTTCTTAGTATGGTGGTGATTTTCCTCTAGTGAGGAAATATACTCTGGGGGAAGGAAGTGTGTTCAGGGTGTAGTTGTCCTTTAAGGACCAATGACAAATGTTTTTCTAAAACTTTGTTTTCCAGCGTAAGAATCCTTACATGCATCTTCATGCATACAAACACTGTCCTGTTGAACAATATTTAAAAAACAAAAACTTTAAAAATCAAGTTTAAAACACTATTCAATTTATGAAACTGTCAGTTAATGAGTTTAATGCATAATAATTACTTTGTGATTGCAGAGTACCAATTTATTTTAGTTATTTTTATTTGTTTACTGTGGCAGCGTGCTGATCAGCAGTGGCCATTTGTGGGCACAGATCAAATAATTTAAAATAGCTATCTTTTAGCATTTCTGCTGCACTCCGTCAGGCAGTCACATCATTATGCCTGTCTATGTAATGTGATTCAAGAGGCAGCTGTATTCATCAGTAACCCATGGGTAGTGGTGTACAGAAATGTGAAGCAAAGTTGCAGATTGGATAGCTCAACTAAAGTAATTCCTAATAAATAATGTTATTCGTTAAATATTCCTGTTATCGGATTGCTCAGTATGTGACCTTAGTTTTGTTTTACCCTAGTTTTTTTCCTTTTTTTTTTTTTTTTTACTGTAAGAGGTCCTACCTGCTTCATAACCCCTCCCCCCCAGAAAAACAAGCATTTAAGACATACTGTTTTCAAATGCACAAGAACACATTGTTAGTAGGAAAAGGTTTGTCTCTGGGAGGGAAAGAGAGAGAGAGAGAGAGACGCTACCTTTTTTACATGTGCAAATGCAGATGTAGCTAAAGGCTGAGACAGGAAGTCTTCTGCACCCTGATTGTTGTCAACTTTTCATAGGTTCATAGGTTCATACTAGGCTATCTGCCCGAGGGCATTTATAAGCCTAGCCCATAGTTTTGTGGCTTACGCCACCCCTTTAGTTTGGAGAAACTATGCCCATTATTTTGCTGTGCCTCTGTCGAGCAGTGACACTGAGGTAACCCCTGGGGTGTATCTGCGATCTCCCATCCATTGGTCAAGATTCCTCTTGAACAAGGCCAGCGATGTGCTCTGCCTCACATAAACCGGGATTTTGTTCCACAGCATAGGGAGTCTTTGGGTGATGAATCTATCCCTCCAGCACGTCCTATTAATAACCGTGTCGAGGTTCAAGTCTCCCGCCCTTGTTGCTCTGAGGGATCTAGATTTTTTGAGATGAAGCATGTTCATCAAATCTGGGTTTGACATGGCCTTGTATGTCAGGCATAGGTCACCTCTGAGCAAGCGGTAAGCAACTGAATATAACTGGAGTTCTTTCAGTCGGCTCTTCTTTCAGTCATGCTCTTCACAGCTACACTCCTGGAAGGACACAGGTGTAAAGCAAGATGCTGAACTGCTATAAATGTATTATAAGACAGAAACAGAATGTGGATGGGGTATTCCGTTTCACACTTTTGAAAATGAACTTTAAATTCTCATGTTGAACATAAAAGTTTGCCTTCTGATGTTTGGCATTAATTGCATCATGCGGGCAGCACGTAATTCTATTGTTGATCGGATAACGCCTTATGAAGGGTACTTGTGATGTCTAAATAATTGTAAAGAAGTTAGATAATTGCCAGTTTGTTAAATTAATAAACTGGAAGAGAATTTGTACACTTAGTTTTTGCCAGACTGTTAATTTAACAGGTCAGCAGTTACCAACTTTCATTATATTTGGGGCTTACCTAGTCCTTTTGCAGATATTTAGACATTGCAGTTATTGCTACCCAGTCAGAGATGTAGTTACATGTTTTATATACATTGCAGTAGTTACATGTTTTATATACATTGCAGTTAATGCAGGATGTTGAAAGGAAGATGAATAAGACTTTCACATTTGGGGAGAGAAGAAAGCTGTTTTTGTAGTACTCTTATTCATGAAGCTGCAATCCAGGTACTCTTTTGTTAAAAAAAAACAAACAAAACAAAAAAAAAAAAAAAACAGAGTCTTAGAAATAGATTTGTCCAGGATCTTTAAGCAACTGTTTCATAACTGCAATGGTAAATGTCTTAAGTTTGAATGACAGGATAAACTTAATGAAAACTTTGTGGAGCTCTCAGAACTATTCTGCTGAAAATAGTTTTCACCTGGCATCTCTGTGCCTGTGGTGCTAATGTTGGAAAATTGCAGTTGAGTGCTTAAGTCTGTAAGATACTTTTATTGAAGGAATCAGATTAATTGTGTAAAGAAGCATGAGGCAAGAGTGATTTCAGATTCCAAGATCTGTACTACAAAGTGAAGAGCTGTGGCAGACCACATACAATGCATCTTTGTTACTGGTAATACTGTACAAAGATGTCTGCAGAAGTCTGGAACTTATAATAAATGTAGGAGTTTATGCTGCTTGTGCCATCACATATATTTGTTGATAGTTCTATACTTTTCCTTTTATACTGTCTTCCCCAGCTCTTAGAAATGAGACTTGGTTAACTTAGAACCACCAGGTATTTCTCTGTAAGCTGGTAGGAGGTCTGAAGTGATGTTGGGACTGAGTACTGTCCGTAATGATAAGGAGAGCAGAGTTTTACATTGTCCTAGGAAAAATGCACTCTTTTTCCATATTGGCTTACAGGGATATTTACCACTAAATCCGTAATAAAGTGTCAGGGCAAACTCCTCAAAAAAAAAGTAAAGGATGTGGTGATAGAAATCATAGATAACTCTTTAAAGGAAAGGTATTCGGACTGACCCAGACTGCTTTTAAAGTTGGTAAGCATGCCATTAAGTGGTGGTGTGATGTAGCAGGTAACTAGGACTGCAATCAAAGGCATGCCTGACTAAGACTTCAGCCTGTGCTGAGGGATGTGAGGGGGCAGCTGCTGGATGCACCTCTTGACAAGAACCTTTTTTCTTGGCTATCGCTCAAATGAGATTTAAAGAAAAATGGAAGAGAAGGGCAAAACTGTTGTTGCACTTATCCATTCAAAAATGCATTAAGAATTATCCAGCTAAACAGTGGCATTTTTATTGAAAACAAAACAGCGCAGATGGTATGTCTATTTTTGGTGTCATATCTGAGAGTTATAGTAGAGTGGTTAATCTGTAAGGTTATTTTTGTTTAAGCTGTGTGAAAAGGCTTGGAGAGGTATCAGTGTTGCAGATAGACAACAGGAGGGTTCTGAAGAAGTGAAAGGCTTCCCTAAGTTCTCTGTTGGATGCAGACAGGGGATAGCTTTGCCTTCCTAAAACTCCAGCTGAAAACTTGTATTGCAGGTCTGATGTGAAAGTCACATTTGCTGTCCAGGGGGATCCTCATGGTTCAAGAGCTTGTCTTCCTCCACCTTGGTCATGCCCTTAGAGTGCATATGAGGAGACTTTAGTGATAATCAAATAACGTTTAGTAGCAATACAGTCAACCTTTGCAGTAAATGATTTTATATTATCCTCTCCATCAGGAAATAGTCATGTTGGTGGAGCCAGCAAGTGGAGCTTAGCCAGAATAGCCGTGTGATAGCCTATTGGGGGATGCAGACCCTTACCTTAGATGCCTGAAACTTTTCTGGGGAAGGTGGGTACATGAATGTCCATGGAATGGGGAATAAAGCCATGCTTTGCAAGCATGCCAGACTGAAGGATATGACTGCCTAGACATTGATCCTAAGCGTTCAGATTATTTCTGATCATGGGCACCAAAAGAGTTGTTATGTACAACACCAGGGTGATATGGAATGCAAACAAGTATTGTACTGACTGTGCAGACTGATAACCAGCATATGAAAGTTGTCTTCACAATTGTGGTTACATCACCAAGCTTTTTTATATCCCCTCATCCCAGAACATAGTGGTAGACTGTTAAGCAGGACATTACAACAAATGGAAGCTGGACTCCAAATTTTTAATTTCATTCATGCAGAAAAGTAGCATCACATGGCTAGACCTGTGTGTCAAATTTTGAGTTAATTTCCTGATAAGCTGTGTGCATTGTCCTCTAAACAAGGAATTACTTTTTTCAAATATATTTTTATTGCATTTCTATTCTTATTTTAATACAAGAAAATAATATCACAGAAATATATAAGAACAGGTACTAGGAATATCAAGTTGCAGTAATCCTATTAAAGTATATATAACATGAACCATCAGTGTTAAACTAACAATATGCAAAATTAACTAACAATCAAGCTGTTCATATTGAGGTATAACACAGAGATATGTACCATATTGAAATCTGACATTAATACACTTGCATCAAGACATTCTAGCCTACCTAACTTATGTTGGATCTTGTACTATGTACATTGATGTCACCTTAAATATTCATCTTATATGTATTACCATGACCTGCCCATTGTTGTGGGCAAACATTTTACAATACTAAATATCTTTAGATCTGAAGTAGTTAACTTCATTTGTGCAGCAACCTATGGGAATCGGATCTGACCTCGGATCCGAGCCGGCAGTTTTCAACAGCTTTAGATCCGAGCTCCAAGCTCCTCCCCCTACCCATAATCCCCTGCCAACACTGACTGACATCAGATCTAGTTTGCCGCGGTTATCCAACAGCAGCTTGATCTAGAGTTCCAGGCGTTAGAGACTTTTTTGTGAGAAAAAAATTTACCTTTTTCTTCTCTTTTCTTCTGTTTTTGGTTGTGAGTGTTTCCAGGTCCCTTTTTGTGTAAAACCCTCTCTAGTTTAACTCTATATTTTTTGTCATTTACCTCCCCCTTCCTTCGTGGTTCCGTTAGGGTTGTGTGTGTGCGTTTGGGGCCTAACGTGTGTGGTTCTCTTTTAGTTAAAATGGCTGAGGCCCCAAAGCCAATCTTTTCTAAGTGCACCGAGTGTGGCCATAAGCTGTCCCCGGCGGATGGCCACACTCGGTGTGTGTTGTGCCTTGGGGTTGAACACCTGTCTTCTGGTTGTTCCATCTGTGCGGCGTTCAACCCCAGGGCACTCAAGGACCGGAGGTCTAAACTGATTCTGGCGGGTCTTCTGCTCCCGGATTCGGCTTCTACCTCCGGTCCTCCTGTGGCTCCCGCTGCGGCGGCTGCCACTCCTGCTTCCCTCCCCCCGGCCGGGACTCAACCTCCCGCCTTAGGCCCGGAGGAGAGGGAGGCCAGGAAAGAGAAAAGGAGGGAGAAACACCACAAGCGGCGGGTCGAGGCCTCCGCTTCAGCCCCCCCCGGCTAAGTGGTCTTCTCCCTCCAGGACTCCTGGGTCTCCTCCGTCTCGGATCCGGTCCCCGTGCTTTTCACCGGGTCCTGAGGAGGAGGAGACCCGATCTCCTTCGAGGTCATCGAGGCGACACTCCCGTCCCGCCCTGCCTCGGTGGCCTCATCGAGATCAACCCGAAGTCTCACGGATGCAGATTTGCACCGGATGATGAGAAGATTCCACCAGGCCCAACTGCAGATGGGAGTGCTCCTGCCTCCCCCCCCTCCGGGGGGGAGCTCGACCCCTTTTTTTGCACCGATAGCTCCTTCTCCATCCCTCTTCCCGGGCTCGGAGTCTTCGGAGCTGGGCAGCCTTGGAGCCGGGGGGTGTGTCAGCGCCGATAGTCTTGGATACTTCAGCGCCGACACTTGCCTCGAGTCTGTCGGCTCCATTTTCTTCGGATCCGCGCTCTTGGAGCCGAGGGCTGAGCTTCGGATCCGGGGGTATCGGTATGCCTTCGGCTCTGTCCAGGTCAGAGCATACTGGTCCGTCGGATCTGATCGCTTCGGCGCCGGCCCCGATCCGTCCGTCGGATCCGAGTGAGGGTCTGCTTTCGGATCCCAGAGAGAGCATCTCTCCCTCGGCATTCGACGTGGTGGAGAGGGCCCTGTCGAGAGATTCCAGGCCCCTGGCCCTTGCCACGGCTCCACCCTGCACTCCTTCTCTGTTGGGCCCGACTTCCATCACCCGGCCCCAGGGACAGCCTGCTCTGACGTCCCAGGTCGTTCCTTTGGAACAAGACGTGGCTGGTGAGACCTCCTCGGACAGCCCCCCCGAGGAGGTTCCTCACAAGCGAAAGTGCAAAAGGAGGCACCTGGACTCCCCCAAGTCCTTGACTGAGGACACGGATTTGGAGGAGGGGGAAGGCTCCCCAAGATCACCCCCCGAAGATGTCTCATTTGGTGACATCATGGAGATGCTCATTATAAGGGGGGGGTGGTCTGCCCCAAAGCCTACCTCGGATGAATCCGTGTTCCTGGAGGCGTTTGAAGCAGGCCCGTCTACCTCTTGGGTGTCACCTCCAGCCGACCCCCTGGTAGACTTGATTACTACCAGGGCGTGGAAGGAGCCGGACACTGTGGAGCCAGTCCCCAAGCGCCCGGACAGAATTCTTAGCCCACCCTCTGACAAGTCCCACTGGAGTAAGTGTCCCCCTGTAGATGCCATGTTGGTGGCGGCGGCCACCAAGAGGGAACTAGCTCAGGAGAGTTTCTCGGTTCATCCCCCGAGCAAGGAGTCTCGGTCGATGGACCGTTTAGGGAAGCGGGTCTTTAGTTCGGCTACCTTCTCTGTGAGGTCGCTGAACTACATGGCACATGTGCTTTGACTGCAGCGGGACCTTATCAAAGAGTACGCTGCGTCGCTTCCCGAGTCCATGTCGGCGGAGGACAAGCGATTGCACTCCACCCGAATGGCCACTCTCCGATCCATATCAAACACCTCTATGCGGCTACTGTCCCATGCCACGGAGGGAGCCGCTAGAGCCAGCGGAACGGGCCTTGTCATGAGGCGTCAAGCCTGGCTCCGGCACTGTGATTTCGCGGAACCCTTCAGGGCGTCTTTTACTAATGCCCCTTTCGATGGTTCTGCCCTTTTTGGCAAAACTGCTCGCGATACCTTGGTCCAGAGTGAGAAGGACGGGAAGACGTTGTCTGCCGTCAGAGTCCACTTCTCTGCTCCCCAGAGGTCCTTCTCCAAGAACCAAAAGGGACAGAAGAAGATGTGGTTCTGGAAGTCGCAACAGTCCCATCCTGCTCCGGACTCCCAGCCCTTCTGCGGCAGAGGAGGGCAGGGTAGATGCCGCCCTAGAGACAGAGGGGGCCCGCGGAACTTTGGATCCAGAGAACCCTTCT
Source organism: Protopterus annectens (assembly GCF_019279795.1). Classification (NCBI taxonomy): domain Eukaryota; kingdom Metazoa; phylum Chordata; order Ceratodontiformes; family Protopteridae; genus Protopterus; species Protopterus annectens. The sequence continues at coordinate 1,275,645,022 of NC_056739.1, forward strand.
CGGACCAACCCACGCAACACCCCTGAGGGGTTGCCTGACTGCTCCACTCTGGAGGCAGTCGGGGGCGTTTCTCGAAGCGCCTAGCAGCTTGGGAGTCCATCACGACAGACCGCTGGGTGCTTCGCATTATATCCAGAGGATATCAGATTCCCTTCTCTCTTTACCCACGCAGCCTCAGATACCTCCCTGATGTCCCACCCAATCAGAGGGAGGCCGCAGCATCAGAAATCCAACAGTTGCTGGAAAAAAGAGCCATCCAACACGTCCCCCCAGACCAGTGCGGGTCGGGGTTTTACTCCAGGTTCTTCTTGGTGCCAAAAAAGACGGGGGACTTAAGACCTATCCTCAACCTCTCCCCCCTGAACCTGTCAGTAACCAAAGAGAAGCTCCGCACGGTCACCCTTCAATCCATTCTCCCCCTTTTGCGGGAGAACGACGGGATGTGCTCTATAGACCTCAAGGATGTGTACTACCACATTCTGATGGACAGGCGATCCAGAAGGTTCCTCCGCTTCTGGCTAGGAGCCAGTCATTTCCAATTCAGGGTCCTTCCCTTTGGTCTCACCACAGCCCCCAGGGTGTTCACCAAAGTGTTAGCAGTGATAGCGGCCCACCTGAGGCTCCAGGGAATTCAGGTCTACCCATACCTGGACGACTGGCTCCTGATCGCCCCGACAAGGCATCTACTCTGCGCAGCCAGAAACTACTTTCTTCGTCTAGCTCCCCGGCTGGGGATCACTATCAACATAAGAGAAGAGGGGCCCGCGGAACTTTGGATCCAGAGAACCCTTCTCGGACCAACCCACGCAACACCCCTGAGGGGTTGCCCGACTGCTCCACTCTGGAGGCAGTCGGGGGGGCATTTCTCGAAGCGCCTAGCAGCTTGGGAGTCCATCACGACAGACTTCATAGGGGCAAGATTAGACACAAACAAGCTCCTAGCTTTCTTGACCACAGACCGGCTACGAACCCTGAGGATACATGTGCGGGCCATTCTGCATTCTCCAGCCCCTCCGGCGGAATTGGTCCTGAGGGCTCTAGGCTCAATGGCGGCGGCAATCAACCTTTTGCCAATGGCGCGTTTGAACATGAGGGTCTTACAATGGACCCTCCAGGTCCAGTGGTCCTTCCTTCGATTTCCTCTGAGCCATCCCATTCCCCTCAGCAGAGCTTGCAAGAGGGCCCTCTTATGGTGGCTATAATCTCCGAACCTCCAGGAAGGACGCCCCTTTTCTATGGCCCCTCCCCTAGCCACGGTGACCACGGATGCCTCCCGCCTCGGGTGGGAGGGCATTGTTCGGGCAGGACAGTCCAAGGCACGTGGGACCCCACGGAGACCTCTCTGCATATCAATGTCCTAGAGATGAGGGCAGTGCTGTTAGCGTTGCAAGCACTTCAGGACCTTCTTCCTGTAGGAATTATTGCGATTCAGTCGGATGATATGTCTGTTGTCTGGTACATCAACAAACAGGGGGGAACCAGGTCTTACCCACTCTGTCGAGAGGCCATGAGGGTGTGGGAATGGGCGATCTCCACCAACCGCTTTCTTATAGCAACACACATTCCGGGGCGGTCCAACATCCTAGCGGACAGACTAAGTCGCGCCATCCTGTTACCACACGAGTGGTCTCTGAATCCTGAGATAGCGAATCGAATTTTCCCCGAATGGGGTCAACCCTGTTGTGATCTCTTAGCTTCTCCCTCGAACACAAAATGTTACAACTACTTCGCTCTCATTTCCCCCTCTGGGGAACCTCCGAGAGATGCTCTGGTGCATGCTTGGCCTCCCGGTCTACTTTATGCTTACCCTCCTCTTCCTCTGATGCTGAAGTTTCTACAGAAAGCCAGCTGATTGGTGAGCAGGATAATCCTCATTGCCCCATTCTGGCCTCTTCAAACATGGTTCCCTTACCTTTGGTCTCATCTGGTGAATCCTCCTTGGATTCTGGATCCCCGTCCGGATCTAATCTCCCACCCCCTAGATCTCCCAGTCCCGAATCTGGACAATCTCAAGCTCACAGCTTGGCTGCTCCAGTTCCACTTGTAGCTAGGACTCCCGGTATCTCTTCCCCAGTTAAAACTATTCTAGTAGCAGCGCACAAGCCTTCTACTAGAAAGATCTATAGTAGCAAATGGAAACGTTTCTCCATTGGGGCGGAACGTCGAAATTTGGATCCTTTCTCAGCTCCTTTGCCTGCGGTATTAGACTTCCTGTCAGGGCTGTTTCATCAGGGGGCTAGCTCCTCCACAGTCAAGGTTCAACTAGCAGCTATCTCTCATTATCATGTGGGGAAATGAATTGGGCCCTTTGATCACCACGAAATTGTGTAAGACTTTTTTGAAGGGCACCTTTCTGCTCAGACCTCCAGTGAAGGATGTAGTCCCTCCTTGGGATTTAACGCTGGTGCTTCAGGCCTTGACAGCTCCCCCGTTTGAGCCTGCAGCTTCAGTAGATCTTAAATTCTTGTCATGGAAAACGGCCTTTCTTGTTGCTATCACCTCGGCTCAAAGGGTCTCTGAACTACAAGCCCTCTGTGTAAAACCCCCATATTTGACTTTTCACAAGGATAGAGTTTACCTCAGGACCAGTCCCTCTTTTCTTCCCAAGATTGCCTCTGAATTGAATATTAACCAGTCCATCAACCTACCAGTCTTCTTCCCTAATTACCAAAACAAAGGGGAATACAAATTACACTCACTGGACGTGCATAGACAACTTTGCTTCTACATCCACAGGACATCTGGTCATAGGCAATCTGACCAGTTGTTCATCTCCTTTGCCAAATTTAACTTGGGTAAATCTGTCTCTAAAGTCACGCTGTCTAGATGGATTTCGCAGTGTATACTTTTAGCATATGAAAGTTCTGGCAGGCCTGCACCTCAGGGAGTCCATGCCCACTCTACTCAGTCTATGTCTACCTCTGCGGCTTTTAGAGCTAGAGTCTCTTTGGATGATATTTGTTCGGTAGCCACTTGGGCCTCATCTCATACCTTTATCACTCACTATAAATTGGACATTATCTCCAGAGGGAGAGCATCCTTTGGCTCTGTAGTGCTCCAAAACATCCTTCCATGAAGGCCGCCCAAGTTTCAGGTAGCTGGGGACTCTGTCCCATAGGTTGCTGCACAAATTAAGTTAACTACTTCAGATTAAGAAGTCATGTACTCACCATAATGTTCCATCTGAGTAGGTAAACTTCATTTGTCAGCAACCGTCCCTCCCTCCTGCCCCCCTCACTTATGAATATTTTCATACTCAGGTCCATGGGTGTTACCCACTTTATCTTGAGAATATTAGTTTTCAAGCAGTATCTGCTTTTGGGCAAACTTGATCTGAGGTCAGTCAGGGTTGGCAGGGGATTATGGGTAGGGGAGGAGCTTGGAGCTCGGATCTAAAGCTGTTGAAAACTGCCGGCTCGGATCCGATTCCCATAGGTTGCTGACAAATGAAGTTTACCTACTCAAATGGAACGTTATGGTGAGTACATAACTTCTTATTTCCCTTATTTACATAGAATAATACTGATGTTGTAGTCCCTTGTTCATAAAACAATTTTGATCTAAGATTTCTGTAAGCGTTCTCTAATATTTCTGATAGTAGGATAGTTTTTTTTGTCTTGTTGTAATTAGTTTACCGGCCAATAAGTACTTTATAGCCATTCCTTTAAATTCTTCCCATGTGATTTTACTTCTATCTAACCAATTTTGGGCTATGTATGATTTCATCATTGCACACAATGTGTCTATGATGTGTTTATTTTCATAGGAAAAATTGGTAGGGAATACATGTAAAATTGCCATTTCCCAAGACAGGGTAGATTTAGTGTATCCCTTTTTTTCTAACTTGGCTCTTAATGAACACCATAATTTGTAAACATTCTTGTAGCTCAAAAAAATATGAAGAGTGTCTGCAACGCTGTTTTGGCATATGGTGCAGTAAGGAGAGTGTGATGGATTAATTTTACTTAGAAAAAGTGGTGTGTGATAAGCATTGTTATTAATCATAATCTGGGTATAAATTAGTTTTTTTAAGGTGGGGGGTTAAGCTCAATTGCAGCAGATTTTTGTTCAAGATTGATCTTATTATTTTTCTCTTCCCAAAAATTTAAAATGTAGAAGTGTATCTTGATATTTAATTTTTGTTATAGAGGTATTTGATAACATTTTAGATATCAAAAGTAGCAGGCTAATAATTTGTTGATAAAGCTGCATGTCTTGGTTATCTATTTTAACATTCATAGTAATTGTATTAATCAGGTATGTTAATTGGTTGATTATGCTGTTATAACTTTTATTTACTTCAAGTCTTTGCCTAATGTTTTCAATTGAAAGGCTTTTGACCTGATAGAGACGGTGATGTTTTTGATTTTGGGGTATTGAGTCAGGTTTATCATAGTATTATTTAGTTTAATGTTAGGATTAAGGTGTATTGGCTGTCCCACTACCAAAGTATCTTTAAGATACTAGTGTGTTTCTTATGATTATGGGGTAGACCTTGAAATACTTTAATGTCTTAGAATTCAAAAAGGGTACTGCTTTAGGATTCAAATTACATGAGATTAGATGATTATAATATATTTTAATCCTTAGTGGATACCATGCTTTGTTGAATGGTTCAAAATTTGCTATTTGTATAATTCGACTAGCATTTATAATGCTATAGTATTTTGGAATTCATGTAGACTTAGCCCCTTTTTTGTTTGGGTACCGTTAGTCTTGAATATTTAATTCTTCTATTTTTTGGATGCCAAATCAATTTACCTAGTAGTGTTTCAAGTTTGGAGAAGAAGTTTTTGGGTATATTTTGATTAATAGCACTAAAATGAAACAATAGTCTAGGAAGAATATTCATTTTAACTATAGCCATCTTAGATAGTGGAGATAACCAAGGAATTGCTAATTGTTTGATCTTACCTGTCTGTAAACAAAGGGAATACTTTTGTAATGAAGTTTGCATACCGACTATTCACAGTTTCAGCTCTTGTGGTATGCCTTCAGTGTTCATTGCATTCACAAATATTAAGTATTGTTGATAGCCAATGCAGAAGACTAAACCTGTCCCACCACTTCTAAATGGGATGTAACAGTAGAGTAAAAGGCAGTCCACCATCAAGTTTTCATAATAAAGTGGCCAGATAACTACGAGATGTTCTTCGTGTTTCACTGTTGCAGTCATCACACTTGGTTATCTGCCTGCAGGTAGCCCTCAGTTGGCCCGAATACCAGAGACTTAGTATTTCTGCGTCGGTTGCTGTCGCTCCAGGGTTGACGTCAGATCGTCAGGGGTATAAAAACAAGCATCTGACGCCATTGCATCAGTCTTTCTTGCTGAGGAGCCCGAAGCAGAAGCAGTTTGCACGAGTGCCGGTCGGCCGCTATCTGAGTTTTCATTTACGAATTGAATCATCCTGAAGTCTTCTAAAGCTAAGTACCCCGTTGGGGATCCTTTTTTCTTGCTCTAACCGATGTCAGAAAAAGTTAACAATTGTTTTGCCTGCGGAAAGCAAATACCACACCGAGATTTTCATTCTTACTGCATCACCTGTTTAGACCCAGACCAAGATGTACCTCGCTGTCAGTTTTGTGCCTTGTTCAACGCCCGAACCATTCATCGTCGGGCCCTTTTTGTCGCTAAATACTTTCGTTCTCGATCTCCGTATTCTGAAATGGCTTCAATAAGCCATCCGACTACAGATATTCCAAAAAAAGTAAGGATAAAGACAGAGACAGACTGCACAGGTCCAAATCTGCCGACGACACATCCGTTCAGCTAGTCACCAGTTCGCCGGTACTCAGTGAGGCACTTTCGCAGCCCCTGATGCCCACTTCAGACCTCTACCGAGACCCGTTCGGAGTCCGGTATGCCACGAGACTCTTCTTCGACTATGGAACCTGCAGTTGCCTCTACCTTGGATGGGTCCGGAACCGCTGAGCTGGCACCGGCTTCTGAGGAAGTTCTTCACACTACCGATGTTCGACACAAACCGACGACTTCAGTTCTGTATAAAACTACCGAGTTTCTAAGGCCAAAAGTACGCGCTATGCCTAGAAAACTGATGACCAAAGTGCATGCACTTGCTCCCTTGCCACAACATCAAATGCTTAGAATGGCAGAAGACCTTATTATGCTGATTAGGGGAAGTCAGCCTTCCCCTGCTAAGAGAAAAAGAGATCAGTCCTCAGCAGGTTCAAGCAGACCAAGAGTCCAACGACTTTGAGGGTTCTGATTGTGAAGACATGCCCTTATCTGCTTATGAGGATTCAAATGCAGAGGAGTCCATTCCCTCTGGCTCTCCTCCAGAGGATTTTTCTTTTGGTGAAACCTTACATAATTTAAGAGAGCATTTCCATTGGGAATGCCAATACTATCCTCAGACCAAATAGAGGCTTTCTAGACTTGCCACAACATAGGCCTTTAGCAATACCCCCCCCCAGTCTTGGAAGTTGATGATGTCTTTATGGAATCCAGTCTTACTCCTGATACTTTACCCCTGCTCCTAGGAAACCAGACTGGTACTACAGAGTACCTGATTCTCACAAATTCCTATTCAAAAATCTTACTGCTGACCCAGAGGTCATTTCCCAGGGGCCTAAAGGTATCGGATGGATTCCAGAGCTTTGAACAGATGGGGTAAGAAAGTATATACCTCTGCAACCCTCGCCATTAGGGATTTAAATTGTCAGTTTCACGTGCTGAAGTACCAACAGCATATTATGGAACTTATTAAGCAAAAAATAGCTACCTTACAGACTGTGCAGAAAATAAAGAATTGCAAGAGCTTATGCATTCTGCAAGCCAAGTCAGCAAGCATACATTGCAGTGTGGCTTTGACACCCTAGAAGCATCTTGCAGGGCAGCAGTCACTGGTTCTGTACTGAGAAGGCATGCTTGGCTTAAGGAGCAGACCTTGCCAGACCATGTCAAATCAAAGTTATTAGACGCTCCTTTGAACAAGAGCAATCTGTTTGGCACCTAAGCAGAAGTGGTTCTTAAAAAAAAATCTATGCAGGCAGTCAAAGAATTCTTGCAAGTACAGCCTACTAGATTCAGTAGGCATTGCCCCTCGAAACATTGGTCCTTTCCAGCCCCCTCAAGGCCATCTCAGACTAGACCCAGGGGAAACAGACCCCCCCCCCCAAGACTGCAGTCTCAGGGTATGCAGAGATCTATGCAGTGGAGTGCCTCCACCTCTAAAGCAGGGAGTGCTAAGCCACCCCCTTACGGAAAGAATTCCCAGTGACTTTTCAACTCCACTCCCCACCTCTGCCCAACAGCTTGTGCTCCTAGGAGGAAAACTTGCCCTTCACGCAAAAAACTGGATTTCCATCACGAAAGACAGATGGGTCCTCAACATTGTATCCCAGGGGTACAAATGTTACTTCCACTCACTGCCAACCCCAAAAGGGTTCCCAGACCTTCTCCACACCAGTGGGCAGAGGCACAAAACCAAGTTCAATCCTTGCTCTCTATAAGGGCAATTCAACCTGTTCCTGCGGAACAGATAGGTCAAGGATTCTATTCCAGACTTTTCCTGGTACCCAGAAAAGATGGCACTTGGCACCCAATCTTTCAATTCTTAACACCTTCCTGGTGGTACCAAAATTCAAATTGCTCACCCTGCAGCAGCTTCTACGTATGCTAGCCAAAGATGCTTGTTTAGTCACCTTAGACTTAAAAGAAGCCTATCTGCACATCCCTATAAGGGAGTCATGCAGGAAATATCTACGCTTCAGGGTTGGATGTCTTTCAAGGATGCATCTGCAGTCCTTACAAATGGGTTGTCCTGTCGTCAGGCAGCCCTTCGGTTGGCCGGATTCCAAAGTCTGGGTCTGGCCTCGGCTGGTGTCGCACTTCACCCGACGTCATCTCTGCTGGTCTTCGGGTATAAAGGCATCAGCCGACGCCATTTTCCTCAGTCTTTCTTGCCGCGTGGCGCCCGAAGCAGAAGCTGTTCGCAAGTGCCGGTCGGTCAGATCCAGAGATTACTACTACCGAATACTACCAAGACTTCTAAAAGCTAAGTACCCCGTTGGGGACTCTTTCTTGCCTCAGCCGATGTCAGAAAAAGTGAATAACTGTTTAACTTGTGGGAAACAAATACCTCATAAAGATTTCCACTCTTACTGCTTACCTTGTTTAGGCCCAGACCACGACGTAGCAGCCTGTTTAGCCTGTGCTTCTTTCAACCGACGAACGCTTAGGCGTCGGTCGGAGTTTGCTGAACAGTTTTTCGGCTCAGATTTTGCGTACATTATGCCGCCGGATCCTCCGACTTCTCAAATTGTTAAGAACGCAAAGAAAAAGACCGACACTCGCGGTCCGCGGTTTCGGCCGAAACCACGGTTAAGCAAACCGCGAGTGTCTCGGTTTCGGCCGAAACCGAGCAAACGGGTCAATCTTCAGCCGAATCCATGACTACTACCGAGGCCCCTGCTACCCTAGTTGAATCGGCCTCTGAAGTTTTGCCTACTAATGTGGTTTCTTTAGAATTATCGGACACCATCCCTTTGGATGTCTCTACCCCAGCACGTGGTGCTGCTAGGCCTCCTGCAGCCATGTCTATAAAGGCCTTTGCCAGGGCTAAAGCAGCCAAAACTGCTAAGTCTCTGCCTTTTAAGCCCCCCTCTCACAGGCCCAGTTCCAGTTCCCAAATGCTTACTTTGGCAGAGGATCTCATCTCTTTAATAAGGGGATCCCAATCTCACCCAGACAGGGCCTCTCAACCTCCAGAAAAGAGACCGAGAGCAGAGCCCCCTGAGCCAGTGTCCTCAGATGACTCTTCTGATGATTCAGACAATACAGACCATCCAGAGGCTCCTTTTTCTACTTATGAAGATTCCGATGCTGAAGAATCTATACCTTCTGCCTCTCCACCAGAGGAATTTTCCTTTGGGGAAACCTTACATGCCATGAGAGAGCAATTCCAATGGCAGGGACAAGATTTCTCAGATTCAAGGAAAAGGCTTAGGACCTTTCTACACTTACCGCAACATAGGCCCTTAGCTATACCTCCAGTTCTTCCTGTTGTGGATGATGCATTTAATGATGTTTGCACTGCTCCTGATACTTTACCTCCAGCCTCTGCCAAGCCCGATAGGTTTTACAGGGTACCGGACACTCATCACCACTTATACAAGGCTCCCCTTGCAGATCCTGAGACTATCTCCCAGGGGCCTAAGGCAGTAGCTTCGACCTCAGCGAAAAACCCTCTCCCTTCTGAAAGGGAATCCTGGTCCTTAGAGAGATGGGGTAAAAAAGTATACACCTCTGCTACTCTCTCAGCTAGAGCTTTGAACTGTCAGTTTCATATGATCCAATACCAAGAGTTTATGCTTGATCAGTTAACTAAGAAACTGTCCTCTGATGATTCCTTAGATAAGAAATATGTTTTAGAAATGGTGAATAACATTCAGCAGGTTAGTAACCATTCTTTAAAATGTGGCTATGATGCACTGGAGGCTTCATTTAGATCAGCCATGACTGGCACAGTTATAAGAAGGCATGCATGGTTGAAAGAACAGGTCTTGTCGGATCATGTTAAAGCAAAGCTATTAGATGCTCCTATGGATAAGGTCAGTCTATTTGGTTCTCCTGCCCAGCAAGTAATGAAGAAAATGGAAGAGAAGGCAAAATCTGTACAAACAGTTAAAGATTTCTTACAGGTTCAGCCCCCAAGGTTTAGCAGGAACTGGCCTTCCAAAAATTGGTCCTTTCCAGACTCCTCTAAATCTCAGAGAGGCAGGAATAGACGTTCCAGAGGCAGAAATCAATCCAGAGGAGGTGCCTACAGAGGACGCCAATGGCAAGGCAATAACCAACGAGGCACATACACAACCACTACCACTGCAACAGGACAATCACAGTGACTTGGCTCTGACACCGCCTACCAGGGAACAAATAGCAGCACCCTTAGGCGGAAAGTTAGCCTTATTTTCAAAAAATTGGCACTATATCACAAGAGACAAGTGGATTTTGCAAACTATAGACCAAGGCTACAGGTTTCATTTCCACACCTTACCAGTAAAAGAGGAATGCCAAACCTACCACCAAATCAAAAACAGAAGCTCTAAAACAAATAGCTCAATTAACAAAGATGAGAGCTGTGGAAAGGTACCACCTACAGAACAGGGCAAAGGATTTTACTCCAGACTCTTCCTAGTACCAAGAAAAGAGAAAAGTTGGAGACCTATTCTCGACCTGTCCGCTTTAAACACATTCATCATTGTTCCAAAATTCAAAATGCTGACCCTACAACAACTTCTTCCCATGCTGGGCAAGGAGTGTTGGCTGGTAACTCTAGATCTCAAGGAGGCATACCTGCACGTCCCCATACGACCAAATTGCAGAAGATACCTCAGATTTCTTGCAGGATCAGAGCATTATCAATTCTCAGCATTGCCCTTTGGCTTATCTACTGCGGCCAGAGTGTTCACGAAATGCCTGGCATCAGTAATCGCTCATTGCAGGCTACAGGGAATCCAAATTTATCCATACCTGGACGACTGCCTGATACAAGCGGACAACAAAAGCAAGCTGACACAAGACTTACAAAGAGTCATTTGCTTACTACAAGCCCTGGGATACACAGTCAATTTAAAAAAGTCAAGACTGATACCATCCCAAACAAGAACATTCTTGGGTGCAGAATTGGACACAGTAAAACAGATGGCATTCCTAACTGCAGAAAAACAAGAACAACTTCCTCTTTACTTCTTGGCATTAACAAAGCAGAACAAACTAACAGCAAGGAAAGTACTGCAGGCCTTGGGCTTCATGGCATCCTGCATAATCCTGGTCCCCCATGCCAGACTGCATATGAGAAAGCTACAGTGGTACCTAAAGAATTTATGGTCTTAACACAGGCACAGCTTAGAAACCGAAATACCACTAATCCCATGCCTGAAACAAGAGTTCCTATGGTGGGCTCAAGCATGCCAGTCAAACCCAGGTTTGTCCTTCCACAACATTCAAACAAGTCAAACCATCACAACGGACGCCTCAGACCTAGGTTGGGGGCCCCACATGCTGGACAAATGCATTCAAGGATTATGGACTCCAGATCAGCTGCACCTGCACATAAATCAAAAAGAAATGCTGGCAGTAAAACTAGCAATCCAGAATTTCAGACCATTCCTCAAAGAAGGCCAATTGATGATAAGGACGGACAACACCACAGTCATGTGGTACATCAACAAACAGGGAGGCACTCATTCATACCCCCTATGCCGAATGGCTCTGGACCTATGGAATATGGCTCTGAGCTACAACATTCAGTTACAGGCAATATTTCTACCGGGAAAAGAAAACATCCTAGCAGACATGTTAAGCAGAACTACCTCGGATGCTCACGAATGGATGCTACACCCGGACATCTTCAAGGCCATCACAAAGAAATGGGGAATGCCACAAATAGACCTATTCGCATCCCCACTCAATCACCAGCTCAAGAAATTCTGCACAAGGACATACCACCCACTTGCTTGGAAGGTGGACTCTCTATCCTTCAGTTGGAAAGGCCTGACAGCATATGCATTTCCACCTCTTCCTTTGATGCACAAGGTACTACTGAAAATCAAAGAGGAACGTCCAAGGATAATTCTGATAGCTCCAAATTGGCCAAGACAACATTGGTATCCATTGCTGAGGAGCATGTCTCGGGGAGGAACGTGGACACTACCCCAGATTCCTTTGATGTTAACTCAGAGCGACTACAACATCATGCATCCAAACCTGAAAACTCTGCAACTGACTGCCTGGAACATTACATAAGAGCAACTAACCCAGATTTATCCCAAAGGGTTAAAGACATTATCCTTGAGGCCCGCAGACCTTCAACAAGAAGGAACTATGCAGGAAAATGGAAAAGGTTTGTCATTTGGAGTGCTGAAAGAGGGAAAGATGTGTCAAAGATAGATATTGCCAACATCCTGGAGTATTTGGCAGAGCTTCTCCATACAGGCCTGTCCTATTCCTCCATCAAGATACATGCATCAGCTATTTCTGCAGAATACAGCTTCGATCCCCCTGTCTTCTCACATCCTCTACTCAGGCAGTTCCTCAGAGGAATCAAGAATGTAAAACCTCCTAGGAAACCACCATTACCAGCATGGGACTTGAACTTTGTGCTAGAAAAATTGACACTCCCTCCATTCGAACCAGCAGCAACAGCAGATCTTCAACACCTATCCTGGAAAACTGCTTTCCTACTGGCAATTACTTCAGCAAGAAGGGTTTCGGAACTACAGGCCTTAATGGCAGTACAACCCTTCCTAATCTTCCATCAAGATAGTGTCCATGAGAACTAATCCAACATTTATGCCTAAGGTGGTATCCAGAGTGTCTCTAAACTAGGCAATCCATCTACCTACCTTCTTTCCCAATCCACAGAACAGGGGGGGAAGACTGCTGCATACCTTGGATGTACATAGACAGTTGCGCTACTACCTGGACAGAACCAAGGGCAATAGAAAAACTGACCACCTTCTAGTAGCTTATGCAACAGGAAGGAAAGGAAAAGCAATTTCCAAACAGACAATCTCCAAGTGGATAGGAAATTGCATAAGATTCTGTTACTCCTACCATGGAAAGCAAATCCCACAGAACATAAGGCCTCATTCTACAAGGGCTACAGCCACTACCACAGCTTTCTTACGAGGAGTGGCTACCAAGGACATTATTGAGGCTGCTACTTGGACCTCCGTGCATACATTTGCCAAGCATTATAACTTACCTCTATACTCTAGATCCCGAGCAGGGTTTGCCACTGCTGTTTTGCAAGGGATCCTAACTACACCATAATTCTTCTTCCTCCTCCCCTAGTTTGGCTATGGTATTCTACCCATTTGTAAGGACTGCAGATGCATCCTTGAAGGACATAGTACAGTTTTGTACCTACCATAAATGTAGATGTCCGAACAGAATAGCATCTGCAGTCAGGATTACCCACCCTCCTTCCCCTCTGTGGTACTCTAGGGTATTTACCCACCTAATAGCTAGCTGGGGGGGATCTCTTATGGTGTATTTGTTTGTATATATGTACATACATGCTTATTTTTTGTGTTTGCCTTCTACCTTTTTGGAAACATTGGCATTTACCCAAAAATTTAGCTTTCCAAGAGGGCAACTGGCATCTGGGGCAAGAAACACTGAGGAAAATGGCGTCGGCTGATGCCTTTATACCCGAAGACCAGCAGAGATGACGTCGGGTGAAGTGCGACACCAGCCGAGGCCAGACCCAGACTTTGGAATCCGGCCGACCGAAGGGCTGCCTGACGACAGGACAACCCATTTGTAAGGACTGCAGATGCTATCCTGTTCGGACATCTACATTTATGGTAGGTACAAAACTGTACTATCTATGCATTATCACTTCACTGCACTTCCCTTTGGCTTATCCACTGCTCCCAGAGTATTCACAAAATGCCTGGCTCCAGCCATTGCTTACTGCAGACAGAGAAATATTCAGATTTGCCCGTACTTGGACGACTGCCTGATTCAGGCAGTCAGTCAGGAAATGCTGTTGCAGCACCTGACATTTGTAAAAAATCTTCTAACCTCCCTGGGGTACACCATTAACGAAAAGAAATCAAATCTAGTCCCCAGTCAAAAGATTGTATCCTTGGGAGCAAGCTTGGACACAGCATCCCAGATGGCATTCCTCACTCCAGAAAAACAAGCCTATCTGACAGACTGTTTTACTCAAATGGCCACCAGAACCCACTTATCCACAAGGAAAATCCTTCTGGCCCTAGGGTTCATGGCCTCTTGCATCCTACTAATTCCATATGCCAGATGCATATGAGGAAACTTCAGTGGTACTTAAAAAGTCTTTGGTGCCAACTTCTCAGGACCTGGAAACCGTCATTCCTATCATACCCTGTCTAAGGACAGAGTTTCTTGGGTGGGCAGCAGCATGCAACTACAACAAGGGACTGCCCTTTACTCAAACCCACGCTGCCCAGACCATAACCAGAGACACATCAGACTATGCCTGGGAAGCACACATGGACGGCAAGTGCATTCAGGGCCACTGGAGCCCAAGTCAAATTCATCTGCACATCAACCAAAAAGAGATGCTAGCTGTGCAGCATGCTCTGACAGCTTTCAGATCCCTACTCTTACCGGGACACCTGCTAATAAAAACAGAGAACACCACAGTTATGTGGTACATCAACAAGCATTGGGGAACCCACTCTTCCGCACTCTGCAGGCTAGCCATGGCCCTGTGGAACACTGCCTTGGACTTGCAGGTCCATCTGCAAGCTCAGTTCCTGCCAGGCAAACAAAACTCACTGGCAGATGACTTAAGCAGAGATCTCCTAGACCCACACAAGTGGCAATTAGAGCCCAGCACCTTCAAACTTTCGATTCAGAAATGGGGGACCCCAGAGGTGGATCTCTTTGCCTCCCCCTTCAATCTCCAGCTCAGCAAATTCTGCACCAGGACACCTCACAGCAGGGCCTGGAAAGTGGATGCCCTATCCTTCCAGTGGGTAAATCTCTCAATTTATGCCTTTCCCCCTCTGCCCCTTCTCTCAAGAGTATTACTCAAGATAAGACAGGACAGACCAATGACAATTCTGATGGCCCCGGACTGGCCACGCCAGCATTGGTACCCACTCCTGCGCAGCCTGTTGCCAGTGCCACCCTGGCACCTACACCAGAACCCAACCCTGCTCTCTCAGCAGGGGGAGGGCAGATCTTGCATCCGCAACTGCAAACCCTAAATCTTTGCAGCCTGGCTTATTCCTTGAATTCTCCCCCAGTAACCAGCCTAAGCAAGTAGGTGCTGGACGTCATTCTTGAAGCCAGAAGACCCAGTACAAAGAAATCCTATGCTGATAACTGGAAAAGGTATTGCTCCTAGATTCAATCTAAAGGAGAGGACACAACTCTGCCCTTCCTGCCTCTATTCCTGGATTACTTAGCAGATCTACTCCACAGGGGCCTATCGTTCTCCTCCACTAAAATCCATACCTCTGCCTTTTCGGCTCATTACACCACTGAGCCACCTCTCTTCTCTCACCCTCTTGTCAAACAGTTCCTGAGAGGGGCAAACAACTTATGGCCACCAAGGAGAGCACCCACCCCTGCTTTGGACCTTGACTTTGTACTGGTAAAGCTCATGCTTCCCCTCTTTGAGCCTGCAGCGTCAGCAGAGTTAAAGTTCCTCTCTTAAGCCTTGCTTCTGGCCATCATTTCAGCTAGAAGAGTGTCTGAGCTACAAGCACTTAAGGCTGTGGAACCCTTAATTATTTTCCATGCTGACAGGGTTTCCCTCAGGGCTAACCCTTCCTTTATGCCTAAAGTGGTGTACAGTGTGGCTCTCAACCAATCTATCCATTTGCCAACTTTCTTCCCTAATCCTTAAAATAAAGGGAAAGGATCCTGCACTCCTTGGATGTGCACAGACAGCTCAGATTCTACCTTGATAGACTAAGTTCTTCAGGAAATCTGACCAGTTACTAGTCAGCTTTGCACCAGGGGCAGAGGGCAAGGTCATTTCAAAACAAACAATTTCCAAATGGATAGCACAATGCATCCATTTCTGCTACAAGCACCATGGGAAACCAACCCCTCAGGGAGTCGGAACACATTCCACTAGGGCAACTTCTACCTCTACAGCATTCCTCAGGGGAGTCCCTACCACGGACATCTTGGAAGCTGCTATGTGGAGTTCTGTACACACCTTCACCAAGCATTACCACCTGCCTATCTTTTCCAAATCCAGGGCGGGTTTTGCAACAGCAGTCCTGCAGGGCATAGTGGCCAGCCCCAACTCTTCTTGACTGCCCCCACCCTTCTTCAGCTTTGGGAATCTACCCAAGTGTGATGACTGCAACAGTGAAACATGAAGAACATAGTACAGTTGTGTACACTTACCATAAATGTAGATGTTCGAGTGTATTCACTGTTGCAGTCCTGATTTCTCTCCCTCCAGCCCCCTTGTCTCTCTCTCTCTCCTCTCCATGTCTATTACTCACCCCTTTCAGGGGTATTGGTATTTACTTTTTACTGGTGGTGTTTTCCCCACCATAACTTAGCTCCCTATTTGGGGGGGCTCCTGACATTTGGGGCAAGAAAAACTGATGTAATAGCGTCAGCTGTCTGTTTTTATACCCCTGACAACCTGACGTCAGTCCTGCAGTGACAGCAATTGATGCAGAAATACTAAGTCTCTGGTATTCGGGCCAACTGAGGGCTACCTGCAGGCAGATAACCAAGTGTGATGACTGCAACAGTGAATACTCTCGAACATCTACATTTATGGTAAGTGTACACAACTGTACTTTAGGATGCTTTGGTCCTGATGTGCAGATAAATGTTTCACATACAGATGAATCTTGTATTTATTGCACATGTATTGTGGCTTTGTTCGTTTTTGTTTCATGGCATAATTGCAGCACTGTTGTTCATCATTGCTCATCATTTTTTGCTCTTTCTTACAAGTTCATCATTTTTGCTCTTTCTTACAAGAAGGACACTGTACTTTTAACCTGGTCTGCTGTGTCAACCTCATAAGTATGTGTGTTGCAGCTAGGTACTTCAAACAGGGTAAGAAATAGTGACATCTCTGCTTTCCCTGTGGCATTGCTGAATGCCTCTTTTAGGCTTGGTGTGTTTGTGATTAATAGGTAGCAGAAGGATTAATGTTATGTTGTTCTATCTCGCCTTCATTCCATGCCAGTTGGGTTCGGAACTGAGCATCGGTTCTGACTCAGCCTAATTCAAAAGCTCGAGAGCTTCCAATGGGTTTGAGGCTATGCCCTATCCCATGATGCTCAGGGAAGATAACCCAGATCTTGCTTGCCGCTCAAGCAGATCGGGTGACTTCTGACTGGCTCTTGGCTAAGTTTTTTCTTCATATTATATTTCAGCACTAATCATTTAAAATTATATAGTTGAAACATTGTTAACCTTTAGTTAGTTAATTAAGGGCATTTTGTCTGTGTTTCTCCTTGCCTTTGCTGTTGTTGGCCATCATCTTTTCGTCAGGCCTACCTGTTTTCTCGTCTTAGATGTTCTTCGTGTTTCACTGTTGCAGTCATTACATTTGGGTAATCTGCTGGCAGGTTGCCCTCAGTCAGCCTGATTAACAAAGTCTTGGGTCCTGCATTGGTTGCTGTCCCTTCTTCCATGACGTCAGGTCGTCGAGGGTATAAAACATGCAGCCGACGCCATTACATCAGTCTTTCTTGCCGTGCGGTGCCAGAAGCAGAAGAAGTTCGCAAGTGCCGGTCGGCTGACTCCTGAAATTTTCGTTTTCGAGTTTCAGAACCGAAGTCTTCAACTTAAAGCTAAGTACCCCGTTAGGGAAACTTTTTCTTTCTCCTTACTGATGTCAGGTAAAAGTTAATAATAGCATTACTTGTGGAAAGCAAATACCTCATAAAGATTTTCCCTTGTACTGTATTCCTTGCCTAGGCCCTGACCACGACGTACCTTGCTGTCAGTTTTGTGCTTTATTTAATCAGCGCACTATCCGTCGTCAGTACATTTTTGCCTCTAAATATTTCGGTTCTCGATTTAATTATCCAGAAATGCCGTCGGTTAGCCATGCAACTACTGGAATTCCAAAAAAACTTAAAGAAAAAGACAGAGACAGGCCGTTGAGGTCCAGAATTGCTGACAATGCTTTTCCTAAGCCAGTCACAAGTTTGCCAGTACTTAGTGAGGTGCTTTTGCAGCTCCTGATACCCGCTACTTCTGACTCGCAGGCCTCTACTGAGACCCATTCGAAGTCCGGTATGCCGCGAGATGCTTCACCTGTGGAACCCTCGGATGTCTCTACCTTGGATGGGTCTAGAGCCACTCTGCAGGCACCGGTTTCTGAGGGTGTATTCAGGCCTACAGACTTGCATATTAAACCGACTCCACCTTCTATACTAAGGCCTAAATCTTGATCTATGTCTAAAAAACTGACGCCCAGGCCACATGTTCAGCCCCCTACGCCTAAAAAACAAGCGATCAAAATGGCTGAAGATCTTATTACTCTAATCAGGGGTAGTCAACCCCCCCCCCCCCTTCTAAGAGGCCTAGGGCTGAGCTTGACTGTGAATCTTCTGATCAGGACTCTGTTTCTTCTAATTCTTCCAATGACCTGGATTTTTCCATACCTACTTATGAGGATTCTGATGCAGAGGATTCCGTTCCCTCTGCTTCCCCCCCCCCGATGACTTTTCTTTTGGGGAAACTTTACATACCTTAAGGGAGCATTTCCACTGGGAAAGTCAGGAATTTTCTAAATCTAAAATGAGGCTTAGGGATTTCCTTCTTCTACCGCAGCATAGGCCTTTGGCTATACCTCCTGTACTAGACATTGTTGATGTGTTTTCGGAATCCAGTATGGCCCCTGATTCCCTGCCTCCAGCTCCTAGTAAACCTGACAGATACTACAGGGTTCGACTCCTTTTCAAAAATCCTGTTGCGGATCCAGAAACCATTTCTCAGGGGCCGAAGAGCATTAAGGCTTCTACTGCTAAAAATCCTACCCCTTCTGATAGAGACTGCAGGGTGCTGGATAGATGGGGTAAAAAGGTTTATACTTCTGCAACCTTGACAATCAGGGCTTTAAACTGCCAATTTCATATGTTAAAATATCAACAGCATATTATTGGTCTGCTTAAACAGAAAATGATGTTGATTTCTGACTGTGTGGAAAATAAAGATTTACAGGATTTATTGCATTCTGCTAAACAAGTTGGAAAACATAATTTGCAATGTGATTTTGATTCTTTAGAGGCCTCTTGCAGGGCTGCTGTTACTGCGTCTGTGCTTAGAAGACATGCTTGGCTTAAGGAGCAATCTCTGCCTGATCATGTTAAAGCAAAATTGTTGGATGCTCCTTTAAATCAGGACCGTCTGTTTGGCAGTAAGGCTGAAGAAGTTCTAAAAAAGATGGAAGATAAAGCTAAATCTATGCAAACTGTAAAAGATTTCTTACAAGTGCAACCTCCAAGATTTAGTAGGCACTGGCCTACTAAGAATTGGTCCTTTCCAGCTCCTTCCATATCCACTCAAGCCAAACCCAGACACACCAAAAGCACCAGGTTTCTGTCCCAAGGGACTCTCAGAACTAAGCAATGGGGGGCCTCCACTTCCAAATCTTGAAATAACAAGACACCCCCATATGGTAAACAGTCTCAATGATTTTCCTTTAAAATTACCAAGCACTTACCTTTTAGCCACCCCTTTGGGGGGAAAGATTGCTCTTCATGCACAAAACTGGGAACTCATAACCCAAGACAAATGGGTTTTAAATATAGTGTCCCAGGGATACATATTTCATTTCCACATGTTGCCAACACCAACGGGTGGCCAGACCTGCCCCCAAGTCAGTGAGCAGAGGCTCAGAAACAAGTACTTTCCATCTTAAACATGGAGGCTATTCAACCGGTACCAGAAGAGGAAAAGGGGCAAGGTTTCTATTCCAGGCTTTTCCTGGTACCCAGAAAGACAAATGATGGCATCCAATTCCGGACCTGTCTACTCTAAACACCTTTCTGGACATTCCAGAATTCAAGATGCTGAGTCTTCACCAGTTACTTCCTATGCTAGGCAAAGATGCCTGGTTGGCAACTCTAGATTTAAAAGAAGCTTACCTGCATATCCCAATCAGGGAATCTTGCAGAAGATACCTACACTTCAAAGCAGGCTACTTGCATTTTTTGGATTACTTGCATTATCAGATCTGAAGTAGTTAACTTCATTTGCTCTACAACCTGTGGGTATCGGATCCGAGCCGGCAGCTTTCCAAGCTAATAGTTCCGAGCTCCAAGCTCCTCCCCCTCCCCATAATGCCCTGCCATCTCCCTCTAACCCTCAGATCTCGTTTGCCGCGCCTTCCATAAGCTTCTCTAGAACAAGCTCCAAGCAATAGTACTGTAAGTCAGTCTTAAAAAACTTAAATTTCTTTCAGATTTTTCCTTTTCTTGGTGTGTGTGAACTCCCCCTATATTTTGTAGTCTTTTTTGGTAGTTCTCTTGAATTTTTAGTTAAGTTAGTTTTATTCCCCTCCCCCCTCTGCGTGTGTGAAGGTGTGTGCTTGTGGGCCTACTTTCCTTTATTCCTTTACAATGGCTGAAGACCCTAAAGCCATTTTCTCAAAATGTACCGAGTGTGGCCATAAGCTGTCTCCAGTGGATGGTCACACTCTGTGTGTCCTTTGCCTGGGGGTTGACCACCTTTCTTCGGGCTGTACTATCTGTGCAGCCTTCAACCCCAGGGCTTTGAAGGACAGGAGTTCGAAGCTCATTCTGGCGGGCCTTTTGCCCCCAGACTCTGCTTCCTCCACCTCGGTGGCGCTGGCCGTGGCTGCCCCACCTATCGCTCCTGATCCCCTGGCCGGGACTCACCCTCCCACTTTGGCCCAGGAGGAAAGGGACAGCAGAAAAAAAGACAGAAAGATAGAGAGAGAGAGAAGGAGAGGCACCGGAGCCATAAAAGGCAGTCCGAATCCACCTCTTCGGCACCGCTGTCTAAACAGTTCGCCTCTCCCTTTAAGGTCTCCGGGCCTTCCCCCTCTCGGCTCCATTCTCCATGATTCTCCCCTGAGCCAAAGGAGGAGACCCGGTCGCCTTCGAGGTCATCCAGGCGGCCTTCCCGGATGGCTTCGGTGGCCACATCTAAATCTACCAGAAGCTTGTCAAACGCTGATATGGACCGGATGATGCGTCGATTTCTTCAGGCCCAGATGCAGATGGGAGTGCTCTTGCTCGACATGCTTTTTCGCCCCCATCGCTCCTTCTTCGACCCGCTTTCAGGGCTTGGAGCTATCGGATCCGACTAGCTTCGGAGCCGGGGTAGGGTCGGCGCCGACAGTGCTTCCTACTTCGGCGCCGACTGTACCCTCGAGTCTGTCTGATCCATTTTCGGATCCGAGCTCTCAGGGCCGTGAGCTGAACGTCGGATCTGAGAGGGCCAGTGGACCTTCGGCTCCATCAAAGTTGGGGCACACTACCCTTTCGGATCCGGTCGGGTCACCTTCGGCGCTGATCTGCACGTCGGATCCGAGGGGAATGCTTTATGATCTAAGGGAAAGCAGTTCCCCCTCGGCATTCGACGTCGTGGAGAGGGTCCTCTCGAGGGATTCGAGGCCCCAGGCTCTTGCTTCGGATCCACCCGCCATTCCCACTCAGACGGGCCTGTCCTCCATCATCCGGCCCCAGGGACAGCCTGCGCCTACGTCCCAGATTGTTCCCGTAGGGGAACAGGACATTGTTGGTGAGGCCTCTTCAGACAGCCCCCCCTAGGAGGTCCCTCACAAACGGAAGTGCAAGAGGAGGCACTTGGACTCACCTGAGTCTCTCACAGAGGACACGGACTTGGAGGAAGGGGAAGGTTCCCCAAGGTCACCCCCCGAAGACGTCTCCTTCGGAGACATCATGGAAATGTTATGCATTAGAGGTTGGTGGTCTGCCCAAAAACCTTCCTCGGATGAGTCTGTGTTTCTGGAGGCATTTGACGCAGGCCCATCTACCTCTTGGGTGTCCCCTCCTGCCGATCCCCTGATATACCTCATTACTGCCAGGGCATGAAAGGAGCCGGACACTGTTGAACCATTTCCTAAGAGACCGGGCAGGATCCTCAGCCCTCCCAAGGACAGGACAGTTTGGAGCAAGGGTGCCCCAGTGGATGCCATGGTGGTGGCAGCTGCCACTAAAAAGGAATTAGCACAGGAGAGTTCCTCGGTGCATCCTCCAGACAAGGAGTCTCGGATGATGGACCGTTTGGGAAAGTGGATGTTTTCTTCAGCGACCTTCTTTGTAAGGTCACTGAATTATGTGGAACATGTGATTAGGCTGCAGCGAGACCTGATTAAAGAGTACGCTGCGTCACCCCCAGAGTCCATGTTGGCTGAGGACAAGCGGACCTTCTCGGCTCGAATGGCCACTTTCAAGTTGATCACCAACACGTCTATGCGGCTCCTCTCCCATGCTACGGAGGGAGCGGCTAGAGCTAGCGGAACAGGAGTCGTCTTACGTAGACAGGCCTGGCTCCATCTCTGCGACTTTGCGGAACCCTTCAAGGCGTCCTTCGCGAACGTCCCCGTCGGTTCCACACTCTTTGGTAAAACCATCCACGATACGCTTCTCCGGAGCAAGAAAGACGGGAAGACGTTGTTTGCTGTCGGGATCCGCTTCTCGGCTCCTCAGAGGTCCTACTCCACGAACCAAAGAGGATAAAAGAAGGTGTGGTTCCGAAAAGCTCAACAATCCCGTTTCGCTCCGGATACCTCGTCCTTCAGAGGCAGAGGAGGACAGGGTGGACAACGGCCCAGGGGCAGAGCGGGCCCGAAAAATTTTGGGTCGAGAGAACCTTTTTCGGATCTACCCGCGTAACAGCCCTGAGGGGTTGCCTGACTGCTCCTCTCTGGAGGCAGTCGGGGGCGCTTCTCGAACACCTAACGAAATGGGTCTCCATCACAACAGATCGCTGGGTGCTCCGAATCATATCCAGAGGATATTCAATCCCCTTCCTATCTCACCCTCCCCGAGCAACAAAACTCCCCGATGTCCCACCCGATCAGAGGGAGGCAGCAGCATCAGAAATCTTAGGGCTGCTAAGAAAAACAGCCATCCAGCACGTCCCCCCCGAACAATCCGGATCAGGCTTTTACTCCAGGTTCTTTCTGGTGCAAAAAAAGACGGGGGACTTAAGACCCATCCTCGACCTGTCAACGCTGAACCTGTCAATTGCCAAGGAAAGATTCCAGATGGTCACTATTCAATCCATTTTCCCACTTCTGCAGGAGAACGACTGGATGTGCTCAGTAGACCTCAAGGATGCGTAATACCACATTTTGATGGACAGACCATCCAGAACGTTCCTCTGCTTTCGGCTGGGAGCCAGCCATTATCAGTTCAGGGTCCTACCCTTCGGTCTCACCACAGCCCCCAAGGTGTTCACCAAGGTCATGGCAGTAGTAGGGGCCCACCTGAGGCTTCAGGGAATACAGGTCTTTCCGTACCTGGACGACTGGCTCGTAACCAGCCCCACCAGGCATCAACTCTGCTCAGGCAGGGACTACTTCTTACGCCTAGCCCGCCACCTAGGGATCACAGTAAACCTCCAGAAATCCTCCCTTCAACCCACTCAAATTTTGGAATTCATAGGGGCCAGGATAGACACTACTCAATCCAGAGTCTTTCTGACAATGGACAGGCTTTGCAATCTGAGTCTTCACATTCTAGATCTCTTGCAATCATCAGCTCCACCAGCGGAACTAGTCCTGAGGGCCCTGGGATCTATGGCAGCGGCCATCAATCTATCCCTCTTCGCTCGCCTCAAGATGAGAATCCTTCAGTGGACGTTACAAGTGCAATGGTCCATCCTCTGTCAACCCTTGACCACACCTATTCCTCTCACCAGGATTTGCAGGGAATCACTTCTTTGGTGGCTCCACTCCTTCGAGAAGGCCGCCCCTTTGTTATACCCCCTCCCCAAGTCACGGTGACTACGGACGCTTCTCTCCTCGGGTGGGGGGGGCATTGCATGGGCAGATCCGTCCAAGGCACGTGGACTTTCACAGAGACCTCACTGCATATCAACGTCCTGGAGATGAGGGTGGTTCTTCTAGCATTGCAAGCTCTCCATCCCCTTCTCCCTCCATGAACTATTGCACTTCAAACAGACAACATGGCGGTAGTCTGGTGCATAAACAAACAGGGGGGAGCCAGATCCTATCCACTTTGCAGAGAGGCAATGAGAGTATGGGAGTGGGCGATATCTACCAACCGCTTTCTCATAGCAATGCACATATCGGGTCCGTAAAACATCTTAGTGGACAGGTTGAGTCGGACGATCCTCTCACCTTACGAGTGGTCTCTGAACCCTGCTGTAGCGAAACAAATGTTTCTCCAATGGGGTCAACCTTGCTGCGATCTCTTTGCCTCGCCTTCGAACACAAAGTGCAGCGAGTTCTTCGCTCTGATTCCCCCACCAGGGGAAACCCCCAGAGACGCTCTAGTTCATGCTTGGCCATCCGGTCTTCTGTATGCTTATCCTCCTCTTCCTTGATGACAAAATTCTTGCAGAAAGCTCATTGGTTGGGGAGCAGAATTATCCTCATAGCCCCATTCTGGCCTCGCCAAACCTGGTTCCCTTACCTGCGGTCTCATCAGGTACATCCTCCTTGGATTTTGGATTCCAAACCGGATCTAATCTCTCACCTTTTAGGATTGAAGATCCCCAATCTGGACTACCTGAAACTGTCAGCTTGGTTGATCCAGTTCCCTTGATGGCTAGGACTCCCGGTATATCATCTTTGGTTAAGGCCATCCTGGTGGCCGCCCATAAACCATCCACCAGGAAGACCTACAACAGTAAATGGAAACGTTTCTCGATTTGGGCGGAGCATAGGAATTTAGATCCCTTTACGGCTCCGATTCCAGCAGTCCTAGAATTTCTTTCACATACCTTTGATCAAGGAGCCAGTGCTTCTACTATTAAAGTTCAGTTAGCAGCTATCTCCCACTACCACGTTGGTAACAGCTCAGGGCCACTAGCATCCTCCAAAATATGCAAGGCTTTCTTGAAAGGAACTTTTTTGTTAAGACCTCCCATTAAAGATCCAGTCCCCCCATGGGATCTTACCCTAGTTCTTCAAGCTCTGACTGGACCCCCCTTTGAGCCCGCGGCTTCAGTCGATCTGAAATATGTATCATGGAAAATGGCTTTTCTGATTGCCATTACTTCTGTGAGAAGAATATCGGAGCTTCATGCTTTTTGCAGTAAACCTCCCTATATCATTTTTCATAAAGACAGGGTCTCCCTCAGGACTAATCCCTCCTTTCTTCCCAAGGTGGCTTCAGAAGTCAACATCAACCAGACCATCAGTCTGCCTGTCTTCTTTCCAAATTTTCAGAATAAAGGAGAATACAGACTTCATTGTCTGGATGTTCACAGACTGGTACGCTTTTACTTAAATAGAACAGCAGATCTTCGAAAATCTGACCAACTTTTTGTTTCCTTTGCAAAATCTTGTCTGGGCAAGCCAGTTACTAAAGTAACCCTAGCTAGATGGATTTCACAGTGCATTCTCCTAGCTTACAAAAGCTCTGGTCGTCCTGAGCCCCTGAGAGTACAAGCCCATTCTACCCGATTCATGGCCTCTTCTGCTGCCTTCTGGCCAAAGGTTTCTTTGGATGACATTTCGTCAGCAGCTACTTGGGCTTCCTCTCATACCTTTATTACACACTACAAATTGGATTTGATCTCCTGAGGACGTGCATCGTTTGGCTCAGCAGTGCTTCGGAATATCCTTCCATAAGGGCCTCCCAAGTTGTCGGTAGCTGGGGACTCTGTTCCACAGGTTGCAGAGCAAATGAAGTTAACTACTTCAGATAAAGAAGTTATGTACTCACCATAACGTTCCATCTGAGTAGGTAACTTCATTTGTCTGCAACCGACCCGCCCTCCATCCCCTGCACCCTTAGTTCGTTATCTAAGAGTCAGGATATGGTTTCCTTTCATTGACATCACTGAAACAGATTGGAATCACTCCTAGGTTATGGAATTCCTTATTGTCCTTTGGCAAACTCGATCTGAGGGTTAGAGGGAGATGGCAGGGCATTATGGGTAGGGGGAGGAGATTGGAGCTCGGATCTATTAGCTTGGAAAGCTGCCGGCTCGGATCCGATACCCACAGGCTGCAGACAAATGAAGTTACCTACTCAGATGGAACATTATGGTGAGTACATAACTTCTTTTTCTCTGCACTGCCCTTTGGCTTGTCTACTGCACTGAGGGTATTTTCAAAGTGCCTGGCTCCAGTAATTGCATTTTGCAGGCAAAGAAATATTCAAATATATCCATACCTGGACGATTGTCTAATTCAGGCAGAAAACCAGGCCATACTTTTAAATCATCTGGCATTCTAACTTGTCTAGGGTACACCATAAACGAAAAGAAATCACAACTGGTACCCTCTCAAAAGATTACATTCCTGGGTGCAAGCTTGATTACAACTGCCCAGATGGCTTTCCTCACGCCAGAAAAGCAAATTCATTTGGTAACTTACTTCAAACAAGTGGCCACAAAAACCATGCTATCTGCAAGACAAATACTGCAAGCCTTGGGTTCATGGCCTCTTGCATTCTTCTAATTCCATATGCAACACTGCATATGAGGAAACTTCAGTGGTACTTAAAAAGTCTATGGAGTCAACATTATCACAGCCTGGAAACAATGAATGTTCTTCTTGTTTCACTGTTGCAGTCATTACATCTGGGTTATCCTGCTGGCAGGTTGCCCTCAGTCGGCCTGAATTCCAAAGTCTTGGGTCCTCTGTCGGTTGCTGTCGCTTCTTCCCTGACGTCAGGTTGTCAGGGGTATAAAGATTCAGCCAACACCATTTTCTTCAGTCTTTCTTGCCACACGGTGCCCGAAGCAGAAGCTGTTCGCAAGTGCCGGTTGGCCGACTCCTGAGATTTTCGTGTTAGAGTTTCAGATCCAAAGTCTTCATTAAAAGCTAACTACCCCGTTGGGGAAAAGTACAGTTGTGTACCTACCATAAATGTAGATGTTCGAGTATATTCATTGTTGCAGTCATTACAATTGGGTTATCCTGCTGGCAGGCTACCCGCAGTCGGCCCAAGTTCCAAAGTCTAGGTCCGGCGTCGGTTGCTGTTGCCTTCTCCCTGACGTCAGTGCGCCAGGGGTATAAAAGATACAGCCAATGCCATTTTTTCTTCAGTTTTTCTTGCTCCAGATGTCAGGTGCCCCTAAAATGGTAGGCTAAATTATGCCAATAAGCATATATGCACAAAAAACAACTTTTCCTTCATCTACAAGCAAATACACCACATAGGTTGTATAGAATAGAGAAGTACAGATAAGCCCCAGCAAAGGAAAAGGGGGATGGTAACCTGGACTGCAACAGTGAATACACTCGAACATCTACATTTATGGCAGGTACACAACTGTACTATGTTCATCGTGTTTCACTGTTGCAGTCATTACAATTGGGTTGAATCCCAAAGCTAAGGTTGGGAGGCTGGTGCTAAATAGGATTAGGAGAGGCTATCAGGCCCTGCAGAACTGCAGTGGCAAAGCCTGCCCTGGATTTAGAGTAGAGAGGTAAGTGATAGTTCTTTGTAAAAGTATGCACTGAGCTCCAAGTTGCAGCCTCTAAGATGTCTTTGGTTGGTACTCCTCTGAGGAAGGCTGCTGAAGTGGCTGCTGCTCTGGTTGAATGTGGCCTAATGCCCTTAGGCACTGATTTGCCATGCTGTGAATAGCAGAAACGAATGCAGTGGCCTATCCACTTTTGAAATAGTCTGGTTTGAGATGGGCTTTGCTTGTGATCCTGCAGCATATGCCACTAGAAGTTGTTCAGTCTTTCTGAAAGCTTTGGTTCTGTCCAAGTAGAAGCGTAACTGCCTGTGAATGTCCAAAGAATGCAGAAGTCTCTCACCCTTATACTTTGGGGTTTGGATAAAAGGGTAGGCAAATTAATTGTTTGGTTAAGTGCCACACTGGACACTACCTTAGGCATAAATGTCGGGTTTGTCCTCCGAGAAACCCTGTCTGGATGGAAAAAGATAAAAGGTTCCACAGCCATGAGTGCCTGTAACTATGAGACTCATCTAGTGGAGGCTATTGCTAGGAGCAGAGCTGTTTTCCATGATAAGAATTTTATATCGGCTGCAGAGGCTGGCTCAAATGGAGGCAGTGTGAGTTTTTCCCAAGACATAGTTGAGGTCCCATGCAGGTCTTGGTGCTCTCCTTGGAGGTCTTATGTTTTTGGCCCCTCTGAGGTACTGCCTTAGTAATGGATGAGAAAAAATAGGTGTCTCTGTATTGTAGTGAGCTGAAATGGCAGAAGCATGACTTTTAATTGATGAAAAGGAAAGGCCTTTATCTAGCATCTCAGTTAAGTATTGCAAAATCTGAGGAATATTTGGAACAATCGTGTCAATACCTTGTGCCTGATTCCAAGCACATAATCTCTTCCATTTTTCTGCATAAGATTTTCTGGTGCTAGGCCTCCTGGCCTCCAAAATAACATCCATCACTGCTTTAGAGAGAGGTTTGTCGTGAATGGCTACACTATCCGCCATGCTGCCAGGTTTAAGATTCTGAGTTGGCTGTGCAGTATCTGACCGTCTTGTTGGGTCAATAAGTGAGGAATTTGAGGTAATGTCCAAGTTGGGCATTGAGACAAGCTCTTTAGGATTGGGTACCAGTGCTGGCGGGGCCCATCTGGGGCAATCAGTATCATTTTTGGCTTCTCTTGTCTGACCTTGAGGAGTACCTTGGGGAGGAGAGGCAGAGGAGGAAAGGCATATACTGTTAGGTTTTTCCAGCTGAAAGATAGAGCACCCACTTTCCATGCTTGCTTGTGATAAGTCCTTGTGCAGAATCTCTGTAGTTGGCAGTTGTGAGGGGAGGCAAATAGGTCTATGTCCGGGCCTCCCCCGTTCCTTGTTGTCATGCTGAAGACTTGTGGATCCATTAGGTTTCTACTTAGTTCGTCTGCCAGAGTATTTGTCCTTTCTGGCAGGAATTGTGCTTGCAGATGTACTTGATAAGTCAATGCTGTGTCCCACAAGTTCATGGCTAGTCTGCAGACGGGGTAGGAATGTGTGCCTCCCTGTTTATGTACCACATGACTGTAGTATTGTCCGTCTTTATCAGTAGTTGTCCTGGATGAAGTAGATCCTTGAAGGCTGTCAGGGCATTCTGAACAGCTAGCATCTCTTTTTGATTGATATGTAGATGCATTTGACTTGCGGACCATGTGCCCTGAATACATCTTCCTGCCATATGGGCCCCCCAGGCATAATCTGATGCATCTGTTGTCAATGTCTTCCTGGCTGTGGGTAAGGTGAATGGCTGTCCCATGTTGTGGTGACAGGCATTTGCCCACCATCGAAACTCCTGTTGCAGGCAGGGAATGAGGGTAATTATTGTTTCCAGGCTGTGGCAATGTTGAGTCCAAACACTTTTTAGATACCATTGAAGTTTCCTCATATGCAGTCTTGCATATGGAATTAGCAGAATGCAGGCTGCCATGAAGCCCAAAGCCTGCAGAATTTTTCTTGCAGATAACTGGGTCTTTGTTGCCAACATTTTGAAATAAGTAGCCAGTGTTTGTCTGGCGTGAGATAAGCCATCTGGGCAGTTGTATTTAAGCTTGCACCCAGGAATATTATCTCTTGAGAGGGTACGAGTTTTGATTTCCGTTTACTGTGTACCCTAGGCCTGTTAGTAATCTTTTTACAAATGCCAGTTGCTGTAGTAGAATGTCCTTGTTCTCTGCTTGAATAAGGCAGTCATCCAAGTAAGGATATGTTTTTATTCCTCTTTGTCTGCAAAATGCAGTTACTGGTGCCAGGCATTTTGTGAAGACCTTGGGCGCAGTAGGTAAGCCAAAGGGCAGTGCAGAGAATTGGTAGTGCATTGAGCCAGCTATAAATCTGAGGTATCTTCTGCATGATTGTCAGATTGGGACATGCAGGTATGCCTCTTTTAGGTCTAAAGTCACAAGGCAAGCCTTCTTACCCAGCATTTTGAATTTTGGAATATCCAGGAATGTGTTTAGGATAGATCAGTCCAGTATTGGTCTCCAGGCTTTGTCTTTTCTGGGCACCAAGAATAGCCTTGAGTAAAATCCTAGTCCCTGCTCTTGCTGTGGTACCTGCTGAATGGCTCTCATGTCCATGAGGGATGAAACTTGTTTTGTGTCTCTGCCCATTGATTGCGTGGCAGATCTGGCATACCGTTTGGTCTTGGCAGGGTGTGAAAGTGGAACCTGTAGCCTTGTGATATGATATTTAACACCCATTTGTCCTGGGTGATCATGTGCCAATTTTGTGAAAAAAGTGCTAGTTCCCCCCCCAAAGTAGCTGCCAGAAGATAAGTGCTTGGTGCAGGCAGGGGAAAGTCATTGAGACTGTTTCCTGTATGGCTGTGATTTTTCCTGTCTGCTTTTGGAGGTAGAAGCACCCCATTGCTTAGGCCTGTATGAGCCTTGGGGCTGTGATCTGCCTTTGAGGCACCTGTATCTGCCAGTTTGTGGCCTGTCTGACACTGGAAAGGACCAGTTCCCGATAAATCTGGGAGGCTGTACTGCAAGAAATCCTTGACTGTTTGCATAGATTTAGCTTTGTCCTCCATTTTCTTCAACACCTCTTCTGCTTTAACACCAAACAAGGTATCATGCTGTAATGGAACATCTAATAATTTTGCTTTAACATGATTGGGCAGATTCTGTTCTTTTAACCAAGCATGCCTCCTAATAACAGAACCTGTAACAGCGGCCCTACAGGAGGCCTCTAGAGAATCGAAACCACATTGCAAAGTATGCTTTCCCACATGTTCAGCTGCATGTAAATCCTGCTTTTCTTTGTTTTCTGCACATTCTGAATTTGTTAACATTTTCTGTTTAACCAGTGACATAAGATATTGCTGATATTTAAGCATATGAAACTGGCAATTTAAAGCTCTTACAGCCAGGGTAGCAGAAGTATAAATCTTTTCCCCCCATCTGTCCAGGGCCCTAGAATCCCTATCAGAGGGGATAGGGTTTTTTGCAGTGGAAGCCTTGACCCCTTTGGGACCCTGGGTCAGCAGCAGGGTTTTTATAAAGAAATTTATGTGAATCAGGAACCCTGTAGTATCTGTCTGGCTTAACAGGAGCTGATGGTAAAGAGTCAGGAGACAGCCCGGGCTCTGAAAATACATCATCTACAATGTCTAAAACAGGAGGAATAGCAAGGGGCCTGTGCTGAGGTAATAAAATGAAGTCTCTGAGCCTTTTCTTGGATTCTGAGTAATCTTGGCTCTCCCAGTGGAAATGCTCCCTCATAGTATGCAGGGTCTCCCCAAAAGAATAATCCTCAGGAGGAGAGGCTGAAGGGATAGATTCTTCAGCATCAGAATCCTCATAGGGAGGGAGAGAATATTCCTGTTCAGAAGAGGAATCCGAGGAAATGGAAACCTGATCTGAAGATTCATATTCTATCTCTTGCCTAGGCCTCTTATCAGGAGGGGGATGGGAACCCCTGATCAAAGTAATTAGGTCTTCGGCCATTTTAAGCATCTGTTTTTTAGGCATGGTGGCCTGTCCAGGAGAATGCTGTACTTGTTTCTTTGTCTTTAGAGCTGCTTTAGTCTTTGCCTTTGAAGCTGAAGTTGATTTTGCATATAACTGTGTAGGCCTGAAAAACACCCTCAGAAGCCGATGCCTGCTCAGCAGCTCTGGACCCATCTGAGGGAATAGTTTCCGAGTGTCGAATACCTTGAGTTTCCAGCGGCCTAGTCAGCTTCACGTGGGAGTCAGAAGCGGCCTGTGGCTCTGAGGTAGCGGGCGTCAGGGGCTGCGAAAGCACCTCACTGAGAACCGGCGACAGGCTTAGCGGAAGCCTCGTCGTCAGTTTTGGACTTCGGATGCCTGCCTTTTTCTTTTTCTTTGCGTTTTTTATAAACTCCGGTAGCCAGCTCTTCTGACGGCATTATATAATTGAATCTTCTGCCAAAGTAATGAAATGCAAAATCGTACCGACGCTTAATAGTGCGTTGGTTAAATCTAGCACAAAACCAACAACTAGCAACGTCGTGGTCAGGGCCTAGGCAAGGAATACAGTAAGAATGAAAATCCTTATGAGATATTTGCTTCCCACAAGAAATACAATTATTAACTTTTTCTGACATCGGTCTGGAGCAAGAAAAAAGTTTTTCCAACGGGGTACTTAACTTTAATGAAGACTTCTGATCTGAAATTCGAATTTGAAAATCTCAGGAGTCGGCCGACCGGCACTTGCAAACTGCTTTTGCTTCGGGCACAACGCGACAAGAAAGACTGAAGAAAATAGCGTCTGCTGCATCTTTTATACCCCTGGCGCACTGACGTCAGGGAGGAGGCGACAGCAACCGACGTCGGACCTAGACTTTGGAACTCGGGCCGACTGTGGGTAGCCTGCCAGCAGGATAACCCAATTGTAATGACTGCAAAAGTGAAACACGATGAACATCTTTTTTCTTGCTCCAGTCCGATGTCAGAAAAAGTTAATAATTGTATTTCTTGTGGGAAGCAAATACTTCATAAGGACTTTCATTCTTAATGTATTCCTTGCCTAGGCCCTGACCACGACGTTTCTAGTTGTCGGTTTTCTGCTAGATTTAACCAACGCACTATTAAGTGTCAGTACGATTTTGCATTAAGCTATTTTGGGCGAAGATTTAATTATACAATGTCGTTGGATAGCCATCCGAATACCGGAGTTCACAAAAAATGCAAAGAAAAAGACAGGCAACCGAGGTCCAAAACCGACGACGAAGCTTCTCCTAAGCTTCTCCTAAGCAAGTTGCCGGTTCGCCGGTTCTCAGTGAGGTGCTTTCGCAGCCCCTGACGCCCGCTACTTTAGAGTCTCAGGCTGCTACCGACTCCCACGTGGAGTCGGCCAGGCCGCTGGAAACTCAAGGTATTGGAGCCTCGGAAATTATTCCCTCAGATGGGTCGAGCTGAGCAGGCATCAGCTTCTGAGGGTGTATTCAGACCTAAACAATTATATATTAAACCGACTTCAAAGGCAAAGACTAAAACACCTTTAAAGGCAAAGAAACAAGTTCACCAGCCACATGGACAGGCCTCTATGCCCAAAAAACAGATGCTCAAAATGGCCAAAGACTTAATTACCTTGATCAGGGGTTCCCATCCCCCTCCTGATAAGAGGCCTAGGTAAGAGACAGACTATGAATCTTCAGATCAGGTTTCCATTTCTTCTGATTCCTCTTCTGATCAGGAATAATCTCTTCCCCCCCTATGAGGATTCTGATGCTGAAGAATCAATTCCTTCAGCTTCTTTTCCTGAGGACTACTCTTTTGGGAAACATTACATACCATGAGGGAGCATTTCCACTGGGAGAGCCAAGATTTTTCAGAATCTAAGAAGAGGCTCAGAGACTTCCTTTTACTACCTCAACACAAGCCTCTAGATATTCCACCTGTGTCGGACATTGTAGATGATGTGTTCTCAGAGTCTAGTCTGACCCCTAACTCCTTACCTCCAGCTCTTGTTAAGCCGGACAGATACTGCAGGGTCCCTGACTCTCATAAATTCCTTTTCAAAAACCCTACTGCAGACCCAGAAACTATTTCTCAGGGTCCCAAAGGGGTCAAGGCTTCCACTGCAAAAAAAACCTACCCCCTCTGACAAGGATCCTAGGGCACTGGATAGATGGGGAAAAAAGATTTCCATATCTGCTACCTTAGCTATAAGGGTCTTAAATTGCCAGTTTCCTATACTCAAGTATCAGCAATATGTCATGTCACTGCTTAAACAGAAAATGATGGTAAATTTTGAATGTGCAGAAAACAAAGAAATGCAGGATTTATTGCATGCAGCTGAACAAGTTGGAAAGCATACTTTGCAATCTGGTTTTGATTATTTGGAGGTCTCCTGCAGGGCCGCCGTTACGGGTCCTGTCATTAGGAGGCATGCTTGGTTAAAGGAATAAAATCTGCCTGATCATGTTAAAGCAAAATTATTAGATGCTCCATTACAACATGATACCTTGTTTGGTGTTAAGGCAGAAGAAATGTTAAAGAAAATGGAGGACAAAGCTAAATCTATGCAAACGGTCAAGGATTTCTTACAGGTACAGCCACCTAGATTTAGCAGACACTGGCCTACAAAGAATTGGTCCTTTCCAGTCTCAAGCAGACCTCAAAGGGGCAGATCCAGACGCCCTAGAGGTAGATCACAGCTGCAAGGTTCCTACAGGTCTAAGCAATGGGGTGCTTCTACCTCCAAAGGTGGAGAAGACAAATCACAACCATACAGGAAGCAGTCCCAATGACTTCCCCCTGCTTGCACCAAGCACTTATCTTCTGGCAGCACCCTTAGGGGGAAAACTAGCACTTTTTTCTCAAAATTGGCACATTATAACCCAGGACAAATGGGTTCTAGATATAGTGTCACAAGGCTACAAGTTTCACTTCCATACCCTGCCAAAGGCAAATGGATGGCCAGACCTGCCAAAAAAATCAATGGGCAGAGGCTCAAAAATAAGTCGCAGCTCTCATGGACATGAGGGCTTTTCAACAAGTGCCACAGCAAGAGCAGGGACAAGGATTTTACTCAAGACTGTTCTTGGTACCCAGAAAGGACAAAGCATGGAGACCAATACTGGACCTATCTGTTCTACACACTTTCCTGGATATACCAAAATTCAAGATGTTGACCTTGCAGCAGCTTCTGCCCATGCTGGGCAGCAAGGCTTGGCTCGTGACTTTAGACCTAAAAGAGGCATACCAGCATGTCCCAATCAGACAATCATGCAGACGATACCTCAGATTCAAGGCTGGCTCAAAGCATTACCAGTTCTCTGCACTGCCCTTTGGCTTATCTACTGCACCCAGGGTCTTCACAAAGTGCCTGGCACAAGTAATTGCTTACTGCAGACAAAGAGGAATACAAATATATCCTTACTTGGACGACTGCCTCATACAAGCAGAGAACAAGGACATTCTGCTACAGCATCTGACGTTTGTGCAAAGACTTTTAACATGCCTAGGGTACACAGTCAACAAAAAGAAATCAAAACTAGTACCCTCTCAAGATATAATATTCCTGGGTGCAAGCTTAAATACAACTGCCCAGATGGCTTATCTCACTTTAGACAAACAAAGGCAACTGACTACTTATTTCAAGGAGATGGTAACAAAGGCCCAGTTATCTGCAAGAAAAATTCTGCAGGCTTTGGGCTTCATGGCATCCTCCATCTTACTAATTCCATATGCAAGAATGCATATGAGGAAACTTCAATGGTACCTAAAAAGTATCTGGACACAACATTGCCACAGCCTGGAAACATTGATTACTCTCATTCCCTGCCTGCAACAGGAGTTTCGATGGTGGGCAAAGGCTTGTCTCCAAAACAAGGGACAGCCATTCTCACAACCCCCACCCAGGCAGAGCCTAACGACGGATGCATCAGATTATGCCTGGGGGGCACACATGGCAGGAAGAGGCATTCAGGGCACCTGGTCCACAAACCAAAAGCATCTACATATCAATCAAAAAGAGATGCTAGCTGTTCAGAATGCCCTGACAGCCTTCAAGGACCTACTTCATCTGGGACAACTACTGATAAAGACAGACAACACCACGGTTTCAGTTTAAGGTTTTCAGAAAGACAGAACAATTACTAGTGGCATATGCCGCAGCATCACAAGGAAAGGCTATCTCCAAGCAGACTATTTCAAAGTGGATAGGTCACAGCATTCATTTCTGCTACTCCCAGCATGGCAAACCAGTGCCTAAGGGCATTAGGCCACATTCAACCAGAGCTGCAGCCACGTCTGCAGCCTTTCTCAGGGGAGTATCAACCAACGACATTTTAGAGGCTGCTACTTGGAGTTCAGTGCATACCTTTACAAAACATTACAATCTGCCTCTTTACTCTAAATCCAGGGCAGGCTTTGCCACAGCAGTTCTGCAGGGCCTTATAGCTGGTTCTAATGCTGTATAAATCCATCCTCCCAACAATAGCTTTGGGAATCTACCCAAATGTAATGACTGCAACAGTGAAACGTGAAGAACATAGTAGAGTTGTGTACACTTACCATAAATGTAGATGTTCAAGTGCATTCACTGTTGCAGTCCTGGTTACCCTCCCTCCAGCCCCCTGTTTTTTCTCTTAATATACCTCTACTTTCTTTTACTATGCTTAAAAGCCTTTTTGGTGTATTTGCTTTTGGTTGGAGGTATATTTTTGTGTTTTAAATTTTATTTGCTCCCCATTTGGGGGGCACCTGACATCTGGGGCAAGAAAAACTGATTGTAATGGTGTCGGCTTCATGTTTTATACCCCTGATGACCTGACGTCATGGAAGAAGGGACAGCAGCTGATGCAGGACGCAAGACTTTGTTAATCAGGTCGACTGAGGGCAACCCTGCAGCAGATTACCCAAATGTAATGACTGCAACAGTGAATACACTCGAACATCTACATTTATGGTAAGTGTACACAACTGTACTTTCCCTGTTCTCCGCCTCAAGCTCGTTTTTAATTAGAGAGCTTTTCTTCCTCTTTTTGCTAGCTCATTTAAGTTAGAGGGCCGCTTCCCTTCCCTCCTGTGTGTTTGTCCCCCATAGTTGCAAGGAGAACCAGTTTAAATTAGAGGATTCTCTCCTGCATAGTTGTTGCGCGTGATCATGACATATTTTAGAGCGGAGGCCCGGGGAGAAAAGCTCTACAACAACAATTTTATACAGTGTTATACAATCAAAAAAATTGCATACAATAGATCTTTCCAGGCAGGCTTACATTACACAAAGAGGACCCTGGATGTTGGTTATTTGGGAAGGAAAAGAAAAATAATTTCATACAGTGTTATATATACAATCAAGAAATATTTATTTATTTATTTATTTATTTATTTATTTATTTATTTTACATTTATTTTACATTTGTTGACCGGGCTAGTCTAGCTGGATACATGTCCATTTTCAGTAGAGGCCCGGGGAGAAAAGCTCCACAGATAAGACAATACAGAATACATTTACAAATGGTGTAGGTTGGCATGAAAAACAAACACAGTGAAACGCCATTAGAATAACATATTTATAAAGTAACAATCAGTAATATTATACAGATAAATACTAGGTTGGCGACCAATTGAAGTCACAGGGAAGAGTTGCGATCTCTGATGCAGGGTAAATACAGCAGCGGCTAGTCTGGTTTAGGACATGGGCATAACCATTCAGACTTAAGAAATATTTTGAGGTGAGTTTTGAATTGATTAATCGAGGTCATTAGTCTGAGGCTATTGGGTAGAGAGTTCCATAGCTTTCCAATGGAATTGGCATAGAGAGCATCACCTCCAGAGTTATTAGATTTAATGGTTAGAACTTGAACACTATTAGCTGACCTGAGTGATTTTAGGTTAGAGTAGGGGGTAAGGATATTGCTCAAAGAGGGGGTTCTGTCCGGTTGGTTGATTATTTTGAAAGCCTCAGTAAGTTGTTTGAGTTTGAGGAGGTTGGGGAGTTCGAGCCATCCGAGGTTATTTAGGTTGAGGCAGTGGTGAGTATGATACGGGGTTCCTGTTATAAATCTAGCTATATGATTATAGGCAACAGATAGTTTATTGAGTTCCCGCATGTTGAGGAACAACAGTATTGGTGAGGCATAAAGGAGGGTGGAAAGGAGGTGAGTGCGAGCAATGGTTAGTTTAGTATGAGGTGTTAGGAAATTTTTTATTCTGTACATAGATCCAAGTTTCTTGTTCACGGATTTAATGGTTTGGTTAATATGTATATCAAATTTAAGCTTGTTATCTATGGTCACACCTAATAGTTTGGTATGAGAGACCGGGGATATGATGGTACCATTTATAGATTCCACATGGAACATGTTGTCCGCATTCAGAGGTTCTTTACCTAAATGAGTAGTTGCAGAGGGGTAGAAAAGCAATAGTTTGGTTTTAGTGGGATTAAGGATTAGTTGCCTTTTAGAGAACCATTTTTCCACTAACGTAAAGCAGTTTTGGGTGATTGAAGTTTCGGGAGGGAGACGTCAGAACAGATCAGGGTAGAGTCATCTGCATATTGGATGCATGTAGAATTGGGGATGATCGAGTGAAGATCATTAATGAAAACTGAGAAAAGAAGAGGACCCAGTATAGAGCCCTGAGGAACACCTATGGTGTTGGGAAGTAGGACGGATAGCTTGTTTTGCCATTGGACGGCTTGTTGCCTACACGAGAGATAGGCTTTAAACCAGTTTATGGTTGGGATGTCAAGGTATAGGGTTTCCAGGGTGTGAAGCAGTTGCTTATGATTGACCATATCAAAGGCCTTTGAGAGGTCAAGGAAGAGAGCAGAGGAAATTAATTTCTTGTTCCGGTTGTTGTTGACTGAGTCAACAAAGGAAAGAAGGGCAGTGGTTGTACTGTGATGGGGGCGAAAGCCATGCTGAGTTGGGGACAGAAGACTATTAAGGTTGAGATAGTGTAAGAGCTGTTTGTGAACACACCGTTCCATGACTTTAGCTATTGGAGACAGTATTGCTATGGGACGGTAGTTGGATGTTCCATGGAGGTCCCCTTTATGAAGAGGGATGATATATGAGATTTTCCAAATAGAGGGAATGGTAGTTTCAGTTATAGTTCTATTAATCAATATTGAGATGGGATAGGCAATGGCGGCTGGCTATTTGAAGGTATTCTGCAGGGAGCTGGTCAGCAGCTAAGGTGGTAGGTTTGAGTTTTTTCAGGAGGATGCGTATATAGGAGGTAGGTACCGGCTGTAGATTAAAGGAGGGGTGGACTGAGTCTTTAGTGTGGGTAAAAGAAGGGTTGGTACTGGTAAGCTGACTGGTTAGGGACTGGATGGTCTCGATGAAAAAAGAGTTGAAAGCATTGGCTATTATCTCTGGTTCTTTCCCAATGAGTTTCTCAGGGGTTGGGGTAGTAGATTTACCCGGGCGGAGGAGCTTATTAAATCCAGCCCAGAATTTCTTTGGGTTGTTCTGGTGTTTGTCCTGGAGGTGACAAAAATATTGTTTTTTGTCTTGGGTAGTGGCCGCTTTAGTAGTGTTTCTAAGCTGTTGAAACTTGATGCGAGCTAGTGGGGTTTTGGTTGCTCTCCAGTTATGCCAGGCCTGGTTTCGAAGTTTAATTTTAGATTTGGTTTCGCTAGACAGCCAAGGTGCTATTCGTTCCTTGGTTCTGATTTGACGGTTTGGGGCGTGAGAGTCAAGTATCTTCAGGAAAGTACTATTAAAGTGTGCTACGCTCTCTTCGAGTGGTAAAGTTTTCAGGGTGGACCAATTACAGGATTGGAGTTCAGCAAGGAAAAGTCTTGGGACAAAATTCTTCTTGTTTCTAACAAGTCTGTAAGAGGGGGGGTTATTCGATGGACACTTATGTTTCTGGATATAGGTAATAAGGTGGTCACTGAGGTCATTTGGGAGTGTCCCTGTAGAATAATTATGTGTGTCTTTATTAGTAAGAACCCAGTCAATGATGCTCTCTTTTTGTTTAGGGTTGCCAATTCTGGTAGGTGAAGAAATATTTTGGGAAAAACCATGAAGGTTAATTAAGG
Source organism: Protopterus annectens (assembly GCF_019279795.1). Lineage (NCBI taxonomy): Eukaryota > Metazoa > Chordata > Ceratodontiformes > Protopteridae > Protopterus > Protopterus annectens. The sequence goes on from NC_056739.1 coordinate 1,275,684,079, forward strand.
GGGGTTTTGGGTGCAGTGTAGAGGGACCAGTCTAGGTTAAAATCACCTATTACTATGGTTTCTTGAGGGCAATTGGAGGCTAGCCAGCTGAGCAATTGCTCAAGGTTATCTGAATGATTTCCTGGTGGTATATAGATTACAATGAGATTAATGAATTTCTGGGTGTTTAGGCAGATCTTTAGTGAGATAAGTTCTATATTGGAGATTTTGGGGGGTAGGATAGGATTAAGGACGATGTTAAGGGTATTCTTGAATAATACAGCTAACCCCCCTCCCTTTTTGTTAATCCGATCAGCCCTAAGGATGTTATATCCAGGGGGAAGGATTTCTTCATTCTTAGTAGTTGGTTTGAGCCAGGTTTCAGATAGGCACATGATGTCTGGGGAATGGGTAGCTACCATCGCATGAAAATTATGAACCTTATTGTTTATACTTCTTAGATTGAGGTGAAGTATAAGGAGGGACTTGGTAGAGACACGGGCAAACTTTGGGGAATTAGGGTCTGTGGTAGTGGTAGGACCTGGATTGGGGTGGATGTCACCATCTGTGGCAATACAAGTTTTCAAATGATCTAACAATCTTTGTAGCTTGAATAACAGCTTGAGATTAGATTTAGTTGTAGATGGTTTGGGATAGTGGAGAGTAAGATGCACTGGTTTAGGACTGTGAGTGTAGGGTGGGTAGTGGGAATATGTGTTGGTGTGATGGGGGTTGTTTGAGTGTGACCTAGTGTGGCTTTTGGGGAAAGGAATCCCTGAGAGTGTATGGTTTTCATATCTGGTTAAGTAATAAGGAATAAGGAGGAGTACTACTGTGGGAAGGATAATAGGGTATGAGGCTTTACCCATGATATATGGGAGAAAGGCTAATGGGTAAGCTGAGGTAGAAGATTTTACTTGGTAGTTAAGGTAGGTCTGGAGTGTGGGAGGAGAGTTGATAAATTGACTGGTGGTCAGGATTGGTCAAGAGAAAAGGGGGTTGGGCTAATGACCTTATAAATGTAGAGGTAGTGGGGGCGGGTGGGATAAGGGGGCAGGGTGGGGCGCGGAGCGAGCCCGAGCGGAGCGGGGAAAACACCGCTAGGAGTCTGCAGGGTCTCAAAGGTAGCTGAAGGTAGGTGTACCAGTTTATGTTAAGGTAAGCTACTATTCAGTGAGACACTACCAGAATTCATGGAAATTATACTGTAAGATTACCAGATTTTGCTAGGTACTGACTAGTTCCTGCCAACGGCACACTTCCTTACTGTACAAATTAGTGAGTAGGCAAGTAATTTTACCCTAGTGTCACTTTTCAAAGGTACAAATTCTCTGTTCAATTTTAACTGTTTAAATTGGAGCCCACACTGGGAATAGGTCCTTATCTGAGTGTGCCCTGGGTGCCACGGTGAGGGATAGACAGGGGGTTTCCTGTAATAGATAGGGAAAAAGACAGGAGTTATGGGAATGTAATCACAAACTAGGATTCCTAACCAAATATTACTGTATGGCAGTTATGAACAAGGATACAAACACAGCACAAAAATATTCAATCAATGATTTATCAGTGCTGAAAGCATGCTTACAAAGTGTTTTCAGACTGTAGTAACAGCGACGCTCACCAACGCTGTTCTTACTGTTATTAGTGCACTAGCTTCTTTAGATATGATATAAACAGACCAGCTGAACACATTGCTAGGTAATTAGTATTACAAGCACCAGAACAATGCTGCAGTTATAACTCTGTAGACACACGCATACAATAGATCTTTCCAGGCAGGTTTACATTTCATAAAGAGGACCTTCGATGTTGGTTATTTGGGAAGGAAAAGAAAACAAGAGATATACTCATTGTCTGATGCAATCAGAGTGACATCACAGAAGGCAATATAGTAGCAAAAATTAGCTGAAAGTAGTTCTGTTCTAGGAGTTTTTGAAGTACTGAGTATTAGGCATAGTGAGCAGTGATAGAAAGGATAATAGAAGAAAAGGAGGAGATTAGGAAAGCATTTATGTAATGCAAGGACAGAGCCATGACTGCAAGAGGTGTGGCTTGAGTGATTTTTTGAACAGTGAGATAGATGTTGCTGAGGATATATTTTGGGGGAGCTTATTCCATTCCTTAGCGGTGGTATGAGAGAAGAGGGCTTTCCCTGCAGTGTTGTTGGCTTTGGCTATACAGAGCAGGGTCTTGTTTGATGAGCGTAGAGTATGGTTTGCTGAGTATTGGTGTAGTAGTTGGTTTAGGGCTGGCGTTTTGTGGGGATTCTTTAGTATGTCGAAGGTGAGCACTAGTTGGTGATACCTAATTCGCTGAGGGAGTTCATACCATTGTAGGTGTTCTTAAGGCAAGACAGTGATGACTTCTAAAAGTGGAGTTATTGGCAAATCTTGCAATCTTATTGTAGCATGATTCTAGTTTGTCTAGGTCTGTTTTCCTGATGTGAATAAGGATTGGTGATGCATATAGTAGGGTAGACAAGAGGTGGGTTTGGGCTAGGGTGATTCGTGCTTGGTCTGATAGGAACTGTTTGTGTTTGTATAAAGTTCCTAATTTTTTATGAACCTTTTTAATGGTTTGAGAGATGTGGACATTGAAGGTAAGATCCTGATCTATTTCAACACCGAGTAGCTTAGTATGGGGGGAGGGAGAGATTAATGTGCCGTTGTTGGAGGTGATGGTGAAAGAAAGAGGTGTGGTTTTGTATTTGTTGGGGGTGAATAGAAGTAATCTGGTCTTCCTGGGGTTTAGAATACACGTGTGTGTGTGTGTGTGTGTGTGTGTGTGTGTGTGTGTGTGTGTGTGTGTGTGTGTGTGTGTGTGTGTGTATATATATATATATATATAGATATATCTATATAAAGTAAAAGTAAATTTATATATATATATATATATATATATATATATATACACATATATAATATATATATTTATATATATATATATATATATATATATATATAGATATATATATATATCTATATATGTGTGTGTGTGTGTGTATGTATATATATATATATATATATATATATATATATATATATATATATATATATATTGTTGTGTCTTTCGGCTTTTCCCGGTTAGGGGTCGCCACAGCAGAACTCCGGTCCGGTAATGATTGGCAGTAGATTTTTACGTGCTGAGTTGCCAGCCCTGACGCACAACCTTCCACGAAGGTACGCCCGTTCACGCATGTCTCTACACAGGAGACGCTCTTGCTGAGAATTGAACCGGACATCTTACTGTGAGGCGACAACGCTACCGCAGCACCACCAACGCATATATATATATATATATAGATATATATATGTATCTGTTCTTTAGGCTTTTCCCGGTTCGGGGTCGCCACAGCGGAACTCCAGTCCGTTAATGATTGGCATTGCATTTTTATGGTGCCGAGTTGCTAGGCCGATGCCCAACATTCAAAGAAGACACACCCATTCACAGACGCACCCACCTGCATGTCTTTAGAGATTACTCGACTGGAGGGAGGACATGCCGACTCCACACAGAAGGCACTCCAGCCGAGAATCGAATGAGAGAACATGTTGCTGAGAGGTGACAATGCTAACCGCTGCACCACCGCGGCTACCATGTAGATATATGCATACATATATATTTATATATATACATATATATATATATATATATATATATATATATATATATATATATATATATATATATATATATATATATATATATATACATATATATATATGTATATGTATATATATATAGATATATATCTGGTATCCAAAATTCATAAGCAAGTGATTCCTGCTCCAGGGCATCCAATAGTGGCTGGAAGTGATTCAGTGATAGAACCATTGTCTGAATATTTGGAATGTAAACTTAAACCCCTTTTGGCATGTGTTACAGCCTGCATAAAAGATACAAACCAATTTCTGTTGATGTGATTTTAAACAACGTATAGGTTTACACATTAGTGATATAAATTGTAGACGGAACAGAAGTGCATTATTTAAACGCATATTGGTGCATCCTACAGCACATTTTGTTTTTTGGGGCATAGGTAAGGTGGTAGGTGAAAATTTATCTACAATATATAAACACAAAATCCTTATGAAAAAAGAGAGATAATGGATAGTTAATTTGGGAGCCCTATTTAAACCTGGATTGAATGACCATTGGTAATTTAGGTTACAATTTATTGGATTTTTTTGTATATGTAGCTTTTTTCTTATAGTTTCACATGAAGTATGATGTGTAAAAAATGTTTGATATTTTTGTATAAGTAGCATCTTTATCATTGAAGTAATGATGGATAAACTTGTTCCATATGATGTATGATGTGTAAAAAATGTTGTTCCACTGATTTTTTTCATATGGGGTATATGTATTAAGAACAAAAAGGCAGACTGTTGCTTTAAAAGAATATGTATAAATAAGGGGGAGGGCACCTTCCAATACTTGCACTGATGACACTAAGGCGAAACCTGGTTTGCTGGAGAGGTGACTTGGCCTGTCAGCCATTTAAGTTGGGCTATGCATCTATTCCTGGACTCCTTGTGTTCTTCATGGATGATTACTAAGTATGGTGGTTTTCTTTGAGTAACTTATATATATATATATATATATATATATATATATATATATATATATATATATATATATGGATGACAGAAGGTCGAGGTGGGTTCGGTCGAACCCACTTCAGTCGACATCAGGAGGCCGAACGGCGACAATGTCAAACCCGACATTGTCGAAATACGAATGTCGCCCCCATCTTGAACCATGTTAATGCCCGTACCGGGGTTTAAGGCTATTAGTATTTCGATAATGTTGGAATTCGACATTGTCGGTTTCCCGGAAAGGAGTCAATGATACCATCATTTGATGGTGTCAGGTATGACCTTCCGATGGTAAATCTGTATATATATGTATACATATATATATATATATATATATATATATATATATATATATATATATATATATAGAGGTATAGATATATAAAGTTTTCTTTGTATTTGTAGTCTAGTTTTATGCGGTGTGTTTTTCTTAATATTGCTCAAGTTTCCTTTGGTAGCTTCTAGGTGAAGCTGTAGTTATATATATATATATATATATATATATATATATATATATATTTTTTTTTTTTTTTGGATTAACCTGCCTAGTGTACTGATTTGCTCAGTTTCAGTCTTAGATAGATTACTTTGTGAGATAACAAAGTTTAGAAAGTTTTTCTTTTTTGGACTTTCATATTGGTTCTCCCTTTCTTGTTGCTAGAGACATGTCTAAGGATAAGGAAGAACAGAAACAGTCGAGGTTCAAGAAATGTGACAGATGCAGCTGGAAAATGTCCGTTACCGATGGGCACACCGGTTGTGTTTATTGTTTGGGTGCCCTCCATTTGCAAGAGTCTTGTGCTTTTTGCCATGCTTTCAGCAGCAGAGTACTCCTTGAATGCAAGAATAAGCTTATTGTCAGAGGGTCATTGAAGGTTCCCTTTTCAGAGGCTTTGGAAGGGTCTCAGAGCTCCAAACCTTCTTCAGGATACCCTTCTTCTTCCTGAGAATTGGAGAAGTCGAGGAAAAAGAACTGTTGCCTCGGAGCCTCCTAAAAAAATTGTGGCTAAATCACCTAGCTCTTGGCTCTGAAAACTCTACCTCTTCGACTCAATTTCCAGTCACAGAACTGACAGAATTTCAAGTTAGGAGCCGGTTACTCCAACTTTGAGATCTCCACTCCTAGGAATGGTGAAATCATTTTCATTGTCCTCCCATTCCTCCAGGAGTCTGTCTGATGATGACATGGACTGGGTGGTGAAGAGACTACTTTGTACACCAGCGCTGGCAAAAATTCTGTCAACTCCAACCCAAAAGGAGCCATCCCCTTCTTCGATTCCTCCTCTGACCCGATCAGGGGTTTAAGAGCCAGAGGACTTGGGCCTGATAGTAGTGGAAATGTTGGAGCCAAGACCTCCAACAGGATAGTCAGTTCCGACATCTGCTCTGACTACCTTGGTTTCGTCGGAATCTGAGGAGTCTAGGAGCTGATGTTCTACTTTTGGGTCCGGGGAGGGGAGTCGGATTGGACAGCCATTCGAGCCGATTCTACCTCTCGGGACTTCGGCCTGGTTGAGCTCAGTTCCTACATCGGCTTTGAAGCCAACCACTCTGCTTCAGGGTTGGTCTTTCGGTACTTCGGAGCCAGAGACCTCCTCTGGGGGGGGGGGTTTGAGCTGATGGAGAGAGTGCTGTCATCTCTGACAACTCCACTCTCGGGCTCAAGTACTCTTCCCCCAAAACCACCTCTGTTTGTTTTAGCACCATCACCCCCCCCCCCCAAGCGCAGAGACCCTAAACCCCAGGAAGTCCCTGCGGGCGAGACTATCTCTTCCAAAACTTTTCCAGAGTACCCCTCTGATGAGATTCCTCAGAAGAGATTGTGTAAGAGGAAGCACATAGTCTCCTCTGATGAGTCTGTCACCTCAGACACCGACCTGGATGACTCGGAAGGGTCCCTACAGTCCCCCTCTGAAGATGTCTCCTTTGCAGACATCCTCGAGATTCTTAAACAGAGGGGTGGCTGGAAGCCCACCAGTCCTTCTGAGGATGAGTCGGTTTACCTGGAAGCTTTTGGGTCTCGCCCTCCCACCTTTTTGGTGTCTCCACCTTTTGACCAATTGATGAATGTTATTGCTTGGAAGGAGTGGGGCTCTCCAGATACAATGGAGCCTGTTCCGAGGAGGCCTAACAAATTCATTAGAGCACCAACATAGAAAGAATTAAGGTGTCCCAGTAGATGCTATGGTGGTGGCAGCGGCCACCAAGAAGGAATCGTCAGAAACTTCTTCATCTATTCATCCACCGAATAAAGAGTCTCGGACGATGGACAGATATGGAAAGCGTACCTTTTCTTCAGCGGAATTTACACATAGCTGAATTACTTGACCCATTTTATGAGACTACAAAGGGATCTCCTGAAAGAGCTAGGAGATACCCTTCAGGGTACTGTAGCTGCTGGGGTTTTGGATAAAGTTTCCTCTTAGCTCTCCACCCTAAACTCTGTGGTTAACTCCTCTGTGTGACTGATTTCATATGCAGCCGATGGAGCCGGGCAGCAGGTGCAGGAATTTTCTTAAGGAGACATTCCTGGATGCATCTATGTAACTTTGCTGAACTCTTCAAGTCTTCCTTCACTAATGCCCCTTTTGATGGCTCGTCATTGTTCAGGCCCAAAGTTAAAGAGACCTTGACCAAGTGCGAACAGGAGAGAAAAAGTCTGGCTGCCATAGTAGTCTGTTTTTCCGCTCCCCACTAGACCTTATCCCAAAGGTCAGAAAGGGGGAAAAATGTGGTTTTGCAAGTCCCAAACAGTATTTCCTGATGCACGTGGTGACTCTTCCCCAGGGGCAGAGGGGGAAGGAACAATGGAAGACGCCGACCTCGTGGCAGAGGGGGTCCGCTGAACCAGTGTGACAGGGATTCGTTCCATGGAAAACTCTTTCAGCACTTCTGAGTGGAGGCCCGCCTGTCCATCTCTGGAGGCAGTCGGGGGACACTTATCATTGTACCCAAATGCCTAGCTAGAAATCACACATGATAAATGGATACAAACGATCATATCCAGAGGCTATTACATACCCTTTTCCACTCCCCCCTTGGAGAAACAATCCTTCCCAGATATCCTACCCAGTCAAGGGAATATGCAACATTAGAGGTACATTAGTTGGTAGAAAAAAAGAGTCATCCAAAATGTCCCTGCAGACCAGATTGGATCCGGAGTTTACTCAAGGTTTTTTTTAGTTCCAAAAAAGACAGGGGACTGGAGACCCATTTTGGATCTCAGCAGATTAAACAAGTCCATCAAGAAATCAAAATTCTGGATGGTGACACTGCAGTCAGTTTTTCCCTTTCTGTGGAAGGACGATTGGATGTGCTCAGTAGATCTCCAGGATGCGTACTACCACATAAAAATGGACAGGTGATCCAGGAGACACGCTTTTGGCTGGGAGCCAGTCATTACCAGTTTCCAGCTCTGCCCCCAGAGTGCTCACCAAATGCATGGCAGTGTTTAAGGCTCATTTGAGGCACCTGGGATTCTATGTGTTTCCATACCTAGACGACTGGCTCCTAACTGCCACCACCAAGCATCTACTAGTGCAAGCAAGAGATGAAACCATTCATCTCTGTGCCAAGCTAGGCATTACAATACATTTAAAAAAATCTGCCTTGTTGCCTTCACAACGTCTTATATTTTTAGGCGCAGTGTTGGACTCAAGGGAAATGTTGGCTAAACTTACCCTTGAAAGGATTCAATCCCTACACTGTCAAATCAAGAGCTTGATATCTAAAAGAAAAGTTCAAGCAAAGACTGTCTTGCAGGTTCTGGGCACCATGGCAGCTGCAATCATTATAGTACCTCTAGCGTGTTTGCACATGAGAGTCCTGCAATGGTTACTTTTCTCCCAGTGGTCCATGCAAAATCTACCAATGTCACACAAGATCATTATCACAGAGTCATGCTAAAAGGACTTACGGTGGTGGCTTTAAATGACTCCGTTAACCATGTGATGTCCATTTGTTTTTCCACAACCAACAGCCACACTGACCACGGAAGCTTCTCAGATAGGGTGGGGGGGACATTATCTGTCAAAGACTGTCCAAGGCATCTGGCAGGAACATGAGAACCACTTGCATATCACTGTCCTGGAGATGAGAGCGGTGCTGTATGTGTTGCAAGCATTCCAGGACTCTCTCCCGATAGGAACTATTGCAATTCAGACAGACAACATGTCAGTAGCGTGATAGTCCTCCTAGTACTATAACTAAGGTGGTTAGAAGGGGTGGCTGCCTCAGATTATTGGATACAAGCTGCAAATTGTTGGGAGTGTGTTTAGAATGGCAGAAGAATTGAAGATCAGATGTAAGTGGAACATCGGCAGTCATTTAAACAGCCGTAATTGATATTGTGGTGCCTCAAATGAAATTGTTTTACAATGTGTTTTTGTGTGTGTGTGTGTGTGTGTGTGTGTGTGTGTGTGTGTGTGTGTGTGTGTGTGTGTGTGTGTGTGTGTGTGTGTGTGTGTCTTTCAGTAACGTTAGGAAGGAGTTAATAGTGTAGGTCTTTGCAACAGGTAATGTCAGGATTTTTTTTTTTGTCAGGGTTGTCATTCTGGGGATTGCCCAGGGTACCAGTTAACATACACAGTGGCTGTAGGCCCTTCCAGTAACCTGGGCCCATCACTTAATTCAAGGTGAAAATGTCTCTAGTCTTTTTCATTTGTATTTCACCATGAGCCTGTGAACATGGTGCCTTAACACTGTACTCAGCTACTTGGGCAAAATTATTGGAAAAATTATGACAAGGGAATAGGTGGCTAAGGACTGTGAGCAGGCAGTTGAAGTAAGCGGATCCACTGATCTTCCTCGTGCTTCACTGTTGCAGTCATCACATTTGGGTCATCCTTGCCCTTGGCCGGCCTGAATGCCAGAGGCTTAGTATTTCTGAGTCTGTTGCTGTCGCTTCAGGACTGACGTCAGGTCATCAGTAGTATAAAGTAAGGCAGGCGACACCATTACATAAGTCTTTCTTGCCGAGGAGCCCGAAGCAGAAGCAGTTTGCACGAGCGCTGGTCGGCCGCTACCTGAGTTTCATCTTCCGAATTGAAGCTGAAGTCTTCTAAAGCTAAGTACCCAGTTGGGGATCCTTATTTCTTGCACTAACCGATGTCAGAAAAAGTTAACAATTGTCTTGGCTGTGGAAAGCAAATACCACACCGAGATTTTCATTCTTACTGTGTCACTTGCTTAGGTCCAGACTACGACGTTCCTTGCTGTCACTTTTGTTTGTTTAACACCAGAACTATATGTCGTCGGGCCCTTATTGTAGCTAGATAATGTTAAGTTGTCTATCTCGCCTTCATTCTTGCTGGATGGGTTCGGAGCCGATCCTCGGCTCCGACTCGGCCAATACTAAAGCTCGAGAGCTAATTCCACCGGCTCGAGGCTCCCCTATATCCCACAATGCTAGGCGGTAACTACTCGGATCTCGTTTGCCGCTTAGCTGACGAGGTGCTTTTCTACCGGCTCTGGCAGGTTAGTGGAAAATTTTTTCTATTTTCACAAATCTTTAGACCCCTATTATTTACCTTAGTATAACTTTTAGTTTTAATTCTCTATTTCATTGGATCGACCCTCTTTTGCCCATAATCCCTTCCTTTATTCCCCTTTAACTTTAGGCCCCTTCCCCTCCTTCTCCTAGTCTTTTAGTGTGACTGGAAATTAATATTTTTTCTTAAAGGCCTGTGTGTGTGTGTGTGTGTGTGAGTGTTTCTTACTTAGGCCTTTAGTATGTCTAAGGACTCCAAGGTCTCAGGCTTCAAGAAGTGTGACTCGTGCTGTCAGAAAATGTCTCTGACAGACGGTCACACTTCTTGTGTGTATTGCCTGGGACCTTTGCACCTGCAGGACTCAAGTGCTGTGTGCCATGGTTACAGCCCTAGAGTCCTGCAGGAACGCAAAAATAAATTGATTTTGCGTGGCTTGTTAAAGCCTGAAGGCCCCCCGACCCAGTCTGTGTCGGGGAAGCCTTCTAAGACTTCCAGACAGTCGGCTCCGGCTTCAGAGCCGTCCTCTGGAAGCATCAAAACTGCTTCGACATTGGCTCCGGCTGGAGCCGATGTTTCCAAGCCTCATACTGTTACCTCGGCTCCAGCCAGAGCCGAGGCTGATAAGACTCAGTTGGCTCCGATACTCTTATCGGAGCAACCTTCGAGGAAGAGGTCTAGGTCCCCCTCCATCGGCTCCGTTCACTCGGCACCGGGGTCCCCTCTTCTTTTGGAACGGAGCCATAGATCGCATTCCTCATGGTCTTCCAGGCTATCTGACCACGATTTACAAAGGGTAGTGAGTAGACTTCTCAAGTCCGAGGCACTGGCCCAAATGCTGCATAGCCCGACTCAATAGTCAGCGGCTATTTCCGTCCCTCAATGTGTTCCTCCTCCGACTCCTTTGAGCTCGGAGCCGGGGCTCATCGGAGCCATGACTGTCGGCGTGTCGGAACCGATACCTTCCTTTTCGGCCCCGTCGTCTGCTCCGATCTCCTCTTTGGAGGGATCTCGGCGCCGAGCTTCCCTCGGCTCCGAGGGGGCGAGTGGCATCAGACCCTTGTCCGACCCCGCTCTCCCTCTCGGGGCTTCGGCGCTGGTGAGTTCGGCTCCGACATCGGCCTCGGAGCCGTCCCTGTCGGTGCCGGGGGGGGGGTCCCTTGTCTCTTCGGAGCGGGGACCTCCGGCCTTGCCCGATAGGGGTGCCTTAGAGGTCATGCGGAGCGTGCTAGAACCAGTGTCTGCCCCACAGTCTGCTCCGTCAGCCCCTCCATCTTCAGTGCCTGCGGTGATTTCTACCCACCCCCTTACATCAGACCGCAGAGAGACAACTCCTCAAGTTTCCCCATTGGGAATTTTCTCCTCTTCCGAGGCCTCTCCTGACCCGGTAGGAGAACCCCCTAGGAAGAGGCAGTGCAAGAGGAAACACATTGACTCCCCTGATTCTATCACCTCTGACACTGACTTAGAGGAATCTGAAGGTTCCCCTCGATCCCCCTCTGAGGATGTCTCCTTTGCTGACATCCTTGAGATCCTGAAACAGAGGGGGAACTGGCCAGCCCTTAACCCTTCAGAGGATGAGTTAGTGTACCTTGAGGCGTTTGGCTCTCGCCCTTCCACCTCCTGGGTGTCCCCTCCCTTTGACCCTCTTATGGAAGTGGTGGCAAGGAAGGCCTGGACGGCCCCTGATTCAGTGGAACCCACCCCGAGGAGGCCGTCAAAGTTTATTACTGCCCCTAAAGATAAAGACTTTTTATCTAAAGGTGTCCCCGTCGATGCCATGGTGGTGGCCGCGGCCACTAAGAAGGAGTTAGCTGATCCTTCGGTACCTGTCCATCCTCCTAATAAGGAATCTAGGACCATGGACAGGTACGGTAAGTGGATGTTCTCATCAGCGACCTTTTCGATGCGGTCGCTGAACTACTTATGTCAGTTCACTCGTCTCCAGAGAGATTTACTCAAGGATATGGGTGAAGCGATAAAGGATCCAATAGCTGAGGGGTTCCAAGACAGAATGAACTCCCAGTTGGCAACCCTGAACTCCATCGTTAACTCCTCCATGCGGCTCATCTCATATGCTGCGGATGGGGAGAGTAGAGCCGCAGGCACAGGCGTTGCCTTACGACGTCACGCCTGGATGCGGCTGTGCAACTTTGCGGACCCTTTCAAGGCGTCCTTCACCAATTCCCCCTTTGATGGATCATCCTTGTTTGGTCCTCAGGTGAAGGATACATTGACTAGGTGCGAGGTGGAAGGTAAGACTCTTTCTGCTGTGGGAGTCCGTTTTTCTGCACCTTCTAGGCCTTATCCCAAAGGTCAGAGGGGAGGGAAAATGTGGTTCCGCAAACAAACCCAGGGAGTCTCATCTGACGCACAAGGTCGATTCCCCTCTAGAGGCAGAGGGGGGAATAACAATAGACGCCGCCCTAGAGGCAGAGGAGGTCCGCAAAACCAGGGTAGCAGAGAAACTTTCTCTGATAAACCCTTTCAGCATCCCTGAGGAGCTGCCCGGCTGTCCACCTTCGGAGGCAGTCAGGGGAAGATTATCCCTGTACCCAAAAGCCTGGCTTTCCCTTACACAAGACAAATGGGTACAGTCGATCATATCCGAGGGTTACAAAATTCCCTTTATTCACATTCCATCCCAACCCAAAGGATCCCTTCCAGACGTTCCACCCAGTCTAAGGGAACAAGCAGCACTAGAAATTTCAAAGCTGCTATCAAAAAGAGCTATCCAATCAGTCCCAGCAGATCAACAAGGATCCGGAATCTACTCCAAATTCGTTTTGGTACCAAAAAAAACAGGGGACTGGAGACCCATACTGGATCTCAGCAACTTAAACAAGTATGTCAGAAAAACAAAATTCCGGATGGTCACGCTACAGTCCATTCTACCCTTCTTGGGTCAGGACAATTGGATGTGCTCAATAGATCTTCAGGACGCGTACTACCATATCAAGATGAACAGACACTCCAGGAGATTTCTCCGCTTCAGGCTGGGAACCAGTCACTACCAGTTCAGAGCCCTGCCCTTTGGTCTCACTACAGCCCCCCGAGTGTTTACCAAATGCATGGCAGTGGTCGCGGCTCACTTGAGACGTCAAGGATTCCAGGTGTTTCCATATTTAGACGACTGGCTCCTTACTGCCACCACCAGACATCAACTACTTCTATTCAGAGACTTCACTATCCAAACTTGCCAAGCTCTAGGCATTTCAATAAATTTCGAAAAATCTGCCTTGTCGCCTTGTCAATCTATTACCTTTATAGGCGCCACCTTAGACACACTCAATCTTTCAGCCAGACTTGCAGAGCAAAGAGTGTCAGACATCCGCAAGCAAGTTTACCTTCTCTTGCAATGCAACAAAGTCAAAGCCAGACTAGTTTTGAAGGTATTAGGACTCATGGCAGCAGCTATCCCCCTTCTCCCCTTAGCTCGCTTCCACATGAGGATCCTCCAATGGATGCTGTTTACTAAGTGGTCCTTCCAACAGCTCCCGATGTCTCACACCATATTGATAACTCAATCATGCAAGAATCAACTGTCTTGGTGGATCACATCACCTCAGGTTCTCCAAGGAAGACCCTTCACTCATCCCCCCCAGTCGCCACGTTGACAACAGACGCCTCCCTGATCGGGTGTGGGGGGGGCATTATAAGGGCAGGACAGTCCAGGGCACGTGGCAACCTTTCGAGTGCCACTTGCACATAAATGTCTTAGAGATGAGAGCAGTGCTTTTAGCGTTGCAAGCCCTTCACGACTCTCTTCCCACAGGGACTATTGCAATTCAGACAGACAACATGTCCGTAGTGTGGTACATCAACAAACAAGGCGGAACCAGATCATACTCCTTATGTCGAGAGGCACTCAGACTTTGGCAATGGGCGATCTCTTCTCAGCGTTTTCTGGTAGCAACACACATTCCCGGGAAGTCCAATGTGATTGCAGACAAGTTGAGCAGGGCAATTCTCATGCCCCACGAGTGGTCTCTGAAGAAATCAGTACTGGAAGAAGTGTTCCAAAGATGGGGCCAGCCTTGCTCTGATCTTTTTGCTACTCCCCAAAACAGCAAGTGTCACGACTTCTTCACTCTCTTCCCGTTACCCTGCCATCCCACCAGAGACGCTCTAGTCCACGATTGGCCCCGGGGACTTCTGTATGCTTTTCCCCCTTTTCCACTGATAACTCAACTAATTCAGAAAGCCATCGCCTTGAGAGTGACAATGATCCTCATTGCCCCTTACTGGCCTCGACAGATATGGTTTCCGTTCCTTCATCGTTACCTTTTGGAGCAGCCTTGGCATCTGGACCCAGTGCCAGATCTGTTGACCCACCAATCGGGCCAGCTGCACCAATCTCTTCATTCTCTCAACCTCACAGCGTAGTTTCTCCGATTCCGACCTTAGCCAGGCTTCCCTTAATATCTCGCTCGGTCCGAGATATCTTGATAGCCTCTCATAAATCTTCTACCCGGAAGATTTATAATAGGAAATGGAAACGCTTCTCCTTTTGGGCAACATCAAAAAATATAGATCCCTTCACTGCACGTATCCAGTCTATTCTAGACTTTCTAGCAGAACTCTTTCATTTAGGCTCTTCTTCATCTACCATTAGAGTTCAACTGGCTGCTATATCTAATTATCATGTAGGTGTCTCGGAGTCTAGCATCATGGCTCACAAGCTCTGCAAAGCCTTTTTAAGGGGCGTTTTTCTTCTCAAACCTCCAATCAAAGATCCCCCACCTCAATGGGACTTGAACTTGGTTCTGGCATCCTTAATCCTTCCCCCTTTCGAACCAGCGGCTTCATGTTCTCTGAAGTTGCTTTCATGGAAGACACTTTTTCTGGTAGCCATAACTTCAGCGAGAAGGGTATCTGAACTCCATGCTCTGTGCAGTCGTCCTCCTTACTTAGTGTTTCACAAAGATAGGATATCCCTCCGTACTAATCCATCCTTTTTACCTAAGGTTTCCTCTCAAACAAACCTAAACCAAATGATTGATCTCCCCGTCTTTTTCCCTAACTATTCCAACAGGTTGGAACAAAAGCTACATTTTCTGGATGTTCACCGCCAACTTAGATATTATTTAGACAGGACTAAACAATTCAGGAAATCTGATCAGCTTTTTCTATCGTATGCGGAAGGGAAATTGGGCCTTCCAGTTACTAAAGTATCGCTTTCAAGATGGCTCACCTCTACAATTACCTTCATCTATGAGATCAGACATCAAAAACTACCTTCAAGACCTAGAGCTCATTCAACTAGTGCATTAGCTACATCCGTAGCTTTTCAGGATAGGCTGCCAATAGATTCCATTTGTGCAGCAGCCACTTGGGCTTCTCCTCATACCTTCGTTTCACATTACAAATTGGACATGGCCTCCAGAAACCATGCCAACTTTGGTTCCACTGTTCTCAAGAGTCTGTTCCGATAGGCCACCCGGGATAAGGTGCTAGGGACGCGGTCCCATCCAGCAAGAATGAAGGCGAGATAGACAACTTAACATTAAGAAGTTATGTACCTACCATAACGTTCCATGTTAGTTGTCTTCTCGCCTTCTTTCTTGCGTCCCACCCTCCTTCCCCCAAGCCTGGACAGACCGATAGGAATTCATTTTGTGGTCTTCCTCTGGAAGTTTTCATTCCCACACGTTCTACCACCTCTATTCCCCCTTTTGTTAGGTCTGGGACACCTTACACTCAGGTTTATATAGAGGTGGGTTACCTTTCTCCATACTATGGAGACTAGAATTGCTTGGTCTAGCTATCAAACGAGATCTGAGTAGTTACCGCCTAGCATTGTGGGATATAGGGGAGCCTCGAGCTGGTGGAATTAGCTCTCGAGCTTTAGTATTGGCCGAGTTGGAGCCGAGGATTGGCTCCGAACCCATCCAGCAAGAAAGAAAGCGAGAAGAAGACAACTAACATGGAACATTATGGTAGGTACATAACTTCTTATTTTCGCTTACAGTCCTCAAATTCCGATATGGCTTCGGTAAGCCATCCGACAGCAGATCTTCCAAAAAACTTAAGGATAAAGACAGAGACAGACCGCACAGGTCCAAACCTACTGATAACGCTTCCGTTAAGCTAGTCGTCAGTTCTCCGGTCCTCAGTGAGGAGCTTTCGCAGCCCCTGATGCCTGCTTCTGTGGATTTGCAGGCCGCTACTGAGACCCTTTCGGAGTCTGGTGTGCCGCAAAACTCATCTTCGACGACGGATCCTGTGGTTGTCTCACCCTTGGATGGGTTCGGAGCCGCTGAGCAAGCACCGGCTTCTGAGGAAGTACTTCACACTACTGATTCTCGACACAAACCGACGACTTCTTTCGCATCTACCATTCTTTCGAAAACTACCGAGTTTGTAAGGCCCAGGGTACGAACCACACCCAAAAAACTGACGACCCAATCTCAGGCACCTGCTTCCTTGCCTCAGTCTCAAATGCTTAAAATGGTGGGAGACCTTATCATGCTGCTCAGGGGAAGCCAAGCTACCCCTTCCAAAAGGAAAAGAGATCTGTCCCCAGTAGTTTTGTCTGGACAGGAGTCTGATGACTCTGATGCATCTGAATATGAAGACATGCAATCTCTCTCTACTTATGAGGATTCTGATGCAGAGGATTCCATTCCTTCAGCCTCTCCACCTGAGGACTTTTCCTTTGGGGGAACCCTTCATACCTTAAGGGAGCATTTTTAATGGGAAAGTTTAGACTACCCTCAGTCTAAAAAGACACTCAGAGAATTCTTGGATCTTCCACAGCACAGACCCCTAGCCATTCCCCCAGTCCTGGATGTTGTGGACAATGTTTTCCTGGAATCCAGATTGACTCCTGACAACCCTCCCTCCTGCACCCAGAAAACCTGACAGGTATTACAGAGTTCCTGACTCACACAAATTTCTTTTCAAAAACCCTACTGCTGACCCAGAGGTAATTTCTCAAGGGCCTAAAGGAATTAAAACAACCTCTGCTAAGAATCCCACCCCCTCAGATAGGGATTCCCGAGCACTAGACAGATGGGGTAAAAAAAGTATACACCTTTTCTACTCTTGCTATCAGAGCAGTAAAATGCCAGTTCCATATGCTAAAATTTCAGCAACATACCATGGAACTCCTCAAACAAAAAGTGTCTTCCTTTCCTGCTTGTGCAGAAAATAAAGAGTTAAAAGAGTTAATGCATTCTGCAAGTCGAGTGACTAAGCAGACCTTACACTGTGGTTTTGACGCCCTAGAAGCTTCTTGCAGGGCAGCAGTCACCGCTTCTGTCCTTAGAAGACATGCATGGCTTAAGGAACAGCCCTTGCCAGACCATGTTAAATCAAAATTATTGGATGCACCCTTGCACAAAGACAACTTATTTGGCACTAAGGCAGAGCAGGTCTTAAAAAAAGATGGAAGAAAAAGCTAACTCTATGCAGACAGTTAAGGATTTCCTACAGGTCCAGCCATCAAGGTTCAGCAGGCATTGCCCATCCAAGCACTGGTCCTTTCCTGCTCCCACCAGGTCAGTTCAGCCCAGACCCCGGGGAAGCAGACCCCCCCCCCCCAGACAGCAGCCACAGGGAGTGCAGAGATCTAAACCGTGGAATTCCTCAACTTCAAAACCAGGTAGTTCAAAGCTACCCTCTCATGGTAAGAACTCACAGTGACTCTCCTCCCCCTCCCTCTGCCCACCTGCACTTACCCCTAGGGGGAAAACTCTCTTTTCATGCACGCACCTACGCCACCTTTACCAACGACTGCTGGGTTCTCAACATAGTTTCCCAGGGATACAAATTTTTTTTCCACACTCTTCCAACCCCAAAAGAGTTCCCAGATCTAGCTCCAAACCAGTGGGAAGAGGTGAAAAAGCAAGTCCTTTCCATGTCTATGAAGGCAATAGAGCAAGTTCCTGCCAAATAGATAGGCCAAGGTTTCTAATCCAGACTATTTCTGGTACCCAGAAAAGTGGGCACCTGACGCCCCATCCGCTATCTATCCATTCTAATCAACTTCCGGGTGATAACCAAAATTCAAAATGCTCACCCTCCAGCAGCTGCTACCCCTGCTCTCCAAGGATGCTTGGCTAGCCATCCTAGACCTAAAAGAGGCCTACCTCCACTTCCCTATCAGGGAATCATGCAGGAAATATCTACATTTCAAGGCAGGATCCCTGCACTTTCAGTTCTCTTCACTTCCCTTTGGCTTATCTACTGCTCCCAGAGTTTTCACAAAATGTCTGGCTCTCGCCATTGCCTTTTCAGACAAAGGAATATCCAAATTTACCCATACTTAGACGACTGCCTAATTCAGGCAGGCAGTCAGGAAAAGCTGCTCAAGCACCTGGCCTTTGTAAAGTCCCTACTGACCTCCCTAGGGTACATTATCAACGAAAAAAACCCCATACTAGTACCCACCCAAAGGATTATATTCCTGGGAGCAAGCCTCGACACAGCATCCCAGATGGCATTCCTTACATCAGAAAAGCAAACTTACCTGACAGCCTACTTCTCTCAACTAGCCACCAGACCCTGGTTATCCGCAAGGAAAATCCTGCAAGCTCTGGGGTTCATGACATCTTGCATTCTACTCATTCCAGTGATACCTTGCCTAAGGAAAGATTTTCTTTGGTGGGCAGCAGCATGCTCTCGCAAGAAGGGACTACCTTTCACACCATCCCCCGCCTCCCAGACCCTCACCACAGACGCAACAGACTATGCCTGTGGTGCACACCTGGATGGCTGATGCATACAGGAACAATGGATCCCACAGCAAATTCATCTGCACATCAACCAGAAAGAGATGTTAGCTGTCCAGCACGCATTGACAGCTTTCAGGCCCCTTCTCTCTCCAGGGGCTCTCCTGATCAAAACAGACACCACCACTGTGATGTGGTATATCAGCAAGCAGGGAGGGACTCACTCCTACCCTCTATGCAGACTGGCCATGACCCTTTTGCACACAGCCTCTGCCATGCAACTCCATCTGTAAGCACAATTCCTGCCAGGTTCTCTAAACTCTCTGACAGACCACTTAAGCAGAAATCTTCTGGACCCACATGAGTGGCAGCTAGACTAAATAACCTTCACCCTAATAACTCAGAAATGGGGCACCCTGAAGGTCAACCTCTTTGCCTCCCACACCAACCATCAGCTCAGCAAGTTCTGCACCAGTGAGCATCACTGCATAGCTTGAAAAGTGGATGCCCTATCCTTCCCTTGGGTCAATCTATCGGTCTATGCATTTCCTCCACTACCTCTCATCACCAGGGTACTGCTCAAAATAAGGGAGGAAAAACCAAGGACAATTATTATTGTTGCATACTGGCCTCGCCAGCACTGGTACCCACTGCTGCGCAGCCTGTCTCCACTGCCACTATGGCATCTCAATCAGACCCCAACTCTCCTAACCCAGAGGGAAGGAGAATTCATGCATCCCCAATTGCAGACCTTCAATTTGGCAGCCTGGCTTATTTCCTGACCACTGATCAATCTCCCAACCTCAGCAAACAGGTTCTAGATCTTATATGTGAGGCCAGATGCCCTAGCACTAGAAAATCTTATGCTGACAAATGGAAAAGGTTCTGCAACTGGATTCAGGCTAAATGAGCCAAAACAGAACAGCCCTCCCTACCCCTCATCCTGGATTACCTAGCTGACCTGCCACACAGTGGTCTCTCTTTTTTCTGTATTAAAATTCATGCCTCTGCTATCTCTGCTCATTTCCACACTGAGCAGCCCCTTTTCTCACACCTTCTGATCAAAATATTCCTAAGAGGGGCTAGTAACTTGAGGCCACCCAGAAGGTCACCCACTCCAGCTTGGGACCTTAACTTTGTGTTGGAAAAGCTCACCCTGCCACCCTTTGAACCAGCATCTTCAGCAGAGTTGAAATTTCTCTCCTGGAAGACAGCTTTTCTTCTGGCCATCACTTCAGCCAGAAGAGTCTCCGAGCTACAAGCACTCATGGCTATGGAGCCTTTCATCATCTTCAGTGTTGACAGGGTTTCCCTCAGGACTAACCCATCCTTCATGCCTAAAGTGGTGTCCAGTGTGGCTCTCAACCAATCCATTCATTTGGCCACCTTTTCCCTAACCCACAAAACAAGGGGGAAAGGATCCTGCACTGTCTAGATGTGCACAGACAGCTCAAATTCTGTCTAGACAGGACTAAATCATTCAGAAAGTCTGATCAATTACTGGTTAGCTGTGCTGCAGGGGCAGAGGGCAAAGTAATCTCCAGACAAACAATTTCAAATGGATAGCACACTGTATCCATTTCTGTTACAAGCAACACGAAAACCTCCCCCTAAAGGGGTCAGGACTCACTCCACCAGAGCAGCCTTCATCTCTGCAGCTTTCCTCAGAGGAGTCCCCACTAGGGACATCCTGGAGGCTGCCACCTGGACATCCTGGAGGCTGCCACCTGGACATCTGTTCACACTTTCACCAAGCATTACCACCTGCCTATCTTCTCCAAATCCAGGGAAGGCTTTGCCACTGCAGTGTTGCAGGGCATCCTAGCCAGCCCCTAGTCTCCTTGTCTGCCTCCACCCTTTTCCTCAGCTTTGGGAATCAGCCCAAATGTGATGACTGCAACAGTGAAACACGAAAAACATAGTGCAGTTGTGTACACTTACCATAAATGTAGATGTTCGAGTGTATTCACTGTTACAGTCCTGGTTTCCCCACCCTCCATTTCCCTCTTCTTTCTCTCTCTCTCTCCTTACAAGGAACATTCTGGTATTTACTTTCTACTGGTGGGGTTCTTCCACCATAACCTGGCTCCCACTTGGGGGCTCCTGACAGGGCAAGAAAAACTGATGTAATGGCATCAGCTGCCTTACTTTATTTTGCTGACGACCTGGCGTCAGTCCAGAAGCGACAGCAACCGACGTAGAAATACTAAGCCTCTGGTATTCGGGCTGGCCGAGGGCTACCCTGGCAGGGATAACCCAAATGTGATGACTGCAACAGTGAATACACTCAAACATCTAAATTTATGGTAAGTGTACACAACTGTCCTTTGTCTTTTCCATCTGACTTAACAGATGCCTTATTGGATCCAATCAAATCCAACCTTGGCGCCTTTTTTTTTTTTTTGAAATTCTTGGATCCAAGGTTCAGGCTCCTCCCCTACCTATAATTCCTTCTTATCCTAGGAATACTATGTAAAGAAGACTGCGAGTACACCAATAAGTGCTAAGGCTAAAAGCCGAGAAACAAACTGGTGCGACAGCGTAAAATAAAATCAAAGAATATTTATTGTAAACCACCGATAACACAAGAGTTTAGCGCTTTCACCCACAATGACAGGGCTTCCTCAGAACTCATGAAACAATTTGATTTAGATATTTAAATAGCTTTTTTGGCGCCAAAAAAAGCATTCAAATATTTAAAGTGACATTGTAAGAAAAACATACTAATAATATCAGTAGTATATAAAAAATATAAAAAAATATTTGTATAATACAGTTGTTCCTGGTACTCATAAATAGGTGTAAATAATGCAGACTATATATTATGAAGGTGTCATAATTTTCATAATATTATATACAATAACAAGGTTTACTGTTATATAACTCTAATGTCTATAATGGCTGAAATCTGATATATAATGATATATAAAAATAATGAGTATGAATGTCTAAGTAGCAGAGTGAATATATATGTTAAAAATAAAAATATGTAATGTATAAATATTGTATTAAAATATTCTATTAATTATATGTAACACTAATAAAAAGCAATACAAAATGTATACTAATAAAAATTGTTTAAAACTTCAAAACAAGTCCATGAATGAACTTTTGTTGTTATGTGTAGTGTAAAATTTATAATTTGTTATTTCTAATACCCAATAATGGTTTTATAGATATATAGTCATTTAGACCCGGGGGGGTGGTGGCGTCAAGATAAATTTGCCACCAAATCTCTCTATAATTTAACCAACCTTTCATATCACCCCCGTTAGGGTCAAATTTGACTATTTCTAAAATAAGAAATTTGAATATATGGTCATCCCCTTCATTTAAAATGTGCCTTTATAAGGCATTATTTCTGTCCTTTGTCTTTATGCTATACATGTGGTCATAAATTCTTTTTTTTAAGATGTCTCTCAGTCTTACCTACATAAAAATTTGAACATTTTTGACATATACTCAAATAGACCACAAACTTACTGTTACAATTACCTAACTTACTTCTAATACAGCTTTTTAATTCATTATTTAAATAAATTATTGTCTTATCAGACATATACTTGCACTGATTACAGTCACCACATTTTAAACTCTTATTTATGGCAACGTTTTTGTCTGTATTTATACCTTTCTTATATTCTATCATTTGTTTGATATTATTTCACATTTTAAAAATGACATTGGGTTTTGTACCAATAACTTTAGTAATTTGGACATCATTAAAAATTAAAAACCAAGAATCACTTATAATTTTTTTAACATAACTAGCTGCCATGTTATATTGAACCACACAAGATTTTTGAAAATTAACAGTGTTAATGGGTTCCATATTCTTCATAACATGTGTGGTATTAGGTCCCTGTCCTGGAAATCTATTATTGCTACCAAACAAAGGTTGGTATCTAGTATCACATAAGTTTAAAATGTATTGGATGGTATTGTCCATCATATTACTAGGATATCCCCTTTGTAAAAATAATTTCTTAATATACTCTAATTCTTCTCTTAAAGCACCATCATCTGAGGTCATACGTGCTATTCGTACGCATTGTCCTTTAAATATGTTATTTTTTAATTTCTCAGGATGACAGCTCATGTAATGCAGATAGCTATTTGAAAATGTATCCTTCCTATAAATAGATGAAAAAAGTTGATGAGTTTCATATTTTATTAACGTGTCCAAATAAGGTACACCTGCATTGTTGTAAGAATAAGTGAATTTTAAATAGTCGCTACTGGAGTTCAAAGAATGTATAAAAGTCTCCAGTGTTTGTTTATCTGTCCCCCATAAAATATAAATGTCATCTAAAAATCTCGAATAATGTTTAACATGTTGATAAAAATCACTCTTAAATAGGAAATTGTCTTCCCAATATAGCATCACCATATTTGCATAAATAGGGTCACAAGCAGCACCCATTGCTACGCCCCTTATCTGTTTGAAAATTTCCCCTTCAAAATAAATAAAATTGTTGTCAAGAACTATTGACATCATTTCTTGTAACAAACATATATCCTCCCATTCCATTCCGGAATATTTTCTAATACTATTAGTAACAGCTTCAAGTCCTTCGTCTCTGGTGATGCAAGAGAATAGATCTACAACATCTATAGTTAAAAATATAATTTTGTCTAGATCTAAATCCATTGGAAAATTTCTGAGAAAGCTCCAAGAATCCTTCACTATATGGGGTACTTTGTCATAAATATTTTTTAGTTTTACGTCAATATATTTCCCTATAGTGAAGGTTTTGGAATGACTTCCAGAAACTATCGGTCTAAATGGGGGATCAGTTCTGTTCTTGTGTACCTTGGGTATACCTACAAATGATGCTAGTTTGGGAAACTGAACCCTTAAAAATCATACTCTTCTTCAGTGATTCTCCCTTCAATATGATATTCCTCTATATAGGAATCTATCCTGTGATATGCTATATTGAGTTCATTAATTGAAATAGGAGTATAATTTCCTGAGTAGTGTAAAATATCATACATTTTCATAGTATATCGAAAGTTGTCGTATAAAACAATACCACCCCCCTTGTCTGGTTTCATCACCCTAATATTCAAATTATTCATAATCTCACTTAATAATTTACTGTCATCTACAGTTAAATTACTATATTTGGTCATTTCTTTTAAATTTTTATATTCATGATAAAACATTTTTATAGTCATTTTCTCATGTAAATCTACCTTAGGGTGGGAGAGTGGAATGAAAGTACTAACTTTTTTCAATTCAGTAATCTGATTTTCTTTGTTCTGATTTCCTTTACGTGATATCTCTCATTTCAAACAAATGAAAACTTTTATTAAAATAGATGTCCAAATTAATTTTCCTAACAAATTTCTTAAAATCAATAATAGTGTCCACTAAATCAAATTTAGGATTGGGAATATATTTCATTCCTTTGCCAAATAAGTTAAAATGTTTCTTTTCTATATTTAACTCTGTATAATTAAAAATGTTAAAATTGTCAAATGTATATACATTCCCATTAACCATTATCTCATTTTCCTTGTTGTTGATATCCAAGCTCGGCTTTGATTTCTGCTCAATAATCAATCCCATTGATTTTTTCTGTAATTCTGATTGCCATTTCGGTATGGTTGTGTGTATTGTTTCTTTCCCCACTGAAAACCCTTTTTGTTCATATACCTTTTGTTACAATTTTTCTCATATTCTAAATTTCTTCTCTCATCACTGTATTGCATATCGTTTATTTCTTGTCTATTACCATACCTTATGGTTTTAACATTTGGCCAAATATAAACATTATTTGAAGTGTAATGTTCGTTATCTCTTTTCAGTTTATTGGATTTACGTTTGGTAGTATTATTAATCCATTGTTTTGCTTCATTATATTGTTTATTATATAAATTTTCCCATTGAGGGAATAGCAAATCACTCAAAATATTATTATTCAACTTCTCTGCTTCAGTTATAAGTTTTCCAAGCTTTTCATCATTGTATTCGATTAATAAATGCATAAATTTGACACCACAATCGTCAAAAAATTCATTAAATTCGTTTTTCATGTTATCAGTGTAGTCTAAGCCCAAAGGTAACTTAAAAAACCTAAGACCTTTTGGGACTATATTCATTTCTATGTTCTTGTACAAATATGCATTATCAATCTTCAAATCATTAACATTTTTTAATTGTTTTCCAAACTTGTATATCATTGTCTTTAAATTGTCATCTTCGTATCTATCATAACTTATATTAAAATTATCATTTCTAAAATCAGCCATTTTATAGTCAAAAGATAAAAAATTATTAAATTTATTGTCCTTGTCACAATGGTCCTCTGTGTCAGCCAAACCACTTGCCCCAGAGGAAGTCTTAACAGTACCTTTGTTAGTCTGTGTTGTCTGTCCAGCAACAGTAGAATATGTTTTAACAGGAATCAATGTTTTTGGTTTTGTCCCAGTCCTAATTGCTTCTTCATTAATATCATACAATGAAAAATCAAACGTAAAATTAGAAAGGTTAATTTTACTAAAACTATGCGGGTCGTTAATGTCTAGTGTGTTAGCGGTTCTCTGCGGATAGCCTCCTTGACCGTTAGGAAACTACAGACTGTCCGATGAAACATTTTCACCTTGTCCGTCCAGTCTAGATGTAAGATTGACTAGAGTATCACCATCATTGTTCTTGGCATTTGTTGTTTGACTGTTAATCCGAATGGGGGAATTGAACGTATCCAAACTGTCTAAATTGTCCCGCTGTGTGCGCGATTGTTTAGCCTCACAGAAAACGGGCTTAGCAGGTAAATGCGCTCCTATCTCCCCCTGCAATAGCTGTTTGACTAATACGGTGAGATGATTTAATTCTCCTTTAAGTCCGGAAAGTTCATCATAAATGTTCTTTAGTTCTATAACATCCGTACGCTGATCCTTTTGATTGTGTTCTCCGCTAGATAGCAATGCACTGGTGTGCTCCATAGCAGACAGTTCAACGAAAAAAATATAAATGAGCTAGCGTAACTATGTAAAGAAGACTGCGAGTACACCAATAAGTGCTAAGGCTAAAAGCCGAGAAACAAACTGGTGTGACAGCGTAAAATAAAATCAAAGAATATTTATTGTAAACAACCATTAACACAAGAGTTTAGCGCTTTTACCCACAATGACAGGGCTTCCTCAGAACTCATGAAACAATTTGATTTAGATACTTAAATAGCTATTTTGGCGCCAAAAAAAGCATTCAAATATTTAAAGTGACATTGTAAGAAAAACATACTAATAATATCAGTAGTATATTAACATATATATTCACTCTGCTACTTAGACATTCCTACACATTATTTTTATATATCATTATATATCAGATTTCAGCCATTATAGACATTAGAGTTATATAACAGTAAACCTTGTTATTGTATATAATATTATGAAAATTATGACACCTTCATAATATGTAGTCTGTATTATTTACACCTATTTATGAGTAGCAGGAACAACTGTATTATACAAATATTTTTTATATTTTTTATATACTATTGATATTATTAGTATGTTTTTCTTACAATGTCACTTTAAATATTTGAATGCTTTTTTTGGCGCCAAAAAAGCTATTTAAGTATCTAAATCAAATTGTTTCATGAGTTCTGAGGAAGCCCTGTCATTGTGGGTGAAAGCGCTAAACTCTTGTGTTATCGGTTGTTTACAATAAATATTCTTTGATTTTATTTTACGCTGTCGCACCAGTTTGTTTCTCGGCTTTTAGCCTTAGCACTTATTGGTGTACTCGCAGTCGTCTTTACATAGTTACGCTAGCTCATTTATATCCTAGGGATACACCTGATGTGGTTTGCCATCAGTTTGGCCAAGATGGGATTGCGAGGGCTGAGTGCTCAACTATTTAGATGTGTATTTCTTCCATTCCTTAAAACTGGTTGCCCTTTCTGTGGGGTTTTCCCTTTGTGTTTTGTAGTTAGACAGTGTTAAACTTTTATTGCTAACTTTGTAAGGCTTTTCAAACATTTCTCTTCCCTCCTTCCTGTGTGTCGTTATATTTAGATAACTGTTCAATCTCTCAGTTATTGTTGGTTTATTGACTTTGCCTTTTTCTTGTCTCTTTAATTGTATTATTGTGGCTAGTTGTTTATTGCCATGCTTGTTGCTGTCCTTAGATTGTGGCTGACAAGGCCTCTGGTTATAACGAAAATGCAGTGTCTGCGGGCACAAGATCCCACCACAGGACCCTCACACTCTGTGTGTTTACCATTTACGGTTAGATCATTTAGACATCGTGTGAATCCTGTGCCTCTTTTGGGGCCAGGGCTCTTGTTGATAGAAAAAAAAAACAAGCTCTACCTTAAGGGTCTTCTCTCTGCCCAAGTTGGAGATCTTTCTTTTACTGAATCTGCTTCTCCTACTAGAAAAAAAGTTGACAAAGTCATTAAAGACTAAGGAAAAAGAAAAGGGGGGAGGGGGGAGAGAGAGAGAGAGAGACAGAAACAGGAACAAAGAGAAGCAAAAAGAAAAATCCTGAAAGAGGTCTCTAGATCTGTGATCCAGTGCCGAAGACTGTAAGACACTTGGATCCCTCCATGAAGAAACAATCGAAGATCTGTTCATCTCCATCTTGCCGTTTCTGTCTGGAACCAGCTAGTCCTTGGCTTCACTCTCCCATATTACAGGGTAGACCCACACTCTGATCCTCAAGACATCCCTCCATGGAACCTTGATTCAGGTCCATTAAATCATCAAGAAATCTCTTTCTCTGTGTCTGTCTTTCTCTCTGTCACTCTCTCTCTCTTTGTTAGAAGCCTGTGTTGATAAGAATATGTGGAAGTTTCTCTGGACTCAGACTCTATTTTATTTTATTTTATTTTATTTAACATTTGTTGACCGGAAAAGTCTGACTTGGACAGAGCCTATTTTCAGCGGCGGCCCAGGGAGAAACACTCCAGACGCATGTCTTTGGAGAGTCGGAGGAAACCCACACGAATGCAGAGAGGACATGCAGACTCCACACAGAAGGCAACCCAGACGAGAATTGGACTGGAGAATCTCTTGCTGTGAGGTGCCAACTTTTACTGCTGCACCACTGCGCTGCCCAGTTAGAGGTTCTCCTGGCACCTTCCCCAATGGTGGCTCTTGGCCTGGTACCAATTGTCCTTCTCTCGTCTGACTTTCAGATCTCGTGTCCACGGTACTGAGTGACATCCACAGGAGACCCTTGTTGGAGCAGAGAGCTTGTTCAGCTTTGACTCCCAACTGTTTCCCTTACACTTTCGGCTCCTATTCCATCTGATTGGGAAGAGTCTCTGGGCCAAGACTTCGAGGGTGAGGTACATAGGTTGGAGTTGACAGTGAGGTTTTTGGAGCCACATCAACCCTTAGATGCTTCAGTTTTTAACATCTTGGCTCTGATGTCCTCCTCAGAGCTGAATCATATGGGGGCTGGGGATGTTCCTTCTTTGGCCCCTTTGGGTTCAGGGGGTGCATCTTTGGGACATAATTCAGCTTTGACTTTTGAAGCTTTTGAGAGCGTACTTTTCTGGCTGAGAGAGGAGGTGTCTTTTACCCACTTGACTCCATCCTGACCCTCCTTAGATCCTTTTATTGTTTTCACTCATGGTACCATTCATGAGCAGTCAGCCTCTCTAAGCTTCAGGGGTTCTGGCTTGGTGAATTCTTCTTCGGATTGTGACTCATCTCTGGAAACTCTCACTGGGTAAGGTCATAGGAACTGGATTTCTAGAGGTAGCATCTTGACTCTTCCCAAATGTTTGCCACTGAGGATACTGATTTTGAGGAAGGATCCCAAGATCCCCTATGGAAGATGTCTCTTTTAGAGATATCCTTGAATTGATGAAACAGAGAGGGGCTGATCCACCGAAGTCCCCCCCCCATGGTGGAATCAATATTCCTCAAGGCTTTTGGGGCTAGATCATCTATCTTCTTGGTGGTCCTAACCAATAGTGAGCTCATTGACTTTGCTTTATTTCCAGGAAACCTGACAAAATATTGGTTTCCCCGAGGAACAGGTTTCTTTGGCACAAGTGCCTCCTGGTAGATACCATAGTGGTTGCAGTAGCCACTAAAAAAAAGCTATTGGGTGAAAGGATATCCATCCACCTCCAACAGGGAATTCAGGCTGCTGGACAGATTTGGGAAATGGTCATTTGTTTCAGTGGGGTTACCTCTCGGAGTGGTGAACTACTTGACTCATATGACTCATTTCCTGAGAGATCTGACTAAAGAATTGTCCAAATCCCTGTTGGCTAACTTGCCTGATGACATCCAAAAAAAACTGTAGAGTCACAGCTCTCTACCCCTCCCTTTGTGTCCCACATGTCCATTCGTCTTCTTTTCAGCACTGCTGATGGCATGTTGAAAGTAGCAAACGCCGACATTGCTGTTTGTCCTCATGCCTGGATGCGGTTGTGTGATTTTGCAGATAGGTTCAAGGTGTCATTCATTAAAGCTTCCTTTGGTTCAGTACTGTTTGGGCTCGGGTTGAAAATTACGATCACCAAAAGCAAGCAAGAGGGCAAGACCCTGTCTTTCACAGATGTCAGCTTTTCTACTCGCAAAAAGACTTTTTCCTGGAACCAGATGGGTGGGAAGAAGCTGTGGTTTCAAAAATCCCAGAATTTTATCCAAGACTGTTCTGCTGAAAGATACCCCCACTCCAGGACAGAGGGGGGAAATAACTTTATTGGGTGTTGCCCCAGGGGCAGAGGCAGACTGCATTATCAAGGATTTTGAGGTCCCTTTATCGAGAAGCCTTTTCTACATTCCTGAATGGTTGCCAAATTGGCCCAATCTGGAGGCAGTTGGAGGGGGCACTTATTCCTTCTTATTTGTAGGTGCAGAAGATATTCCTTCTTATTTGTAGGTGCAGAAGATAATCACCAGAGGATGTATTATTCCTTTTGCTTTCCCTCCAGTAAAAAAAAAAAAGAGAATCCCCAACATTCCACCCAGTCAAAGGGAATTGGCAGCAGCAGAGGTAGCAATGCTGCTAGAAAAATGAGTCATCCAGGAGGTCCTGCCAGACCAGCATGAATCTGGAGTCTGTTCAGGGCTCTTTTTGGTTCCAAAAAAGACTGGGGACCTCAGGCTCATTCTGGACCTAAACCACCTCAACCAATTTGTGAAACAGAAGACAAAAAGTCTAGATTGTCATGGTTCAGTCCATTCTTTCTCCTCTGAGGAATGATGACTAGATGTATTCATTAGATTTCCAGGATGCCTACTGCTATATCAAAATAGTAAGGCCATCCAGGAAATGTATCTGTTTCCAGCTGTGAGCCAGTCATTTTCAGTTCAGGGCACTGCTCTTTGGTGTCAACATAGCCCCCAGCTTGTGTTAAGTGTCTAAGGCCACAAGGATTCCAGGCTGGATGACTGGCTCCTCACCACACCTACTCAGGATCCACTTATCCAGTACAGAGACTTCTTACTCCATTTAGCTGCTTATATGGGGGATCGCAGTCAATATAACCAAAGCCAGCTGACACCACCACAGACAGTAGAATTCATAGGGTGCCAGTGACACCTGGATTAAACATCGCAAATTGCCAGGCTTACAGATTTGAGAGCCCTGACTTTACATTTAATAGCTTCAAAGGTCCTATCTTATTCATATCCTCTGGCAAGACTGACTCCACATTTGCTGGGGTTGATGTCTGTGTTAGTCACATTAGTTTCTTAGGTAAGGTTTTGCAATAGACATCATCTGTTAAATGGTCAGTGTTGCACCAACCCCTTCATTTCCCTGTATGTGTCACAAAAGTTTGCAGGAGCCATATTCATTGGTGGTTGACATCCCTGATAGTCACATGGGGTCGGCCTTTCATCTTTCCACCTTTGAGTCCACTTTGACCACAGACACCTCCCTTCTGGGTGGGCATGGTGTATTATGAAGGGAAAATGGTTGAAGACACATTGTCGATGACAGAGACCAGACTTCACATCAACATCTTGGAGATGAGGGTGGTCTTTCTAGCATTGCAGGCATTCCAGGATTCTCTCCCTAAGGGTATGATATTCATTCAGATGGACAATATAGCAGTGGTCTGGTATATCAACAAGCAAGGGAGAACCTGTTCATATCAATTATACTCGAAAGCCATACAGCTGTGGCACTAGGCAAAGTCTTCTCAATGCTTTCTGATAACAACACACATGTCCCGGGAGTTTGTGTTTTGTTGGATAAATTGAGCAGGTCCATCCTTTTGTCTCACGAGTCATTCCTCACTCAGTCAGCTATTATTTTCAGTCATGGGGCCCATTCTTGCTGCAGTCTTTTTGTCTCCCACCTGAAGGTTAAGTGCAGCAGCTACTTTGCATTAATTCCCCCAGAGGGGCAGTCACTGAGGGACTCTGTAGTCCACTGTTGGCCCCCAAGTCTCCTGTACGCTTTCTCATCTTTTCCACTCATAACCAGGTTTCTTCAGAAAGCCTTGCAGTACAAGGCAGTGATGATTCTCATTGTTCCCTTTTGGCCCTCGGAGGTGTGGTTCTCTTTTCTCTGGTTTTGTCTGTAACACCCTCCCTGGGTGCTGGATCCTCTTTCAGACCATCAACTGTATTTGTCCGGACAGCCTCACCGAGACATAAGGACCCTGAAATTAACTGCATGGTACCTCATATTCCACTGATGGTCAGAGATGCCAGGCTTTGTACTTCGGAAATACAGATTTTGTCTTCATCACAGAAACCTAGTTCTAGGAAAGTTTACATAAGCAAATGGAAGAGGGTTGCTATTTTGGCTTCCTCCAAAGGCTTAAACCCTTTTTCAGCACCTTTACAAGTTATCTTAGACTTATTTTCAGGTTTGTTTCAGAAGGATGCTAGTAATCAAGGTACAATTAGTAGCCATGTCTGACTTTTTCACATGGGCCAAAATAAAACCTCTATTACCTCTTTAACCCTTGTCATCACTTGGGGAATAATGAACGGACTGTCCCAGTAGCAGAATAAGTGGAGACTTGCAAGCACATTCATCATTTTGATGTAGTATTATACGCTTTGATAGGGCTCCACCATGGATTTACTATGTTGATGCAAGCCTGCCACTGCTTTGTATGTTTGTTTCCTCTGCTGTCATTTCTTACAACACAGATGAAAAGAGTGGGCCCATAAAGCGGTCTTTTTATTTCCAGCCAGAATTGTGCAGAGTAATAAAGCCCTGACTATAGCCGAGATGAATAAAGTCTGATTACCATCTCAGGTGCTTGATGGAGCTGACTGGGAGGATGGGCATTCCTATCTCAGTAGGAGGGAAGGTAGAGCTTGTTGCATGCTGTACACTGAAATTCCTTAAAAGATTTGCAGATCTCAGAATACTCTCAACACATATTGGTAAAACTACATGGAAACCTTGGAGGGTAGTATTGCTGGAACTGAATTCATCTTCAAGTCTTAGTGAGTACCTTCGATAGGTGGACCTCATTTTTACAAAATTTCAACAAGATGGCATTGATATATAGACTGTATTTTATGTATAACATGTATTGTGGGTACAAGTAGGTTAAAAAATAAAAATGAAAGCTGGTTGTACAAGTCCCAGGATAAAAAAAGTGACCAATCCAGGCAGACACATGTGCCAGGACTGGAAAAAATGACAGTGTAGAATCCTGAAGACATGGAAACATTCCTATAACAAGGTTAGGCCAGGCTCAGGGGAGAGGATGCCATCCCCCCATTGCAGAAGGAAGTAGTAGTCCACAAATAACACAAAAACTATCAGGCCAGAAAAGAGCCGTAAAGATGATAGAGTGGACTGTTTAGGATAAAAAAGACATTATGTATTGTTGATATTATGCGAGAAGCCCAGAATTTCTGGACAGAAGAGATGCAAAAAGATTAATAGAGGAATTACAGGAAAGAAAATTTCTTTCACAAGAGAAACTGTCAAAAGCTTCAAATATAAATTTGTTTTCATTAATTCAACAGATTCATGAAAAACATTATATAGACCAATAAACCTTTGGCCATTTAGAACTAGAAATGACTGAGGAAGTGTGAAAATATAACGTGCAAAATTTAGAGGATTTTGAATAGTGTAAAAAAAAGAAGTATGGACATGGGAAAGAAAGAGAGATCTGATATGGTGCATTATTTATGGTAAGGAGAAAGACAAATGAATCAATAGAAAACGGCTCCAAAGATATTTGAAAAGAAATTCAGGCAAGGGCTTGCAGATATGGAAAATTTCAATATACAAAAAAATAAGATAATGAAGGGGAATGTAGAACAGAAGGTAAGTATAGTAGAAGTTAGAAAAATAGAAACTGAAGTTATGGAATACCTGTGCAGTGAAGGATTAAATGTAGAAAGTCAAATGCAGGTTATGTAACAACATGAAGGAACAATGTGTCCCCCAAGCAGGGAAAACAGGCGCAGCAGGAGACATCTGAAGAAGAAATATGGACACGGGAAAGAAAAAGCAATGTAATATGGTGCAGTAGTTATGCAAAGGAGAAAGCAAAACTTATCAATACAAAAAGCACAGCACCAAAGATATTTGAAGAGAAATACAAGCAAAGGCATCTAGATATAGAAAATTTTGCAATACAAAAAATAAGAAAACAAAGGGGAAAAGAGGATTTGTAACGGAGAAGTTAAATAGAAACTGAAGTTATGGATTATCTGTGAAGTGAAGGATTTAGCGTAAAAAATCAGACTCTGATAATATCACAGCATAATAGAGCAATGAGTCTCCAAATTAAGGAGAAACAAGTAGAGCGGGAAGCATCTGATCAGTTACCATATAAAGATACTTTGGAGGCTTCAGTAGGAAACCAGTACAAAAGTTCAGTTGGAGTTGCACAGCAAGGGAAGGAACAGGAAATTATTGCAACTCTGATGGTCAGTGTTATGGAGTGGTAGGCCAGTGAGTTTCTATATGAAAAAGCAACAAATGACACAGGTGAAGATGTACAGAGTATGGCACAGGAAGATTTTCTGGAACTTTCTGTAGAATGCCAGCAGTCAACGGAGAACAAAGAATGTGCTCTTAGTTTAGAAGAAAGTGATCTAAGAGAAGAATTGCTTGATTTAATAGAGATTGATAGACATGTTAAGATCAGAAGGACTGCAGAAGGTTAGTAAGACCCAAAATGTTAGATGTTTGATAAAACAAATGAACACGGTAATCAAGATTGTTCATAGAAATTTATGTGATATAACAGAAGTAAATGTGATATATTACTGTGCAGCCAAATTAATAACAGATAAAGTTTTATCACAAAACACATGGCAGTAAGGGAAAGGAAGGGGAGATGTCAAATGCCATCATGAAAGTATTTATAGAGATAAATATAAGGGTATTGAGACAAGAAGTATTGCTGTTAGAAAAGTACAAAAGAGGGAACAGATTAACAAAAATACTCAAAAGATAGACGTGATAAAGGCAATGCACGGTGTCAGAAGAGACAAGGATTTGTCATACACTATTGGAAATAATAAGTTAAAGATATCAGCACAGGCAGAAAGGATTAGAACATGTGCAGGTAAATGTAAAGGAAAAGTACAAAATAAGCAATTTATTGATGGCCCAAAAAAGTTTTATAGAAAATTGGGAAACAAGACAAAAGGAATAGAAACACCACCAAAAAAAAAGAAGAAATGGACACATTTTGGAGAAATATCTATGAAGATCCTGTGGTACATAACAAAGATGCTGAATGGATAGAAGAAGTTAAAGAAAGAATAAGAAGTTCAAATGTACAGGTTATGAAATAGGGTTAAGTAATGGCCAGAGAAATTGAAACAAAATTAAGAAAAGCTCCTAACTGGAAAATCCTAGGCCCAGATGCAGTACCTAACTTCTGGTTCATCTTTACATGAAGATTTAGCCATGAGTAAGAACTATTTATTCGTACACCCTGAACAGACGCCAGCCTGGTTAACAACAGGAAAAACAGCACTCCTTACGAGTTAACCTGGAAGATATCCTGAAAACTATAGACCAATAACTTGCCTTCCAGGAGTGTATAAACTATACACTGGAATTGACGCAGACAGAATTTATAGTCATGTAGAAGAAAACTCATTCATAGCAATAGAAAAGAAAAGGGTAACAAAAGCAAGTTTTATGGAACAAAGGATCATTTGATGTCCTGTTTATATGCTGCAGTATTCATCACATATGGGAGTTTGTCTCCAAACTAACTCATACGTCTGGCCAGTGTGGAAGGCAGATTCCACATAAAGACACCCACGACCTTTGTTTGCTCTGTCTAGGCCCAGAGCATGAGCTTACCACCTGTGATATTTGTAAATTGTTCATTCCCAAAACTCTAAGGAGCCATCTAACTTCACTTAAATTTTACTTAGAGAACCAACATCTTAAGCGCCTCGTACAGCAGATGGAGGTGATGTTGGGTCCTTCGGATAAGCCACAAATGAAAAAAGCCAAGAAATCTCTGCCTGATCTACCAGCTGCGCTCTCTCTCTTGGGCTTCCCTCCCAAGGCTGATGTAGGCGTAGAGGTCATTCTGAAGTCTTCCCTCCCAAGGCTGATGTAGGCATAGAGGTCATTCTGAAGTCTTCCCTTCCAAGGCCGATGTAGGCGTAGAGGTCATTCTGAAGTCGTGGATGTCTCTTCAGCGGGTACCACAGGGGAAGCCCTGAAGGAGTCTACCAGCACGTCCAAGAGAGAAGTGAAGGCATCTGATTTGGGTGAAAAGGGGGAACCACGGTTCATTATTTCCAAGAGTCCCTGGAGTATCACTTAAATCACTGTGCATGAGGATGTGCTTACTATTGTAGTCGAATGTAGACCAACGTTGGGTCCTTCCACATTCCATCACATGGAAACTCCGAGAAAGAAAAAAGTGAAGACTAAACACGTGGCCATAAAGAAAAAAGTGAAGACTAAACACGTGGCTCCTGCTCTGCCTGAACACCCTCCTGACTGGCAGACTTTTTCCCAAAACCTTTTCAGTGCCTTCATGGCCCTGCAACAGTCCTCCTTCCTCTGTCCCTTTCCATTCCTTCTCTCCCTCAACTGCATTTAAAAGGACAGCTGCAGATTCCTCCTCGGATGACTCATTGGCCTATTCCACCCAGATAGCTTCACCCAAAGGGTATGCCTCTCCAGAAGAGGAATCCAATGGTACAGATTCCCCTGGGGAGTATATTTCCTTTGGAGAAACCGTCCAAAACATGAAAGAATGTTTAAAATGTGACTGCTGCCAAGTCTCAAATATTCAAAAGAGGTATTATAACCTCTTGCAGATGGATTTTTCATCACCATCTGCTATTCCCCCAGTCCTGCTTGTGTTCCCGGATGCATTTACTGCTGCTTCCAAGTGCCCAGATTTGCATCCCCCTGCTCCCAAGTGCCCAGACTGGTTCTCTAAGGTACCTGAGGATGCTAAGTTTTTGTTTAAAGCTTCGTCTGCAGACCCAACTACCATTTCCATCTCAGCTGACAAGGCCTTCAAGGTATTGCCCTCTACTTCCTTACTGCCATCTGATAAAGAGAGTAAGGTTCTAGAGAGACTGGGGAAGAGGGTTTACACATCTGCTACCCTGGCCTTCCGTGGACTTAATTACCAGACTCACATGGCCAGAGACTCTCTGGGTCTCCTTACTGATGCAGTGAAACTTCTTTCTGAGCTTCCAGATTCTCCTACCACAGCAAAGCTGGTTGCCATTCTTAACTCCTCTGCACAGGTTATGAGACATTCCATCAAGTGCAGTTGTGATGCTGCAGATGCCTCTGTTAGAGCAGTGGCCTCTGGGTCAGTTTTAAGGAGATATTCTTGACTTGGGTTACAACCCTTGCCTGATGACTTTAAGGCCAAACTCATGGATGCCCTCTGGATGCTAAAACTTTGGTTGGTAGCTTGGCTGTAGAACTGTTCAAATCCTTACAGGATAAAGATAAGGAGCTGCTGGATCTGAAGCATATCTTGGTTTCTCCTGTTCACAAGTTCCAAAGGAAATATTCTGCAAAGATGGCCTTTATTAGGAAACCTGTCATGCCCCATTCTTCAAAGACTAAAAGAGGACCTAGGAAACAAGCTTCTTCCAAATCTACTCATCCACACCTGTTCAGAAATGACCCTTTCAGTCCCAGTCTAAACCTGGTAGCCTGTGACTACCTGCCTCCAGGGTCATCCACTCCCCTGTCCCTTCATCTTTCTCTTTCTGTCTTGCGACTTGGAATCGGATCATCCAGGTCTCTTGGGTCATGTCCATCATCCAGAGAGGATATTTCACGGTTTGGGAAAGTTAT
Organism: Protopterus annectens; assembly: GCF_019279795.1. NCBI lineage: Eukaryota > Metazoa > Chordata > Ceratodontiformes > Protopteridae > Protopterus > Protopterus annectens. The sequence continues at coordinate 1,275,721,034 of NC_056739.1, forward strand.
CCCTCCTTCAGAGGCATCCCACAACCACCAGAGCGCCAGATGTCCCTCTTCCCTCAAGTAATTTCAGATGATGTCCTCCTGTTCTCATGTTGCAGTATTTATTACAGTAGGGAGGTTGCTGCATGCAGCAATGCCATCTGGCCAGTATACCAAAGTCTTTGCACCTGGAGTGTACGTGTGATGTACCTTGTCAGGGCCATAAACCGAAGTAGGGTATAAAAAGTATGTCTGCACGTACCCTGTTCAGAATTTCTCTGCCACAGTAAATGTTGGACTCCTGTTTGCCAGTTCTGATAGCAGATCGCTATTTTCAGATGACTGGTTAAAGCAACCACTCCAGACCAGAGAACCATGTCAATCTACCGATACAGAAAAGTGCTAAGACGTATATGTCAACTAGAAAGGGGAAGTGTGCTTGTGGGAATCAAATTCCTCACAAGGACACTCACAAAAAGTGCGTATTTTGCTTAGGCGAGGCCCACGACCATATGTCCTGCCCCATTTGCAGAGCTTTTGTTCCAAAAACACTTTGCAACCATCTGACTGCATTAAAAATTTATTTGGAAAATCACAGATTATAACATCTTGCGCTCTGTATGGAAGGTGGAGTAGGCCTGTCCGCCGAGCCGCCGAGGAAGAAGTCCAAGAAAACCAGGCCGGAATCCCACACTGTGCCTCAGGCGTCCGAGCAGATTCTTGAGGCTGATGAAAGTCTGGGATCTTCTCAGGCCTCCGTTTCCAAACCAGGCCTGGGAACCTCAGTGGAAGCTGGGAAGGAGGAAACTTTAAGTACATCCGCTGAGGCTAATCAGCGATCAGATCCTGATGGTGGAGGGGAACCACTGCTCATTCAGTCGGAGGCCCCTACTCCTACACTTCCACCCACCCAGACGTCAGCTCCGATTTTTTTCTCCACCGGCTACCCCCCTTGAAGAGAAAACAAAAACTAAAGCATCCTGAGCCCAACCGGTTCCTGGATGTGAAGTATTTTCACAAAGTCTTTTTAAGGCATTCCAGGCCCTGCAGGCACAACAGTTGCCACCTGCTCCCTTTCTTTGGCCTCCTTTACAGGAAGACTACTCCTCTTCAGAGGAATCTGTTGCTTACATATCACAAATAGGCTCCCCCAAGGATTTCATTGCCCCAGAGGAGGAGGACTCCATTACCCCTGAGTCCCCAGGGGAAGAATTCACCTTTGGGGACATAATCTCCCTCATGAGGAAATATTTTAAGTAGCAGGCATCAGACATACCTGACACCAACAAAAGGTACTTTACCTACTGCAAATGGAGCAACCATCTCCTTCTGCTGTGCCCCCTTTTTTACCTGCTTTCCAGGATGCCTTCTTGGCTGCTTCTCAGTCCCCAGACTGACAACCACCAGCCTCAAAACATCCGGACCGTTTCTATAAGGTCCCTCAGGACACCCAGTTCCTTTTTAAAAACCCTGCAGCAGACCCAGCAGTTATTGCAGTCTCTACTGACAAAACATCCAGACAATTGCCTTCTGCTGCTCTCTACACAACAGATAAATACAGCAAATTCATGGACAGACTAGGGAAGAAAGTGTATACCTCCTCTACTCTGGCTATAAGAGCTCTCAACTACCAAACACATATGGCTAGGTATGTCCTGGACACCATCACCATAGCCTCTAACCTCCTCTCTCAGGCTGCTGACTCTCCCATTAAAGCCCAAATTAACACCCTACTTTCCACAGCATCTCGAGTGACTAGGCACTCCATCAAGTGCAGCTGTGATGCTGTGGAGTCCTCATCAAAATCTGCTGCATCAGGCTCAGTTCTGAGACTATATTCCTGGGTGAGACTACAACCACTCCCTATGGATGTACAAACAAAATTGCTTGATGCTCCACTAGACAATAAGGTCCTGTTTGGTCAAGCCTCAGCAGAGCTTCTTAAATCCCTTCAAGAAAAGGGAAAAGAACTTCAAAACCTAAAACATTTATTGGTATCCTCTATACCCAGATGTCATAGGAACTACCCACAAAAACCTTCTTTTGTTAGAAGACGATCCTTACACGCAGTTTGTTAGTTGAAGGGACGTATACAACCAATGAAAAGCTCTACTCCCAGGTTTCTCACCAGCTCCACCACCACACCCTTTCGGAATTAGTCTGACCAAACCAGACCATCTCCATTGTGATTTACCACACTTAGACCCAAACACCCCCCGTATCCCTTCATCTCACCCTGTCCCTGCCCACCTGGCGGATAATTACATCAGCAAATCGGGTCCTCGCCATCATTCAGAGGTGATATTTCATGACTTGGTGGATGTTACCCCCCTTTCCAGGGTATTCCTCAACCACCTGCAAACCAAGCTCACCTTTTCCCACCCATTATTCAACAACTACTAACTCAGGGCACCATAGAACAGGTACCCTACCCACAAAGAAACATAGGCTTCTACTCCAGAATGTTTCTGGTACCACGGAAAGATGGCCATGGAGGCCAATTCTAGACTTATCTTTCCTAAACCTATTTCTCAAGGTACCCAGCTTCAAAATGATTACCTTACCCTTCATCTTACCACTCATACCGACACAGGCTTTCATGGTAGCCCTGGATTTAAAGGAGGCCTACCTGCACATTCCTATACATCCAGGTTACAGGAAATTCCTCCTCTTTGCAATAGGTTCTTGGCATTTTCAATTCTCTGCCTTGCCCTTTGGACTCTCCACTGCTTCTCGAGTGTTCACAAAGTGTCTAGCACCCTTCATTGCTCACTGCAGAACACAAGAGTATACAAATATACCCATATCTAGATGACCTGCTTATTCTTCATCAAGACCACCAAGTCCTTCTACTCCACCCACAACATGTGATTTCCACCCTAACTCAATTAGGGTTTACCATAAATCACGAAAAGTCTCACCTGAACCCCTCTCAAGACGTGGTTTTCTTGGACTGCAGTATCAGAACGGACAGAATGAAAGCCTTCATTCCAAGCCAAAGAATCCTAGACCTTTGTCTATACTTCAACAATCTCCTCACCCACTTCTCCTTGCCAGCTCGTGAATTCCTAAGAATGTTAGGCCACATGGCATCCCTTATACCCATGTTACCTCTGGCAAGACTCCACATGCAGAAAATTTAGTGGATCCTAAAAAACTTATGGAGTCAACACTCCCAGCCCCTGGGCTCACCCTTTCCCGTACTTCAGTGTCTGAAGAGGAAACTCCAGTGGTGGTTATCAGCACATCACCTCAACCAAGGAACCCCCCTACAGGTTCCAGCCCCCCTACAAGTCTCCACAGATGCATCAGACCTGAGGTGGGGTGCAGTGCTATTAATAAACCAGAAACAATTCACCATACAAGAGAAATGGTCCAATCTAAGACAAAAGGACCATGTCAACATCAAGGAAATGAGGGCATAACTGCTAACCTTACAAACTTTCAAATCAGCTCTTCAGCCAGGAACCCTGAAAGTGATCACAGACAATATGACTGTCCTGTGGTACATAAATAAGCAGTGGGGAACAAAGTCCTACCCCCTGTGCAGCCTGCCATCCAGATATGGAACCTAGTATCATCATTCCAGATTCACCTGGTAGCAGTGTATAATCCCTCAAAAGAGAATGTTATGGCAGACACACTCAGCAGAACTTCAGCTCCCTCTCACGAATGGATGCTTCACAGAGAAGTATTCCTGGACCTTATCCACAGGTGGGGTATTCCACAAGCAGACCTCGTTGCCTCCCCCCAGAACAGACAGATGCCCAGATTCTGCACAAGGGACCCACATCCACAAGCTTGGAATGTGGACACCTTCTCCTTTTCATGGGAGGGAATGTACCTCTATGCCTTCCCTCCCTTCACACAAATTCAGAAAGTCCTCCTGAAAATACAGAGGGACAAACCAAAAATCCTGTTGTTGACCCCTTTTGGCCAAGACAGCATTGGTTTCTCCTTCTACACCTACTAGCCAAGGGCAATCATCACAGATTACCCCACCGAGTAGACCTGCTCACACAGGACAGGGGATCCATACTACACCCCCAAATGAACAATCTGAAACTGACCTTATGGGTGATAGGGTTCTAATCCCCTACAGACACCTATACCTAGAGGACATACTCAATGTTTTGCAGGAGGCCAGCAAAACTTGTACCAGGAGAAATTATGTACCTAAATGGAACAGATTCTCCAAGTGGTGTCACTGAAAAAAACAGGACCCTATGACTACTTCTATACCTGTGGTCCTTTCCTATTTGTGTGAGCTACTTCACTCTGGACTAACTTCTTCTCCAGTCAAAGTCCATTTACCTGCCATCTCTGCTTGTCTGGCCATATCACCTCCTCTGGCTTTGAGATTGGAAGTCAAGCTTTTTCTGAAAGGAGTTCTTCATATCATACCTCCCAGAAAGCCTATACCTCCCACTTGGAACCTGAATTTTGTACTAGAAAAACTTACATTGCCACCTTTTGAACCATCACATTCATTATCCCTAAAACTGTGCACCCTGAAAACAGGTCTACTAGTGGCCCTCACCTCCGCCAGGAGGGTATCAGAGATATAAGCCCTTGTGGCTACCTCTCCTTATCTTATTTTTCACAAGGGACAGAGTTGCCCTCAGGACTAACCCCTCCTTCATGCCTAAGGTGGTTAATGAACTCTCATTAAACTAGACCATTAACCTGCCTGTTTTCTTTTCTCATCCACAGAATTCCTCAGAGAGGACTCTTCATTCTTTAGATGTCCACAGGCAACTGAGGCACTACTAAGGCAAAACCAGACCTATCAGAAAGTCTGACCAACTTTTCATCTCCTTCCATCCAAGAGCTCTAGGGAATGCAGTCTCCAAACAAGACAATTTCTTTATGGATCTCTAAATCCATTGGCATGTGCTATTGCTATCATAGAAAATCCTTACACGGTCATGTCAAACCTCACTCTAGCAGGACAGCTGCCTTTTTCAAAGGGATTGATTATGCTTCCATTTTAGAAGCTGCCACTTGAACTTCAGTACACACCTTTACCAAACATTGCAAACTGGACCTAGCCTCCAGAGTCAGAGTGGGGTTTGCCAGGTCATTTCTTCAGGGCTTCATCGACCAGGGACCCCAATCCTCCACCCAGGCTCATACATAAAGCTCTGGTACACTCCCTGCTGTAATGAATACTGCAACATGAGAATAGAAGGACATAGAATAGTTGTGTAAGAACTTACCATAACCTTTGATGTCCTTCTCTTCCATGTTGCCAGTATTCAGTCCCCCCACCTGCCCCTCTACTTTACCTAACTAACATATCCTGGCTTACCTGTGGGACATAGTCATTTTCTCTCCCAGTCTCCCCACTAAACACAGCCTACCTAGTATGCTAGGGTCTTGTCTACATGTAAGTCTAAAGGGTCCTCCTATTATGACCCTCTCTTAACCTACAGGAGTACTATTGTATGCTGCAGTTCATTCTGAAGAGGGTATGTGCAGATGTCATTTTTATATCCTACGTCAGTTTATGGCCCTGACAAAAGATGTCACACACACCCTCCAGGAGCAAAGATTTTGGTATATTGGCCGGATGGTGGCACTGCAGGCAACAATCTCTGTACTGTAATGAATACTGCAACATGGAAGAGAAGGACATCTAAGGTTATGGTAAGTTCTTGCACAACTATTCTTTCTTTCTCAGGGAACTATTCAAGTGTTCCCTTCTGCTCAACAAGGGAAAGGGTTCTACTCTTGGATGTTTTTGGTTCGAAGGAAGGATGGCCCCTGGAGACCCATTCTGGGCCTTTCCCACCTAAACACCTTTCTGAAAGTCCCATCCTTTCGGATGCTGACTTTGCCCACTTTTCTCCCAATAATTCTTCCCCAAGCTTTCATGGTGTCATTGGACATCAAAGACGTTTATCTTCACATTCCCATTCACCCTCAGTTCAGGAAGTTTCTACATTTTTCTGTTGCTTACTCTCATTTTCAGTTCTGTGCTTTGCCCTTTGGTCTCTCTACGGCACAAGGGTCTTCACAAAATGCTTGGCTCCCGTCATAGCATTTTGCTGGCTGCAGGGAATTCAGATTTTCCCTTATTTAGGCAATCTCCTTATCCAGGCCCAATCACCAAACCTACTTTAGGAATCTTTCCTTCACCCTTCCCATTCTAGAGAGTCTAGGCTTCATTATAAACTATCTGACGTCCTCTCTGACCCCTTCTCAAGACCAAATTTTTTGTGGGTTGCAGGATCCAAACTAACAAGATGCTAGCTTTCCTACCCACGGAAAAGGTGCTGTTTCTCATCTCTTACGTCCAGAGCATTTTACCCCTCCCCTCTATGACTGACAGGGACTTCCTATGCCTACTGGGGTTCATGGCATCGCATCTACTATCCTGATGCTCCCCTTGGCCAAACTGCACATGGGAAAAATTCAGTGGTCTCTAAAGACTCTTTGGATGCAACACTCCCACCCCCTGGATTTAATGATTCCATTCCTACCATGCATAAAAAAGGAGTTGGATTGGTGGACATTTCAGGTAACCAAAAACCCTGGTCTCCCCCTACAGCCCTCCTTTTCCTAGGGTTCTTCACGGATGCTTCAGACGTAGGCTGGGGCGCAACTCTACAATCCTGGAGGGTCAGGTATGTGTGGTCTCCCACACAGGCAAAGGAACATATCAATGTAAAAGAAATGAGAGCCCTGATTTTTGCCTTGAAAATCCTCAAACCCAAGCTTATTCTAGGGGTTCTGAGGTGGTTCACAGACAACACCACTATTATGTGGTATGTCAACAAGCAGTGGGGAACCGAAGTCTTACCTCCTATGCAGACTGACCCTATATACCTGGGCGTTAATTCTTCAAAGTGAAGTCTCCCCTTCAGGCAGTTTACCTCCCCTTGGCTCACAGTGTGGTGGCAGACACATTAAGCAGGTCCGTGGGCCCAGTCCCACGAATGGATGTTACACAGGGATGTGTTTCTGGACCTGATCCATTGTTTGGAGTACACCTCAGGTAGATCTGTTTGCCTCCCCCATGAACAGACAACTTCCAGAAATTTGCACCAGGGTTCCACACCCCCTGGCATGGAAGGTAGACACTTTATCATTTCCTTGGAAGGGGATGTTTTTGTATGCATTCCTCCCATTACGTTTCCCACAAAAGGTCCTACTGAAGATTCAGCAGGATCAACCAAAAATCTTGCTGGTGACTCCCTTTTGGCCAAGGCAGCACTGGATGTTCTTTGTGTTTCACTGTTGCAGTCAACCCAATTGGGTTATCCCTGCCAGGGTAGCCCTCAGTTGGCCTGAATACCAAAGGCTTAGTATTTTTGCGTTGGTTGCTGTCGCTTCAGGACTGACGTCAGGTCATCAGTAGTATAAAGTAAGGCAGCCGACGCAGTTACATAAGTCTTTCTTGCAGAGGAGTCCAAAGCAGAAGCAGTCCGCACGAGTACCGGTCGGCCGCTACCTGAGTTTTCATTTTCCGAATTGAAGCTGAAGTCTTCTAAAGCTACGTACCCCATTGGAGATTCTTTTTTCTTGCTCAGACCGATGTCAGAAAAAGTTAACAGTTGTCTCGCCCGTGGAAAGCAAATACCACACCGAGACTTTCATTCTTATTGTGTCACTTGCTTAGGCCCAGACCATGACGTCCCTCGCTGTCATTTTTGTGCTTTGTTCAACTCCAGAACTATACATCATTGGGCCCTTATTGTAGCTAGATATTTTCGCTCTCAGTCCTCGAATTCCGATATGGCTTCGGTAAACCATCCGACATTGGATCTTCCAAAAAAATGTAGGGATAAAGACAGAGACAGACCGCATAGGTCCAAAACTACTGACAACGCTTCCGTTAAGCTAGTCATCAGTTCTCCAGTCCAACGTGAGGTGCTTTCGCAGCCCCTAATGCCCAGTTCTGTGGATTTGCAGGCTGCTACTGAGACCCTTTCGGAGTCCAATATGCCGCAAAACTCTTCATCGACTAAGGATCCTGCGGATGTCTCTACCTTGGATGGGTCCAGAGCCGCTGAGCAGGCACTGGCTTCTGAGGAAGTATTTCGCACTACCGTTTCTCGACAAAGACTGATGACTTCTTTCGCATCTGCCATTCTTTCAAAAACTACCAAGATTCTAAGGCCCAGGGTATGACCCACACCCAAGAAACCGACGACCCAATCTCAGGCACCTGCTTCCTTGCCTCAGTCTCAGATGTTTAAAAAGGGGGAAGACCTTATAATGCTGATCAGGAGAAGCCAAGCTACTACTCACTCCTACCCTCTGTGCAGGCTCGCCATGACCCTTTGGCACACAGCCTCAGCCATGCAACTACACTTGTTAGCACAATTCCTGCCAGGCTCTCTAAATTCTCTGGCAGACAACTTAAGCAGAAATCTTCTGGACCCACACAAGTGACAGCTAGACCAAAGAACCTTCACCCTAATAACTCCCATGGCATCTCCCTCAGATCACAACCCTCCTAACCCAGAGGGAACGAGAATTCATGCATCTCCAATTGCAGACGCTCAATTTGGCAGCCTGGCTTATTCCCTGACCACTGAACAAGGTACCAATCTCAGTAAACAGGTTCTAGATGTTATACGTGAGGCCAGATGCCCTAGCACTAGAAAGTATTATGCTGACAAATGGAAAAGGTTCTGCACCTGGATCCAGGCTAAGGGAGCCGATACGGCACAGCCCTCCCTACCACTCATCCTGGATTACCTAGCTGACCTACTACACAGTGGTCTCTCCTTTTCCTCTATTAAAATTCATGCCTCTGATATCTCTGCTCATTTCAACACTGAGCAACCATTTTTCTCACACCCTCTCATCAAACAGTTCCTAAGAGGGGCTAGCAACTTGAGGCCACCCAGAAGTGCACCTACCCCAGCTTGCAATCTAAACTTTGCGTTGGAAACGCTCACCCTACCCCCTTTGAACCAGCAGTTTCAGCAGAGTTAAAGTTTCTCTCTTGGAAGGCAGCCTTGCTTCTGGCCATCACTTCAGCCAGATGAGTATCCAAGCTACAAGCACTCATGGCTGTAGAGCCCTTCATCATCTTCTATGCTGATAGGGTGTCCCTCAGGACTAACCCATCCTTCATGCCAAAAGTGGTGACCAGTGTGGCTCTCAACCAATCCATTCATTTGCCCACCTTTTTCCCTAACCCACAAAACAAGGGAGAAAGGATACTACACTCTCTAGATGTGCACAGACAGCTCCGATTCTATCTAGACATGACTAAATCATTCAGAAAGACTGATCAGTTGTTAGTCAGCTTTGCTGCAGGAGCAGAGGGGAAAGCCATATCCAAACAAACCACTTCTAAATGGATAGCCCACTGCATCAATGTCTGCTACAAGCAACACAGGAAACCTCCCCCTAAGGGGGTCAGAACTCACTCTACCAGAGCAGTCTCCACCTCTGCATCTTTCCTCAGAGGGGTCCCCAGCAGGGACATCCTGGAGGCTGCCACCTGGACATCTGTTCACTCTTTCACCAAGCATTACCACCTGCCTATCTTTTCCAAATCCAGGGCAGGCTTTGCCACTGCAGTCTTGCAGGGCATCCTAGCCAGCCCCTTGTCTTCTTGACTGCCTCCACCCTTTTCCTCAGCTTTAGGAATCAACCCAAATGTGATGACATAGTACATTTGCGTACACTTACCATAAATGTAGATGTTCGAGTGTATTCACTGTTGGAGTCCTGGTTTCCCTCCCTCCATCCCCCTCTTTTTTCTCTCTCTCTCCTTACAATGAACTTATTGGTATTTACTTTCTATTGGTGGGGTTCTTCCACCATATCCTGGCTCCCACTTGAGGGCTCCTGACAGGGCAAGAAAAACTGATGTAATGGCGTCTGCTGCCTTACTTTATACTACTGATGACCTGACGTCAGTCCTGAAGTGACAGCAACCGACGCAGAAATACTAAGCCTTTGATATTTGGGCCATCCGAGGGCTATCCTGGCTGGGATAACCCAAATGTGATGACTGCAACAGTGAATACACTTGAACATCTACATGTATGGTAAGTATACACAACTGTACTTTTCCTCTTCTAGGGCCCTCTTTCAAGGCTTGGACACTTGCTCTATCCTGGAGGCAGCTACCTGGTTCTCTGTTCATACCTTCACCAAACATTATAAACTAAATGTCATCTCCAAATCCAGGGCTGCTTTTGCTAGGGCTGTTCTACATGGCTTTGTAGAAAAAGCTTCTGCTCCTCCTCCTCCCCAGCTTTCCCAAGCATGATCTTTGGCATTCTGCCATATGTGATGAATACTGCAGCATATGAATAGAAGAACATGGAATAGTTGTGTAAAATCTTATCATAACTGTAGATGTCCTCCTCTTCTATAAGCTGCAGTATTTCTAACCCTCCCTGCCTTTCCCCTGATGGTTGCCTGTCTTTCCTGGTGACATGTTTTTCACCTAGACTCAGGCTGGTGGTTGGTGGCATCAGTTTTGAGGTGGGTGCGTGCTGATGCCCACTTTATACCCGATATCCCTTTATGACTGACGTACAAGAGAGGATGTGTGGCGTCGCACGTACCTAGCAGTGGCATGTAATCTTTTGTATACTGGCCAGATATACGAATTAGCCAGAGGCGAACTCCCATATGTGATGAATACTGCAGCACATAGAAGAGAAGGACATCTGTGAGTATGGTAAGAATTTACACAACTATTCATTGTTAAATAAAATCATAATGGAGAGTTGTAGAAAGGGGAAGAATCTTAAGTATGGCATGGATATACTACAAAGAAGCATCCCACAATTCATGGATAAAAGAGTGCTTGCAAATGCATGGGGTACACACTACATTGATCAGTTTACATTACAGTGACAAATCACATTGTTGCTAAGACATGATGAAAGACAAATTGTTATCCTGGGGATATTCCAGGGTAACTTTTTGTCACCACTGCTTTTTTCTCATGACCTTAACTCATTAAGCTGTATACTTAATAGGTCATGGCTACACTTTGGCTCCCAGAAAACAACGAAGTATGAAGTCTTCTCATCTTTTTGAGGATGATTTAAAACTGTGTAGTTCATCAGATGAGGCATTGAAAGCACAACTGCATGTGATCAGAACTTTTTCAAATGACATAAGAATGTAATTTGGTCTTGTTAAGTGTGCAAAAGCAACCTTTAAAGTAGGAAAGCTGCAGCACCAAGAAAATGTAAGCCTGGGACAAGAATGTAATATAAAAGAACTTGAGCAAGGAGGAGTGTATAAATATTTGAGAATTGATGAAGGATTAACAATAAGACATGAACAAATATGAATAAAACTTAGTAAAGATTATTTTATAAAAATCAGTGTATAACAAGACTATATATTTTCCTTTCTGATGGAGGTATGGGCCTCCTCGAAATTGATTATATGTGTAGATCTGCAGTCAAATGACTGTATATATATTTGCTGACCTCAGAAGATCCAAATGTAGTAAAAGTTTTACAGCATGAGGAGAACAAATCTAAGATGACTTCCCTGCTTTGTTTAGCAGAAGCATGTTGGTGTCAAAGCAGAATGGAAATCAAACCAGAAGTAGATGCAAATGAGGCAGCAACTGAATGTGCCAAAAAACAAAAGAATAGAAGGTGAAGGATCAGATGAGAAGGCAAGAAATATGGAAAATGCATAAATGTAGTTGCTAGTACAGAAAGCTCCTGGAACAAACTCATGTTGATCAGGATTTAACACAGGCATGGTTAAGGAGTGGTGAATTCAAAGCAGAAGATGAAAAGTTGATATTGGTGGCCCAGTATAGTTGACTACATACAAGTTGGTTTACAGAGTCCATTGAACAGGTCGGAGAAACAGAGAAATGCAGGTTTTGTAAAACAGAAGTGGAAACAGTAACACATCTTGTTGCTAGGTGTGATACACTAAGGGCAGAAGACTTGTATAATAAAAGGTGTAATAATGTGGCGAGGCTGTTGCATTGGGGATTGTGGGAACATTGTAATATTAAAGTAGCTTAGAAACATTGGAAACATGAACTGCAAAGCATTACAAAAAATTATAAAGTTTAAAGCACATGGACTCACCCATTACCATTTCAAAAGAAAAAAGAAAAAAACAGATGCAAGGAAAACCAGATACAGTAGTCCAGGAAAAGAAGACAAAAGTAGCATTGATCATTGATTTTGCCACACCCAGTGATTGCTGTGTGCTATGTGCAGAGAGACACAAAATCATAAAATACCAGGATTTGCAGGCAGAAATGAGGGCAATGTGGAAGAAGGATACCCAGGCATTTCTAATAGTAGTTGGAGCAATGAGTCTCTTAAAAAGAATTTGCACTCTTATTTAAAGGTTGGACATTTGCTCTATCCTGGAGGCAGCTACCTGGTTCTCTGTTCATACCTTCACCAAACATTATAAACTAGATGTCATCTCCAAATCCAGGGCTGCTACTGATACATGTAACGCCTTATGAATTGCAGAAGTCATTTCTGGGCACATTGCCTGTGCTGTGAAGAGCACTTTTGGCTAAGATTGAAACAGTAGTAATTCCATGAGCTTTAATCATACTTTGATGTAGGAATGGAGTCAATTCTTGTCATGGTATTAGACACCAAAAAGTCTTTGAGAAATTAAAAAAAGGATAAAACCTTAATCCAAATCCAATCTTTAATCCTAAACACCCAATCTTATTACAGGACCAAACAACATGGATATGCAATTTCCAAGTGTCTCTGTGGTCAGCTTGGTAGATTTGGACATCCTAAGACAATGCAGCAGTTCTCGCTTGTTCACATATAAGAAGTTAATCGTTAAAGAAAATAACACTGTATGCAAGAGATAGAAATGTACAACTTCCTTAGAGGCAAAAGTCATGCATACAAAGAAGGCTGTCAGGAATACCCCCAGTATATCTGTCATACATACCATTCACCACACACAGATTGTCTTATGCTGAAGAGCTTAAAAGAAACCTTCCCAAATGTCAAATACCTCCAAAGTCACCTAATGACATCACTGCTCCTCAGCAATCACTAAAGTAGACACTGAAAGCAACAGCTAACCTCGCACACAAGCCTGCACCTAATTGTCCCCCAAGTGCAAAGCCTATAAGATAAGATAAGCATACACTTTACATAATACTCTTGTCTTTGAGGACTCCATTGTGTGACACACAGATGGCCGACTCACCATGTTGGTGAAGGAGAGGATAACAGTTGTCTGTCTGGACCAAGGATGCACGATATCACTCTTGCATGCAAGTTATTGCACTTCAGGTACCGATATGATTCTATCATATTCCATGTGAGTGTTGAGACGAGACATACCTCACTGGACAATATGAAAAGAGACGTAATGGATCTCTTGGAATATGTATCACAGGTAGGTATGAGCCTTGCTTTGATCAGCATTCTGCTTTCACCAAGGATGGTACCACAGTATGAACACAAAGTGATTGATGTTAGTAGTCTTAGTTTCTGGTGTCACTCCAGGGGGATCCAGTGTCTGTCAGCATGGGAGAGCATGGTCAGAAGATGTTGTTACATTGCCAAGGATGGGTTTCACTTGCCCCCCCTCAAACCTTTGGGATATTGGCTAAAACTATCTATCCCTTACAAACTTTTTTAAGTGATGCCAAAAAGACAAAACTACCAACATAGTGAAAAAGTCTGCAAGCAACCTTAATGTATTCAGTGCTCAGATCCTAAACAAGTAACTCCACACCTTTCAAGCCTTCCTCACTTTGGAGAGTGTAGATGTCTGTGCCATGACCAAGACTTGGTTTAAAGCCTTAGAAAGTACTTTAGAATTGCAAGGCTGCCGTGCATTCTACAACTTTAGACCAGCAACAGTACAGACTGGGACCAAAGGTGGAGGTGTTTAGATCTGTGTTAGCAACAAATATACTTCCAGGTTGGTTAAACAGGATGAGCCCATGGAGCTCATCCATGTGCAAGTCATCTTAGGTAAGGTCCCTCACCTTATCCTGGCTAGCTACAGGTTACCATCTATGCCCCTATAGTCTCATGACTCTTGCCCAAACCTACTAGAGGCACTTACTATCCAACCAAACATCCTGTTCATGGGTGATGTCAACAACCCCTCTGTAGACTAGAAAATATACACTGCTTCAAACTCACAGGCAAAATGCTTCCTGGACTTTATTAATACAAACGCCCTTGAACAGATAGTGCACACTCCAGCCAGAGGCTCGAACATACTGGATTGTGTACTCACCAAAAGGGGAGAGCCTTGCATCCCACCCGTGTCACATCCTCACTAATGAGGTCAGATCAGAAAGCTGTCTTATTTGAAGTAAAGTCCAAAAAATGCAGCTAAACCAGTAACAGTTAGTAACTATTCGGAGGCAAACTACATCCTATTAAGTGATAGTTTGTCAAAATTCACAGCTTCTCCCAACACCAAGTCCACAGCTACCCATGCAGAATTATTCACAGAGTCAGTATACAGACGTGAATGGCTGCAAAAAGGCTGCTGTACGTACCAGAAATAATCTCAAAACAAACTCTACAAACAAAACCCACTGGTGGAATCCTCATCTAAACATGGTATATAATAAGAGAAGAAAACTCATGGCCAAAATCTGGAAAAGCAAGTTTTTTAAAGACGTGTGCTCTCTTATACAACTAAACAAGAAACTAACGGGTCTAATTAAGTGCAGCAAGGCCAAGTCTGAGGTCAGGATAGCCTCACAGGCTAAGGACAGTTAGAAGGCCTTCTTTAGCTATGTGTAGAACCGTAGAGGGTAACACACAATAGTGTGCTGGACTGGTGGTGAATGGTACCACCTACACTGATCAGGGCAACATAGCAAATCTACAGGCTGATAAATTCGGCTCAAACTTCACCAGGTGAAATCCCCTTCATTATCCCCCCCAGCTGTTGGCAGGGACCAGGTGCTGGCAGCACTCACTAAAGCCAAGAACACGGCACCGCCTTCATGGGTTCTGACAACATCCCCGGTTGCCTCCTGAATGGTCTAAAACATGACCTGTCATGACCACTTGAGATGCTTTTCAACTACAGCCTTGAAATAGACTATGTTCCAAGTAAATGGAGGACTGCAGCAGTCATTCCCCTCAACAAGGGCAGACCATCAACAGACCCAGAGAACTACAGACCCATCAGTCTAACAAGCCTAATATGTAAAGCCATGGAATGAATTGTCATGGAAATGATAAACTTTGGCAACCTACTGACACTGAACCCATCCCAGTTTGGCTTGGATAAGGGAAGGTCATGCCTACTTAGGGTTAGCAAGGCAATGGATGTAAAACAGTGCGTACTGCATATCAGGACCTGGCTAAGGCATTTGATACAGTATCCCACTCGGGCATTGTTGACCAGCCAAGAGGTTTTAAGGAATTGCACAGTGAAAACTCTAGCTTGGCTAGGATTTTCTTGTAATTTTTGTACTAATAAGCTATCTATGCTTAGCGTAAACCCTTACATAACTCACTGGATTGCTGGCTGGCTCACAGAGAAGACCCAAGAAGTCAGGATCAGTGAGACCACCTCCATTAAAAGACTGAAATGGAGTGCTGGAGTATAACGGATGCACAATAAATGATAACCGGTGGTGAAAGCAACTCCTTTATTCGACCTTATACACACAATCAGAAAACGTTAAGCGCTTTCATCCACTAATGTGGACTTCATCAGAATGCCATTACTGATGGCTAATAACAGTTTAAATTACTTTTTGGTGCCAACTCCGCCTCCCTGAGAATACCTTCTTAAAGCAACATAGTTGCGTACAAAACATGCTATAAAATTTGAATGATTTAAAAACAACAACATTAATACATTACTAACACAAACTCAAATGTTCTTACTATCATCTTGTCTGTATACAAATAACTGAATTTATGTAAGAACAAATAAGTAAATATTGATAGTCTAAAATTGACTATCAAAACAATATTAAAATGACATACTAGGCATGGACAAAAATGAATAAAATATTCATAAAATGTACAAAAATGACTATGTGGTACTATACTACAAAAAATAAATATAATAAAATAAAATAACATAATACATACTGAAGCACAAAAAATATAAATACAAATACGATGTTACTGTATTTCTAAAATGGGTTTTATCGTAATAAAATCATTGAGACCTGGTTTTGTAACCGCATCTGTATATATCTGCCATAAAACCTCCTTTTTATTCAGTAGGGTCTTAAAATCCCCTCCCTTAGAATCAATCTTCACTTGATCAATAATACAAAATTTGAAGGTGTGCTCCATACCATATTCAAATATATGTCTACTTAGCGCATTATTCATATCCTTGTTCTTAATAGAATACAAATGATCATAAATGCGTTTCTTAAAACAACGTTCAGTTTTTCCTACATAAAATCCCGAACAAGAACTACATTTTGCTAAATATATTATATTCTTCGTGTTACAATTACCCCTTAAAAATTTATTGGTTGTCCTGTTGATATTGTCTAAAATAAGGTTGACTGTTTCTAATATAGTGTAACACTGTTTACATGAGCCACATTTTTTAGTACTACCAAAACTTTTAATATCACGAATTTTAGAAGTTGATTGTTCTAATTTCTTTTTTATATTCGTTCCAGTCCTATATACAAATACTGGGGAGGTCCCAATAAAATCACTTACTTCTTCATCAACTAACAATATGTTCCAATTATTTTTTATAATATTTTTAATAAATTCCACGTGAGGAGAATATTCCAATATGCAAGCTCTTGCATAATTGTTGTTGTCATTTGTAACTTCTTTATTCTTAAATTCTCTACCTAATAATGGGGGAAATCTATTACCCCATTCTTTGATAACATATGCAGAGATATTATTTAACATAACTCTTGGGTATCCTCGGTTTATAAATAATTCTTGTATATATTGTATCTCTCTTAATACATCTGAATATTCAGAAGTCATACGCGCTGCTCAGATACATTGGCCTTTGTAAATGCTCCTCAACATAGTATGCGGATGACAGCTATTATACTCTAAGTAGCTATTTGAAAAGGTTTTTTTCCTTATATATATTAGATTTGAAACCCATTTAGTCTTAGAAATATACAAATCCAAATAAGCAATACCATCATAATTATTTGTGAAAAGTAAATTTTAAGAAACTACTGGATTGGTTTAAATATTTCATAAAACAGTCAATACTTTGCTTGCCCCCTCTCCAAAGCACAAACATATCATCCAGATATCGAGAATAATATGCAATATTTTTATAATGTTCACTAGTAAATAAATGGGTGGTTTCCCATTCTAACATAACTAAATTCGCGTATATGGGAGCGCAAGCCGCTCCCATAGCTACACCTCTTATTTGTTTAAAATTCTCCCCCTCGAACTGTATATAGTTGTGATCAAGTACAAGTGACATGAGCTCCATAATAACTAAAATTTTGTCCCAATCCAAGCCTGAGAACTTTGACAAACTATTACAAAAATATTCTAGTCCGACCTCCTTAGGTATACTGGAAAAAAGGTCCACCACGTCTATAGTAATAAACACGATGTCCTCTGACCATATATCCTTGGTTAACAAAAACGACCAAGAGTCTTTAACCAGATGTGTGATCCTATTGTAAATAGGTTTAAGCCATTTGTCAATGACTATACCTAGAGGGCAAACTTTGGAGCGACTTCCCGAAACTATGGGGCGAAAGGGTGGATGTTCAATATTTTTATGTATCTTTGGTATCCTTACTATACTAGCTAAAGTAGGGTATTCCACCTTCATAAAATCATACGTGTCCTTGTTATTCTTTGATCAAGCAATAATTCATCAATACATAAATCTATACGCTTGTATCCAATGTTAATTTCGTTAATAGATACCGTTTCATAGTTTCCTGATTCATATAAAATCTTATAAATTTCATTAATATAATCCAAGGTATAAAATAGTACTGCTCCTCCCCCCTTGTCAGGTTTCATGACTCCCCCCATTATTAGGTAGAGAATTTAAGAATAAAGAAGTTACAAATGACAACAACAATTATGCAAGAGCTTGCATATTGGAATATTCTCCACACGTGGAATTTATTAAAAATATTATAAAAAATAATTGGAACATATTGTTAGTTGATGAAGAAGTAAGTGATTTTATTGGGACCTCCCCAGTATTTGTATATAGGACTGGAACGAATATAAAAAAGAAATTAGAACAATCAACTTCTAAAATTCATGATATTAAAAGTTTTGGTAGTACTAAAAAATGTGGCTCATGTAAACAGTGTTACGCTATATTAGAAACAGTCAACCTTATTTTAGACAATATCAACAGGACAACCATTAAATTTTTAAGGGGTAATTGTAACATGAATAATATAATATATTTAGCAAAATGTAGTTCTTGTTCGGGATTTTATGTAGGAAAAAACGAACGTTGTTTTAAGAAACGTATTTATGATAATTTGTATTCTATTAAGAACAAGGATATGAATAATGCGCTAAGTAGACATATATTTGAATATGGTGTGGCGCACACCTTCAAATTTGGTGTTATTGATCAAGTGAAGATTGATTCTAAGAGAGGGGATTTTAAGACCCTACTGAGTAAAAAGGAAGTTTTATGGCAGATATATACAGATGCGGTTAGAAAACCAGGTCTCAATGATTTTATTACGATAAAACCCATTTTAGAAATACAGTAACATCGTATTTGTATTTATATTTTTTGTGCTTCAGTATGTATTATGTTATTTTATTTTATTATATTTATTTTTTGTAGTATAGTACCACATAGTCATTTTTGTACATTTTATGAATATTTTATTCATTTTTGTCCATGCCTAGTATGTCATTTTAATATTGTTTTGATAGTCAATTTTAGATGATCAATATTTACTTATTTGTTCTTACATAAATTCAATTCTTTGTATATAGACAAGATGATAGTAAGCACGTTTGAGTTTGTGTTAGTAATGTATTAATGTTGTTGTTTTTAAATCATTCAAATTTTATAGCATGTTTTGTACGCAACTATGTTGCTTTAAGAATGTATTCTCAGGGAGGCAGAGTTGGCACCAAAAAAGTAATTTAAACTGTTATTAGCCATCAGTAATGGCATTCTGATGAAGTCCACATTAGTGGATGAAAGCGCTTAATGTTTTCTGATTGTGTGTATATGGTCGAATAAAGGAGTTGCTTTCACCACCGGTTATCATTTATTGTGCATCCGTTATACTCCAGCACTCCATTTCTCTTTTCTGGTGTTGCTTTGCTAGCGTATTTGCTTCAATTTGGTGTTATGGATGTAACTAATGATATACCTAAAGGTGGCAACGACCGAGAAGATATGCAAAAATTACAAATGGATATTAGTTCCTTGAGAGATGAAATATCGAGACTCTGGAATATCATTACTCGTGGGGATATATCACCTAAATAGAAACTTAATACAGCACTGGTTTGTGGTGCTGATACTAGTAGCACTGACATTGATTTACCGAATGGTCAAAGAACTGGCCAAAATAGTTTTAATGAAAGACAATCTGTGGAAGTCATCAGCAGGGACGAGCGTTTTTACACCAGTCATGCCACTGATAAAGACTACACGTTTGATTTTTCCTTATTTAAAACTTCGGATGACAATGTACGTACCGGCGCTAGACCTAAACGCCCTATGGAGCAGAGAACATACTCAGCGGTTACCAATAAGGTAACTAACATTCCCAAAGGTACTATTCCTAACAGTTCTAGCCCTAAATCTAAGGGTATTACACCTACTAGTATTGGTAATGGTTCAACTTGACTGTTTTTTAGCAAAGAATTTTGACTTTAACAATGAACAACCATTTCTGGCTCGGTCCAAAGCGAGCCCCTTATTGTCTAAAGGGACATTAAAAGACTATATTTATACCTTGGGTAAAAATCTATTAGCAGTTAAAGGTTTAAAAATTGACAATGCATATTTAAACAAATGTATAGAACTGAAAATTGTACCCATGGGACTACGTTTTTTCAAAGTCCCTATGGGTATTGATATGGATGAGAAAAATGTACAGGATTTTAATAATTTATTTGACAGTTTTGGCATGGATTTTATGAAAATGTTGATTACAAAAAATGATGAGAAATTGAGTAAATTACTGTGTGAGGTAGAGAAATTGAATAATATTATAGTCAATGATTTGTGCTTTTCGCAATGGAAAGATTTGTATGATAAACAGTTCTCTTATGCTGACAAGAAAGCTCACAACATATACACTAAGAAAGACAAAAAAATGCAGAGAGATTCTGCGCAGTACAAGAACAATAAAGCTTATATATGGAAGAAATATAATAACCAACAGACACATGAATTTAAACAGACAAATAGCAATGACAGATATGATACATTTGATAAATATGGTCGAGGCAGCAGATTGTATGATGAAAATTATGATAATGGAGAAAATTTTTACAGGGAGAGACAATATGTAACAAATCGTACACAGAGAAAAGGTTGGAAATGGAGAAAGCAGAGGGACAGTTGGTATTAGAACATGCATACAGTAATATGACTAATGGGACCAGATTAGATTTGTTTACACATACTGAATCCCTGGAAGTATTAAATACTGATGTGAGAGTGTTCAATCTCGCCTTTGTTCTTACACATGGGTTCGGAGCCGATCCTCGGCTCCGTGCCGGCCGACTGCAAGCTCTGCATCGAGAAGAAGCTCGAGGACATCTAATACCCACAATCCCCCTCTGCCTTTACCCCAGATCTAGTTTGCCGCTGCTGCATACGCATCGCTGGAGGCTAGCTCGAGGCTTTACAGATAAGATTTTTATCTATTCTGTTAAATTTCAAAAAATTTCTTTTCAAACTAGTTAGTTAAAGTATAGAGTACGGTGTGTGAGTGGATTAGGGATTTCTCGGTACCTTAGAATAGTTTAACTTAAGTTAACTTTCGGGTATAGAGTTTTTCGGGGCCTACCACCCCTACTTGGACTCCTTTGACTAGAAACTTGTTGTAGTCTTGCTTTTTAAACAATTATCAAACGGACTTTCTATTACCGGATTTGACACTTTTGACTAGAAACTTGTGTAGTCTTGCTTTTAAGCAATTATCAAAAGGACTTTCAATTACTGGATTTGACTTTTACTGGACTGGACTATTTCTTTCATTTGTCAGTATGTCTGAGAAACAGGTAAAACTCAAGTTACCTACTTTCATATCTAACTTCTCTAGTGCACACTGCAGAGCGCATTCTTTTCAATCTTACCTTTAAGCATCCCTGTTACTAGCACTTTCTCTAATACCTAAAAAGATCATCTCTACTTGACTCCAAGTAGACTTTTAGGGACTTCCAGGGATTCAGTATTCAAGTAGACTTTTCTCTATCTGTTAGTTAGTTAAAGTATAGAGTACGGTGTGTGAGTGGATTAGGGATTTCTCGGTACCTTAGAATAGTTTAACTTAAGTTAACTTTCGGGTATATTGTTTTTCGGGGCCTACCACCCCTACTTGGACTCCTTTGACTAGAAACTTGTTGTAGTCTTGCTTTTTAAACAATTATCAAACGGACTTTCTATTACCGGATTTGACACTTTTGACTAGAAACTTGTGTAGTCTTGCTTTTAAGCAATTATCAAAAGGACTTTCAATTACCGGATTTGACACTGTTACTGGATTTGACTTTTACTGGACTGGACTATTTCTTTCATTTGTCAGTATGTCTGAGAAACAGGTAAAACTCAAGTTACCTACTTTCATATCTAACTTCTCTAGTGCACACTGCAGAGCGCATTCTTTTCAATCTTACCTTTAAGCATCCCTGTTACTAGCACTTTCTCTAATACCTAAAAAGATCATCTCTACTTGACTCCAAGTAGACTTTTCTCTATCTGTTAAACCTAGCACTTGCTCCTACAGTACTTATTACCTTGATACGGCACTCTTATAGATAGCACCCCAAAAAGGCAAACCCCCATTTCTCGGTCACCCACATCCCCCGGAATCTCTTTTAAAGTTTTTTTTCTAGTCCTTCTAGCATGTCGAGGGATCAGTTGCTAGTGTCCTCTCCTGCTCAGCTGGTGAACCTGGGAATATTGAGGCAATGTTACAATTGCCTCATGTACACAGACAACCCTCTCCTCCTCCCACAAAACACAAATACATGCGAGAGATGCAACTATACGGCCAAACTGGAGGCTGAGCTCTCTCAACATAGGACTGGCAAGACCAGTCAGGAGGAGAAGGTTACCACACACACTATAGACCCAGTCTCACATAGTACCATCACAACCTCAAATCATACACATAAACACACAAAGACATACTCGGGCTCTGATCAAAAATCTACCAAAACAGCAGAGGCCACCAAAGCAGACACCCAAACAACCACCACCTCAGAACACAACACCTGCAACACATAGACCTCACAGTCAGAGTGTCAAACAGTCACAGCCCTTAAGGCCAAACACAATGCCAGACACACTAGTCATTGGTGACTCCATAGTCAGACACACTGACATCCCGCTCACCAGACTGAGTAAGGAGAAGGTCACAGTAAGCTGCCTGTCGGGCGCTAGAATCCGCCACATAACGCAAGCACTCAGGTCTCTCAACAGCAGGTACAAATACGACTCAGTCATTGTCCACGCTGGTGTAAACGACCTGAGACGCACCTCCTTGGACTACATGAAAAGAGACATTGAGGAGCTCTCTGATTATGTAGCCCAGGCAGGTATGACCCTGACCTTGAGCAGTATCCTACCTTCACCAAGAATGATGCCACAATACAGAGATAAGATGATCAGCTTTAACAATTGGCTTAAACTCTGGTGTCATTCAAAGGGGATCCAATGTCTGTCTGCCTGGGATGACATGCTGGACAAGCCACGCTGCTTCAAGGGACGGCTTGCACCTGTCACCCTGGGATTCCGGATATTGGCAAAGGCTCTTGCCACCCCATAGTGCCTTTTTAGGCAAGGCTCAAATTCTAAACCTACCACCCTAGAACACAAAAAGGAAAAAACTAAGGGTAATGCTGCTCAATGCCAGAAGTCTAAATCTCAAAATGCACGCTCGAGGCCCTTCTCAGTATGGAGAACATCGATGTCTGTGCAGTGACAGAAACCTGGTTCAAGGCTCCTGAGAGCACCCCAGCACTATCAGGTTTTACCTCTTATCATGCGTTCGCCCCAAAATCCAGACAATACCAAGAAAGGAGGGGGTATCCATATTCATCAAAGACACCCACACCTCAAGACTGGTGGCAACGCACGATGCATCGGAGACCATCCAGGTGCAATTAACCATAGGCAAGACTGCTCTGCAAATTGTAGCATGTTACAGGCCACCCTCACAAACTCAGGAACCTCACATGGCCTTCCTGAAAACACTAGAGGGATAAATGTATCACCAAACACCATCATACTAGGTGACTTCAATTACCCTAATATAGACTGGGAACACTACTCAAGCCCAAACACCCTAGCCCAAAAGTTCCTGGAATTCATAAACTCAAATGCCATGGAACAACTAGTCACCATCCCCACAAGAGGAGAAAACATACTTGATCTCATCATCACGAACATGGGAGCACAATGTTCAACACCGGAAGTATACCCCTCACTGGTGAGATCAGATCACAAACTAATCTCGCTGGAGGTCCTCATCCCACCCCCACCTGAAATAAAAAGACCACAGTAAAGAACTTCTCGAAAGCCGACTTCACACTTCTAAAGACTAGTGTGGTCTCCTTTAAGGCCCCGAGCGCGGAAAACAGTACTCAAGCCGCTGAATCACTTACAAATGCCTTCTACCAGCACCTGCAGGACTGCATGGATAAGGCAATCCCAAGCAAAACAAAGACTCTTTGTACCAAAGGCAAGCGTCCAGTCTGGTGGACCCCAGCCATAAACAAACTCTACAACAAAAGGAGGAAGCTACTACAAGATAGAGCAAAATCCTTAAAAGGTAAGACACCCTTGATCACTATAAGTAAAAACTAAGAGCTCTCATAAAATCATCCAAAGCAAATTTTGAGAGAAAAATAGCTAAAGACTCAAAAGACAATCATAAGGCCTTCTTTAGCTATGTTAGAAATCTGGGAGGAAACTCCCAGATATGCTCAGAACTAGTTCAAAATGATGTGAAGATTACTGATCCTACAGACATTGCCAACATACTGGCTGACAGGTTCAGTGCAAACTTCTCCCCAAAGGAGAGATATCTATACCAAGCGATTGCAGCCCCCAAACATCTCCAACGCCCAAGTGAGAACTGCTCTCTCCAAAGCAAAAACACAGCATCCATGGGACCTGATGGTGTCCCCGGCTGTGTGCTCCACGAACTCAACGAGGAATTAAACCCACAGCTAGGACAGCTGTTTAATCATAGTCTTACCTCTGGATACGCCAGGAGTGGCGCACTGCAACTGTGGTCCCACTTCACAAAGGCGGTGCCTCCACCGACCCTGGAAATTACCGCCCATTAGCTTGACAAGCCTTATCTGCAAAGCCATGGAGAGGATCATAATGGACCTCATAAATAAAGACATAGGGAATTTGCAGACTTTGGATCCATCCCAGTTTGGCTTTGTCAAAGGCAGATCATGCCTTCTAAACTTGGTTGATTTTTGAAACAGTCACCAAAGCCATTGATGAGGGAAAGGCAGTCCATACAGCCTACCTCGATCTGGCGAGGCCTTGATACAATACCCCACTCGGGTATCATTGAAAAACTCATCAGCTTAAATGTTAACCCATACATCACAAGATGGGTTGCAAACTGGCTGAGTGACAGAACCCACAGGGTCAGAGTTGCTGGTGCCATGTCAGACTCAAAGCCTGTCACAAGTGGTGTACCACAGGGCTCAGTCCTGGGCCCACTCTTGTTTGGCATCTACTTTTCCAGTACAAGCAAACACAGGAGGGTTATGGCTGACAAAGTTTGCAGATGACTGCAAACTGGGCCATAGTAGAAAACACATCTGACACAGATATCCTTCAGAAGGGTCTCACAGAAGCGGATAACTGGTGCCAGAGCCATGGCCTAAAGTTAAATGCCAAAAATGCATAGTCATACCCTTCGGGAAAAACAAGGTTACCCCTAGCTACCAAATAGGTGGCAATCCACTGAGCACAGAAGAAGTTATCAGGGACCTGGGGACCCAGGTTGATAGTAGTCTGTCATTCGACACCCATGTAGCTAAAGTAGTTAGGAAGACCTTCTACATTGCCCACCTTATCATGAAGGGATTCTCATCTAGATCAAGGGAGGTCATAGTCTCCTATACTCATCACTCATCAGACCAATGATTGAGTACAATGCCCCATTCGGAATGTATCTGACCCGACACTTGCAGCAGCTGGAGAGGCCACAAAGTTCCTCACCAAAAGGATAAAGGGTCTCAAACATCTGTCCTATGCTGCCCGACTGAAAGAACTCCAGCTCTATTCAGTCGCTTACCGCTTGCTCAGAGGTGACCTTTGCCTAACATACAAGGCCATGTCAAACCCAGATTTGATGAATATGCTTCACCTCAAAAAATCTAGATCCGTCAGAGCCACAAGGGCGGGAGACTTAAACCTCGACACGGCTATTAATAGGATGTGCTGGAGGGATAGATTCATCACCCAAAGACTCCCTATGCTGTGGAATAAAATCCCGGTATATGTGAGGCAGAGCACCTCGCTGGCCTTGTTCAAGAGAAATCTTGACCAATGGATGGGAGATCGCAGATATACCCCAGGGATTACCTCAGTGTCACTGCTCAACAGAGGCACAGCAAAATAATGGGTATAGTTCCCCATACTAAAGGGGTGGCGTAAGCCACAAAACTATGGGCTAGGCTTGTAAATGCCCTCGGGCAGATAGCCTAGTATGAAACTATGAACTATGAACTATGAAAATAAAATCCGGCTTCAAACGTTGTCAGTGCGGCCAAAAAATGTCGGTCACAGACAACCACAGTTCCTGTGTCTACTGTCTTGGCCCTCTCCACTTACAAGAGGACTGCTCTATTTGTCACTCTTTTAGTGGGAGGGTCATGACAGATAGGCGCAGGAAACTGATGGATAGAGGATTGTTGAAACCCTCTTTCCAGGAGGCTCTGGATGCTTCAGACCAGGCATCCAAGTCTTCGAAGGGGTCGAAGGCGTCGGAGCCAAAGTCATCGGCTCCGAGCTCTTCGGGTCTAGTTAGATCACCGGTTCCACAGACTTCGGGGCCGAGTGTTCAACTGTTGGCAGTTTGTGAGCCTCGAGTCTTGGAACCGGTGACGGAGCTCCCTCCACCGACTCTGCTGAGGTCGGCTCTGTCTTCGATCCCTTCGACTCGTTCCTCTAGGCCCCTTTCCGACACCGACGTGGACCGTGTGGTGCAGAAACTGATGGAGCATACGGCCCTATCCAAGCTTATCTCGGTCTCCTCTCAGTTGATGTCGAGACTTGAAGGCCTGCCACTATCTCCATCTGTTCCTCCTCCGAGACCTGTTCAGTCTTCGGAGCCGGAAGAAGCTGAACTGATGATTGTGGAGCCCTCGGTGCCAGAACCGTCTTTTTCTCGGTCGGCACCTTTCACCTCGACTCCATCCGATCCGGTACCGGAGTCTCGGGGCCGAAGATCCGTCCTTGGTTCCGGGACCGAGAGTCGGACCGATGTTTCAGTTCCGACGCTCCCTCTCGGGGCCTCAGCACGGATCGATTCGGTTCCGTCCTCGGGGTCGGTGCCTTCGGCTCCTGTTTCGGGGATTCTTCCCATTTCTTCGGAACCGGGAGATGCCTCGATTCGGGACCCGGGGGCCTTCGACCTCATGAGGAAGGTGTTGTCTACCCAGACAACCACATCAGCAGGTACAGCTTCTCCTCCCCACAAAGGACCGTTATCCTCCTCTGCACCCACGGCCACGTCCAAGCGTCGGGCACCAGTGTCTCAGCCACCCCTGGAGGTGCCCCTCTTCCTCGGAGGCTTCTTCGGATGCTCCCCATGAAGAAGTTCCTAGGAAAAGACTGTGTAAGAGGAGACACTTGGATTCTCCACAAGAATCCTTGACATCTGATACTGACTTAGATGAGTCAGAAGGGTCCCCTAAGTCACCTTCAGAGGATGTCTCTTTTTCTGACATTTTGGAGATCCTAAAACAGAGAGGTGACTGGCAAGCCCTCCCCCCTTCTGAGGATGAGTCAGTTTTGCTGAAGGCATTTGGTGCCCGTCCTTCCTCCTCCTGGGTCACTCCGCCCTTTGATGAGTTAATGGAATTAATTGCTCGAAGGGCGTGGGAGACTCCTGACACGGTGGAACCAGTCCCACATCACGGCACCACAGGACAAAGCTTACCTCACCAAAGGAGTTCCAGTAGACGCCATGGTGGTGGCAGCGGCCACGAAAAAGGAGATGTCGGAGTCTTCCTCATCTGTCCATCCGCCTAACAAAGATTCTAGGACCATGGACAGATACGGGAAGCGCATTTTCAGTTCAGCGGCTTTCTCTATGCGTTCCCTGAACTATTTGACTCATTTTACACGTTTACAGAGGGATCTAGTCAAAGAGTTGGGAGATACCCTCCAGGGTGCTACAGATGCCGCTGTCTCGAGAAAGTTACAGCGCATCTCAACACCCTTACGTCCATTGTGAACTTCGTCCATGAGGCTGATATCCTATGCAGCGAAGGATCGAGTAGGGCAGCGGCTTCAGCGATTGCTCTTCGTAGGCAATCCTGGATGCGCTTATGTTCATTCGGAAGCCTTCAAGTCTTCCTTTACTAACGCCCCATTTGACGGAGCCACACTTTTGGCCCTAAAGTAAAGGAGACCCTTACCCGGTGTGAACAGGAGGGAAAGACTCTGTCTGCTGTCGGAGTCCGTTTTCCACCCTTCCAGACCGTACCCCAAAGGGCAACGTGGTGGGAAAATGTGGTTTGAAAACCCCAAGGATCTTTCCCAAACACACAGGGTGATGCCCCTCTAGAGGCAGAGGGGGCAGAGGTGGAAGACGCCACCCTGGCGGCAGAGGGGTCCGCAAAACCAAGGTGACAGGGATAACCTCCTGGCAAACCTTTTCAGCACTCCTGAGAGGAGGCCCGACTGTCCTGCTCTGGAGGCAGTCGGGTCGCTTAGCTTTATACCCTCAGGCCTGGCAAAACCTTTCCTCAGACAATTGGGTAAAAGCGTTGTTACCAGAGGTTACAAAATCCCATTTCTATCCACCCCATTCCAAAGAAAGCTCCCAGATGTACCACCCCATCTGCGAGAGCCAGCAGCTACAGAAATTTCAAAGCTGCTAGAAAAAGAGTCATCCAACCAGTCCCAGCGGACCAAATAGGATTCGAACTTACTCAAGGTTCTTTTTAGTTCCAAAGAAAACAGGGGACTGGAGGCCAATTCTGGACCTAAGCCATCTCAACACCTTTGTCAAGAAGGAAAAGTTCTGAATGGTCACGCTTCAATCGATCCTTCCATACTTACAGAAGGGCGACTGGATGTGCTCAATAGATCTGAAGGACGATACTACCACATCAAAATGGCCAGGGCGTCCAGGGATCATTTGCGCTTCCGGCTGGGAGCCAGTCACTATCAGTTTCGAGCCCTGCCCTTTGGTCTGACCACAGCCCCCAGGGTCTTCACCAAATGCATGGCAGTGGTAGCGTCTCATCTGAGGCGCCTAGGATTCCAGGTGTTTCCGTATCTGGACGACTGGCTCCTGTCTGCCACCACCAGGCGTCAACTGATACAAGCCAGGGATTACACCCTACAACTTTGTACACACCTTGGCATTTCAGTAAATTTGAAAAATCGTTGCTACAGCCATCACAGCATATCTTATTCATAGGAGCGGAATTAGATACGCGTCAGTTAGTTCTAAAACTTCCTACAGAAAGAATAGTAGCACTTCAATTCAACATTTCCCTTCTTCTGTCGTCCAGAAAGTCCCCAGCAAAAATTGTTCTGAAAGTTTTGGGTCTCATGGCAGCTTCTCTCATTGCGATACCATTGGGAAGACTGCACATGAGAGTGCTACAATGGCTTCTGTTTGCACAATGGTCATTCCAACAACTTCCACTGACTCACGAAATATTGATAACGAAAACATGCAAATCACACCTAATGTGGTGGTTACAGACTTGCAACCTATCCGGCGGAAGACCATTTGTGCTACCCGCACCGTCAGCGACGATAACCACGGACGCTTCCCTGATAGGGTGGGGGGGCATCTTTCAGCGACAGACAGTCCAAGGTGAATGGACCAATCTGGAGTACAATCTGCACATCAATGTTCTGGAGTTGAGGGCAGTGTTTTTGGCGTTGCAACACTTTGCTCCCCTTCTTCCTCCAGGGACCATTGCAGTTCAGACAGACAACATGTCCGTAGTCTGGTACATAAACAAGCAAGGGGGAACCAGGTCTTACCAACTATGCAGAGAGGCCATGAGAATTTGGCAATGGGCAGAGTCCACCGGTCGCTTTCTGATCGCAACGCACATCCCGGGGTCATCCAACGTCATAGCCGACAGGCTGAGCAGGGCAATACTATTGCCTCACGAGTGGTCCCTCAAACAGTCAGTTGCGGGAAGGATTTTTCGCAAATGGGGCCAGCCTACCTGCGATCTGTTTGCGTCTCCAATGAATGCCAAATGCAGGAGCTACTTTGCCCTATTACCCTCCAGGGAAGTCCCCAGGGACGCTGGTGCACGATTGGCCCCGGGTCTCCTATATGCTTTTCCTCCATTTCCCCTGATTGCAAAGTTTCTACAGAAAGCAAACAACCTTCAGAGGACTATTATTCTCATTGCTCCGTTCTGGCCTCGTCAAATTTGGTTCCCCTTTCTATTGCATCACCGCATTCGGGGACCTTGGATGCTGGACCCAGAGCCAGATCTACTGACTCACTCGTCAGGAGTTCCTCACCCATCCCTAGAATCTCTCCATCTAGCAGCTTGGCTGCTCCGCTTCCCTTTCTAGCCAGGTCAATTCCCCTTACATCGGCGGTTCAAGATATTTTAGTAGCTTCTCATAAAGTTTCCACTACAAAGACTTACACCAGTAAGTGGAAACGTTTTGCTTTCTGGGCGGAGTCACATCAGTTGGACCCTGTTACAGCTCCGTTGAATAAGGTTTTAGAATTTTTGACTGAATTATTTCATGAAGGAGCTTCCCCGGCTACTTTAAGAGTACAGTTAGCTGCCATTTCTAACTATCATGTAGAAGAAAGTGGTGCACCTATTATGGCTCACAGACTTTGTAAAGCCTTTTTAAAAGGTTCTTTTCATATCAGACCACCAGTCAGAAGTCCGACATCACCGTGGAATTTAAACTTATTGCTCTCTAAATTGATGTTACCACCCTTTGAACCAGCTTCAAGTTGCACTTTGAAATTTTTGTCATGGAAAACATTATTTCTAGTGGCTATTACATCTGCTAGACGGGTGTCTGAGCTTCAGGCCCTTTCGGTCAAACATCCTTATTTAATTTTTCATTCTGACAGAGTATCCCTACGCACTAATCCATCCTTTCTTCCCAAAGTTTGTTCTTCTAGTAATATTAATCAGTCCATCGAATTACCCACCTTCTTTAAAACCACTCTAATAAATTGGAGTATATGTTGCACAAACTAGACGTCCATAGACAACTCAGATTTTATTTGGATAGAACAAAAGATCACAGGAAATCTGATCAACTATTTGTAGCTTTTGCTGACGGCAGAAAGGGTCTTGCAGTTCTGAAACAAACTCTTTCTAAGTGGCTAACTGACTGTATCATTTATGTTTATGAAGCTTCTGACCAAACATTATCAGCAAAACCCAGAGGACATTCTACCAGATCAATTTCTACATCTTTGGCTCACGCAGCTCGCTTACCTTTAGACACTATTTGTGCGGCTGCTACTTGGGCTAAACCACATACATTTATCTCTCATTACAAAGTGGACAGGGTTTCTAGGGATAGGGCAACCTTTGGTTCCACTGTGCTCAAGAACGTTCTCCCTTGAGTTCCTCAGGATCATGGAGCTAGGGACGCTACCCATGTGTAAGAACAAAGGCGAGATTGAACACTCTCACATAAAGAAGTTATGTCCTTACCATAACGTTCCATGTGGAGTGTTCATCTCGCTGGTTATTACACTCCCACCCTTCCCACCCTTAGGAAGAGCGTTCGATTTGGTGCCTGGTCTGGAGTATTCTCCTTCTGCTGTTGCAGTATTACTGTTACTATCATACTCTGGGTATGTTTGTATATATGTATTTTTATGTATATAGTGGCATGTGTGCGTGCTTTATGTCTGGTTTGCTTGCAAACTAGATCTGAGGTAAAGGCAGAGGGGGATTGTGGGTATTAGATGTCCTCGAGCTTCTTCTCGATGCAGAGCTTGCAGTCGGCCGGCACGGAGCCGAGGATCGGCTCCGAACCCATGTGTAATAACCAAGGCGAGATGAACACTCCACATGGAACGTTATGGTAAGGACATAACTTCTTTTTAATGGCATTATCAATTGCCATAATAATTTCAATATTTATAATTATACCAACTTATATCTACAATTTGAACATTTCTCAGTACTTGCAAAAGGGAGCAAATTTGTGCCTAGACCTTGTTTCAAATTGATTGATACTATTGTCGATATTAAATTATTTACGCGGAAATTAAATTTAGCCATGTGTTTTAAGAACAAAGCTGGATATAAGAAAGTTGATATTAAGAAAAAGAGTAGTTATATACCTCCCATACATCCAAGCATAGGATGCTTTGAGAAAGCAGTGATTAATGAGGTATATAGTATTAATAATAAATTAATTAAAAAGAAGGCTTCTGACAACTTGAGTAGTGGGGAAAGGAAATTACTGGAAGAACTAACAACCAATAACGACATCAGAGTCATGAAACCTGACAAGGGGGGAGGAGCAGTACTATTTTATACCTTGGATTATATTAATGAAATTTATAAGATTTTATATGAATCAGGAAACTATGAAACGGTATCTATTAACGAAATTAACATTGGATACAAGCGTATAGATTTATGTATTGACGAATTATTGCTTGATCAAAGAATAACTAAGGACACATATGATTTTATGAAGGTGGAATACCCTACTTTAGCCAGTATAATAGGGATACCAAAGATACATAAAAATATTGAACATCCACCCTTTCGCCCCATAGTTTCGGGAAGTCGCTCCAAAGTTTACCCTCTAGGTGTAGTCATTGACAAATGGCTTAAACCTATTTACAATAGGATCACACATCTGGTTAAAGACTCTTGGTCATTTTTGTCTAAGTTAACCAAGGATATATGGTCAGAGGACATCGTGTTTATTACTATAGACGTGGTGGACCTTTTTTCCAGCATACCTAAGGAAGTCGGACTAGAATATTTTTGTAATAGTTTGTCAAAGTTCTCAGGCTTGGATTGGGACAAAATTTTAGTTATTATGGAGCTCATGTCACTTGTACTTGATCACAACTATATACAGTTCGAGGGGGAGAATTTTAAACAAATAAGAGGCGTAGCTATGGGAGTGGCTTGTGCTCCCATATACGTGAATTTAGTTATGTTAGAATGGGAAACCACCCATTTATGTACTAGTGAACAGTATAAAAATATTGTATATTATTCTCGATATTTGGATGATATGTTTGTGCTTTGGAGAGGGGACAAGCAAAGTATTGACTGTTTTATGAAATATTTAAACCAATCCAGTAGTTTCTTAAAATTTACTTTCACAAATAATTATGATGGTATTGCTTATTTGGATTTGTATATTTCTAAGATTAAAATGGGTTTCAAATCTAATATATATAAGGAAAAAAACTTTTTCAAATAGCTACTTAGAGTATAATAGCTGTCATCCGCATACTATGTTGAGGAGCATTTACAAAGGCCAATGTATCCGAGCAGCGCGTATGACTTCTGAATATTCAGATGTATTAAGAGAGCTACAATATATACAAGAATTATTTATAAACCGAGGATACCCAAGAGTTATGTTAAATAATATCTCTGCATATTTTATCAAAGAATGGGGTAATAGATTTCCCCCATTATTAGGTAGAGAATTTAAGAATAAAGAAGTTACAAATAACAACAACAATTATGCAAGAGCTTGCATATTGGAATATTCTCCACACGTGGAATTTATTAAAAATATTATAAAAAATAATTGGAACATATTGTTAGTTGATGAAGAAGTAAGTGATTTTATTGGGACCTCCCCAGTATTTGTATATAGGACTGGAACGAATATAAAAAAGAAATTAGAACAGTCAATTTCTAAAATTCGTGATATTAAAAGTTTTGGTAGTACTAAAGAATGTGGCTCATGTAAACAGTGTTACGCTATATTAGAAACAGTCAACCTTATTTTAGACAATATCAACAGGACAACCATTACATTTTTAAGGGGTAATTGTAACACGAAGAATATAATATATTTAGCAAAATGTAGTTCTTGTTCGGGATTTTATGTAGGAAAAACCGAACGTTGTTTTAAGAAAAGCATTTATGATCATTTGTATTCTATTAAGAACAAGGATATGAATAATGCACTAAGTAGACATATATTTGAATATGGTATGGAGCACACCTTCAAATTTGGTATTATTGATCAAGTGAAGATTGATTCTAAGGGAGGGGATTTTAAGACCCTATTGAGTAAAAAGGAGGTTTTATGGCAGATATATACAGATGCAGTTAGAAAACCAGGTCTCAATGATTTTATTACGATAAAACCCATTTTAGAAATACAGTAACATCGTATTTGTATTTATATTTTTTGTGCTTCAGTATGTATTATGTTATTTTATTTTATTATATTTATTTTTTGTAGTATAGTACCACATAGTCATTTTTGTACATTTTATGAATATTTTATTCATTTTTGTCCATGCCTAGTATGTCATTTTAATATTGTTTTGATATTTGTTCTTACATAAATTCAATTATTTGTATACAGACAAGATGATAGTAAGAACGTTTGAGTTTGTGTTAGTAATGTATTAATGTTGTTGTTTTTAAATCATTCAAATTTTATAGCATGTTTTGTACGCAACTATGTTGCTTTAAGAAGGTATTCTCATGGAGGCGGAATTGGCGCCAAAAAAGTAATTTAAACTGTTAGCCATCAGTAATGGCATTCTGATGAAGTCCACATTACTGGATGAAAGCGCTTAATGTTTTCTGATTGTGTGTATATGGTCGAATAAAGGAGTTGCTTTCACCACCGGTTATCATTTATTGTGCATCCGTTATACTCCAGCACTCCATTTCTGTCTTTTCTGGTGTTGCTTTGCTAGCGTATTTCCATTAAGAGACTGGTTACCAGTGGAGTACCTGAGGGATCTGTGCCGGGCACTCTCCTATTTGACATCTACTTCTCTGAAGTAAAGGCTAATGTTAAAGGCCTTTGGCTCATGAAGTTCACAGATTACTGTAAATTGGGAGCTATTGCACCCCACCCCCCCCCCCAAGACAAAAACATCTTGCAAATGGGTTTAATACAGACAGATGACTGGTGCCAAAACCACGACCTAGAACTCAATGCCAAAAAAATGCATTATAATGCAAGTTAATTACTCCATTGGTAAAAAGCTCCTAAGAGTCAAACTAATAGGAAGGGATCTGGGAACATATGTAGATAGCAATCTGGCCTTTGACGAATATGTAGCTAAGATAATAAGAAAATCATTCTGTGATGGCCAACTTATAGGTAAAGGTATGGCATTCAGGTCCAAGGAAGTTATAGTACCATTCTACTTGGCTCTTAGCAGACCTGTCACTGAATGCAGTGCTCTCTTTGGCATGTATCTAACTAGACACTTGCAACAGTTGGAATGGCTTCAAAGGTTTCTCACCAGGAGAACTCAGGGCACGAATACCCTGTACTACACTGATCTCCAAAAGGCTCTGTCTCTGTGTTCAGTCTCCTACAGGCTCCTGAGAGGGTGGTGTTTACCCATCTTACAAGGCTTCCTCAGTCCCAGCTGTGATGGATCTTGCACGTGTAAAACAAATAGCACCAGAAACACAAGATCTGGGGATGTGAACTGTGCTTGTGACAACAAACAGAACATGCTGGAGAAACAGATATTTGTCACAAAGGAGCCATGTTCTGTGGTGTAGGCTCTTCATCTGTGTAAACCAGAGTTCATTCCTGACCCAGTTCAAACAAAACCTTGACAGTTGGATGAGAAATCGTAAACTTACCGCTGGTTTGGCCTCTGCATCCCTTATGGATACAAGTAGTCAATAAGAAAAATATTTTGCTAGCTAACACCACCCTCCCAAGTCCTTAGATACCTGATTACTAATGTGCCTTCCCCCGCATATGCTAGGAACCCACATGGTTTGGTGTTTCTGGCTAGGCTTGTAAGGGCCCTAGTGGTCATTAGCCTAGTAATAACCTGTGAATATGTATTTGCCATAAAATTCAGACAGAACATGAGTTAACTTTTTCAACATTCCACAATTTGCAGATATTTTAAGAATTTTCAGTTTTTTTTTGTAGTAGACCATGTAGAAAAAAAGCACAATTGAGAGGGGATGACTTTGCTGGAGATTAAGGAGATGTTCATCGTGTTTCACTGTTGCAGTCATTACATTTGGGTAATCTGCTGGCAGGTTGCCCTCAGTTGGCCTGATTAACAAAGTCCTGGGTCCTGCGTCGCTTGCTGTCCCTTCTTCCATGCCGTCAGGTCGTCAGGGGTATAAAACATGCAGCCGACGCCATTACATCAGTCTTTCTTGCCGCGCGGTGCCCGAAGCAGAAGCAGTTAGCAAGTGCCGGTCGGCCGACTCCTGAAATTTTCGTTTTTGAGTTTCAGAACTGAAGTCTTCAACTAAAAGCTAAGTACCCCATTGGGGAAACTTTCTCTTGCTCCTTACTGATGTCAGTAAAAGTTAATAATTGTATTACTTGTGGGAAGCAAATACCTCATAAGGATTTTCACTTGTACTGTATTCCTTGCGTAGGCCCTGACCACGACGTATCTTGCTGTCAGTTTTGTGCTTTATTTAATCAGTGCACTATCCGTCGTTGGTACATTTTTGCTTCTAAATATTTTGGTTCTCGGTTTAATTATCCAGAAATGATGTCGGTTAGCCATCCGACTACCGGAATACCGAAAAAACGCAAAGAAAAAGACAGAGATAGGCAGTTGAGGTCCAAAACTGCCGACAACGCTTCTCCTAAGCCAGTCGCCAGTTTGCCATTACTCAGTGAGGCGCTTTCGCAGCCCCTGATACCTGCCACTTCTGATTCGCAGGCCTCTACTGAGACCCATTCGGAGTCCGGTATGCCTCGAGATGCTTCACATGTGGAACCTGCGGATGTCTCTACCTTGGATGGGTCTGGAGCCGCTGAGCAGGCACCGGCTTCTGAGGGTGTTTTCAGGCCTACAGACTTGCATATTAAACAGACTCCAACTTCAGTATTAAGGCCTAAATCTCGATCTATGTCTAAAAACCGACGCCCAGTCCACATGTTCAAGCCCCTATGCCTAAAAAACAAATGATCAAAATGGCTGAAGATTTAATTACTCTAATTAGGGGTAGTCAACCCCTCTCCCCAAGAGGCCCAGGATTGAACTTGAATATGAATCTTCTGAACAGGACTCTGTTTCTTCTAACTCTTCTGATGGTCTGGATTTGTCTATACCTACTTATGAGGACTCTGATGCAGAGGATTCCATTCCCTCTGCTTCTCCGCCTGATTGGGGAAACTTTACATACCTTAAGGGAGCATTTCCACTGGGAAAGTCAGGATTTCTCTGAATCCAAAAAGAGGCTTAGGGATTTCCTCATCCTTCCTCAGCATAGGCCTTTGGCTATACCTCCTGTACTAGACATTGTTGATGATGTGTTTTCGGAATCCAGTATGGCCCCTGATGTTC
Organism: Protopterus annectens; assembly: GCF_019279795.1. Lineage (NCBI taxonomy): Eukaryota > Metazoa > Chordata > Ceratodontiformes > Protopteridae > Protopterus > Protopterus annectens. Next base: position 1,275,757,827 of record NC_056739.1, read on the forward strand.
ATCGTGTTTCACTGTTGCAGTCATGACTGTAGGGTTCTCCCCTGCCGGCAGGCAGTCCTCGGTCGGCCAGAATCCCAAAGTGTGGGTCCGGCGTCAGCTGCTCAGCCATGCTCCCTGACGTCAGAGCGCCAGGAGTACAAAGCTGACAGCGACGCCATGTTCTACAGTCTTTCTTGCCATGCGGTGATAGCAGTTCGCAAGTGCCGGTCGGCTGACTCCTGACAATTTTTTATAAACGTACTTCATTCCGAAGACTTTCTTCTCCTACTCAAAGCTAAGTACCCCGTTGGGGAAACTTTTTTCTTGCTCCAGTCCGATGTCAGAAAAAGTTAATAATTGTATTTCATGTCGGAAGCAAATACCTCATAAGGATTTTCATTCTTACTGTATTCCTTGCTTAGGCCCTGACCACGACGTAGCTAGTTGTCGGTTTTGTGCTAGATTCAATCAACGTACGATTAAATGAAGGTACGATTTTGCATTTCATTACTTCGGTAGGCGTTTTAATTATAAAATGTCGTCGGATACGGTTCCGGCTACTGGAGTTCACAGACGACGCAAGGATAAAGACAGGCCTCCGAGGTCCAAATCAGACTATGTTGTACAAGCAGAGCCAGCTTCAGGTTCGGCCGTCGTCAGTGAGGCGATTTTGCAGCCCCTGTCGTCGGCCATTTCGGAACCGATGGCCGAAACGGACTCCCACAAGGAGCCAACTAGGCCTTTGAATATTTCTGTTGCAGGACCTTCGGATGGGTCCGGAGCCGCTGTGCAGGTACCGGCTTCCGAAGGGGTTTTCAGGCCTACTCAGCTTCTAATAAAGGCAAAGCCAAAGTCAAAGGCAAAGACTCCTTCCAAATCAAAGAATGCAGCCCAGGCCTCTTCTGATCCGGCACCCAAGTCTCAGAAACAGTTAGTTAAGATGGTGGAGGACTTACTTACTATGATTAGGGGTTCACATCCCCCTCCAGATAAAAGGCCAAGGCAGGAAGTGTATTATGACTCCTCTGATCAGGCTTCTATTTCTTCAGTTTCTTCTTCTGACCAGGAATATTCTTTCCCTCCTTATGAGGATTCTGATGCTGAGGAATCCATTCCTTCAGCTTCTCCCCCTGAGGATTTCACTTTTGGGGAAACTTTGCATAAAATGAGGGAACATTTTCACTGGGAAGGACAGGAGTACTCGGAATCTAAGAAAAGACTAAGGGATTTTCTTCTTCTTCCCCAACATAGACCCCTGGCTATTCCTCCTATTTTGGATATTGTGGATGATGCTTTTTCGGAGGCTAACTTAACTCCTGACTCTTTTCCTCCAGCTCCTGTTAAGCCAGACAGATATTATAGGGTTCCTGATTCCCACCAGCTTTTTATACAAGAATCCTACTGCTGACCCTGAAACCATTTCTCAGGGTCCTAAGGGGGTTAAGGCCGCTTCAGCTAAAATCCCCATTCCCACTGAGAAGGATTCCGGATCTTTAGAAAGATGGGGTAAAAAAGTGTACACTTCTGCTACTTTATCTATTAGGGCTTTAAACTGTCAGTTTCATATGCTGAAATACCAGCAATTTCTCCTGTCTGTTTTAAATCAAAAGCTAACTTCCATTTCCGCCTGTGCAGATGATAAGGAATTACATGACTTAATGCATGCCACTGAACAAGTTGGGAAGCATGGTTTACACTGTGGATTTGATGCCTTGGAGGCTTCTTGTAGGGCTGCTGCCTCTGGCACAGTCATTAGAAGGCATGCATGGTTAAAGGAACAAAATACAAAATTTGCCAGATCAAGTAAAAAGCTAAATTATTGGATGCTCCTGTTCAGCATAATGTTTTGTTTGGACCTAAAGCTGAAGAGATGATAAAGAAGATGGAGGACAAGACAAAATCCATGCAAACAGTTAAAGATTTCTTACAAGTACAGCCACCCAGATTTAGTAGGAATTGGCCTACAAAAAATTGGTCCTTTCCCAATTCAGACAGGTCTCAGAGGGGTAGATACAGATGCTCCCGAGGAAGGCCTCAAATGCAAGCCTCTTATAGACCAAGACAGTGGACTGCTTCCACCCCTAGGGGAGGAGAGGACAGGTCACAAGCTCATAGAAAACAGACTCAATGGCTCCCTCTGTTGGGCTGCAGGAACTTCTTGCCTGGAAGCCCCTCTCGGAGGAAAACTTTTTCTTTTTCACCTAAATTGGACTCGTATAACCCAAGACAAGTGGGTTCTGGATGTGGTTTCAAGAGGTTACAAATTCCATTTTCATACCCTACCAAGATCAAGCGGATGGCCAGATCTTCCAAAACATCAATGGTTAGAGGCCTTAAACCAGGTGGAAGCTCTCTTGGCTATGAAAGCCATAGAACTAGTTCCACTTTCAGAGATGGGACAAGGTTTTTACTCAAGGCTCTTTCTAGTCCTCAGGAAGCAAAATTCATGGAGACCCATTCTGGATCTGTCAGTCTTGAACACTTTTCTCGAGATACCAAAATTCAAGATGCTTACTCTACAGCAGCTACTTCCAATGCTGACCAAAAATGCATGGATGGTAACTTTGGATTTAAAGGAGGTATATTTACACATTCCCATCAGGCAGGAATGCAGAAAATACCTCAGGTTCAAGGCCGGATCGAGGCACTATCAATTCTCTGCGCTGCCCTTTGGATTGTCTACTGCACCCAGGGTCTAATGCCTGGCTCCAGTAGTAGCTTATTGCAGACTCAAGGGAATTCAAATTTACCCTTATCTGGACGACTGTCTTATTCAGGCAGACAGCAAGGATGTCTTACTCCAGCATCTAGAGTTTGTTCAGAATCTTCTCAAGTTCCTGGGATTCACTGTAAACATTAAAAAGTCAAATTTGACACCCTCACAACAGATAATTTTTCTGGGTGCTTCTCTAAACACAACAACCCAGATGGCATTTCAGACATACGAAAAACAATTACAGCTGGCTTCAACTTTCAAAACCTTGGCAACATTAACTCAGCTATCTGCAAGGAAATTACTGCAGGCTTTGGGTTACATGGCCTCCTGCATCCTTCTCATACCATTTGCAAGACTACATATGAGGAAAATACAGTGGTACCTAAAAAGTGTATGGTCTCAGCATTGCTACAGTTTAGACATACAGATCACCGTCCTGCCTTGTCTTCAAAAGGAATTCCTTTGGTGGTCCAAGACATGTACTCTAAACAAAGGAAAACCCTTCAGTCTGCCTCCTGCCACTCAGATACTAACCACGGACGCCTCAGATTATGCATGGGGAGCCCATTTTCAGGGCAACTGTCTGCAGGGCCTTTGGACAAAGGATCAGAAGCACCTGCATATCAATTTAAAGGAAATGTTAGCCGTTCAGAAAGCTTTATTGGCCTTCAGGAATCTTCTACAACCAGGACAACTACTGATACGGACAGACAACACCACAGTTATGTGGTACATAAGCAAGGGGGATCTCATTCCTATCCCCTTTGCAGACTAGCCGTGAATCTTTGGAACACAGCTCTAGCTTGCAAACTGGACCTTCAAGCTCAGTTTCTACCAGGGAAGCAAAACTTCCTGGCAGACAGTCTGAGCAGAAACCTGTCGGACCCACACGAATGGATGCTGGACACCGAAATATTCAAGATGATTACAGCAGTCTGGGGATGTCCTCACATAGACCTCTTTGCATCCCACCTCAATCATCAACTACAGATTTATTGCACCAGGACATTCCACGAACTAGCTTGGAAAGTGGATGCACTATCATTCAGTTGGAGAAACCTCTCGGGGTATGCCTTTCCGCCTCTTCCTCTTCTTCCACAGGTATTATTAAAGATCAAACAGGACAAGCCCAAGATGATAATCTTGCTGGCCCCAAATTGGCCTCGACAGTTTTGGTACCCAACACTGAAAAACCTTTGTCTGGAGCCCCCTTAGGTTTTACCACAGACTCCGAACCTTCTGTCCCAACACCAGGGTCAGGTTCTGCACTCCCATGTCAAAACTCTCAGCCTGGCGGCCTGGTTAATCCAGGGTCTATGATTCATTCTGTCCTACCCAAGCAGGTTATGGATGTCATTTTAGAAGCCAGACGTCCTAGCACTAGAAAATCTTATGCAGGAAAATGGAAAAGATTTTGTTCCTGGATGCAGGCTCAGGATTCAGATCCTCTTATTCCTAACATTCCTCTGATTTTACTTTACCTGACAGACCTCTTACATAAGGGTCTCTCTTTCTCTTCCATAAAGATACATGCCTCTGCTATTTCTGCTCATTATAATACAGACCCTCCAATCATTTCCCACCAGCTCATGAGACAGTTTCTCAGAGCTAAGAATTTAAGGCCCCCTAGATCTCCTCCCATTCCTGCTTGGGATCTCAACTATGTTTTGGAAAAACTCACCTTACCTCCTTTTGAGCCTGCTGCCACATCTGACATCAAGTTTTTATCTTGGAAGACAGCCATCCTGTTAGCTCTGACCTCTGCCAGGAGAGTTTTGGAGTTGCAAGCTCTCATGGCTGTGGAACCTTATATTATTTTTCAAGACAGGGTGTCTTTAAGGACTAATCCTACTTTCATGCCTGCGGTGATTTCCAAAGTGGCTTTAAATCAAACTATTCACTTGCCAACTTTTTTCCCCACTCTGCAAAATAAGGGGGAAAGGATCTTGCATTCCTTGGATGTACACAGACAACTACGTTTTTACCTGGACAGAACCAAGGACATCAGGAAATCAGAGCAATTGTTTGTTTCTTATGCTTCAAGTTCCCAAGGTAAAGCTATTTCAAAACAGACCATTTCCAAATGGATTGCTCATGGAATCAGATTTTGCTATTCACATCATGGAAAGCAAATCCCAGGGATTATAAGGACTCACTCTACCAGAGCTGCTGCCACTTCAGCTGCCTTCCTCAGAGGAGTTCCTACCAAAGACATTTTGGAAGCTGCAACTTGGAGTTCAGTGCATACTTTTTCCAAGCACTACAATCTACCTCTTTACTCCAAGTCTAGGGCAGGCTTTGCTTCTGCTGTCTTGCAGGGCCTTTTGCCCCCTCTACTTTATGACCACCTCCCTTTTATTCTGCTTTGGGATTCAACCCTACAGTCATGACTGCAACAGTGAAACACGATGAACATAGTACAGTTGTGTACACTTACCATAAATGTAGATGTTCGAGTGTCTTCACTGTTGCAGTCCGGGTTTCCCTCCCTCCTGTCCCCTCTTATTTTTCTTTTGTGTGGTTCCTTTTTTCACCCTTCTTCTGAGGTGTATTTGCAAAGGGTATGGGATCTTACTCATTTTGGAACACCTGACATCTGGGCAAGAAAAGCTGGAGAACATGGCGTCGGCTGTCAGCTTTGTACTCCTGGCGCTCTGACGTCAGGGAGCATGGCTGAGCAGCCGACGCCGGACCGAGACTTTGGGATTCTGGCCGACCGGGGATTGCCTGCCGGCAGGGGAGAACCCTACAGTCATGACTGCAAAAGTGAAGACCCTCGAACATCTACATTTATGGTAAGTGTACACAACTGTACTATTCCTTGCCTCCAGCCCCTAGCAAACCAGACAGGTACTATACACAAATTCCTTTTCAAAAATCCTGTTGCGGATCCAGAAACCATTTCTCCAGGGCCCAAGGGCATTAAGGCTTCTACTGCTAAAAATCCTACCCCTTCTGATAGAGACTCCAGGGTGCTGGATAGATGGGGTAAAAAAGTTTCTACTTCTGCAACCTTAGCAATCAGGGCTTTAAACTGTCAGTTCCATATGCTAAAATATCAACAGCATATCATGGGACTGCGTAAACAGAAAAGTATGTTGATTTCTGATTGTGTGGAGAATAAAGATTTACAGGATTTATTACATTCAGCTGAACAAGTTGGCAAACATACTTTGCAATGTGGTTTTGATTCTTTAGAGGCCTCATGTATGGCCGCTGTTACTGGGTCTGTGCTTAGAAGGCATGCTTGACTTAAGGAGCAATCTCTGCCTGATCATGTTAAAGCAAAACTTTTGGATGCCCCTTTACAGCAGGACCGCCTGCTTGGCAATAATGCTGAAGAAGTTCTAAAAAAGATGGAAGTTAAAGCTAAGTCTATGTAAACTGTGAAAGACGTCTTACAAGTACAACCCCCTAGATTTAATAGGCACTGGCCAACTAAGAACTGGTCCTTTCCAGCTCTTTTCAGAGACACTGCAGCCAAACCCAGACATTCCAAAAGCACCAGGTTTCAGTCCCAAGGGACTTTCAGAACTTAGCAATGGGGTGCTTTCATTTCCAAGTCTGGAAACAACAAGGCACCACTCTATGGTAAACAGTTTCAATGACTTCACTTCAAAATTACCAAGCACTTACCCCTTAGCCGCCCCTTTGGGGGGGAAACTGGCTCTTCATTCAAGAAACTGGCAACTTATAACCCAGCACAAATGGGTTTTAAATATAGTGACCCAGGGATACAGATTTCATTTCCACACGCTGCCAACTCCAAACAGGTGGCCAGACCTGCCCCCAAATCAGTGGGCAGAGGCTCAGAAACAAGTACTTTCCTTCCTAAACATGGGGTTATTCAACTAGTACCAGAAGAGGAAAAGGGACAAGGTTTCTATTCCAGACTTTTCATGGTACCCAGAAAAGACAAATCATGGCATCCAGTTCGGGACCTGTCTACTCTAAACACCTTTCTGGACATTCCAAAATTCAAGATGCTGACTCTTTACCAGTTACTTCCTATGCTAGGCAAGGATGCCTAGTTGGCAACTCTAGATTTAAAAGAGGCTTACCTGCATATCCCAATCAGGGAATCTACACTTCAAAGCAGGCTGCATGCATTATCAGTTCTCTGCACTGCCCTTTGGCTTGTCTACTGCGCCCAGGGTATTCACAAAGTACCTGGCTCCAGTAATTGCATTTTGCAGGCAAAGAAATATTCAAATATATCCATACCTGGACAATTGTCTAATTCAGGCAGAAAACCAGGCCATTCTTCTAAAACATCTGGCGTTTGTAAAAAGAGTACTAACCTGTCTAGGGTACACCATAAACAAAAAGAAATCTCAGCTGGTACCCTCTCAAAAAATTACATTCCTGGGTGCAAGCTTGAATACAACTGCCCAGATGACTTTCCTTACTCCAGAAAAGCAAATTCATTTGGTGACTTACTTCAAACAGGTGGCCACAAAAACCCTGCTATCTGCAAGACAAATACTGCAAGCCTTGGGGTTCATAGCATCCTGCATTCTTCTAATTCCATATGCAAAACTGCATATGAGGAAACTTCAGTGTTATTTAAAAAGTTTATGGAGTCAACATTGTTACAGCCTGGAAACAATGATCCCTATCATTCCTTGCCTGCGCCTAGAGTTCCTGTGGTGGGCAGAGGCCTGCCACCAAAACAAGGGACTGCCATTCACACCACCCCCTGCCGCCCAAACCCTAACTACAGACACATCAGACTATGCATGGGGGGCTCATCTGGCAGGGAAGTGCATTCAGGGCAAATGGAGCCCAAATCAAATGCACCTTCACGTCAATCAAAAAGAAATGCTAGCTGTACAGAATGCACTTACAGCCTTCAAAGACTACCTTCATCCAGGACATTTACTAATAAAGATGGACAACACCACGGTTATGTGGTACATAAACAAGCAGGGGGGTACACATTTCTACCCCCCTCTGCAGACTAGCCATGGCATTGTGGAACACAGCCTTGAGCTACCAGGTACAACTATAAGCTCAATTCCTGCAAGGAAAGCTGAATGATGTTCATCGTGTTTCACTGTTGCAGTCATGACTGTAGGGTTCTCCCCTGCCGGCAGGCAGTCCTCGGTCGGCCAGAATCCCAAAGTCTGGGTCCGGCGTCGGCTGTTCAGCCATGCTCCCTGACGTCAGAGCGCCAGGAGTACAAAGCTGACAGCCGACGCCATGTTCTCCAGTCTTTCTTGCCGTGTGGTGATAGCAGTTCGCAAGTGCCGGTCGGCTGACTCCTGAGAATTTTTTCTAATCAAACTTCAGTCCGAAGACTTTCTTCTCCTACTCTAAGCTAAGTGCCCCGTTGGGGAAACTTTTTTCTTGCTCCAGTCCGATGTCAGAAAAAGTTAATAATTGTATTTCATGTGGGAAGCAAATACCTCATAAGGATTTTCATTCTTACTGTAATCCTTGCTTAGGCACTGACCACGACGTAGCTAGTTGTCGGTTTTGCGCTAGATTCAATCAACGTACGATTAAACGAAGGTACGATTTTGCTTTTCATTACTTCGGTGGGCATTTTAATTACAAAATGTCGTCGGATACGGTTCCGGCTACCGGAGTTCACAAACGACGCAAGGACATAGACAGGCCTCCGAGGTCCAAATCAGACGATATCGCACAAGCAGAGCCAGCTTCAGGTTCGGCCGTCGTCAGTGAGGCGCTTTTGCAGCCCCTGTTGTCGGCCATTTTGGAACCGATAGCCGAAACGGACTCCCACGAGGAGCCAACTAGGCCTTTGAATATTTCAGTTGGACCTTCGGACAATGCTCCTTCGGATGGGTCCGGAGCCGCTGTGCAAGTACCGGCTTCCGAAGGGGTTTTCAGGCCTACTCAGCTTCTTATAAAGGCAAAGCCAAAGACAAAGGCAAAGACTCCTTCCAAATCAAAGACTGCAACCCAGGCCTCTTCTGATCTGGCTCCCAAGTCTCAGAAACAGTTACTTAAAATGGCGGAGGACTTACTTACTATGATTAGGGGTTCACATCCCCCTCCAGATAAAAGGCCAAGGCAGGAAGTTTATTATGACTCCTCTGATCAGGCTTCTGTTTCTTCTTCTTCTGACCAGGAATATTCTTTCCCTCCTTATGAGGATTCTGATGCTGAGGAATCCATTCCTTCAGCTTCTCCCCCTGAGGATTTCTCTTTTGGGGAAACTTTGCATGAAATGAGGGAACATTTCCACTGGGAAGGACAGGAGTACTCGGATTCTAAGAAAAGACTAAGGGATTTTGTTCTTCTTCCCCAACATAGACCCCTGGCTATTCCTCCTATTTTGGATATTGTGGATGATGCTTTTTCGGAGGCTAACTTAACTCCTGACTCCTTTCCTCCAGCTCCTGTTAAGCCAGGCAGATACTATAGGGTTCCTGATTCCCACCAGTTTTTATTCAAGAACCCTACTGCTGACCCTGAAACCATTTCTCAGGGTCCTAAGGGCGTTAAGGCCGCTTCTGCTAAAACCCCCATTCCCACTGAGAAGGGTTCCAGATCTTTAGAAAGATGGGGCAAAAAAGTGTACACTTCTGCTACTTTATCTATTAGGACTTTAAACTATCAGTTTCATATACTGAAATACCAGCAATTTCTCCTGTCTGTTTTAAAGCAAAAGCTATCTTCCATTTCCGCCTGTGCAGATGATAAGGAACTACATGACTTATTGCATGCCACTGAACAAGTTGGGGAAACATGGTTTACACTGTGGATTTGATGCCTTGGAGGCTTCTTGTAGGGCTGCTGCCTCTGGCACAGTAATTAGAAGGCATGCATGGTTAATGGAACAAAATTTGCCAGATCAGGTAAAGGCTAAATTATTGGATGCTCCTGTTCAGCATAATGTTTTATTTGGATCTAAAGCTGAAGAGGTGATTAAAAAGATGGAGAACAAGGCAAAATCCATGCAAACAGTTAAAGATTTCTTACAAGTACAGCCACCCAGATTTAGCAGGAATTGGCCTACAAAAAATTGGTCCTTTCCCAATTCAGACAGGCCTCAGAGGGGTAGATATAGACGCCCCCGAGGTAGGCCTCAAACGCAAGCCTCTTATAGACCAAGACAGTGGACTGCTTCCACCCCTAGGGGAGGAGAGGACAGGTCGCAAGCTCATAGAAAACAAACTCGATGACTCCATCTGTTGGGCTGCAGGAACTTCTTGCCTGGAAGCCCCTCTCGGAGGAAAACTCTCTCTTTTTCACCTAAATTGGACTCGTATAACCCAAGACAAGTGGGTTCTGGATGTGGTTTCAAGAGGTTACAAATTCCATTTTCATACGCCACCAAGGCCAAGCGGATGGCCTGATCTTCCAAAACATCAATGGTCAGAGACATTAAACCAGGTGGAAGCTCTCTTGGCTATGAAGGCCATAGAACTAGTTCCACTTTCAGAGATGGGACAATGTTTTTACTCAAGGCTCTTTCTAGTCCCCAGGAAGCAAAATTCATGGAGACCCATTCTGGATCTGTCAGTCTTGAACACTTTTCTGGAGATACCTAAATTCAAGATGCTTACTCTACAGCAGCTACTGCCAATGCTGACCAAAAATGCATGGATGGTAACTTTGGATTTAAAAGAAGCATATTTACACATTCCCATCAGACAGGAACGCAGAAAATACCTCAGGTTCAAGGCAGGATCGAGGCACTACCAATTCTCTGTGCTGCCCTTTGGATTGTCTACTGCGCCCAGGGTCTTCACCAAGTGCCTGGCTCCAGTAGTAGCTTATTGCAGACTCAAGGGAATTCAAATTTACCCTTATCTGGACGACTGTCTTATTCAGGCAGACAGCAAGGATGTCTTACTCCAGCATCTACAGTTTGTTCAGAATCTTCTCAAGTTCCTGGGATTCACTGTAAACATAAAAAAGTCAAATTTGACACCCTCACAACAGATAATTTTTCTGGGCGCTTCTCTAAACACAACAACCCTGGTGGCATTTCTGATATACGAAAAACAATTACAGCTGGCTTCAACTTTCTAAACTCTGGCAACTTTAACTCGGCTATCTGCAAGGAGATTCCTGCAGGCTCTGTGTTACATGGCCTCCTGCATCCTTCTCGTACCATATGCAAGACTACATATGAGGAAAATACAGTGGTACCTAAATAGTGTATGGTCTCAGCATTGCCACAGTCTAGACATACTGATCTCCGTCCTGCCTTGTCTTCAAAAGGAATTCCTTTGGTCGTCCAAGGCATGTACTCTAAACAAAGGAAAACCCTTCTGTCTGCCTCCTGCCACTCAGATACTAACCACGGACGCCTCAGATTATGCATGGGGAGCCCATTTTCGGGGCAACTGTCTGCAGGGCCTTTGGACAAAGGATCAGAAGCACCTGCATATCAATTTAAAGGAAATGTTAGCCGTTCAGAAAGCTCTATTGGCCTTCAGGAATCTTCTACAACCAGGACAACTACTGATACGGACAGACAACACCACAGTTATGTGGTACATAAACAAGCACGGGGGATCTCATTCCTACCCCCTTTGCAGACTAGCCATGGGTCTTTGGAGCACAGCTCTAGTTTACAATCTGGACCTTCAAGCACAGTTTCTACCAGGGAAGCAAAACTTCCTGGCAGACAGTCTGAGCAGAAACCTTTCGGATCCACACGAATGGATGTTGGACACCGAAATATTCAAGATGATTACAGCAGTCTGGGGATGTCCTCACATAGACCTCTTTGCATCCCACCTCAATCATCAACTAGAAATTTTTTGCACCAGGACTTTCCACGATCAAGCTTGGAAAGTGGATGCTCTATCTTTCAGTTGGAGAAACCTCTCGGGATATGCCTTTCCGCCTCTTCCTCCTCTTCCACGGGTATTACTAAGATCAAACAGGACAAGCCCAAGATGCTAATCTTGCTGGCCCCAAATTGTCCTCGACAGGTTTGGTACCCAACAGTGAAAAACCTTTGTCTAGAGCCCCCCTGGGTTTTACCACAGATTCCGAACCTTCTGTCCCAACACCAGGGTCAGATTCTACACTCCCATGTCAAGACTCTCAGCCTGGCGGCCTGGTTAATCCAGGATCTTTGATTCATTCTCTCCTACCCAAGCAGGTTATGGATGTCATTTTAGAAGCCAGACGTCCTAGCACTAGAAAATCTTATGCAGGAAAATGGAAAAGATTTTGTTCCTGGATGCAAGCTCAGGATTCAGATCCTCTTATTCCTAACATTCTTCAGATTTTACTTTACCTGTCAGACCTTTTACATAAGGGTCTCTGTTTCTCTTCCATAAAGATACATGCCTCTGCTATTTCTACTCATTATAATACAGACCCTCCTATCTTTTCCCACCAGCTCATGAGACATTTTCTCAGAGGAGCTAAGAACTTAAGGCCCCCTAGATCTCCTCCCATTCCTGCTTGGGATCTCAACTATGTTTTGGAAAAGCTCACCTTACCTCCTTTTGAGCCTGCTACCTCATCAGACATCAAGTTTTTATCTTGGAAGACAGCCATCCTGTTAGCTCTGACCTCTGCCAGGAGGGTTTCAGAGTTGCAAGCTCTTATGGCTGTGGAACCTTATATTATTTTTCATCAAGACAGGGTGTCTTTAAGGACTAATCCTACTTTCATGCCTAAGGTGGTTTCCAAAGTGGCTTTAAATCAAACTATTCACTTGCCAACTTTTTTCCCCACTCCTCAAAATAAAGGGGAAAGGATCTTACATTCCTTGGATGTACACAGACAAGTACGTTTTTACCTGGACAGAACCAAGGACATCAGGAAATCAGAGCAATTGTTTGTTTCTTATGCTTCAAGTTCCCAAGGTAAAGCCATTTCAAAACAGACCATTTCTAAATGAATTGCTCATGGAATCAGATTTTGCTATTCACACCATGGAAAGCAAATCCCAGGGAGTATAAGGACTCACTCTACCAGAGCTGCTGCCACTTCAGCTGCCTTCCTCAGGGGAGTTCCTACCAAAGACATTTTGGAAGCTGCAACTTGGAGTTTAGTGCATACTTTTTCCAAGCACTAAAATCTACCTCTTTACTCTAAGTCTAGGGCAGGCTTTGCTTCTGCAGTCTTGCAGGGTCTTATAGCTGCCCCCTCTACTTTATGACCACCTCCCTTTCTTTCTGCTTTGGGATTCTGTCCTACAGTCACGACTGCAATAGTGAAACACGATGAACATAGTACAGTTGTGTACACTTACCATAAATGTAGATGTTCGAGTGTCTTCACTGTTGCAGTCTGGGTTTCCCTCCCTCCTGTCCCCTCTTATTTTTTCTTTTGTGTGGTTCCTTTTTTCACCCTTCTTCTGAGGTGTATTTGCAAAGGGTATGGGTCCTTACTCATTTTGGAACTTCTGACATCTGGGGCAAGAAAAACTGGAGAACATGGCGTCGGCTGTCAGCTTTGTACTCCTAGCGCTCTGACGTCAGGGAGCATGGCTGAACAGCCGACGCCAGACCCAGACTTTGGGATTCTGGCCGACCGAGGACTGCCTGCCGGCAGGGGAGAACCCTACAGTCATGACTGCAACAGTGAAGACACTCAAACATCTACATTTATGGTAAGTGTACACAACTGTACTTTCTGGCAGACGACTAAGCAGAAATCTCATGGACCCACATGAATGGAAACTGGAACCACGGATTTTCAACATGTTGGGGGAGCCCAGATATAGATCTTTTTGCCTCACCCCAGAACTACCAGTTGGACAAATTTTGCACAAGAACGTATCACAAAAAAGCCTGGAAAGAGGACGCTCTGTCCTTCAGCTGGAAAAACTTTTCAGTCTATACCTTTCCACCTCTGCCTCTGCTCTCCAAAGTTCTACTAAAAGTCTAACAGGACAAACCAAAAATGATTTTGATTGCTCCAGACTGGCCTCGCCAACACTGGTACCCACTCCTACGCAGTCTGTCACACATTTCACCGTGGCACCTGCCTCAGACACCTTCCCTACTGTCTCAGCAGGAGAACCAAATTCTGCACCCTCAGCTCCAAACATTGAATCTTGCAGCTTGGCTAATCATTTAAATTTCCCCTTAGCATCCCTCAGCAAACCTATGATGGATGTCATTTTGGAGGCGAGAAGACCTAGTACTAGAAAATCTTATGCTGACAAATGGAAAAGATTCTGTAATAAAAGCACAAAGAATTTAAGAAAGTAGCTCAACGTAAACAGCAGAAGCAGGAACGTGTGGGTGGAACTAATTTGAAACAAAGCGTTTCTTTTGTACCTTCAGAAGCAATTAGTAGTATGGGAGAATCGGAAGAAGAAACAGCTAATTTTCCTTCATTACCAAGGCCACAGGATCCAGAATACCTACGCAACAATTTTCGGAATCAAAGGGACAGCTATGCAAGAAAGAGAGGGCATATAGACAACTATAGGGATGGGCAATATCAGAGGTATAATAAGCTCCAAAAACGGACTAAATATTAATGTTTGTAATGTGTTGTCATCATTGAAAGATGTAAAAAATATAGGAAATGGTTTTGTTATGAATTTATCAGGTCACAAGCTGTGGCCTGAAGTTTATACCTACGGCTCTTCCTAGGAAGCATGTTACTTATATTGAAGTTTTTCAATTGATACGCAAGTTACATTTATCAAATCTTTTTGAAAAGGATGTGTTTACAGTGACGGAAAATGACCAAAGTGATTTAGAATCGAGTGAAAGTTTTTTTACATGTGATTCTTTCTCTTCAGACTGTGATGAAACAAATGCTTATTGTTTGTTAGGTACTGCAAAGGTACCAGCTAATAGTACTTTTATTCCGCCTTTTAGACATGAGGGAATTTCACATTTTTCAGCGATGGTACATCATTCAGTGGATAATCTTTTTCTAAAATTTTGGAAAAATAAAAATGTTATAAATTATAATTTAAGTAAAAGAGAGTGGCATGCTTTACAGAATTTGAGTTAAAGGAAAGATTTGGTTATTAAACCTTCAGACAAAGGTAATAAAATAGTGGTGCTACATTTTTCTCAATATTTACAAATGTGTATGGACCATTTGAATTTGAGAGAAGTGTATAAAATATGTAGTATTGTGGAATATGAACACACTGTGATAAATTTTAAAGATATTATAATAAAAGGCTACAGACTTGGTTATTTGTCTAAAAAGGATATAGATGTTAAATTTAACACAGATAATTGTACTATGGCTAAATTTTATTGTTTATCCAAGGTGCATAAAGATTTAGTAAATCTACCAGGTCACCCTATAGTGGCAGCTAGTAACTATTTCTTACATAATATTGGAATTATGCTTCATTGTTATTTACCTAAATTTGTAACAACTTTGGATTCTTATATAAAGGACTCTTGATTTTTTAGATAAGATTATACATGTACCATGGGAGAAAGACTGTTATTGGATTGTATTGGATGTTAAGAGCTTATATACAAGTATTAAACATTCAATAGGTATAGATGGTCTTGAATTTCTTTGGGGAAATAGTCCAATGTCTAATTATGTTATTGAACTACGTTTTTTTAGTTTAGTTAATAATTTTTTTGAATTCAATCAGGTAATATACCAGCAAATACAAGGTACAGCTATGGGGGCACCTTTTGCCCCCATGTATGCCAATTTGGTTATGGGCTATTTTGAAATTATTTGTTTTGTATAGGTTAGATTTTTTAATAAGTATGTAGTTCATTATTTTAGATTTATAGATGATTTAATTTTGTTATGTAAGGGAGGTACGGAGTTTATAACAGATTTTGTTAATTTGCTAAATTCTAATCAGGTTTAAAATTTGAAGGTTTACAAAGTGGAGATTCGGTTGTTTTTCTGGATCTAATATTAAAAGGTAATAATGAAGAAGGAAAAATTAATACGAGCATACATAGAAACTTTGGTGATGATGGACACTTTCTGGATGGACATAGTTGTCATCCGAACCATATTTTGAACTCTTTGCCTTATGGGAAGTTACTAAGAGTTAGTAGGTTATGTAATGAGTCTGATATTTTAGAGAGAGAAATTCTTAATTCTTGTCAGGTGTTTAGAAATAGGGGATATACTATAGAAGTTATTAGAAAAGCTTTAGAATAGTTATGTTCCCCGGGAATAGATAAAAGAAATAAAAATGAATATAGTAATAATTCATTGCAAAGAGTAAGAAATCAAACAGGAAATAAGATTTATTTTGTTACTTCATATAATGCACTTTCTGATGATATTATAGCAGTTATAAAATATTACTGGTCCTTCCTGACAAAAGGAAGATATAAATTAAATAATGTGTGGCATTCTCCTTTGATTTCATTTAAGAGGGGCAGTAATTTAAAAGATATGTTAGTTCATGCAAGTTTTTCTTTACTGAGTATCAATATGAGCCATGAAATTATAAGGGTGGGTACTTGGGCATGTGGAAATTGTTCAGTTTGTCCATATGTAGTTAAATATTTTGGCAAAATTAATGGTATAAAATATAAACCAGTAACAGAGTATACTTGTAATGCAGTGGGCATTATTTATGCTCTCAAATGTCCATGCAATCTGTTTTATATTGGAGAGAGCAAGAGGTCTTTTAAGGTTAGACTGCAAGAACATATTTGAGATATCAAGAATAAAAAATTAGAAAGCCCTGTAGCTTCCCATTTTAATGAAATACATGGGGGGACTTATGTGGATTTAAAAGGCTATATTTTAGAACAAGTCACAGCAACAAATGCAATTTGTTTAAAAAATAAATTATTATCTAAAGAAGCAGTCTTCATTTTAAAGTATAATACTTTAACTCCTGGTGGACTAAACCAGGAATGCAATTGGAAATTTTTATTGTAAAATGCTAATAGAATTAGCTAATTGTTTTGGTTGATTTATAGTAATTGATGTACCTTTATAAGAGATGTTTTTCTCTGTTTGTATTATCTCCTGGAAGGCTTTTATGCTGAGGCGCTAGAGAGGTTTTTTGTGCTTTTATTAAAGGATATATTACTGGTTTTGTCGTTTGGAATAATTTTGTTCTACATCTGTGATTTGGAAAAGATTCTGTGCCTGGAATCAATCTCAAGGGATGAGCACAGCATTGCCCAATTTACCTCAGTTTTTGCAATACTTAACTGAGATGCTTCACAAGGGCCTGTCTGTTTCTTCCATAAAAATCCATACCTCAGGCATTTCAGCTCATTACAATACAGACCCCCCCCCTTCTCTCATCCTCTTCTAAAGCAGTATCTCAGAGGGGCAAAAAACTTGAGACCACCCAGGAGAGCTCCAGCCTCTGCCTGGGACCTTAACTTTGTATTGGAAAAACTCACTCTACCTCCTTTCGAGCCAGCTGCTACTGCAGACTTAAAATTTCTTTCCTGGAAAACAGCCGTCCTTTTAGCAATCACTTCAGCTAGAAGGATATCTAAATTACAGGCCCTTATGGCAATGGAGCTTTTCATCATCTTTCATGCGGACAGAGTGTCACTCAGGACCAGTCCATCATTCATGCCCAAGGTGGTATCCAGTGTGGCTCTTAATCAGTCCATTCGTTTCCCAACTTTCTTTCGCAATCCACAGAACAAGGGGGAACGAATTCTGCATTCATTGGATGTACACAGACAACTTAGATTTTACTTGGACTGGACTAAATCTCAAAGAAAATCTGAACAACTGCTGGTAGCATTTGCTGCAGGGGCAGAGGGGAATGCTATTTCAAAGCAAACCATTTCTAAATGGATAAGCCATTGTATTCATTTCTGTTATAAGCACCATGGAAAACCTATCCCCCAGGGGATCAGATCTCATTCCACCAGGGCTGCATCTACTTCAACAGCCTTTCTCAGAGGTGTTTCTACCAGGGATATTCTAGAAGCTGCTACCTGGAGTTCAGTTCATACTTTCACCAAGCATTATCACTTACCAATTTTCTCTAAAGCCAGAGCTGGCTTTGCCGGACCTTATAGCTGGTCTTAATGCTGTATAAATCCATCCTCCCAACCATAGCTTTGGGAATCTACCCAAATGTAATGACTCTAACAGTGAAACACGATGAACATAGTACAGTTGTGTACATTTACCATAAATGTAGATGTTCGAGTGTATTCACTGTTGCAGTCCTGGTTACCCTCCCTCCAGCCCCCTGTTTTTCTGTTACTATACCTCTACTTTCTTTTACTATGCTTAAAAGCCTTTTTGGTGTATTTGCCTTGGTTTGGAGGTATATTTTTGTGTTTTTAAATATGTATATATATTTTGCTCCCCATTGGAGGGGCACCTGACATCTGGGGCAAGAAAAACTGACGTAATGACTTCAGCTGCATGTTTTATACCCCTGACGACCTGAAGTCATGGAAGAAGGGACAGCAACTGATGCAGGACCCAAGACGTTGTTAATCAGGCTGACTGAGGGCAACCTGCAAGCAGATTACCCAAATGTAATGACTGCAACAGTGAATACACTCGAACATCTACATTTATGGTAAGTGTACACAACTGTACTTTACTGTAGGTGTATAGCTATGTTTCCCTCATAGCCTGCTACTGTAGAAAGTACCTGGTCTAAAGCAGAAATAACTGACTCTACCGACGGCTAGGGACAGCAGCTGCTCCCCACCCCCATCAGCT
This sequence comes from Protopterus annectens, assembly GCF_019279795.1. Classification (NCBI taxonomy): domain Eukaryota; kingdom Metazoa; phylum Chordata; order Ceratodontiformes; family Protopteridae; genus Protopterus; species Protopterus annectens. The sequence goes on from NC_056739.1 coordinate 1,275,776,089, forward strand.
GTAAATTCATTCCCCAGTTAAAATTTTCTTTTTAGTTATCAGTAAACCAAGATAAAGCTCTAGGCGAAAAAAAGGTAACCCAGTAGATGCACTGGAATTGCCCTCTTGTAAAATAGAGGCAAAAAGGTGCTTAAACTGCCACTTGCTTAAACTGCCACTTTTTGTCTGCTTCAAAGTAGGTATCTACCCAGAAAGGACACAGCTGAAATCACTTCTATAGATTGTTTTTTCCCTACTAGATTCTAATAACTCCTAACAATTTGGCTATTTAGACACTTACCCTGCAATCTTTTGCCTGTGGGGGGGGGGGGGTTCTAGCCCACTACACTCACTACACTCACTTTGCTCCCCTCCCTGCCCCTTATTCCCACACGCCCCCAGTACCTCTACATTTATTCTTAGCCTTAACCCCACCCCTAATTACCACCTATTAGGCTACAATTCCCATGCACCCCCAGTACCTCTACATTTATTCTTAGCCTTAACCCCACCCCTAATTACCACCTATTAGACTACACCACTAGTCACCCTCTCCCCCTACATCCAACACAATCATGCTACTACCTAATATAATAACAGTCCTAACCTGCATAGTTCTAGCTCACATTACATCCTACCAAGGCTCCACAGTCACATGTTCCAACAACTTCCACTGTACTCTCTCAACACCCTCCCTCAAACATTTACACTACAACTACACAACCCTTGCCACCAAAAACATCCTCCCAATACACACACTCCATTACCAAACACCTAACACACACAAAAATAAAATATCCCTAAGATACCATAAGCAATTTACTATGTATATAAAACATATCCTAAACACCCTCTGTAAACTAGCCCTCGCTGGAGACATCCATCCAAGCCCTGGTCCTCCCAAATCCAACCCAACCACAAACCCTAGTCCAAGCAACCCCCCACAACTCAACTCCTAGCCAGCAAAAAACAACAGACCTACTTATAATGTCCCTAAACAGCAGAAGCATATGCAATAAAGTCCAAGAACTACATGCCAGCATAAGTATATATTCCCCAGATATTCTCTTCCTAACTGAAACCTGGCTCAAACCTCACATCAGAAGTGAGGAAATACTTCCATCTGAATGCAACATTCTTCGCATAGACAGATTGTCCAAAAAAGGAGGTGGTGTAGCATTGATATTTAAACACCACCTCAATATTCAACTCCTGAACACATCTGGCCCTCACCACAACAATGAAGAAATCCTTTATGCCAATCTCAAACTAAACCTAGACAAAACAATCAATATCATAGGATGCTATTTCCCACCAGGGCAAAATATTACACCCCTAGAAAATCTCTTGAGCTGGGCTATTCTATCCCTACCCCCAGGAAACCATAATTCTCAGCAACTTAACATCAACTGGCTATCCTGTAATAACAATCTCCCAAACATTCACCTTAATATCCATGGGTTCACTCAACTCATCCAATCCCCTGCCCGAATCAACAAAAACCCTAACAATCCTACCTTACTTGACTGGATCCTAGTCAACAAAGCCCCTCACTCTTACCTAGCAGGCTGCTTACCTGACCATCCTAGGGACCACTCTCCCACTTTCCTAATTCGGCACCACACACACAATCTCAAGCACATTATTCACAGGCAAATACGGAACAAGTCCAACTTCAACCCCAACTCCTTCATCTCCTCCCTGCAAAAAAATAACTGGTCAACACTAAAATACCTCAACCTAGATGAGGCTGTCCACTTCTTCAACAGTACCTTCCTCTCCATCCTAAACACCCATGCTCCTGTAAGAAATGCCAAAGTCAGATCCAGGCATGCCCCATGGCTACAAAAGACCATCAGAAGCCTAATGAAATCCAGAGTGCACTGGCGACTAACAAAAAAATTACTCAGATATGCAGTCATTCCTAGAACTGCGCAATAAAGCCAAAAAGCAAATACAATTAGACAAATCCCTCTACTATAAATCCACCCTAAACTCTACCAACCACAACCCTAAGCAATTCTGGTCCACCGTTAACACTATCCTCCACCCAGGGAAGGTTGATACCCCCCAGCCATCCATTCCCCCCTCCTCCAGCAGTATTGCTGAATCCTTCAACAAACACTTCTTTGAAATTATAACATCTCTAAACAAACAAACAAAGCACTTCCCTACAACAGCCCCCATAACTCCTAACCCCCCACTCCTCTTTTCTTTTTAACCTCAGTACCTACCTCCAACATAAAAAGACTATTGTCAAAACTTAAACCCACCAAACTCGCAACTGACAACCTCCGCTCTGAATACTTGAAAATTGCAGCTGATACACTAGCCTACCCAGTTTTAGTTCTAATCAACTGTTCCATAACAGATGGCTATGTTCCCTCGATATGGAAAATATCCCACATCATTCCTCTCCAGAAAGTCACCCCCTCCACCTACCTCTCCAATTACCACCCCATTGCTATCCTCTCCCCTCTCTCCAAGATGCTTGAAAAAATGTATCAACACCCAGGTTTCCAACTACCTCCTAGCTAATAATCTCCTCTCCAAAACCCAACATGGTTTCAGGCCATATCACAGCACTACCTCCGCTGTGCTCTCCTTCACCAACACTATACTTCATCACAAAAACAATGACCTCTTCTCTACTGCCGTATTTCTAGATCTCTCAAAGGGCTTTGACATGGTATCTCATGAGCTACTACCCTCTACACTCCCCAACCTTTCCTTCTCACAATGAGTCTGCAACTGGTTCTACAGCTATCTACACGGACCTCAGCAATCAGTAATCTGGGATGATAACCTATCATCTCATCTCCCTGTTATTCTCGGGGTTCCCCAAGGGTCTATCCTTGGCCCTCTGCTATTCTTACTTTTCACTAACAACCTACATACTGCCACCACACAAGCATCTCTTATACAGTACGCAGATGACTCTGCTCTCATCTGCTCTGCCCCCACTCTACCAGAACTACAACAAATCACACAGGAATCATTCTCTTCTGTAGAAAGTTGGCTATCCAATGCTCACCTCCTACTCAACCCAAGTAAGACAAAACTTCTCCTGTTCCAACCTTCCAAAGCCACCCAAAACACCCCCCACTTCAGCATTTTTGCCAAAGACAATACCTTCATCTCTCCATCAGAACACACAAAATTACTTGATGTGGAAATAGGCAACAAACTTAGATTTGACACCCACATATCTTTCACAATAGAAAAAGTTCACAAGAAACTTGGTGCATTATATCGAAGCCGCCAATTCGTAACTAAGGCAGCTAGAATCTCCATAGCCAATTCCAGCTAATCTTCACCCTACTCTCTGCATCCTCCATGCTTACCAGCCTTAGACAGACAGACCTGCACAAGCTGGATGCTTGTTATAACAAAATTGCTAAATTTGCCACTGGAACCTCCTACCGCGGCTAACATTGTATCTCCCTTAAAGAACTAAACTGGCTAGAACTCCCACAACTTCTTCACGTTAATCAACTCATCCTCGCTCATAAACTTATTAACCACCCCCAAAACATCCCTTCCCTTCAAACCCTATCACTCCATTAGGCCCCTAAGATCAAACAACAAAAATCAACTCACTGTTATCAAACCCAAAAACTCAGCAGGAGAAGCCATATTTTCATGTACCATATCTGAACTTTGGAACAATATTCCACCCTCTATAACTACTCTACCTTCCAGCAGCCTTTTCAAGACTGCGCTCAAATTCCACTTAAATTTGCACTGGCTTTGTCCTTGCTCTAATCCAGATTAACACCGCCCCTTACCCCCCCCCCCAACCTAGACTCTTAACCCAACTATACTACTGCCACTACTAACCACAGTCAGAATTAGCTTGTTGTCTTTACATACTTTAAGATCTTGTCTGACTACTTAGTTTCTTGCCGTTTATAAAGTTAGTAACAATCTTAACTTGCAACATTTACTGTATATACCGTTGATAATCAATATCTTGTTATTGTATTAAAGCCAACAACCTGTAATGTTGTTTACTATTGCTGCAACTTTATATCTCTGTTTATCATGTACATGATGTGGAGCTTTTTTCCCCAGGCATCCGCTAAAAAAGGACCTGCATCCAGTCGGAATTTCCCGGTAAACAAATGTAAATAAATGAAAGTAAATAAATAAAATTATACCTATGATACTTTGTCTAAGGAAAGATTTTCTTTGGTGGGCAGCAGCATGCAACCACAACAAGGGACTTACCTTTTCACAACCCCACGCCACCGAGACCCTAACCACAGACTCATCAGACTATGCCTGGGGTGCACACCTGGACGGCAGGTGCATTCAGGACCACTGGAGCCCAATTCAAATTCATCTGCACATCAACCAAAAAGAGATGCTAGCTGTTCAGCATGCTCCGACAGGTTTCAGACCCCTACTTTCTCCGGGGCCTCTGCTAATCAAAACAGACAACACCACAGTGACGTGGTACATCAACAAGCAGGGAGGAACCCACTCTTGCCCACTCTGCAGGCTAGCCATGACCTTTTGGCACACAGCTTCAGCCATGCATATTCACCTGCAAGCACAATTCCTGCCAGGCAGCCAAAACTCTCTGGCAGACAACTTGAGCAGAAATCTAGACCCACATGAGTGGCAATTAAAGCACAACACCTTCAGCCTCGTAACCCAGAAATGGGGTACCCCGAAGGTGGACCTATTTGCATCCCACAACAACCACCAGCTCAACAAATTCTGCCCCAGGGAACCTCACAGCAAGGCCTGGAAAGTGGATAATCTATCCTTCCAGTGGGTAAACCTCTCGATCTATGCATTTCCCCCTCTACCTCTTCTTACAAGGGTATTACTCAAAATAAGGGAGGAAAGACAAAGGGCAGTCCTGATTGTCCCAAACTGGCCACACCAACACTGGTACCCACTACTGCACAGTCTGTCTCCGTTGCCTCCATGGCACCTCCCCCAGATTCCAACTGTCCTCACCCAGCAGAAGGGAGTGTTCTTGCATCCACAATTGCAGTCACTGAACTTGGCAGACTGGCTTATTCCTTCACTTTTCCTCCAGTGGCCAGCCTAAGCAAGCAAGTCCTGGACATTATATGTGAAGCCAGATGACCCAGCAATAGAAAATCCTACGCTGACAAGTGGAAAGGGTATTGCTCCTGGATCCAGGCTAAAGGAGCTGAACCAGCACAGCGCTCCTTACCTCTCATCCTGGATTACCTAGCAGACCTACTTCACAGGGGCCTATCCTTATCTTCTATTAAAATCCATGCCTCTGCCATCTCTGCTCATTACAGCACAGAGCCACCTCTCTTTTCACACCCTGTCATCAAGCAGATCCTTAGTGGGGCTAACAACTTAAGGCCACCCAGAAGAGCCCCTACCCCTGCTTGGGACCTTAACTTTGTGTTGGAAAAGCTCACGCTACCCACCTTTGAGCCTGCAGCTTCAGCAGAATTAAAATTCCTCTCTTGCAAAACAGCCTTGCTTCTGGCCATCACTTCAGCTAGAAGAGTGTCTGAGCTACAAGCACTCATGGCTGTGGAACCCTTCATAATTTTTCATGCTGACATGATCTCCCTCAGGACTAATCCAACTTTCATGCCTAAAATGGTGTCCAGTGTGGCTCTCATTTGCTCACCTTTTTCCCTAAACCTTAAAATAAGGGAGAAAGGATCCTGCACTCTTTAGATGTGCACAGAGAGCTCAAATTCTACCTGGATAAGACTAAGCCCTTTAGGAAAACTGACCAGTTACTAGTCAGCTTTGCAGCAGGGGCAGAGGGCAAGGCCATATCAAAACAAACCATTTCCGAATGGATAGCACACTGTATCTATTTCTGTTACAAACACCATGGGAAACCACCCCCACAGGGAGTCAGAACACATTCCACTAGGGCAACTTCCACCTCTGCAGCTTTTCACAGAGGGGTCCTTACCAAGGACATCCTGGAGGCTGCAACATGCAGTTCTGTTCATACCTTCACCAAGCATTACCACCTGCATATCTTTTCCAAATCCAGGGCAGGCTTTGCAACCGCAGTCCTGCAGGCCATACTAGCCAGCCCCAACTCTTCTTGACTGCCCCCACCTGTTTCTTCGGCTTTGGGAAACAACCCAAGTGTGATGACTGCAACAGTGAAACACGAAGAACATAGTACAGACGTTCTTCATGTTTCACTGTTGCAGTCATTATATTTGGGTACTGTGCTGGCAGGTTGCCCTCAGTCAGCCTGAATATCAAAGTCTTGGGTCCTGCGTCATTTGCTGTCTCCTCTTCCATGACGTCAGGTCGTCAGGGGTATAAAACAGGCAGCTGATGCCATTTTCTTTAGTCTTTCTTGCCGTGCGGTGCCTGAAGCAGAAGCAGTTTGCAAATGCCGGATGGCCGACTTCTGAAATTTTCGAATTCAAGTTTCAGAACTGAAGTCTTCAATTAAAGCTAAGTACCCCGTTGGGGAAACTTTTTCTTGCTCCATACAGATGTCAGTAAAAGTTAATAATTGCATTACTTGTGGGAAGCAAATACCTCATAAGGATTTTCATTTCTACTGTATTCCTTGCCTAGGCCCAGATCATAACGTGCCTTGCTGTCGGTTTTGTGCTAGATTTAACCAACGCACTATTAAGCGTTGGTATGTCTTTGCTTCAAAATATTTTGGAAACAGATTTAACTACCCTGAATATCAGCAATCCGACTACCAGAGTTCACAAAAAACGCAAAGAAAAGGACAGAGACAGACCGTCGAGGTCCAAAACCGATGACGAAGCTTCCCCTAAGCCAGTCACCAGTTCGCCGGTACTCAGTGAGGTGCTTTCGCAGCCCCTGATGCTTGCTACTTTCGAATCGCAGGCCTCTAACGAGACCCAAGTGGAGTCTGGCATGCCGCGAGATTCTCAAAGTATTGTACTTGTGGATGTCTCTCCCTCGGATGGGTCCAGAGCCGCTGAGCAGGCACCGGCTTCTGAGGGTGTCTTCAGGCCTCAGCATTTCTATATAAAACTGACGCCAGCTTTAAAAACGAAGATAAAAGCAACTTCTATGGCTAAAAAAACGACGCATGAGCCACATGCTCAGGCCTCTATGCCCAAAAAGCAGATGTTCAAAATGGCTGAAGACCTAATTACCTTGATCAGGGGTTCCCAACCTCCCCCTGATAAGAGGCCTAGGCAAGACACTGATTATGAATCTTCAGATCAGGTTTCTATTTCTTCTGATTCCTCTTCTGATCAAGAATTTTCTATTCCACCCTATGAGGATTCAGATGCAGAGGAATCCATCCCATCTGCATCTCCTCCTGAAGATTATTCCTTTGGAGAAACCTTGCATACTTTGAGGGAACATTTTCATTGGGAGAGTCAAGATTTCTCAGAATCAAAAAAGAGGCTTAGGGATTTCCTTCTTCTCCCTCAGCATAGGCCTTTAGCCATACCTCCTGTATTAGACATTGTTGATGATGTGCTTTCGGAATCAAGCATGACTCCAGATTCCTTACCTCCGGCTCCTAGCAAGCCAGACAGATATTACAGGGTTCCTGACTCACACAAATTTTTATTCAAAAACCCTGCTGCTGACCCTGAAACTATCTCACAGGGTCCCAAAGGTGTAAAGGCCTCAATAGCTAAGAATCCTACCCCCTCTGATAGAGTTTCCAGGGCGCTGGATAGATTGGGAAAGAAGGTTTATACGTCTGCAACCTTGGCAATTAATGCCTTAAACTGCCAGTTTCATATGCTTAAATATCAACAGCATGTTATGGGATTATTGAAACAGAAAATTATGTTGATTTCTGAATGTGTGGAAAATAAAGAATTACAGGAATTATTGCATGCAGCAGAACAAGTTGGAAAGCATAATTTTTCAGTGTGGTTTTGATTCCTTGGTGGCCTCCTGCAGGGCCGCAGTTACTGGATCTGTGATTAGAAGGCATGCCTGGCTAAAGGAGCAAAATTTGCCTGATCATGTTAAAGCTAAATTGTTGGATGCACCTTTACAGCATGATACTCTGGTAATAAGGCAGAAGAGGTTTTAAAGAAAATGGAAGACAAAGCTAAGTCTATGCAAACTGGAAAAGACCTTTTACAAGTGCAGCCACCAAGATTCAGTAGACACTGGCCTACAAAAAATTGGCCCTTTCCTGTGTCCGACAGAGCTTCACGGGGCAAATCCAGTCGCTCAAAGGGCTCTAGATACCAATCACAGGATTCTTACAGGTCAAAGCAATGGGGTGCCTCTACCTCCAAATCTGGAGGAAATAAAGCGCATCCCTACAGTAAACGGTCTCAATGACTTCCCTCTGCCATCACCAAGCACCTGTCTTTTGGCAGCCCCCTTAAGGGGAAAACTAGCACTTCATGCTCAAAATTGGCAGTTAATAACACATAGCAAGTGGGTATTAAACATAGTATCCCAGGGATACAGATTTCATTTCCATACTCTGCCAATTTCAAACGGTTGGCCAGATCTGCCACAAAATCAATGGGCAGAGGCACAGCGACACGTTACGTCCCTCATGGATATGGGCGCTATTCAGCCAGAACAGGAAAAAGGACAAGTGTTTTACTCAAGACTATTCTTGGTACCCAGAAAAGACAATGCCTGGCGCCCAGTACTGGATTTATCAATTTTGAACACATTCTTGGACATACCAAAATTCAGAATGCTAACTTTGCAGCAGCTTCTGCCCATGCTGGGCAAGAACACTTGGCTAGTGACTCTAGACTTAAAAGAGGCATACCTGCATATCCCAGTAAGGGAATCGTGCATAAGATACCTCCGCTTCAAGGCTGGTTTTATGCATTACCAATTCTCTGCACTGCCCTTTGGCTTATCTACTGTGCCCAGGGTCTTTACAAAGTACCTGGCACCAGTAATTGCATTTTGCAGACAAAGAAGTATACAAATCTGTCCTTACTTGGACGACTGTCTCATTCAAGCAGAAAATAAGGACATTCTTCTTCAACATCTGGCGTTTGTAAAAAGGCTTCTAACATGCCTAGGGTTCACAATAAACGAAAAGAAATCACAACTGGTACCCTCTCAAAAGATTACATTCCTGGGTGCAAGCTTGAATACAACTGCCCAGATGGCTTACCTTACGCCAGACAAACAAAGGCAACTGACTATTTACTACAAACAGATTGCAACAAAAACCCAATTATCTACAAGACAAATTCTGCAGGCTTTGGGGTTCATGGCATCCTGCATTCTACTGCTTCCATATGCAAGACTGCATATGAGGAAACTACAGTGGTACCTAAAAAGTTTATGGAGTCAGCATTGTCACAGTCTGGAAACAATGATTCCTCTCATTCCCTGCCTACAACAGGAGTTTCTTTGGTGGACAGAGACATGTCACCAGAACATGGGACTGTCTTTCACTCTACCCCCTGCCAACCAAACCCTAACTATAGATGCATCAGACTTTGCTTGGGGGGCCCACCTGGTGGGGAGATGCATTGAGGGCATATGGAGCCAAAACAAATGCATCTGCATATCAACCAGAAAGAGATGTTAGCTGTTCAGAATGCACTGACAGCCTTCAAGGACTTACTTCATCCAGGACAACTACTGATAAAGATGGACAACACCACCGTTATGTGGTCCATAAACAAGCAGGGGGGGCACACACTCCTACCCCCTTTGCAGACTAGCCATGGCATTGTGAGACACAGCCTTGACTTACCAAGTACATCTTCAAGCTCAATTCCTGCCAGGAAAACAAAATACTCTGGCAGACGACCTAAGCAGAAACCATATGGACCCTCACGAGTGGAAACTGGATCCACAAGTCTTCAGCATGATAACAAAGAAATGGGGGAGCCCGGACATAGATCTATTTGCCTCTCCCCAGAATTATCAACTGGACAAATTCTGCATAAGGACTTATCACAGACAAGCATAGAAAGTGGATGCCCTATCCTTCAGTTGGAAAAACCTATCTGTCTACACCTTTCCTCCTCTGCCTGTTTTTCCCAAGGTCCTACTAAAGGTCAGACAAGAAAAAACAAAAATGTTTCTACATGCCCCGGACTGGCCTCGCCAACACTGGTACCCAGTCCTAAGGAATATGTCTCACCTCCCGCCTTGGTACTTGCCTCAAATACCACATCTTACTGTATCAGCAGAACAGTCAAATCCTGCACAATCAGCTCCAAACTGTGAACCTGGCAGCATGGCTGATCATGTAGTTATTCAAACAACACCTCTCAATAAATCTTTGATGGATGCCATTTTGGGAACCAGAAGGCCTAGTACTAGAAAGTTTTATACTGATAAATGGAAGAGATTCTGTGCTTGGAACCAAGCACAAGGAACTGACACAGCAAAGCCAAATATTCCTCAGATTTTACAATACTTGACTGAGATGCTTGACAAGGGCCTGTCTTTTTCATCAATAAAAATCCATGCCTCTGTCATCTCGGCTCATTACAACACAAAGCCACCAATCTTTTCTCATCCTTTGCTAAAACAGTATCTTAGAGGGGCCAAAATTTTAAGGCCTCCCAGAAGATCACCAATTCCTGCATGGGACCTCAATTTTGTGTTGGAAAAGCTCACCCTTCCTCCATTTGAACCAGCTGCTACTGCAGATATAAAGTTTTTATCCTGGAAAACAGCTTTACTTCTGGCAATCAAATCAGCAAGAAGGGATTCAGAGCTACAGGCCGTCATGGCTGTGGAGCCTTTTATTATATTTTACCCAGACAGGGTGTCCCTCAGGACCAATCCTTCCTTTATGCCTAAGGTGGTATCCAGTGTGGCTCTTAACCAAACTATTCACCTGCCAACTTTTTACCCAAATCCACAGAACAAGGGGGAGCGGATTCTGCATTCCTTGGATGTGCACAGACAACTAAGATTCTGCTTAAACAGGACCAAATCTCTAAGAAAGTATGAGCAGCTACTGGTGGCATTTGATGCAGGATCAGAGGAAAAGGCTATTTCAAAGCAGACTATTTCAAAGTGGATAAGCCCCTGCATTCGTTTCTGCTATTTGCATCATGGTGAACCGGTGCCCAAGGGCATTAGGTCACATTCCACAAAGGCTGCATCTACATCAGCAGCTTTTCTCAGAGGGATACCAACCAAAGACATCCTAGAAGCTGCTACTTGGAGTTCTGTTCATACTTTTACAAAGCATTATCATTTGCCTCTCTTCTCTAAGTCCAGGGCTGGCATTGCCACTGCAGTTCTGCAGGGCGTTATAGCCACTCCTAATGCTATTTAGTTCCAGCCTCCTATCCATAGCTTTGGGATTCTACCCAAATGTAATGACTGCAACAGTGAAACACGAAGAACGTAGTACAGTTGTGTGCACTTACCATAAATGTAGATGTTTGAGTATATTCACTGTTGCAGTCCGGGTTACCCACCCGCCACCCCCCTTTACTCTACAGCTTTTCTTTCCTTTAATATATTCTACAGCCTTTGTGGTTTATTTGCTTTTAGATGAAAGTAAAGTTTATGTTGTGACAATTGCATATATTTATAGTTTCATTCATATATATATATATACACACATTATATATATATATATATATATATATATATATATATATATATATATATATATTTGCTCCCCATTTGGGGGGCACCTGACATCTGAGGCAAGAAAAACTAAAGAAAATGGCGTCGGCTGCCTGTTTTATACCTCTGACGACCTGATGTCATGGAAGAGGAGACAGCAACCGACGCAGGACCCAAGACTTTGATATTCTGGCCGACTGAGGGCAACCTGCCAGCAGATTACCCAAATGTAATGACTGCAACAGTGAATGCACTCGAACATCTACATTTATGGTAAGTGTACACAACTGTTTTGTGTACACTTACCATAAATGTAGATGTTCGAGTGTATTCACTGTTGTAGTCCTGGTTTCCCACTCTCCGCCCCCCTAGTCTCTCACTCTCTTCCTCACTCTTTACAGTGCTATTTGGTATTTACTTTCTACTGGTGGTGTTATTCCAGCATAACCTAGCTCCCTGTTTGGGGGCTCCTGACATTTGGGGCAAGAAAAAACTGATGTAATGGCATCGGCTGACTGTTTTTATACCACTGACAACCTGGTGTCAGTCCTGGAGTGACAGCAACTGACGCAGAAATACTAAGCCTCTGGTATTCGGGCCAACTGAGGGCTATCCCTGGCAGGATAACCCAAGTGTGATGACTGCAACAGTGAATACACTTGAACCTCTACATTTATGATAAGTGTACGCAACTGTACTTTCTGAGGATTGTGCATGAGCACGTCACATTTAAGGCCCCTGGTTTATGGCCCTACGTGTGACGTCCCACGCAGCTGCAACAGCCAAGCTGAAGCTTTTGTATAGGAGCCGACGTATGAGTCGCCTGAGGGCAGGAAATCCCTACAACAAGAATACTGCAACATGGAAGTGAAGGACATCTATGGTTATGGTAAGAATTTACACAACTATTCTGTACAAAACACAGGTGTTTGGTTACTGAAGTAAATCTTTGCAGAAAGTGAAAAAACCCCCAACAAACTAGTAGCTAAGTTAGTGAAAAAGTCACTGCAGAGACTGAAGGGGAAGAAACCTTACGGATCCTCATTAAAAATTCTGTTCACGTAAGTTGTGAAAAATGCCTTTGTGGAGAAAGAAGGGAAAGATCCCGTAGTGATAAACTCACTGAGAAAAGCAAGAGAACCTGAACAGAGCCATAGTTTCATTTGTGTGGCAAAAACAGGACTCCTAGCAACAAATAACTAGAAAAACAGAAGGCATTAAAGCAAAAAATCTAAATCAAAAGTTGAAGGAAGTCACTGTCATGAGTAGCCGTTTGTAAATAAAGAAATAGGAAAAAGAAACTCCTATGTCTATAATTTAAGTAAAATGGCTGTACCTTCCACGTTACATTATTGCACTGAGAAGATAGTCATTTTGGAAAAGCATAATGGCATGCTGAAACATTAAGAAGGGCCAAAGAAAATAAAGCCAGAGTACAGGGAAAGACACATTAGTCGGGTGAACCCCTACCCTATCCCATGGTTGACTTCAAGAATAACTTACTTCACTGGGTGAAAAAGAGAAGACTTTTAAGATCTAAAACATTTTAGAACAACTGTGTTGAAGCTGTCACAATTTGGGAGGGCACCCAGGATGAACAAAACTAAAAGCAAGGTTTTATCAGCCTGAAGTAATGAAAAACATTGAGAATTTCTGTGCAACATGCTCAGAATGGCAAAAGACAGCACTATATCTCAGGTTATGAAGATAAGCAAGCAAAAACCTATCCCTTTTTTGAGGTTCCATTTGAGTGAATTAGCCTCGGATTTTGTAAGTCTACTGGTGAAATCTAATAGTGGTTACCAATACATTTTATTATTTTTTGATGATGCTACAAAATTTCCTAAAGCACTGCCACCTGTGAAAAACTAATACAAAGTCAGTAACCAAATAGCTAATGTTACTTTTCTGCAAGGTAGGGATATCTGGCGAAATAGTTTCAAACCAGGGAATCCCAATTGTGTCCATGTAATGCACTAGCTTTGCCAGTATTTTAAAGTAAAATAGTAAAAAGAAATGAATAAGCACAGGAATATGTCTAGTTGCAACCTCACCACCATGAGTTTTGAGGAAAAAATAAAAAACAGAGAGTGTGGTGGTCTTAAAACTTTGCTGATGAGCTCAGTCATGACAATTTCCAAAAATCATGAAACCCGGGTAGTGTTCCAAAGCAACAAACCTGTATTTGTCGCAGACAAGCGATCCACAGTGACGAATAAAGCTTGTTGCTTTGGAACACTACCTGGGATTCATGATTTTTGAAAATTATTGCGACTGAGCTCATCAAAGAAGTTAAAATAACATAGTGAAGAACTTCAGTGCACCAATCTGGAACTGATTTATTTATTTAGGCAATACAAAATGAAGCAGCAGAGTAAAGCAACAGCCAGGATGTCATAAAAACCTTATTTAATATAAAAAACAGTGGTAAACACTTTCACATACAGCATCATCAGACCTAATATCCCGGCTGTTGTTTTACTCCGATGCCTCAGTTTGTATTGCCTATGTTTGCACATTTTTGTGCAACAGAGTATTTATCTCTATTTGTGGACTTTTGTAGTTTTTGATTGATTTATTTATTTATATATTTTACTTTTGCTGACTAGGGTAGTCTGGCTGAGTATAAAGGCCCTTTTCAGTGGAGGCCTAGGAAGAAAAGCTCCAGTAAATGCAGTACAATCAAAATCTTGTAAGTTGCACAGTATCAACAGTGTCGGGCATAACAAAGTTAAACTTAAGTTTTACAATGCAAAATGTAAATAAAAGGGTAGTAAATATACATACCATCATAATAATTCTATACTAATTGTATTTTATATAGATATTGATATAGTTATAACTGGGCAGTGGGGTAGATATCACAGTACAGAGGTCTTAGTCATTCAGAAAGGGTGGCTAGCAAAACGTTGATTTAATTTTGAGATATAAATGAAATGAGTAGTAAATGATAGTTAAGAGAGACATTGGTAGAATGTGGGTTGGATGAAGACAGAGTAATAGTTGGTAACAGAGTAGAAGAGAGCAAAGGTATAGTACAATAGGAAGAAGAAAGTGGAGATGTTATAGTTATTCTCGAGATGTGCAGCTACAGAGCCAGGATGTTGAGAGGTATTCCTTTAGATGTGTTTTGAATGCCTTCTGGTTTTGATGAAGCCTGAGAGCATGTGGGAGGGCATTCCAGAGGCTAGCAACAGAATCTAAGTATGAGGAGACTGTCAGAAGGAAAAATTCAAGCGAGTCACATCTGCCTCAGGTGATGAAAATTTCCTTTATTAACTGCTAACCAGATTACAGCAACATGTTGGCCAAGATGATCTCAATCTGATCAGCTTGGTTACTGACATCAACTTTTATACTTTCCTGTTACTAGCCAAAATAGCTTTTGTTACATTTCTAACAGTTGACAGTTGGCTATGAAAAACATCTAGGATCACAATTTACCTCAGAAAAGAATGCTTTACCTCAAAACCACAGCTAGTGTAGAATGTTTACCTCAAAACCACAGTTAGTGTAGAATGGTTACCTCAAAACCACAGTGGTAGCTGGAATTTTCCAGAGCCTGCCTCAGTAAATTAACTCTTATTCAGAAGTATAGAAAACAGATGTTATTCAAGTTCATAAGCAAACTGCATCTATCATAGATAAAGCCCATCTTTAATAAACATGATTCAATTACCTTTTCTTACCAACACTTCAGCAAATAGCATATTCATCTTGCTAGATGGGAGAAAGAGACAAATAATAGTATGTTTTAAAACTTTTTCTCTTAACATTTCCCCCCTCAAAACACTTTTATTTGTCTTTTTATTTCAGCAATATATGGTAAAAACTAAGTTTTTCTTTGCATACATTACTTCATTTGCAAGACAAACTTTTAAACTTCAAAACATTTGCAAAAGTCACATTTCAATGTATTCACTTTCACCAGTCTGTTGCAACTGCTGGTACATCGTTTTCGTAACAGCAGTATCAACCAGTCTTTGTAGAAGACCTCTGATACAGGGTATACAACAGCAACCACATACCACCACGATAGCCAAAGCGACTCCAACGGACACCAGGAAACTGCTGATGAGATGACTCCATTTTCCAAACCACGCTTGTAGAAAGTCTGTGAAGGGATTATTTACCCCAGAGTTCTCTGCCAATTCTTCGGCTAACATCTCCAAACCTTTCAAAGCTCGAGTGATGCTGCCATCGGGGGCAATGTTATTCAGAATATATGTACAACAGAAAGTCCCAAACATTCTGCAAACTCCTCCTTCTTTGGCCAGGAGCATATCCAACACAATTCGATTCTGCCATGCCACCTGCGAAGTAGCCTCCAGTTGTTCAGCAATACCTTTTAATGCATCTTTGGTATAGTTCACAAAACGCTGCTGGTTATAGTAAATGTAGTTGATCCAGTCCACATTCTTATTGGGTTGAATCCAGATAAAGATGGATGCAAAACCAGCTGCTATTTGGTTTATTGCTTTGTATTCATCAGGCACGCCTCTTGGTACGCCAATGCTATCGATGTAGACACTGCTATCGAAGGATTGCTTCGGTGCCTCTCTTTTTCTCTTATTCAACCACCTCGGCCTTATTTCAGGTTCTCTTACGAAATTGCTTGCTGGAACTGGGAAAATATAGAATGGCAGAATTAACTTTGCAAGTGCACAAGTTCCCTTCCAGGGAATCGTAAGCCTTGATCTGAGTTTGTTGTCTCCACATAACCACCAAACGTCTGCTAAATATGAGTTTGGTTCTCCAGAAATGGATTCTCATTGCCATTCACAGTAATATTGCAATAGTTCTGTCCCATATTGCCATAATTCTTTCCTGTGCCATCTCTGGAAATGCACATATACGAACCTGGATAGGAAATCGCTGTAGGCGGTTTCTCAACTTTGCTTATGACTGGAAAACGCTGAGTTTCATTTTTGCATTTATCTTTGGTTTTGTTGAAGAATAACTTTAACAGACACGTCAGATTACCTTCAGCTTGCATCAATGGGACTGTTGCTAGTTGCTGTTTACCTTCAGCACAAGAAACACTGTTCTCACGATGTGCCTCTCTGGTACTATATCTAACCCAAGATAACCATTCATTATGGTGTACGAATCCCATCTCGAGTAACAACTGTTCTTCCTCTGTGAAGGCAAAATCTGCTTTACTTGTAGCATTTTTAAGGCTTTGCACTTTAAGTTGGAGGGTCCCCAAAGGATCAGTTCCAATTGGAAGAGACACTCCGATTCCATATACTCCTGAATCACTTTCTTGTGGTGATACGATGGTTATAGTAATTACTTTGGTACCTTGGAAATGCGCAATTTTTATTCCTTGTTGCCTGCTTTTATCTTTCTCTGGTATCACTGCACCACTTGTTTCCCATCCGTTCACATTTGTTGACCACCAAACATTTGACCAGAACGCACAGTCTCTATTGCACAAGTATTTTGCAAGAGTCAGGAAATCATTACTGTTCCATTTAGCACAGTCCAAAATTCCTTCACAAAGTTTTACCTTGAACATAGTAGTAACACCTGTTTGCGCTTGCAGCACCACCATTCCTTTTTCTCTCACAACTGTTCCTTCTCATATGGACATATTTACTTTCGCCACCAAAATCATCATCACGTAACAGTTCAAGTACCAGTTGAACATGGCCATCCTTCCTCTGTAGTCAGACTTTGCGTTCAGGGGTCCGATGGAGTCTGATCAACATCAATGGTAGAAGGAAAAGTCTTAAGTTTTTTACAGTGGGTGATATGAATCTATGAAGTCCTCTCTGCGATCTTTACAGCCGTAGGTGTCGAGATAAGTACTTGATATGGGCCTTCCCACCTGGGGGATGACCAGTTCTTTCTCTTCACAATTCGGATCCACACCCAGTCCCCGGGTGCCACGCTTAACAAGGCTTCACTTCTGGAATCTGCAAAGGAGTCATTGGTTACAAGAGACTTGACATTTAGCAGCTTTTCAATATAATCCGCCAGATCCTCACCCCCCTCACGTTCCGTTGGCAACAATCCTTGCCACTGCAGGACGTAATATGGTCTCCCAAACAAAAGTTCAAATGGTGTTTGTCCTTTGTAGGAGGGTGAGATTCGCATGTACAGGAGTGCCAATGGAAGGCACGCAGTCCAGGATCTATGCGTTTCTGCCATCAGTTTGCGGAGTTTACTCTTCAGGACACCATTGTGTCTCTCCACCAGTCCAGCTGACTGCGGATGATAAGCACAATGGTACTTGAGATCAATTTGAAACACTTGACCCAACTTCTGCACAATCTGGTTTACAAAATGAGACCCATTATCACTATAAATGCGTCTTGGAAGGCCAAATCGGGGAATTATTTCTGTTGTCAAAAGCTTTGCTACTGTGTGTGCATCAGGATGCTTTACTGGAAAAGCTTCTACCTACTTAGAAAAAGCATCAATTATAACTAGACAGAACCTTTTTCCCTCTGAAGGTGTCAACTCAATAAAGTCCATACAGAGTGTGTGGAATGGATATGGAGGGGTAGGGAATGCCTGCTGAGATTTTTTAACTCCCCCCTGAGCATGATACTTTGCACATAATAAACAAGATAAACAGAATTGCTTTGCATAAGTTGAAAATCCTTTACACCAAAACACCTTAGACACTATTTGAACCATTGTCTGTACTCCTACATGGGCAGGTCCATGGCTAACCAATGCAGCATACCTAAAAAGGTTTGAGGGTAATACCATTTTGCCATCTGATGCCCTATACAACCCATCCTGTTGAGTGATACCATATTTCACCCAACGACATTTTTCTTTCTGTGTTGTCAGTGTTTACATTACTTTTAGTGTCTCTAAGTCTAAGAGGTGTCCGGGCTCTAAATCATTGTCATGTAAAAGAAAATAATTTTCTTGAGCTGCCTTTTTTGCAGCCATATCAGCAAGGGCATTTCCCCTGGAGACAGGATCTTTTCTATTGGTATGTGCGGAACATTTACATATCGCTATCTGGAGTGGTAATTGCACTGCATCTAACAACTGTAAAATTAAATCTCTGTGATTTATTGGTTTGCCTGTCGCAGTAACCATTCCCCTATTCTTCCATTGTTGGGTAAAAACATGCACAGTGGAGAAAGCATACTGACTATCTGTATAAATTGTCACTTTTTTACCCTCCCCTAAGGTACAAGCTCGAGTCAAAGCCACTAACTCAGCTGCTTGGGCAGAATAAATGTTTGACAATCCTTTTGCTTCCAAAACTTCAGTTTCTGTGGTGACAGCATACCCTACTAGTGTTTTTCCTACAGTGTCCTTCTTTGCTGATCCGTCTACAAACAAAACAAGATCAGAATCTACCAACGGAATATCTGTTAAATCTGGCCGGGGAAGTACTTTGTCATGAATGCTCTCTAAACAAACGTGTGGAGTACCTTCTTCTGGAGTCGGCAAAAGTGTCGCCGGGTTAAGAGTAGTACATCTTTCTATGGTCATATGTG
Organism: Protopterus annectens; assembly: GCF_019279795.1. Lineage (NCBI taxonomy): Eukaryota > Metazoa > Chordata > Ceratodontiformes > Protopteridae > Protopterus > Protopterus annectens. The sequence goes on from NC_056739.1 coordinate 1,275,795,060, forward strand.
GCTGTGTCAGCAGCACTGTCATACATGACAAATGTCGACTAGGAGATAAAAAGGTTATCTTATCTTGCAAAAGTATAGTAGCTACTGAATGTGGCACTCGCAATTTTAATGGGTGAAACAAAACTAATGATGCTGAGGCTTGCACTGCCATGGCGGCTGCCACTACAGCTTGAACACAATGCAGCAATGCCCTTGCAACAGGATCTAATCTGGAGGAATAAAAAGCTATCTGTCTCTGTTTATCCCCATGTACTTGTACCAGAACCGAAGTCATATATCCTCCCTTACAATCAACCATTTGTACAAACTGCTTAGAATAGTTCGGAAAACCCAAAACAGAGGATCCTGTTATCAATTGCTTAATTCTATTAAATGCTTGTATTGCCTTATCTGTCCACTGTATATTACTTTTAGCTGCCATGGGAGTGTCATAGATCAGTGCGGTCAATGGCCCTACTTCTTCAGCATAATTAGGAATCCAACTTCTACAAAAATTAGTCACACCTAAAAACGACATCATCTCCCGCTTAGTCGTAGGCATAGGTGCTTCAGGAATTGCTTGTTTTCTTTTATTTTCCAATTGTCTACCTTCCTGCGAGACTAAATAACCCAAGTACTTTACTTGTGCTTTCCACAATTGTAACTTCTCTTTATTTACTTTATGTCCTTGCTCAGCTAAAAAACTAAGAAAGGCTAGGGCATCCTTTTTACAACTTTCCTGCGTGGGTGAGGCCAACAAAATATCATCTACGTACAACAGGACCTGGCTTCCCTCTGGGGGAACAAACTGAGCTAAATTTGCAGCCATTTCTTGAGCGAATATTGTCGGACTCTCACAATAACCCTGTAGCAATCTGGTGTATGTGTATCTTTTACCTTGGAAAGTGAATGCAAACCAAAATCTACTCTCCTTGTGTAGCGGTATGGAGAAAAAGGCATTGCTTATATCTATGACAGAAAAATATCTGTGCTGAGGTAGTAAATCATTAAATAATGTATAGGGGTCAGGGACCACCGGTGCTCTTGGGATCACAGCTGAATTAACTGCTTGTAAGTCCTGAACCAACCTCCATGACCCATCTGGTTTCTTTACAGGAAACAACGGAGTATTTCCGGGTAAATCTGGGCATTCAACAAGAATTCCTACCTGTTTTAGCTGTTCAATAACTGGTTTAATTCCTTCCTCCGCTTGCTTACTTAGTGGATATTGGTGCTTACGAGGTCTAAAACCTGACTTTGCAGTTATACAAACTTCACCTGCTGTTTTCATTAATCCTACATCTCCTTTACCTTTTGACCATAAATCTACAGGCAAGGCACTTAACGCACTATCTTCCTCTTGAGTTAGGAGGATTTGTCATGCCATTTCTGTTTTGTCATCCCTGAGGTGCACACTTGGTCGTGCTCAAGTCACCCAATTTAATCTTTGTACCTGGATCTGTTGATCTTTCAACTGACTTTCAGACATTGTGTTCCAAATCGTTACCTTTTTCGCCAAATCTACCCAATGTGTCCCCACTGCTTTAGTAACTGAAACATGCGGTCTGTAACTTGAGCGATATGAAGAACTCATTTCCTTAGTAAAAGTACAGGTTACTACTGTATTACCTTGCGTATCCCAAAACATATCATTCAAAATTATCCTTGCACACTTGTGCTTAAAGAATTCTTTTTCAAATTCTTTATCCGGACCAAGGGCCTTATAGAACATTGTACAATGTAAGTGCACCGCAACCTGCGGTGACCCGCTCCTAGATTTACTTAGAGCTAGATTGATCAACTCTGTATCAACCCTCCCCGGGCTGTCTGAAATCAAGTCTAGGCTATACCAGTAAAACAAGTCTTGTACTCCCTCTACTACTAAGCCATCTGCTAACCTTTTTGCCTCAATACCCTTAGGTGTGGGAATTGCCGCTATTCCAAACACATGCATCAAATCTCTTCTTAGCAAATTAACTGGACAAACTTTTGATATAATTACCCTACACCTAACAGTTTGGTTTGTTTGCGGATCTGTGAACAGTAGAGGATGAGACAGTGGTTCTTTATAAATTTTTCCCATTTGCCGCTTTTACAAGGACAAACTCATCTGTTTTGCAGTTCGGAGGCAGAACTGCTGGACCCAAAAGTGTACGCGATGCACCTGAATCACATAAAAACTCCACTTTCTGTCCCTCAACCAAAAACTCTATCATGGGTTTCTGATCTAGATGCATAGCAATACCCAAATTTGCCAGGTTTATGACTTCACAGTCACAATCCCGCCCTTCCATTAGAGTGTTTCTGACATTCATTGTAGAGAGTGTCTGCCTCTTCACTATCCCCATAATGAAGATGGCGCCTTTCTTTACTATCATATAGTCATGCGGAGCCCTTGTTCGTAAGCTGTGGGGGATGTTGCCACTCTTCACAGTCGGCAGCGAAGTGCCCACGTCTACCGCATTTAAAACATTCTTCACGTTTTAACCTTTCCCTATAGGCTGAATGTCCACCCGGTTCATTTACCGTGTCCCATTGCGGGCCCCCACATTTTTTTACGCCACCACGGCGCCCTTGCCCCCTTTGGTCCTGTACTAAGAATATCCCACCATCATCCCCTACTGCTAACACTTGTACTTTCTTTTTCTTTTTTAGATTAAAATGTCGCTCAGCATGCTGTGCATATTCAAACAAAGGCTGCAGTCTACATGTTCTATGATCTACCATATGCTTAGTAATAAAACTAGTTATTGGAGCCTTACAACCTTTAAGAAAAGCATTTTTCAATTGCTGTTCATACGGACTATCATTAGTCTGATCCTGCGGAATCATCATTCCACAATGGTTAATGAACACTTCTGTCAGTCTTACAATATAATGATCTACAGATTCATCATCATTTTGGAGGCACTGATTTATTACTGTCCAATCTGCTCTTGGACGCCACTTATCAGAAATTCTCTTTAACAGATCAGTGACTTGTGTATCTAACACCCCAGAATTATGCTTTAATGTAGTGCCGTCATCTGCCTTACATGTTGGGAGGGTTGGGAGGGTGGCCTAATGGTTAAGGTGTTTGCCTTACAAACACAAGGTACAGGGTTTGAATCTCACAGGGTGATAATTGGCTAGGCTTAAAATGGCTCACAAGGGCAGTTAGCCTAGTACCAATCTATGAACCTATGAACCTATGAACCTATGTCCAAGTACCACAAACTAAGTGCCAATCTGGACCTAAGATTTGTCGCATTACTTGTTCTACTTCTAAACCATTTAGATGATAACTTAAACGCATACCAACTATGTCCTCAGAAAACTTTTGAAAATTAACCTTGGGATGAGGAATACCATCCGTAACTCGTTTTATATCCTCTCTAGCCCAGGGACGATAAACTAAAATAGTTGGTTCTTGTCCAACATCTCCTGCTTGTGGGTTTGCAACTTGTATTAAGGGAAGAGATTCTGAATGGTCAGAAAGTTTAATAGCCCAACGTCCTTGCCCTGCTGGTCCTGACCTTAACTGCATAGGTTGGTCTACCTGTTGCAAAGCAACTTTAGGTACTACAGGAATTTGTGGGTAAATTGGAGGGGTCACAACATTTCCTTGAGCAGCTAATAACCCACCCTGCTTTACAGATCCCACATAAACCGACTGATATTGAGGAGGTTTCCCCGGTATGGCAGCAGCAATTTCACCATACGGTGGGGCGGTTGCCTGCCTTTGTACTGCACAAACTGTATGCTCATCCTCCTTATCTAAAAATAAAGCTACTTTCCCACTTGGCACCAGTGATCCCTTTTGATTTATTTTCTCTTTTTCCTGACACTGTTTTTCTTTTATAGCTCGTTTATTTGCTTCTTCTAACCATTTTTGTGCTTGGGGAAATCCCAATTGTCTTTGCTTTTTAGTTCTAGTTCCTGCATCTCTTTTTCAAATCTCTAACCAATTTTGCACAGGCATTCTTATTCAGTGTACCATCAAAATCATATTTCAACTTCCACTTCTTCAAAAATTTAACATTATTTTTGTTTAAACTTTTCATATACTTAGCATCAACATCCAAACAGGCATCACTCTCGCACCTGCAGCAACTCGAACCCATGTTTTCCTAGATTTCTTATTTTAGGACTGCATATTTTAGGACTGCATCAAAATTATTTTTATAGGGCTTATTACAAAATGGGGCCATCTTAACGGGGATCCCAACCAAATAACAGGTAATCCTAACAAAATAATCCTAACAATTATTCCTACCCACCCTTAACTAAAAATAAAACCCCTGTCGACAAGGTTAAATTAAATTAAAAGAAAAAAAAGGTATTTTTCATCCTACCTGAACCAGATGAGACTCCGTTTCCCCATTTGGTTCAGAAACCGTCCCTCAGATAGGGATCAGAGAGCGGCCGTCCTCTTTCCAACGACAAATCAGTCGGAGGGCTTTCTGTCGAGGGAATCTTAAGATAAGAAACCCTCACCTGCGCAGGTTTTTCGGTCTCTCTGTTGGTCTGATCCATATCTTCGTAGAGGTTTCCGGTCCGAAGGACCAAAATGTCAGAAGAAAAAATTCAAGCGAGTCACATCTGCCTCAGGTGATGAAAATTTCCTTTATTAACTGCTAACCAGATTACAGCAACATGTTGGCCAAGATGATCTCAATCTGATCAGCTTGGTTACTGACATCAACTTTTATACTTTCCTGTTACTAGCCAAAATAGCTTTTGTTACATTTCTAACAGTTGACAGTTGGCTATGAAAAATATCTAGGATCACAATTTACCTCAGAAAAGAATGCTTTACCTCAAAACCACAGCTAGTGTAGAATGTTTACCTCAAAACCACAGTTAGTGTAGAACATTTACCTCAAAACCACAGTGGTAGCTGGAATTTTCCAGAGCCTGCCTCAGTAAATTAACTCTTATTCAGAAGTATAGAAAACAGGTGTTATTCAAGTTCATAAGCAAACTACATCTATCATAGATAAAGCCCATCTTTAATAAACATGGTTCAATGACCTTTTCTTACCAACACTTCAGCAAATAGCATATTCATCTTGCTAGATGGGAGAAAGAGACAAGTAATAGTATGTTTTAAAACTTTTTCTCTTAACAGAGACTTCAGTGTATTTTGGGCTTTAGTGATGCAGCAGAGGAGTGTGTATTTAGTTGAAAGAGCTTTTGTAGGGTGTTAGTGTTGAAGCATGCTTTTTAGTGCTAGATACTTACAAGGGTAGTGTATTGGACTATGAGCTAGTAATAATATCTGACTGTAGTGGAGGTGATATGGGTGTTCAGTGTAATTTACTTGTTTAAAGTAAAGGGGTGATTACCAGCAAAGGGAGCTATTTATTGCAGCATTGTTCCAGCTGTATGTGGAAGTTTGTAGGTTAGTAAAGAGTGGGGAGATGTACAGCAGGGTATGTAGGAGATAGGCTTTAGCTATGGTTTCTCTAGTCTGCCTTTTATATTAGATTTTGTTCTTTATAAGAGGCTGAGATGTTGTTTATTTTAAATAACACTGGAAGTATAGGTCAAATCTCATGTTGTCCTCAATGGTGACTCCTAAGAGTTTAGTGTTAGGGACTTGTTCAATCAGAGTGCTATTTAAAGGACAACAACGAGATTCTGTTACTAAATGCTCAAGTTATCTGTCCTTTTTCCCCCCTATTTATTGTCCCTGCTATGAATAAACAACACAGCATTTAAAATATTTTAAATTGACTGTTTCCCTTCACTAGAACAGTACCTTACTGTACTGTGGTGGTTTCACTTTCAAAAAACTTTTATCCCACCCTAAAAATCTCCAGTTCATTGATGTCATCAAGGTCACTGAGTACAGGTAGTTTTCGGGCCAATTCCCTCCCCAAACTGACATCATCATAACCGTCCTAAAAACCCACCCATGCTGTGATGTCACAGCTCCTTGTTCCTTCCCCTACCCATGCAGAAAGTAAAGGCTAGAACAAAGAAACAGTACATGAGTCAAGTTTTCTGCTGTGAGCTGTCAATCAGAACAGGTAACAGCTCAAATTACCCTTAGCACTTTTACAGCTAGGGAAGTTAGGTGTGAAGGGGGGTGGGAGATGAGTCAAAATAGTACAATTCAGACTTCGCAATAAAAACTGCAGTTTAGCCATTCTGAAAAGAAGCATCAGTAAAAAGCACTTTGAAAGTATGTTCTCTGGCATTTGCAGTGTGTTTTAAGTAGTCATTAAAACGGCATGAAATGTTACTTAAAATTAATTGACTGAGAGACGGCAGTGTATGCATGTAAAATCAATGCAGTGACAGGAGCTTTAGGATGAAAGAGGCCTACATGATGTAACTTTTTACAGACAAGCACTGCATTGTGGGATACCTAGAGGCAGACTAAACAATCAGAATTACTTCAAGATGCTAGACCCCATGTGGTTAAACTCCGAAATTATGTATAAAAATATTTAAAAACCTGTAAATAGTCCCAGAGTGGTGTTAATATGTTGGAAACACCAAACCATGATGAAATAAACATATTTTTGAGTCTGTGGGTGCAGTTCTCCTTTAATGAAGTGATTTTGACAAGAGGTTTTATACTCACCGTAGTCTTATGTTTGTAAAATAGTAGTTTCGGTGTAGGGGGTTAAATAGGAGTTGTAAATTAGATAGCCAGGATTCTGTAGAGTTGGCTTAATGGTTAATGTGTTTACCTTTCAGGCATACAGTACTGGGTTTGATTCTCACTCTTGAAGGGTGCATGGTTAGGCTTATAGAGCCCCAGTGTTCATTTGACTAGTGTTCACCTATGAATGTAAAAGATTCTTGAATAATTTCTTAAAGTTTTTATAGGCTGAATGTTGTGCATACGAGTGTAGAGTCATGTGCATATTTTGTAAGAATGGCATGTTTGGAAGCAGTGTGTAGATTATTTATAAATATGTTAAATAGGAGGGATCCAAGTATGGAACCTTGTGGCACAAGGGTTGCCAACTTAGTGTCAAAAATTTCGGACATGTTCGTGAAAGTAAAATGCGTACTATACCTCTGTAAGATTAACTTTACGTTAGCTGAAAGGCGGACAAGGAGATCACATTGCCTCAAAAATAAACACCGCCAGTAAAGAGTCAAGCCACATTACACTTCTCCATCTGAAATAATAGGAATGTACCTTGGATAGTAGAACTGAAACCTGTTGTGTGCCCCTCTTGTCTTGCTCAATCTCCGTCCCTTGCAGTAACCTTTTAAATGCAGACAGGATTGTCTTGTGTGCACTGAATACGACAAAGCTACTACCAGTAAGCCTTCATACTAAAATCCCTTATGCCCATGAGGAAGAAAACATGCCATCTTGTTCATGTGACACTACTTTCCTCTGATGTCATAAATGCACAGCCAGAAACCACTCTACCTATACATGTGACTTCACAGCATGTTGCCAGAGAGAAAGATTATTGCTACTTGTGAGTTGTATTCATGGAAGATGGGAAGGGGAATATGTTGTACTTGTTGTTCCTGTGGCTTATGTTATGCTGCATAGATTTATTTTTTTTGTTTTTTATTGGACAATACACTGTCCAGAAAAGGCAATCTCCACTTTCTAGACAGTCTCCCTTAATTCCGGACAGTCCAGAAGAATTCTGGATAGTTGGCAACCCTATGTGGCACTCCTACAGTAGTGGGTACAAATGATGAGTATTCTTGCTGCCATTTGACTGCTTGGAATCTACGTTAGGAAGCTGTTAATCTAGGAGGGGGAGGATGGGGAGAGAGAGAGAGATATAAGGAGGAGAGTTTTAGTAACAGTTTATGGTGCGAGGAGGTGTCATATGCTTTAGACAGGTCTAGGAATAAGGCAGATGCTAGGTTTCTGGTATTTCTGTTTTTATTAATGGTGTCAGCAAAGCAAAGTAGGGAGGTAGCAGTGCTATGGTTAAAATGAAAAACCAGATTGTGTGAGTGATGGGTTAGTGGAATGATTTAATAAAACTCTGATGTCTGGCCTAAAGAAGCCATAGAACAAGATGGAAAGAAATAGGATTAGTTAGTTCCTTACCTCATGTTTGTTTTGCGAGAGAGAGATGGGCATAAGCAGTATTTACTTCTTTTGAATTATTATGTAATAGACGTCCTTATAACTTGCTTTGTGTGGCTGAGGAGACTTAGGAGCTAGGCAGAGCCCCATTTGAAAGTGTAGTAGCACACTAGAGAAACTTGTGAGATAGGTTTAAACTCTTGTGCCAGTTGTGAAGGAACACATGCAGAGGGCAGGAGAAATGCAACAAGAATGACAAACTCAAGAAATTTAAAGCAGGGGGCAGATGATCCCTTCTGCTGAGAATAAATTCCTAGCAAGATGGCAAGGAGCCTTTCAGATGATAGGGAAAATAAATAAAGGAAACTGAGAAGACTATAGTAGATGTATCTTACAAATATTTTAAACCCTTGAATGGAAGCTGAAGCTTCTGTAGCTACTCTGGAAGCAGATTCAGGTACAAATAGAAAGGTTCCAGGCACTACTATCCCTGCTGGTTCACATAGGTAAAACTGTCCTTGGGGTTCAAAACATGCTGCCTGCAACTTTGCTGAGTTGGCCACTGTTTATCCGTTCTGTGCGGTGTGGCTCTGATACCATAAATAACCAGCAAAGGAGCTCATTAAGAATCCTGCTCATGGCTAGAATTGGGTCTGTGGTGAAGCACAGTAAACTCTGCATTGACTGAGGAATGTGGAAAGCACATCAGTTCATGATGTGTGTACAGACATTGAAATGTCTCAGAGTGGCCACTTGTGCTAAGAAGCAGCAAGTCGGGGAAGGAAGCTGTCACAATTAAAAGGCCAAGAATGTTATTTATATTTATCTTTTTATCAGATGAAAAGATAGAAATGGAAGTATTTAAAAGTACAAAGCAAGCAAGTCTGTGAGGAAAACTGCTAATGAAAGACTAGGAAGGGGAGGGAAAGATTGTTTTTTGGGACAGGAACCTGTTTTATGTACATAAAAGGCATACCTCTAAAAATGTTTTATCAACAAAGTGTGACAAGCTAATATGGCATTGTAATAGTCATTTGGGGAAATCAGGAATAATATAGAAAAAATAACCAGAAATTAAAGCTTTGGAAGTAATATGCAGTGTTAGGAGAGATTACAAATGGGAACTGAAGAATGGTTGTTTGGGGTGAAGCATGTGCACTTGAGGTATGTCAAGTAGGACAGTTTGGGGAAGGAAGAAGGGAGAATTAATGGAATGGAAAGAGAGTTAGGTGAGTTAGCAGGGGCAAGCAAACATGCATACATACTTAAAGACATACAATACTGACAGTGCAAGTGTTGAGACACTGCGGGTAGAGGAGCTTAGTTGGGGGGGTGCAAGAACAAAGGGAAAATTGTAGTGATGAGGAAGATTGATCAATATGCAAGGAAGGAATACACACTATAGGTAGGAGAGCACCATTGTGGGGGTAGGCTAGGGTTGCCCTGCTGACATTCTCACTCTCACATGCAACCTATTGGGAGCCCCAACTCCACCCTGTGTTTTCCTCATCACTTGGCCCTAGCTCAGATGAAGTATCCAGTGCAGGGGAGGGATGCGACTCAATGAGCTGCAGTAGGAGGCCATAAAAGTGTGTGATGCAGGTATGTAGCCACTAATTGACCATGTCCTTTACCATGTCTGCTAGCTGCCTTTGGGAGACGTACTATTCACCTCCAGTGCCTCTGATTGTGGTGGGAACAGCAGCTCCTACATTCACTGCAGGGCCAAATTGCCTTTTGGATGCAAGTGATGTGTAAACTGGGGGTTGATCCTGGCAGTCTGCTGCTCAGATGATATTGATGTTGTTGCCTCATGGTATGGTTGGCAGCCCTTGATATACTGACGGCCACAGTTCTACATGCTGCTAAAAATAATTGTAAAATAAATAATGAAAAACAATGTACAAACAAACCAAAAGTATGTAGGAGAAAAGACAGCGACAAGGACTCTCCACAAAGGTGGTGCCTCAACGGATCCTGGAAACTATCGCCCCATAAGCCTGACTAGCTTGGTCTGCAAAGCTATGGAAAGGATCATCATGGACCTCATAAATAAAGATATTGGGGACCCACAGACACTGGATCCTACCCAGTCCGGCTTTGTAAAGGGCAGATCCTGCCTCTTAAAACGGGTTGATTTCTTTGAAACAGTCACCAAGGCCATTGACGAGGGGGGAAGGTGGTCCACACAGCCTACCTGGACCTCGCAAAAGCCTTCGATACAATACCCCACTCGGGCATTATATATAAGCTCACCAGCTTAAATATAAACCCCTATGTCACTAGATGGGTTGCAAACTGGCTCAAGGACAGAACCCACATGGTTAGAATTGCTGGAGCCATGTCAGACTCCAAACCAGTTACAAGTGGCGTCCCACAAAGCTCAGTCCTGGGACCTCTCTTGTTCGGTATATATTTCTCGGAGGTACAGGCCAACACGGAAGGACTGTGGCTGACCAAGTTCACAGATGACTGCAAACTGGGTGCCATAATCGACTCTCCAGCCGACACAAGCATCCTCCAAAAGGGCCTCATAGAAACAGACAACTGGTGCCAGAGCCATGGCCTCAAGCTAAATGCCAAAAGGTGTATAGTCATCCCCTTTGGCAAAAACAAAGTGCCCACAAATTACCACATAGGTGGTAATCCATTAAGTACAGAAGAAGTAATTAGGGACCTGGGGACCCAAGTTGATAGCAATCTCTCATTTGACAACCATGTGGCCAAAGTGGTTAGAAAAACATTTTATATAGCCCACCTAATCATGAAGGGATTCACATCTAGATCAGGGGAGGTCATCATGCCTCTTTACTCATCCCTCATCAGGCCCATAATTGAGTACAATGCCCCTTTTGGGATGTACCTTACAAGACACCTGCAGCAACTGGAAAGACCCCAAAAGTACCTCACCAAGAGGATCAAGGGGCTCAAACAGATGCCATATGCTGCCCGGTTAAAGAAATTCCAGCTCTACTCAGTGGCATACCGCCTGCTCAGAGGCGATCTGTGCCTGACGTATAAAGCCATGTCCAACCCGGAATTAATGGACATGCTGCACCTCAGAAAATCCAAATCCCATTGAGCTACGCGCTCGAGAGACTTGAACCTCATCACTGAAATAAATAGGACATGCTGGAGGGACAGATTCATAACCCAGAGGCTCCCTTCACTCTGGAATAAAATCCCAGTCCAGGTTAGGCAGAGTCCCTCATTGACTCTCTTCAAGAGGAATCTTGATGAGTGGATGGGAGATCGTAGGTTTAGCCCAGGTATCACTTCTGTGTCACTGTTAGACAGAGGCACAGTATACTAACCTCGAAAAAGGGCATAGCAAAATTAATTTAAAATGGGTGGCGAAAGTCAAACACACTCTGGCTAGACTTATAAATGCCCTAGGGCAGATAGCCTAGTATGAACCTATGATGGGGAGCACATATATAATGAAAAAAATGCATCACATAGGTGTGATTATGCCACAGTCAGATGCCAACTGTAATTGAAAGTACAACGAACCCCTTCCCAACAGCACCAGTGCTGATGTGATACCCCATCCATGGTGAGACTTGAACCCACATAAATCAGCACGTGCAGAAAGATGCAAAAGTTAATACTTTAATGTGTTGAGCTATTTTGATAGCACAGCTGCAGTGATGCATTCACTAATCATCAAACACTAGTGCATACTTTGTAATGTAGAGTTCCATGAATGGAGCAGCTCCCGGCCTGTACATAATGAGACATTTACTTGTAGAGTACTAAATACAGTGAATCACCTCTGGAACCTGTTCTATTGCATGGATTTCTTCCTAATTGTCAGGTGTGTATCACCAAACAGATAAGTGTATCCAAACCTCTAACTAAACATGTGGCAAATGTGTGTGTAAAACCATAATGCATGGAAGAGCAAAGGTCCATAGCCATACAGTTGTAATGTGCTGCATTTTGTGCAAACATTTAAAGAAAAGGTGTTACATCACAATGCATATTACTAGTGTTACTGTATTCATAGATTCATAAATATTCCAAGGTGTGTCTCCTGTGACCATGAATGCCTTGTCAGTATCCTCCCTCAGGCGATGCCTTCTTTCTCCAGGATGACCATATCAGTCTGTCCTGGAGTAAATTTGTGGACACCCATCCAGTCATCTAGTTTATGTTTAAAGGATGATAGTGAGTCACTACAGAACATGTAGGGCATGTTTATACCAAAAGTTTGGGAGGGGCAAGGCTGTAAACCTGCCCTTTCATTATTTTATTATTTTTTTTTTTTTAGTATATGTTGGTGATGCTGTATGTGGTTCATGTATTGGTAGAGATATTGGACTTTTAGAGAAATAGGAGATCCAGGACAATTTCTAACCATGCAATAAGCGAGACTGGCCTCCCCTGAAAAGTCTTTTAGACACTGATTGAAAGGAGAGAATTTCCAGCCTCTTGTGGTAGCTTAGGGACTTCTGGATATTGGTCTTTCCGGTTAGGAATCTTTGAGGTCTGTATAGTTGTTTGATATATGTAGTGAGATACATCCCAAAAGGGGAATTGTACATGATAATTAGCCTGATCAGTACTGTGTAAAAGAGTGGGATTACCGTTATAGTACTTGATGATATTCTTTTGGCAATTAGCTTGATGAAATAAAAGGATTTCCTGACATCTGTTGTCACGTGATGGTCAAAAGAAACAAAGCTATTAACCCAGGTACTTGGGTCCCTGACTGTTTTCTTTTTGTAGTGGTGTGTTGTTGATACAGTATAATGAGGGAAGGGATTGTCTACTAAAAGTAATAGTACTACACTTTTTAGCATTCAGTTTGATCCCATTTTAGTATATCAAGAGTTTACTAGGGAAGATTTGTGTTATAGAGCGTTTTGAGTGTCATATAGTGACTTAACAGCATTCCCCGGTTTGCAGTTGTTGTCTGCAGGCTTTGTTAACCAGAAGTGTTGGCTGTTTGCTTGGAGACTAAGTAAGTAAGTAAATAGCAAAAAGGGGAGGTCCTGGCATGGAGCCCTAAGGGCGCTATTACTATGGTATTAGTATTACTGTGTTAAAAGGCAAGTGCTGTGTTTGCAGGCAACAGCTGCAAGGTTAGTGCATACACAGTCTGCACCATAGGTTTCTCTGCTATGACCTCAGGGGCTGTGGAGCAAAGAGAGGTATGTGTAAGCTCTGTATACCATTCGCTGAAAGTATAGATGTCTAATTGAGAAGTAGTACTTACAGCACATTCCAGGTAGTTTGGCTGTAACTTCAACCTCCCACCATCCAAGGAGGTCTGGGTGCCTTCTATTTTAAGTCATTGTAATGATGTATGTACTGTACTACAGTGTGCAGGATGCCAGCTGCAGCATTAACTGCCTTGGTCAGAGTTCCATACATCAGCCTTATGTTCAGGGCCTTCATATCGCTCCTGTAATAAATGGTCCAAGTGGTTGCGAGGTAAGAAATAGAAAAAAAAATACTTTCCTCTGCATACCACTGTTGAGTTCTGTAAGGTACAGTACCCTTACCAGACATATTTGAGTGCAGCCTCATAGCTAAAAAGGATGTCTAGCATCTTGTGGCCACACCCATGACCAGTTTCTTAATTTGATGTGCAACATGGGGTAAGTCTATTGCATGCTGTGTGCAGGTTGTATTATGGGTAGTGCCATGGAGGAGTATTGGAAAACGTGGACTGTGAGGTGTGAAAAATGGCAACCATGTCTTTATTTTTTAATTTCTCCAAGTCTTTTGGGTTTCTAATAGTGTGATGTGATTGGACCCCATTCATAAGTCAGAGTATGATTAAAGTTCATGAAGTAAATGTTTATTTATTTAACATTTGTTGACTGAGAAAGTCTGACTAGGACAGAGCCTATTTTCAGCAGAGGCTCGGGGAGAAATGCTCTCGACACATGTCTTTGGAATATGGGAGGAAACCGGAGCACCCGAAGGAAACCCACGCGAACGCGGAGGACATGCAGACTGTGCACAAAAGGCACTCCAGCAGAGAATTGAACCGGAGAACCTCTTGTTGTGAGGCGACAACGTTAACTGCTGCAGCACTGCACCGTCCAAAGTAAGGTTTCAGTCTTTGATGTTAGCCAGAAGTGCTCTTCGCAGCACGCACAATATCCCCAGTATTGACTCCTTCTGCAAACCATATGTAGTTACATGCATCGGTAACATATCTAAGTATGACTGTAAATTCTTTTTTGTAAGACCCACTGCTCCTACTACTATTGGAACTGTGAGAGTGTGCTTTCACACTGCCCTCGTTTCTGCCTGCAAATCCTGATATTTTATGACTTTGTCTCTCTCTGTATGCAAGACACTGTAGTCACTGGGTGTAGCAATTTCAACGATCAATGCTTCTTTTGTCTTCTTTTCATGGACTACTGTAATAAATGGTCCAAGTGGCTATGTCAATGTATCAAGCCTGGCTAACTCGAATGTGTAAAAATCTGTTAACCAGTTTACTGTGTAATTTAATTTAATCCTGACTTGTGCTCCGGACTAACTTTAACCTGTGGAACTTGTTTAACTTGCTTACTTATGTAATCTCTGTAAATAATCTGTTTGTAATATGTAATGCTGGTATTATGTAATGCTGTATCTGTTTACCCTTGGAGCTTTTCTCCCCGGGCCTCCGCTGAAAATGGCATGCATCCAATTGGGCTATCCCGGACAACAAATGTAAAATAAAATAAAAATAAAAAATACTATATCTGGTTTTCTCACATCTATGTTTTTTGAACTGTAGGTAGTGGGTGATCCCATGTGATATACACTTAATTTTCTATAATGCTTTGTGGGTCATGTTTCCAGTGTTTTTCATCTACTTCAATATTATGTTTGCACAATCCCCAATTCTTGCTACATTATTATGCCTTTCAGTATACAGTCTTTCTTCCATTAGTATATCGCAAACAGCAAGAAGATGTATGACTGTTTCCAGTTCTGTTTTTACAAAACCTACATATGTGTTTTTCGACCACATGTTCAATGGACTTTGTAAACCATGTACTTAGTCCATTATCTTGGGCCACCAGTATTAACCTTTTGTCTTTTGGTTTAAATTCATGTCTCCTTAACCATTCCTGTATTTGATCCTGATCAACATGAGGTTGTTCTATGAGTTTTCTGTATGTGCAAGTATATTTATGCATTTTCCACATTTCTTGCCTTCTCATCGGATCTTTCACCTTATATTCTTTCCTTTTTTGATACATTCATTTGCTGCCTGATTTTTATTTACTTCTGGTTTGATTTCCATTCCTGCTTGACACTGATATGTTTCTGCTAAACTAAGCAGGGAAGTTATCTTAGACGTACACTCCTGGTGTTTTAAAACTTTCACTATGTTTGGGTCTTGTGAGGTCACCAGTATGGTTGCAGGCCCATACCTCCTTCAAAATGGGGAATATGTAGTCATGGTATACACTGATTTTTATAAATCATTTGATAAGTGTGAAGCTTCCTTTTTGTTTTCCTATCCAAGCTATCCAACACCTTTTGGGGTCAGTCAGTCACTCCAAAACTGTAAGTTAGGACAGGAAGAGCAAATTGGTTTATAGCTTGGACTTTGTTCCTAGATGTCAGTGCTGTTGTCGATATTAATTTGAGTCTTCTAAAATATTCCTTACTAAGGTTTATTTGCATTTGTTCATGCTTTATTGTTGATCCTTCATCAATTCCCAAATATCTATACACTCCCTCTTGCTCAAGTTCTTTTGTATATCATTCCTTAACCAGGCTGATGTTTTCTTGGTGGTGCAGCTTTTCTGCTTTAAAGGTTGCTTTTGCACATTTATCAAGATAACATCTGAAAAAGTTTTGACCACTTGCAGTTGTGCTTTCAGTTCCTCATCTGATGAACTGTACAGTTTTAAATCATCCACAAAATGAAGGTAAGGCTTTAATCTTTGGAACAAAGTCCAAGTTGTTTTCTGGGAGCCAAATTGTAGCCATGACCTAATAATCTGTCAGGTAGACAGCTTAATGGGTTAAGGGCAAAGACAGAAGACCAGCAGTGACAGAGTCACTGGAATATCATCCTTTGAGTTTTTATCCCTGGAGTAATAATTTATCCTTTATCATGGCTTAACTGCAGTGTGGTTTGCCACTGTTTCATGGTTGCTTTATAAAATGTAGTCTGTCACTGTAGGGTGTATCTTATACATTTTTAAGCACTCTTTTTATCCATGAATGTGGAATACTGTCAAATGCTTTTTGTAGTATGTCCATGGCATACTTGGATTCTTCCCCTTTTTACAGTTCTCCATTATGACGTCACTTAACAACAAATGATCCTTTGTTCCAGATGAATTTCTTTTGTTACCATTTTGTTCTATTGCCATGACTGAGTTTTCTTCTAAATGATTATAAACTCTGTTAGCATCAATTCCAGTGTACAGTTTATATGTCGTCAGAAGGCAAGTTATTGGTCTATAGTTTTTAGGATAGCTTCCGGGTTCACTCTTAAGTAGTAGCATTGTTTTTCCTGTTGTTAACCAGGTTGGTGTCTGTTGGGGATGCGCATATAAACAGTTCTTACACATGGCTAAATATTCATGTAAAAAGTGTTAATACTTATAGTCAGAAGTTAGGTACTGCATGTGAGTCTGGGGTTTTCCAATTAGGAGCTTTTCTTAACTTTATTTCAATCTCTCTCTTACTTCATCCTGTCTCATATCCTGTGCATTTGAACTTATTATTTCTTTTGCTACTTCTGTTTGTTCAGCATCTTTATGTTTCACAGGATCATCATAGATATTAATCCAAAATGTATCTGTCTCTTCTTTTTTGGTGGTGTTTCAGTTCCTTTTGCCTTGTTTCCCAATTCTCTATAAAACTTTTTTAGGTCATCAATAAATTGCTTATTTTGTACTTTCTCTTTATATTTATCTGCATATTTTCAAATTTTTTTCATCCTGTGCTGATTTTTTTCATTTATTGTTCTGCTGTTCCGCATTGCTTTTTTAAAGACTTTCTGAGTATTTTTGTTCATCTGTTCCTTCTTCTATACTCTTCTAACCGTGACACTTTGTCTTAACTGCTGTGTAGTTTTCTCTATTTGACACTTCCATGATAGTGTTTGATTTCTTCCCTTCCTTTCCCCTACTGCACTGTGTTTTTGTGGTAAGATTTTATCTGTTATTAACTTAGGTGCACAGCAATATATCCTGTTTACTTCTGATGCTCATCGTGTTACACTGCTGCAGTCATCACACTTGGGTTATCTGCCATCAGGCGGGTCCTGCAGTCGGCCCGAGTTCCAAAGTCTTGGTCCGGCGTCGGTTGCTGTCGCTTCTTCCCTGACGTCAGTGCGACAGGGGAATAAAAGAGGCAGCCGACGACATTTTCTTCAGTCTTTCTTGCCGCGCGGTGCTCGAAGCAGAAGCAGTTCGCAAGTGCCGGTTGGCCGACTCCTGAGATTTTCAAATCGAATTTCAGACCGAAGTCTTCAATAAAGCTAAGTACCCCATTGAGGAACCTTTTCTTGCCTCAGTCCGATGTCAGAAAAAGTTAATAATTGCATTTCTTGTGGGAAGCAAATACCTCATAAGGATTTTCATTCTTATTGTATCCCTTGCCTAGGCCCAGACCACGACGTCACAGGTTGTCGGTTTTGTCCTAGGTTTAACAAACGAACTATTAAACGTCGGTTTGATTTCGCCCGACATTATTTTTGTAGAAAATGTAATTATACTATGCCGTCGGAGCAACTGACGACTGGGATGCATAAAAAGTGCAAAGATAAGGACAGGCAGCCGAGACCCAAACCAGACACCAAGACCTCTGCTAGGCCAGTCGCCGGTTCTCCGGTTTTCAGTGAGGCGCCTACGCAGCCCCTGACGACCACTGATTTAGAACCCCAGCCTGCATCCAACTCCCAAGCGGAGATTGCAGGGCCTCCAGAGCCTTTATCTTTAGGCCCTTCCGACTCCATGGCTGATGGGGATTCTGGTGCAGTTGAAAGGCTGTCAGTTGCTGAAGGTGTCTTCAGACCGACTACACTTACTATTAAATCCTTTGCAAAACTGAAAACTCCATTAAAAGTAAGGAAGCCTGTACAGCAGTCTCCAGTGCAAGGCCCCATGCCTAAGAAACAGATGCTTAAGATGGCCAAAGACTTAATTACCCTAATCAGGGGTTCCCATCCCCCACCTGACAAAAGGCCTAGACAGGAGGAGGACTACGCTTCCTCTGACCAGGTTTCCATTACCTCACATTCTTCTGAGGAACAGGAGTACTCTTTTTTTCCCCCTTATGAAGACTCTGATGCTGAAGAGTCTATTCCTTCAGCATCTCCCCCAGAAGACTACTCTTTTGGAGCAACTTTACATACCATGAGGGAACATTTCCACTGGGAAGGCCAGGATTACTCTGATTCTAAGAAAAGGCTCCGAGAGTTCCTCTTACTACCCCAGCACAGACCCCTTGCTATTCCACCTGTGTTAGACATTGTGGATGATGTTTATTCAGAATCTAGCCTTAACCCAGATTCATTACCTCCTGCACCAGCCAAACCAGACAGATACTACAGAGTCCCTGACTCACATAAATTCCTATATAAAAGCCCTGTTGCTGACCCAGGAACCATTTCCCAGGGTCCCAAAGAGGTTAAGGTCTCTATTGCTAAAAATCCTGTACCGTCTGAAGGGATTCTAGAACACTAGACAGATGGGGAAAGAAAGTATATACCTCAGCTACTCTAGGTATGAGGGCCTTAAATAGCCAGTTTCACATGCTGAAATATCAACAATATTTGATGTCTCAATTAAAACAAAAAATGAGCACACATACAGAGCAGCCTGATTACAAGGAAATGCAAGATTTGTGGCATGCAGCAGAACAAGTGGGAAAACATACTTTGCAATGTGGATTTGATTCATTGGAAGCTTCTTGCAGAGCAGCTGTAACAGGGTCTGTCATTTGTAGGCATGCTTGGTTAAAAGAACAAACTTTACTTGATCATGTTAAAGCAAAGTTATTGGATGCACCCTTACAGCAGGATGTTTTATTTGGTGTGAAAGCAGAAGAAAATGGAGGATAAGGCAAAATCTACGCACTTTTTGCAGACAATTGGCACATCATCACAAAAGACAAATGGGTCCTAAATATTGTAACTCAATGATACAGGTTCCACTTTCACACTTTACCAAGGATAAAAGGAATGCCAAACCTGCCATCAAATCACCAGGCAGAGGCTGAAAGACAAATTACAGCACTCATGGACATGAGAGCCATTCAACAGGCTCCTACACAGGAACAAGGACAAGGATTTTACTCAAGACTCTTTCTGGTTCCGCGAAAGTACAAAGCCTGGAGACCCATTCTGGACCTTTCAATTCTAAACACATACCTGGAAGTACCCAAATTCAAGATGCTCACACTACAGCAACTTCTTCCCATGCTGGGCAAGAAGGCTTTGCTAGTAATGTTGGACCTCAAGGAGGCATACCGGCATGTCCCTATCAAACAAAATTGCAGAAGATACCTCCGATTTATAGCAGGTACAACTCATTACAAATTCTCTGCACTGCCCTTTTGGCTTATCTACTGCGCCCAGGGTCTTCACAAAATGCCTGGCACCAGTAATTGCATACTGCAGACAAAGAGGAATCCAAATATATCCATACCTGGACGACTGCCTTATTCAAGCAGACAGCAAGGACATTCTTTTAAAACATCTGGCATTTGTAAAAGAACCTACTAAGTTGCCTAGGGTACACAGTTAATGAAAAGAAGTCAAAACTAGTGCCCTCACAAGACATAATATTCCTGGGTGCCAGCTTAAATACAATGGCCCAGATGGCTTATCTCACGCCAGACAAGCAAGGACAACTGACTCAATACTTCAAAATGGTGGCAACAAAGACCCAACTCCCTGCAAGAAAAATTCTGCAGGCCTTGGGATTCATGGCATCTTGCATACTACTAATACCATATGCCAAATTGCATATGAGGAAATTACAATGGTACCTGAAAAGCATATGGACTCAACACAGCCACAGCTTGGAAACAATAATACCACTAATTCCCTGCCTTTTAATCAGGAGTTTCTATGGTGGGCTCAGGCATGTCACGTCAACAAGGGTCAGCCTTTCACCTTGCCCACAGCCAGGCAAACAATGACAACAGATGCATCGGATTACGCCTGGGGAGCACACATGGCAGGACAGTGTATTCAGGGCAAATGGTCTGCAGGTCAAATGCATCTCCACATCAATCAAAAAGAGATGCTAGCTGTGCAAACAGCTTTCAAGGACCTCCTACATCCAGGACAACTTCTAATAAAGACGGACAACACCACAGTGATGTGGTACATAAGCAAACAAGGGGGCACACATTCCTACCCCTTATGCAGGCAAGCAATGACCTTGTGGAACACAGCACTGACCTACCAAGTTCAACTACAAGCACAATTCCTGCCAGGAAAGAAAAATACATTGGCAGACAAACTAAGCAGAAATATCATGGATCCTCACGAGTGGAAACTAGACCCACAAGTATTCACACTGATAACTCAAAAATGGGGGAGCCCAGACATAGATCTGTTTGCCTCCCCCCAAAACTACCAACTGCGAAAGTTTTGCACAAGGACATACCACACTCTAGCTTGGAAAGTGGACGCCGTCTCATTCAGTTGGAAAACACTAACAGTGTATGCCTTTCCTCCACTGCCTCTTCTGGCAAAGGTGCTGCTAAAAGCCAGATTAGAGAGGCCACAAATGATACTCATTGCTCCAGACTGGCCACGCCAACTCTGGTATCCAGTATTAAGGAACATGGCTCAAGATCCACCATGGATTTTACCTCATATTCCTCACCTGCTGACTCAGCAAAACAATCAGATTCTACACAGCCAGCTCAAGACTTTAAATCTGGCTGCATGGCAGATTATCTAAACAACCAGTCAACACATCTCTCTACAGCTGTTATGGATGTCATTCTGGAGGCCAGGGGACCCAGCACCAGGAAAACCTACTCAGACAAATGGAAAAGATTCTGCACCTGGAACCAGGCTAAAGGCCAAAATCCTCTTGTCCCAAATATTCCTCAGATTCTGCAATATTTAACTGAGATGTTGCACAAAGGCCTTTCCTTCTCATCTATAAAGATCCACGCTTTAGCTATTTCAGCTCATTACAACAAGGATCCTACTATTTTTTCACATTCATTATTAAGACAATACCTCAGAGGGGCTAAGAACATAAGACCGCCCCGAAGAACACCAACACCAACTTGGGACCTCAATTTTGGTTTGGAAAAACTTACACTACCGCCCTTCGAGCCAGCTTTTTCAGCTGATTTACAATTTTTATCATGGAAAACTGCCCTGCTGCTAGCAATAACTTCAGCAAGAAGAGTCTCAGAGCTACTGGCCCTAATGACAGTGGAGCCTTTCATCATTTTTCATCAAGACAGATTGTCTTTACGAACTAACCCTTCCTTTATGCCGAAGGTAGTATCCAATGTGGCTCTAAACCAAACCATTCATTTACCCACATTTTATCCAAACCCCCAGAATAAAGGGGAAAGGCTCCTACACTCTTTGGATATTCACAGGCAGTTACGTTTCTACTTGGATAAAACAAAGGTTTTCAGAAAATCTGATCAGCTCTTTGTATCCTAGGCTGCAGGATCTCAAGGAAAGCCTATATCAAAACAGACCATTTCAAAATGGATAGGACATTGCATCCGTTTCTGCTACACACACCATGGGAAACCTGTACCTGGTAACATTAGGCCTCATTCCACCAGGGCTACAGCAACATCAGCAGCCTTCCTCAGAGGGGTACCAACCAAGGATATTTTGGAAGCTGCAACTTGGAGT
Organism: Protopterus annectens; assembly: GCF_019279795.1. NCBI lineage: Eukaryota > Metazoa > Chordata > Ceratodontiformes > Protopteridae > Protopterus > Protopterus annectens. Next base: position 1,275,816,869 of record NC_056739.1, read on the forward strand.
TCAGTGCACACCTTTACCAAGCACTACCACTTACCTCTTTACTCAAAAACCAGAGCTGGCTTTGCCACTGCAGTTTTGCAGGGCCTACTAGCTGCTCCAAACCCTGTTTAGTACCAACCGCCCAGCCTTAGCTTTGGAATTCAACCCAAGTGTGATGACTGCAGCAGTGTAACACAATGAACATAGTACAGTTTTGTACCTACCATAAATGTAGATGTTCGAGTGTTCACACTGCTGCAGTCCAGGTTACCCTCCCACCTTCCCCTCTTTTTACCTGGGTTTTATCTATAGCTCCCTGTTTATACAATCTCTAAGATGTATTTCTATATGGTGTATTTGCTTACAGCTGTAGCTGTTGTTTTCTACTTATGTACTTTACTTAGGGTTATGTATTGCCTTCCTATTTGGGGGCACCTGACATCTGGGGCAAGAAAAACTGAAGAAAATGGCGTTGACTGCCTCTTTTATTCCCCTGTCGCACTGACGTCAGGGAAGAAGCGACAGCAACTGACGCCAGACCAAGACTTTGGAACTCGGGCCGACTGCGGGACCCGCCTGACGGCAGATAACCCAAGTGTGATGACTGCAGTAGTGTGAACACTCGATCATCTACATTTATGGTAGGTACAAAACTGTACTTTATATTGCATGAATCTCAGTGAACAGTCCTAATTACTGTGTACATTTGTTTTATGAACTTCTAACTTTTTGGGTTTTATTAACTTTCTGTAATCTATTTCTTTCATTGATCTTAATATGTTATTCCATCTCTATTAAGTCAAGCAACTCTTCTCTTAGATAATTTTATTCTAAATTGAAGTCACATTCTTTGTTCTTCATTTCCTGCGGGGATTCTATAGAAAGTTCTAGAGCATCTTCCTGTGCTGCTCTTTCATATTTAACTCACTGGCCTATCACTCCACAACATTGACTGTGTCAGAGTTGCCACAGTTTCCTGTTCCTTCCCTTACTGTGCAAATCAAACTAAACTTTCGTATAGGTTTCCTATGGAAGGCTCCAAAGTATCTTCATATGGGAACTGATTAGATGATGTTCTTTATGTTTCACTGTTGCAGTCATTACATTTGGGTAATCTGCTGGCAGGTTGCCCTCAGTTGGCCTAATTAACAAAGTCTTGGGTCCTGTGCCGGTTGCTGTCCCTTCTTCTATGACTTCAGGTCGTCAGGGGTATAAAACATGCAGCCAACGCCATTACATCAGTCTTTCTTGCCGCATGGTGCCCGAAGCAGAAGCAGTTCGCAAGTGTCGGTTGGCCGACTCCTGAAATTTTCGTTTTTGAGTTTCAGAACCGAAGACTTCAACTAAAATCTAAGTACCCCGTTGGGTAAACTTTTTCTTGCTCCTTTCCGATGTCAGTAAAAGTTAATAATTGCATTACTTGTGGGAAGCAAATACCTCATAAGGATTTTCATTTGTACTGTATTCCTTGCCTAGGCCCTGACCACAATGTACCTTGCTGTCGGTTTTGTGCTGAATGTAATCAATGCACTATTAAACGTCTGTATATTTTTGCTTCTAAATATTTTGGCTCACAATTTAATTATCCAGAAATGTCGTCGGTTAGCAATCCGACTACCGGAATACCTAAAAAACGCAAAGAAAAAGAGAGAGACCGTCGCGGTCCAAAACTGATGACGCTTCTCCTAAGCCAGTCGCCAGTTTGCCGGTACTCAGTGAGGCACTTTCGCAGCCCCTGATACCCGCCACTTCTGATTCGCAAGCCTCTACTGAGACCCATTCGGAGTCCGGTATGCTGCGAGATGCTTCAGTTATGGTACCCGCGGATGTCTCTACCTTAGATGGGTCTGGAGCCGCTGTGCAGGCACCGGCTTCCCAGGGTATTTTCAGGCCTACAGATTTGTATATTAGACCGACGCCATCTTCAGAACTAAGGCCAAAATGTAAATCTTTGTCTAAAAAACTGACACCTGGGCCACATGTGCAGGCCCCTATGCCTCAAAATGGCTGAAAATTTAATTACTCTGATCAGGGGTAGCCAACCCCCTCCTCCTAAGCGGCCTAGGCAAGACATTGATTATGATTCTTCTGAACAGGATTCTATTTCTTCTGACTCTTCTAATGAACAGGATTTGTCTATACCTACTTTTGAGGACTCTGATGCAGAAGATTCCATTCCTTCTGCTTCTCCACCTGAGGATTTTTCTTTTGGGGAAACTTTACATACCTTAAGGGAACATTTCCACTGGGAAAGTCAGGATTTCTCTGAATCTAAAAAGAGACTAAGGGATTTTCTTCTTCTTCCTCAGCATAGGCCTTTGGCTATACCTCCTGTTCTAGGCATTGTTGATGATGTTTTTTCATAATCTAGTATGGCTCATGATTCTCTGCCTCCGGCTCCTTGTAAGCCAGACAGATACTACAGGATTCCTGACTCCCACAAATTCCTTTTCAAAAATCCTATTGCAGATCCTGAAACCATTTTTCGGGGTCCCAAGGGCATTAAGGCCTCTACTGCTAAAAATCCTACCCCTTCTGATAGAGATTCCAGGGCGCTGGATAGATGGGGTAAGAAAGTTTACACTTCTGCAACCTTGGCAATCAGGGCTTCAAACTGTCAATTGTATATGCTTAAATATCAACAGCATATCATGGGACTGCTTAAACAGAAAATGATGTTAATTTCTGACTGTGTGGAAAATAAAGATTTACAGGATTTATTGCATTCAGCTGAACAAGTTGGAAAACATACTTTGCAATGTGGTTTTGATTCTTTGGAGGCCTCTTGCAGGGCTCTTGTAACTGGGTCTGTGTTAAAAAGGCATGCTTGGCTCAAAGAGCAAACTCTGCCTGATCATGTCAAAGCAAAATTGTTGGATGCTCCTTTAAAACAGGACCGTCTCTTTGGTAATTAGACTGAAGAAGTTTTAAAAAAGATGGAAGATAAAGCTAAATCTATGCCAACTGTGAAAGATTTCTTACAAGTGCAACCTCCAAGATTTAGTAGGCACTGGCCTACTAAGAACTGGTCCTTTCCAGTCCCTTCGAGAGCCACTCAAGTCAAACCCAGACATTCCAAAGGCTCCAGGTTTCAGTCACAAGGGACTTTTAGAACAAATCAATGGGGTACCTCCACCTCCAAATCTGGAAACAACAAGGCACCTCCCTATGGTAAACAGTCTCAATGACTTCCCTCTACAATTACCAAGCACTTACCTTTTAGTCTCCTCTTTGGGGGAAAAACTGGCACTTCATGCAAGAAACTGGCAACTTATAACCCAGGACAAATGGGTTTTAAATATAGTATCCCAGGGATACAGATTTCATTTCCACACGTTGCCAGTCCCAAACGGATGGCCAGACCTGCCCCCAAATCAGTGGACAGAGGCCCAGAAACAAGTACTGTCCCTCATGAACATGGGGGCTATTCAACCAGTACCAAAAGAGGAAAATGGACAAGATTTCTATTCAAGACTTTTCATGGTACCCAGAAAAGACAAGTCATGGCGTCCAATTCTGGACTTATCTACTCTAAACACATTTCTGGACATTCCAAAATTCAAGATGCTGACTCTTCAACAGTTATTTCCTATGCTGGGCAAAGATGCCTGGTTGGTAACTCTAGACTTAAAAGAGACTTATGTACATATCCCAATCAGGGAATCTTGCAGAAGATACCTCCGCTTCAAAGCAGGCTACTTGCATTACCAGTTCTCTGCACTGCCCTTTGGCTTATCTACTGTGCTCAGGGTCTTCACAAAGTGCCTGGCTCCAGTAATTGCATTTTAAAGGCAAAGAAATATTCAAATATATCCATACCTGGACGATTGTCTAATTCAGGCAGAAAACAAGGACATTCTTCTAAAGCATGTGGCATTTGTAAAAAGGGTTCTAACTTGTCTAGGGTACACCATAAATGAAAATAAATCAAAACTGATACCCTCTCAAAAAATTACATTCCTGGGTGCAAGCTAAAATACAACTGCCCAGATGGTTTACCTTATGCCAGAAAAGCAAATTCATTTGGTAACTTACTTCAAACAGGTGGCCACAAAAACCTTGCTATCTGCAAGGCAAATTCTGCAAGCCTTGGGATTCATGGCCTCCTGCATTCTTCTAATTCCATATGCAAGACTGCATATGAGGAAACTTCAGTGGTACTTCAAAAGTTTATGGAGTCAACATTGTCACAGCCTGGAAACAATGATTCCTGTCATACCTTGCCTGCAACTAGAGTTCCTATGGTGGGCAGAGGCCTGCCACCAAAACAAGGGACTGCCATTCACTCCACCCCCTGCCACCCAAACCCTAACAACAGACACATCAGACTATGCCTGGGGATCTCATCTTGCAGGGAAGGGCATTCAGGGCAAATCATATCAATCAGAAAGAGATGCTAGCTGTACAGAACGCACTGACAGCCTTCAAAGACTACCTTCATCCAGGACAATTAATGATAAAGACAGACAACACTACAGTTATGTGGTACATAAACAAGCAGGGGGGTACACACTTCTATCTCCTTTGCAGACTAGCCATGGCATTGTGGAACACGGCCTTGACCTAGCAAATACAACTACAAGCTCAATTCCTGCCAGGAAAGCAGAATACTCTGGCAGGCGAACTAAGCAGAAATCTCATGGACCCACATGAATGGAAACTGGAACCATGGATTTTCAAAATGTTGACACGCAAATGGGGGAGTCCAGACATAGATCTTTTTGCCGCACCCCAGAACTATCAGTTGGACAAATTCTGCACAAGAACTCATCACAAAAAAGCCTGGAAAGTGGATGCTCTATCATTCAGCTGGAAAAACCTGTCAGTTTATGCTTTTCCCCCTCTGCACTCTGCTCTCCAAATTTCTACTAAAAGTCAAACAGGACAAACCAAAAATGATTCTGATTGCTCCAGACTGGCCTTGCCAACACTGGTACCCACTCCTGCGCAATGTGTCACACCTTCCACCGTGGCACCTTCCTCAGACACCTTACTTACTGTCTCAGCAGAACAACCAAATTCTGCACACTCAGCTCCAAACTTTGCATCTGTCAATCACAAGGAATAAGCACAGCAGTGCCCAATATTCCTCAGATTTTACAATACTTAATTGAGATGCTTCACAAGGGCCTGTCCTTTTCTTCCATAAAAATCCACACCTCAGCCATTTCAGCTCATTACAACACAAGGACCTCCCCTCTTCTCTCATCCTCTGCTAAAGCAGTATCTCAGAGTGGCCAAAAACTTAAGACCACCCAGGAGAGCTCCAACCCCTGCCTGGGACCTCAATTTTGTATTGGAAAAACTCTCCCTCCTTTCAAGCCAGCTGCTACTGCAGACTTAAAATTTCTCTCCTGGAAAACAGCTTTCCATTTAGCAGTCACTTCATCTAGAAGGATTTCTGAATTACAGGCTCTTATGGCAGTGGAGCCTTTCATTATTTTTCATACGGACAGGATGTCTCTCAGGACCAATCAATCCTTCATGCCTAAGGTGGTATCCAGTGTGGCTCTTAATCAGACCATTCATTTGCCAACTTTCTTTCCCAGTCCACAGAACAAGGGGGAGCAGATTCTGCATTCATTGGATGTACATAGACAACTTAGATTTTACTTAAACAGGACAAAATCAATAAGAAAATCAGAACAACTAGTGGTGGCATTTGCTACAGGGGCAGAGGGAAAGGCTATTTCAAAGTAGACTCTTTCCAAATGGATAAGCCATTGCATTCGTTTCTGCTATATGCACCATGGTAAAACTAACCCCCAGGGGATCAGATCTCATTCCACCAGGGCTGCATCTACTTATACAGCCTTTCTCAGAGGTGTTCCTACCAGAGACATTCTAGAAGCTGCTACCTGGAGCTCAGTTCATACGTTCACCAAACATTACCATTTACCCTTCTTCTCTAAATCCAGAGCTGGCTTTGCCACTGCTGTCCTGCAGGGCCTTATAGCTGGTCCTAATGCTGTATAAATCTATCCTCCCAACCATAGCTTTGGGAATCTACCCAAATGTAATGACTGCAACAGTGAAACACGAAGAACATAGTACAGTTGTGTACACTTACCATAAATGTAGATGCTCGAGTGTATTCACTGTTGCAGTCCTGGTTACCCTCCCTCCAGCCCCCTGTTTTCCTCTTACTATACCTCTACTTTCTTTTACTATGCTTAAAAGCCTTTTTGGTGTATTTGCTTTTGTTTGGAGGTATATTTTTTGTGTTTATTTTTAATTATATATATATATATATATATATATATATATATATATATATATATTTTTTTTTTTTTTTGCTCCCCCATTTAGGGGGCACGACATCTGGGGCAAGAAAAACTGATGTAATGGCATCGGCTGCATGTTTTATACCCACTGACGACCTGACATCATGGAAGAAGGGACAGCAACCGACGCATGACCCAAGACTTTGTTAATCAGGCCGACTGAGGGCAACCTGCCAGCAGATTACCCAAATGTAATGACTGCAACAGTGAATACACTCGAACATCTACATTTATGGTAAGTGTACACAACTTTACTCTTCCTGCTGTACTGGTTTCTCTTTAATTTACGGATCCATTGCTCTATCCTTGTGCGATGTTATCAGAGTTAGATTTTCTACTCTGAATCCTTCACTTCGCAGGTAATCCATAACATCACTTTCTATTTCTTTAACTTCTCCATTAGTAATCCTCTTTTCTACTTTTTCTTTTCTTATTTTTTTGTGTTGTAAAATTTTCCATGTCTCATGTTTCTCTTCAAATGTGTTTGGTGATGCTCTTTTTGTATTGATTAGTTTTGCTTTCTCCTTTGCATTAATATTGCACAGTTTTTTCTTTCCCATGTCCATATTTCTTATTCAGATGTCGCTTGCTACTCCTTTTTCTCCTTACTTGGGGAGTAGTTGTTCCATCATGCTGTGATATAACCTGTGTTAGACTTTCTACACTAAATCCTTCACTTTGCAGGTATTCCGTAACTTCAGCTTCTATTTTTCTTTTAACTTCTAGTTCACTTATTCTCTGTTCTACGTTCCCTCTTTGTGATCTTATTTTTTGTATTGTGAAATTTTCCATATCTGGATGCCTTTGCCTGTGTTTCTCTTTGAATATCTTTGGAACTGCTTGATTTTATATTGATTAATTTGGCGTTCTCCTTTGCATAAGTATTGCACCAAGTTAGATTTCTTCTTTCCCTTATCCATATTTCTTTATTATACCTTTCAAGAATCCCTTTTTTTCTGTATATTTTCGCACTTCCTAAGTCGCTCCTTTTTCCAGATGGCCCAAGGTTTCTTGGTCAGTGTATTGTTTTTCATAAGTCTGTTGTATTAATAAGCACAGATTTTTATTTCAAGCTTCTGACAGTTGTTCTTGTGCAAGTATTTTTCTTTACTCTAATTTCTGTCTTAATCTTTTTGTATAATTTCTGTCTGGAAATCCTGGGCTTCTTGCATCATAGTAACAATACAGCATTTCTTTCTTATCCTCAGTAGTCCCCTTTATCATCTGTATGACTCTTTTTTGAATTATCAGTTTTTGTGGACTACTACTACTACCTTCTACAGCAATGGGGCGCCATCCTCTCCCTGAGCCCAGCCCCATTGTAGGAATAAGAAAACAGACGTGCAAAGCCACATCCACAGCCCAATAATCAAGCAGTAGTATATCGTTGAATATCGTTGGAAATTTAATAACTCTAACGTTCAGTAAGTTTGATAAAACAAACAACGTTTTCGTCACTATACAATAGTAACTTCTTCAGAAAAGATTAAAAACAAGAGTTCAACCTTTTAAAAGTCCCGCTATAGGAGGCGTAAGACCTCTCGTCCTATCAGAGTAAAATTCACATGTAAAATCAATCAGTTGCCATGGAAACTTATAAAACTACGGTCGCTACTGAGTAGCTGATCTTACATTAAAAATGTATACAATGTATTGTTTATTTTACTAGTGTGTACAAATGTACAAAATAAAAAGTGTATGAAACTTTAAATGTTGTAAAGGTGTTTTTGAAAACCAAAAGTTAACTATTTAAATTATAATTGAAATAATCATACCTAACCCAGCCTCAATGTTTAACTAAACACTTCCATTTCAAAAAACAAGAAATGTTGCAATTTTCATTAAGGCCAGGAGAACAAAATGCATTCAGCACTAGTTGCCATTCCAACTCGCGACATTCAAGAAACAATGGTGTCGGTCCACCTCTTAAGTCAGGTGAAATCTGGTCAATGGCTATGAAGAAACAAGAGTGATCTGAATAAGTTTCTACGTGTTTAGCTAACGCATTGTCAGCCTTTCTTTTCTTAATAGCTTAGTTGTGTTCATGTATTCTATTTTTAAACTTTCGATCGTTTTTTCCGATGTAGAATACTGGATAGTTCTTACATTGTGCCAGGTAGACTATACTTCTGGAGTTACAGTCAAGTCTGTGGTAAATGAAATACTTTTTACCATTAACTACAAAAGAATTTGTTGGTTTAACGCTGTGAAATTCGTTACATGAACCACATTGGAAACATCCTAAAGTTCTGCGTTTAAATCCTGTCCTCTTAGTTTCTAAAAGGTTTTTTAAGTTAGCGCCTTTCCTATAAATAATGGTAAAAGAATAACCTAATCGTTCTAAAAGAAAACTGTCTCTACCAAGCAGTTGCCAGTTTTTATACAAGATAAATTTAATGTAGTCACTGTCTTTGTTAAAGACTGTTACAAAACTTGATTTTAGTGGAACTATAGTAGTGTGTGACTGGTCTGTGACAGAGTCATTGGCATCACAATCAGGGGCGGCCAATGACAAATCAGTTGTTGTATGAAGTAGTTGGCACCTTCTAAGTTCCTTAAAGTGCAAAATGGGGTTGAATAAAACCCATCATTCGTTTATTTTTGACTTCTGAAACTAGCTCTTGGACTAGTTTCTGGGGATAACCTCTGTTTTTGAACATATTCGACAGGTTGTCACACTCATCAAGAAAATCTACTTCTAATGTACATAGTCTAGCTGCACGTACTAGTTGTCCCTTAACTATAGAACGTTTCTGTTTGAAAGGGTGGGCGCTAGTAAAATGGAGAAAAGAGTTACAATAAGTAGGTTTTCTGTAAATATTAGAAGAAAGCTCTGTTCGGTTTAAATGTTTAGTCAGTTTCACGTCTAAATATTCAATACTAGTATCAAATTTAGACGTGAATTTTAAAAAGTTTGTCGTGTTATTCAAGTATTCCACAAATTGGTTAGCTTCACTTAAGTCGCCTTTAAAAATAATAAATATGTTGTCAAAAAATCTTGTATAATAACTGACAAGGCTTCTTTTGTCAGGTATATCAAAAATAAAAGTCTTCTCCCAGTATGCAACAAATATATTTGCTAAACTAGCTTTGCATGGTGAGCCCATTGCTACACCGTGCTTTTGCAAATAGAATTGGCTGTTGAAAGTAAAGTAATTGTTAGTCAAGATAATGTCTGACAATTCACCAACCAGGTCTATCTCATTTTTCAAAGTGTTCTTTTCTTTTAACATCAAAGTTGACCATTCAACTGCTTCAAGGTGTGGTATAGAAGTGTAAAGGTCTACTACGTCTATTGTCAAAATGTTATCACAGGGGTCCAACACCACCTCGTTCAAATCAGCTAGTAGTGACCAAGAGTCCTTACATACTTGTGTGATCAGTTTCAGATATTTTTGTAAAATCGAGTCAATTACTTTGGCACAGGGATAGGTTAAAGAACCTCTACCATCAATTAGTGGTCTCATAGGTGGATTAGAGAGGTCTTTATGGATTTTGGGTATCCCAAACAAAATAGGAAGTTTAGGAAAAGATGTGTTGATGTAATTAAATGTGTCTGTGTTAATTCTACCTTCAATAAAGAGGTCCCTAAAGTAGCCTTTAACTCTAGATAGCGCAGTATTATATTCACTAAGTGAAGCTTTTACATAAGTTGTGGTGTCAAGTACAGTTTCCATCTTGTCGTTGTACTCACTATTGTCAAAAATGACCAATCCACCACCTTTGTCTGGTTTAATACACCTAACTGACTGAGATATTAAAAGCTCCAAAGCTTGAGTTTGTTCATGACTTATATTGTTCATGTCATTGTTAACCTTGCGGTGGTATGGAATGTGTCTAATATCTAGTTCGCACATGCTTTCAAATGTGCGTAACAAAGGGTGAAGTGGGGGATTGAAAACACTAGCAGTTTTAAAACTAGTGTTGTGAAAATCATTATTCCCAAATAGAAAAGTGAGGTTCAATTTCCTCACGAAACATTTTAAATCTATAATAGTGCGAGCTAGATTCATGTTCTTACTCGGGACATATGTGTTTCCTTTAGCTAACAAGTCTGTCAACAATGGGTCAATAATCGCAGAAGAAAAATTATAGATGTTAAAGTCACCATTAGAGTTTGTTTGAATAATTGGCTTAGTTTGAAGTTGTAACGTCAAAGGTTCTACTGTCGCTTCTTCCTGGTCCATCTTTTGTTCCTCTGATTCCGAGGCGTTTTGGGGTTGGACTTGTTCGTGGCTTGCTTGTCTTTGCAAAAAAACTGTTCGTTGTCAACCCGGTTATTTGATTTCTCAGTCTGTTGGAAATTTTGACCCCCATTAGTGTTGTTACTGTTAGCTTGTAATCTTTCACTGCGTCTCACCTGACCATTAGGTGGATTGAGGTCAAGGTCGTCGTCTAAGTGAGAGTTGTTAGAATTGGAATCTAAAGGTTGATTATTAAATTTAAGCGTAAGCTTTTTATCATTCCAGACTTGGGTTTGCTTAGGTCTGGGGTAAGCGGAACCGTTTGAATAAGCCAATCGGTCACGGTTCAGCTTCCTTATTTTGTTCCCTTTGATTTTGTCAATCATTTGGTTAATACTCGAAAAAGTTCTGTCATACTCATACTTATATCTAGTGAAGTCATTATCTGTTTTAATGTCAATGTCTAAGTTATTGACTTCAACTGAAAGTTCATCAATTTGAACTGAATAGTGTTTAATCATTAGTTCCATAAGAGTAAAACCGTAGACGATGACCTTGACCTCAATCCACCTAATGGTCAGGTGAGACGCAGTGAAAGATTACAAGCTAACAGTAACAACACTAATGGGGGTCAAAATTTCCAACAGACTGAGAAATCAAATAACCGGGTTGACAATGAACAGGTTTTTTGCAAAGACGGGCAAGCCACGAACAAGTCCAACCCCAAAACGCCTCGGAATCAGAGGAACAAAAGATGGACCAGGAAGAAGCGACAGTAGAACCTTTGACGTTACAACTTCAAACTAAGCCAATTATTCAAACAAACTCTAATGGTGACTTTAACATCTATAATTTTTCTTCTGTGATTATTGACCCATTGTTGACAGACTTGTTAGCTAAAGGAAACACGTTTGTCCCGAGTAAGAACATGAATCTAGCTCGCACTATTATAGATTTAAAATGTTTCGTGAGGAAATTGAACCTCACTTTTCTATTTGGGAATAATGATTTTCACAACACTAGTTTTAAGACTGCTAGTGTTTTCAATCCTCCACTTCACCCTTTGTTACGCACATTTGAAAACATGTGCGAACTAGATATTAGATACATTCCATACCACCGTAAGGTTAACAATGACATGAACAATATAAGTCATGAACAAACTCAAGCTTTGGAGCTTTTAATATCTCAGTCAGTTAGGTGTATTAAACCAGACAAAGGTGGTGGATTGGTCATTTTTGACAATAGTGAGTACAACGACAAGATGGAAACTGTACTTGACACCACAACTTATGTAAAAGCTTCACTTAGTGAATATAATACTGCGCTATTTAGAGTTAAAGGCTACTTTAGGGACCTCTTTATTGAAGGTAGAATTAACATAGACACATTTAATTACACCAACACATCTTTTCCTAAACTTCCTATTTTGTTTGGGATACCCAAAATCCATAAAGACCTCTCTAATCCACCTATGAGACCACTAATTGATGGTAGAGGTTCTTTAACCTATCCCTGTGCCAAAGTAATTGACTCGATTTTACAAAAATATCTGAAACTGATCCCACAAGTATGTAAGAACTCTTGGTCACTACTAGCTGATTTGAACGAGGTGGTGTTGGACCCCTGTGGTAACCTTTTGACAATAGACGTAGTAGACCTTTACACTTCTATACCACAACTTGAAGCAGTTGAATGGTCAACTTTGATTTTAAAAGAAAAGAACGCTTTGAAAAATGAGATAGACCTGGTTGGTGAATTGTTAGACATTATCTTGACTAACAATTACTTACTTTCAACAGCCAATTCTATTTGCAAAAGCACGGTGTAGCAATGGGCTCACCATGCGGAGCTAGTTTAGCAAATATATTTGTTGCATACTGAGAGAAGACTTTTATTTTTGATATACCTGACAAAAGAAGCCTTGTCAGTTATTATATAAGATTTCTTGACGACATATTTATTATTTTTAAAGGCGACTTAAGTGAAGCTAACCAATTTGTGGAATACTTGAATAACACGACAAACTTTTTTAAATTCACATCTAAATTTGATACAACTAGTATTGAATATTTAGACGTGAAACTGACTAAACATTTAAACCGAACAGAGCTTTCTTCTAATATTTACAGAAAACCTACTTATTGTAACTCTTTTCTCCATTTTACTAGCGCCCACCCTTTCAAACAGAAACGTTCTATAGTTAAGGGACAACTAGTACGTGCAGCTAGACCATGTGCAATAGAAATAGATTTTCTTGACGAGTGTGACAATCTGTCGAATATGTTCAAAAACAGAGGTTATCCCCAGAAACTAGTCCAAGAGCTTGTTTCAGAAGTCAAAAATATATGAATGATGGGTTTATTCAACCCCATTTTGCACTTTAAGGAACTTAGAAGGTGCCAACTACTTCATATAACAACTGATTTGTCATTGGCCACCCCTGATTGTGATGCCAATGACTCTGTCACAGACCAGTCACACACTACTATAGTTCCACTAAAATCAAGTTTTGTAACAGTCTTTAACAAAGACAGTGACTACATTAAATTTATCTTGTATAAAAACTGGCAACTGCTTGGTAGAGACAGTTCTCTTTTAGAACGATTAGGTTATTCCTTTACCATTATTTATAGGAAAGGTGCTAACTTAAAAACCTTTTAGAAACTAAGAGGACAGGATTTAAACACAGAACTTTAGGATGTTTCCAATGTGGTTCATGTAACGAATGTCACAGCGTTAAACCAACAAATTCATTTGTAGTTAATGGTAAAAAGTATTTCATTTACCACAGACTTGACTGTAACTCCAGAAGTATAGTCTACCTGGCACAATGTAAGAACTGTCCAGTATTCTACATCGGAAAAACCGATCGAAAGTTTAAAAATAGAATACATGAACACAACTACGCTATTAAGAAAAGAAAGGCTGACAATGCGTTAGCTAAACACGTAGAAACTTATTCAGATCACTCTTGTTTCTTCATAGCCATTGACCAGATTTCACCTGACTTAAGAGGTGGACCGACACCATTGTTTCTTGAATGTCGCGAGTTGGAATGGCAACTAGTGCTGAATGCATTTTGTTCTCCTGGCCTTAATGAAAATTGCAACATTTCTTGTTTTTTGAAATGGAAGCGTTTAGTTAAACATTGAGGCTGGGTTAGGTTTGATTATTTTAATTATAATTTAAATAGTTAACTTTTGGTTTCCAAAAACACCTTTACAACATTTAACGTTTCATACACTTTTTATTTTGTACATTTGTACACACTAGTAAAATAAACAATACATTGTATACATTTTTAATGTAAGATCAGCTACTCAGTAGCGACCGTAGTTTTATAAGTTTCCATAGCAACTGATTGATTTTACATGTAAATTTTACTCTGATAGGACGAGAGGTCTTACGCCTCCTATAGCGGGACTTTTAAAAGGTTGAACTCTTGTTTTTAATCTTTTCTGAAGAAGTTACTATTGTATAGTGATGAAAACGTTGTTTGTTTTATCAAACTTACTGAACGTTAGAGTTATTAAATTTTCAACGATATTCAACGATATACTACTGCTTGATTAGTGGGCTGTGGATGTGGCTTTGCACGTCTGTTTTCTTTTTTGTTTATACTGAGTTTGCTTTGTGAACTTTTGGCTTTTTTCCCATTGTAGGAATGTTTCCATGTCTTAAGGATTCTACACTGTCATTTTTTCCATTCCTAGCACCAGTGTGCTTACCAGGATTGGGCACTTTTTTTTTTATCCTGGGTCATGTGCACCTAGCTGGCTTTTTTATTTTTTAACCTATTTCTGTCCATGATATATGCTATATAAAATACAGTCTATATATCCATGTCATCTTGGTGAGATTTTGTGAAAAACTGGGTCCACTTCGTGAAGGTACACTCCAAGACTTGAGGGTGAATTCAGTTCCACCAGTACTACTCTCTTTTGCTTGTTGATTTATCATCTTTCCATTCGAAGTGTCAGTAGCACTGACTACCTCGGTCAGAATTTCATGCATCAACCTTATGTTCAGGGCCTTCATACCCCTGCTTTGGTAAATGGTCCAGGTGGTTGCAATGTTGGGCTCACCACTATTGAGTTCTGTAAGGTACAGTACCCTCACCAGGCATGTTTGAGTGTGGACTCAGCAAAAAAGTATGTCCGGCATCTTGTGGCCACACCCACGATCTGTTTCTCAATTTGATGTGCAGTGTGAGGTAAGTCTTTTGCCTGCTGTGTGCAAGATGTATCATGGGGTGGTACCATGGTGGAGTTTTGAAAAATTGAACTGTGAGGTGTGAAAAATGTCAGCCATGTCTTTACAGTGCAGCATGGTATATGAGCCATCAATACAGAATGCAGTATAGTGACATTATTTGAAGTAACAGTACTGTGGGACTACATGCATGTTTCCTGCACCATATTGTTGACTGCGCATGCCCAATGCAGCCTGAAGGTGCGTAGGTATTTACACGAGGTCATGTATAATTGGATGTCATGTTGCCCAGCTGAGCGTAATGTATAAAAAGTGATGCAAAGAATAATGAGCCCTTATTTGCTTAATCGTGTCTTTCAGTGGCCCAAATTAGCACAATATAAACCCCAGTGATTGCAGAGGACCTGATTGTGCTATGGAAGAAGTTGTAGAGTTACACTTGGAGGGAGTGCTACACTTGCTGGAGATAATCATTAATAGTGATTCTTCTCCTATTAGGTTAGACAAAGACAGGGCAATGGTGGGTTGTCTTCCAAATGCCAAGATTTCTGATATTTCAGGGGCTTCTAAGACCCTTTCACTAACAAATGTGACTGTCATGTGGTGGTGGTCTATATCGGGATGAACAACTTGGGAAGCGAAACCCTGAGGGATTTGAAGAAACACGAGTCAGAACTCTCCTAGTGTGCCACAAATGCATGAAAAAATCAGGTCCTGATGAAATCCTTCATTCTCCAAAAATGATGCCTATGTACATAGATGTGTCTGTATGGGAAGAGATGCATGGCAATCCTGCTTACTTTTCGAAGGATAGCTTGTATCTTTTGTTCCAAGATTTGCTTATATGATCCCGTGCCTTTGCTGCCTCCATAATGCTACTTTTAGTCAGAGTCCTGCTAATGGACATCTTAGCGCAACTAACATATGAATCCAAAACAAGATCACATTAAGGTGGCTATGCTGAATAACAGAAGTCTCAGCAAGAAACTACCAGACCATGAGGATGTCCTGGATTTGAAACATATCCATATTTATTCGATTACTGAAGCTTGGTTTAAATGTTTAGAAAACACTCCCCATAGCTGAGTTTTTGCACCTACCATGCCTTTAGACCTGATGGCAACTGTTGTGGCATCTGCATCTTTGTTAAGGACTGTTTTGTCTGCAGATAGATTCCCAGAAACCAAAATACATTAAATAGGACCAGCTGTCATTATTGCCTGTTGCAGGACACTGTCTATGTCCCCTGCAAATCACATAAGATTCCTGAATGTTGTTTATAGGCTCCCTATACAGAAGAACTCCATTATTTTAGGAGACTTAACTCTTCAACAGACTGAACTACTTAAACATCCATTGTAGGATATACCCAGAAATTCTTAGATTTCCTAGACAGAAACTCCATGAACCAGCTTGTTAACAAACCCACTACAGTACGTTATTATTGACCAGGCCTTTTTTGTATATAGCTTGTTTGTGTACTGTTCCCTGGTATCTCCTTCCCTGTTTAATATGAATCATAAACTTGTTACCTTCATCTTCCAAATCTCTAAACTCATTGAAGTCATTATCTTAGAATTCAAGGATTTGAAACTTAGCTCATTTATAGATTCATAGATAAGTACAAGGCTAGCTGTCCTTGTGGGGCATTTTAAGCCTAGCCAATTTCCCTTTTTGTGCTCATTTGGTTACAGATTGGTCTTACCTATTCCATGGTTGATAATTATATGTTACCCGTAGTAAGAATAACTGAGACCATACCATAGGTAATTTCAGGGGATCAGTGCATGGGAATGAAGCATTTAGGTGTTGCTTCTGCCCATTAATAGTACAGGGGGCAGTCCTGGAGTAAATTTTCTGTTTCCCATCCATAGATCCAAGTTGCACTTGAATATAGACAGGGGTGAACTTTGTTTTATGTGGATGAGGAGTCTGTTCCAGAGCAGTGGTATACTCTGGAAGATGTACTTGTCCCTCCAAACTATTCTGCTGATGTTACAGAAGAGGTTAAATCCATAGGCCGAGTACTTTTGATCCATTTATCTTGCTGATGTACAGTAAAGCCATCAGTATTGGGTCAGAGGATGCCTTATAAGCCAGATACTGGTGATCTCTTAGCAGTCTGTGGGATAGTAAGTATAGTGACAGGGCTTTGTTTAGGCCTTTAATCCTTTTAGTAATATGTCTCTGTGGGCCCTCCATTTGTTGCATGTTGCTGGATAGATACATGCCAAATGGGGCATTATATTCAATGAGTGGCCTAATGAGGGCTGAGAAAAGGGGGACATTGACATCTCTAGATCTATAATCCCTTTGTTTATAAGCTGTGAGTATAGAAGGACTTGCTTACAACAATGGGCAGGCACATTTTTTTGACACATGTCGATCAAAAGTTAAGTCACTGTCAACATAAATTCCCAAATCCTGGATAACCGAGTCAACTTTTAGGGATGTATTGTCAGTGTGGTAGTTCCCTGGGGTAAAATGGCTTTTCAAAGGATACTGTAATTCATTTTTTGTCTTTTTTTCAGTCCATGATTTTGGCAGCGTTTTTTTTTTTTATATTTGGGACGAACCTTCCAGCAGGATAGCTAAGTCATGTGA
The DNA here is from genome assembly GCF_019279795.1 of Protopterus annectens. NCBI lineage: Eukaryota > Metazoa > Chordata > Ceratodontiformes > Protopteridae > Protopterus > Protopterus annectens. Next base: position 1,275,834,135 of record NC_056739.1, read on the forward strand.
GGATTCGATGATGGCTCCTAGCCTGCAGTCAGCTACAAACTCAGTCAACTAGAGCTGTTTGGTATTTGCTTTTACTTCAGAAAAGTAGATGCCAAACATGAGAAGTCCCAGCACAGAGCCCTGGGGAACTCCACTGGTGATTGGTCTGTTTGTGGAGTTAACTTTCCTAATTTTGATTTCCTGCTTCCTGTCTATGAGCCAGGTGGCAATCCAGTGGGTGACAAGTCAAGGTCACTGTCACGCAGTGGCAACACTTCCATGGCAGCATCATTTGTTGAAGCATCTGGGGCTAGGAGAATATGTCCAAAAGGTCATGGCATGTTTGGTTATGGAAGACTGTCATGGTCATGTAACACACCTAACATCTAGCCAGGGCTCTGGCACTACTTGTTTGATTCCTGATTAGGACAGCTCCCATGGGTGGGGGCACACAGGATGGCCGCTTACCTTCCATACACTCAATGGACCTCTCCCTAATATCGAGACAAACTGCTTCAGCTACTGCTGACTGCTGAGGTAGTGCCCCAACACACACACACACACACACACACACACACACACACACACACACACACACACACACACACACACACACACACACACAGCACTGGAACTCCCCTTGCCTCACACACAAAGTGCCGGTGGCCCCTTACTGAACATTCCTCTATAATTCCAAGCAGCCCCACATCTTATACACTCTGCAGTACCATAATTTCAGTTTGTACAATACTCTCACATTTCCTTGTGGAAAACATTGCACATTGTGCTCCCTCCTTTACCTGTGCATTGGTAACAATTGTGTCCTGCCCTTTGTAGTTTGTCACTCAAGTTGCCTAAGTCTGATGCACAGCGTGATCAGCCTGTGCATAGGTAAACATACTTTTACTGTTGTGTATATGCTGTACTATGTGCCAAAGCTGTGGCTTAGTCTTCCACTGGCTCCTTATCTGGCTGATTCTCCACTATCTGCTGTACTGTAATAAGTTCATCCTGCAGTAGGCCTCTCCACTGTAGCTGCTGTCTAATAACCATATTGTATAAAATAGCGTACACACACAAAATATTTTGGCTGATGCTCCAGGATCATACTGCAAGGCACCTGTGGGTACACCCTGGCAGCAAAAGCTTGCTGTCCATTAACCAGACATGCACTCCACAGTGACCCAGGTATAATAATAATTAATAATAATAATAATAATAATAATAATAATAATAATAATAGTGATGGTGGTGGTGATGATGATGATAATAATATCTGTCTAACTGTTAACCAGGTTGCCCGACAAGACACAAAGTCTCTTCTCAAGGACAGCCCAGGACCAATGTCTGGTTAAGTGACTTGCTCAAGGTCTCAGACTAGGTAAATGAGGGCTGAGGGAATTAAACCCTGTACCAAAGGAACTCCAGCTCACAACCTGAACTTCTGCACTAACTGCCATATAGGTTTATGATGTGTTTGTGTAGATTTTGGATGGATGTAATCAGCTATGGCTCCAGGACATATCTTGTATCACCAGTAAGATGGCCCTAGGGGAAATAATCCCTCACAAAGCATTTGTGTAGTTCACAGGTGTGCCATATCTGGGAGCCATGTTAATGTCCTGGATGACCTGCAGACACATTATAGACGATGCCTGTGCATTACAGACCACTTGGCGGTTAATGAAGTGATGCCCTTTACAGTTCACTACCTTCTTCCAAGCTCCTAGGTGGAGCCTTTATTACAGTGTGAGTGCAGTCTGTGACCCCTCCCAGGACCTTAGATAAATGGGCTATTTCTTCCAAATCAGACATAATGTTTGCGGTCTCCTTTGAGGTATATGGGAACCACATATTCTCCCCCACATGCTGAAGCATCATTGAGAAACTGATGGAGTATTCTAGAGGTGAATGCCTGAGACACCCTCACTGTGCCTTGTGTTGGTTAGTGAAAGCTCCCTGTGGCAAGGATACATAAAGTCGCACATACCTTTTGTATCCGCTGGGATGAGTACTCCACAGTTCCCATGGGTCTGCAGGTCAGGGCTAATACATGTCTAACACCTCCTGTATGGTATCTTTATTCACACAGAACTAGTCTACAGTGTTAGTGATGTTCTTTGTGTTTCACTGTTGCAGTCATCACACCAGGGTTATCTGCCTGCAGGTAGCCCTCAGTCAGCCCGAATACCAGAGTCTTGGGATTTCTGTGTCGGATGCTGTCGCTTCTTCCATGACGATAGATCATCAGGGGTATAAAACATGCCGCCGATGTCTTTAAATCAGTCTTTCTTGCTGAGAAGGAGCCCGAAGCAGAAGCAGTTCGCAAGGGCCAGTCGACCGCTACCTGAAATTTTCGTTTTTCGAGTTTCAAACCTGAAGCCTTCTAAAGCTATGTACCCATTGGGGATTCTTTTTTCTTGCTCTAACCGATGTCAGAAAATGTTAACAATTGTCTTGCCTGTGGAAAGCAGATACCTCACAGAGATTTTCATTATTACTGTGTCACCTGTTTAGGCCCAGGCCACGAAGTCCCTCGCTATCGGTTTTGTGCCTTAACTCCCAAACCATTCGTAATCGGGCTATTTTTGTAGCTAATTTTTTTTGCTGTTCTCCGTTTTCCGAAATGGCTTCGCTAAGCCACCCGACTACTGATCTTCCGAAAAAGCACAAAGACCAGAGACAGACAGCATATGTCAAAAACTGCCGACGACGCTTCCGTTAAGATAGTCGCCAGTCCGCCGGTACTCAGTGAGCTGCCTTTGCAACCCCTGATGCCTGTTTCTACAGATTCGCAGGCCTCTGCTGAGACCCATTCGGAGTCCGGTATGCTGCTAGATGCTTCTTCGACTATGGAACCTGCGGATATCTCTACCTTGGATTGGTCCGGAGCCGCTGTGCAAGCACCGGTTTCTGAGTGTGTATTCCGACCTACGATATTCGTATTAAACCAACTTCTTCATTTTTAACTAAATCTACCAAGTTTCTCAGGCACAGAGTTCACACTACACCTAGAAAACCGACGTCCAAAGCGCATGCTCAAGCTCCCATGCCACAAAAACAAATGCCTAGAATGGCTGAAGACCTTATTACTGTAATTAGGGGAAGCCAACCTTCCCCTGCTAAAAGACAAAGAATTGAATTTCCTTCTCATTCTACAGACCAGGAGTCCGATGATTCTGACCCTTCTGATTACCAGGGCATAGCCTTATCTACCTATGAGGGTTCAGATGCAGAGGAATCCATTCCCTCTGCCTCCCCTCCAGAGGATGTTTCTTTTGATGAAACCTTGCATACCTTAAGAGAGCATTTCTGCTGGGAATGCCAGGACTATCCTCAGCCCAAAAAGAGACTCAGGGAATTTTTAGATTTGCCTCAGCACAGGCCCCTAGCTATACCCTCTGTCCTGGATATTGTAGATGATGTCTTCATGGAATCCAGTCTTACTGCTGACACTTTACCACCATCTCCTAGAAAACCTGACAGGTACTACAGAGTACTTGACTCTCACAAATTTCTCTCTAAGAATCCTACTGTGGATCCAGAGACCATTTCCCAGGGACCTAAAGGCATTAAGGCTACTACAGCCAAACACCCTACCCATTCAGACAGGGATTCTAGAGCTTTAGACAGATGGGGTAAGAAGGTATATGCCTCTGCAACTCTTGCCATCAGGGCTTTGAATTGCCAGTTTCACATATTGAAGTATCAGCAGCATATTATGGAACTAATTAAACAAAAAATGGTGTTACTTCCAGATTGTGCAGAAAATAAAGATTTACAAGAGTTAATGCATTCTGCAAATCAAGTTAGTAAGCATACTTTGCAGTGTGGGTTTGATGCTTTAGAAGCATCTTGCAGGGCTGCTGTCACTGGGTCTGTACTGAAAAGGCATGCTTGGCTGAAGGAACAAGTCTTGCCAGACCATGTCAAAACAAAATTACTAGATGCTCCATTAAATCAGGATCGTTTGATTGGCACAAAAGCAGAAAAAAAGATGGAAGAAACAGCTAAATCTATGCAAACTGTCAAAGATTTCATACAGGTGCAGCCAGCTAGATTCAGTAGGCATTCTCCTTCAAAAAGTGGTCCTTTCCATTCCCTCCCAGACCTTCTCAGTCCAACCCAGGGGAAACAGACCACCAAGACTACAGTCTCAGGGTATGCCGAGATCTAAACACTGGAGTGTTCCCACCTCAAAAACAGGGAGTGGTAAGCCATCCCCTTATGGAAAAAGTTCACAATGACTTTCCAATTATCCTTCCCAGCCATGCCCAAGTACTTGCACCCCTAGGAGGAAAACTTTCCCTTCATGCAAAAAACTAGATGTCCATTACTCAGCACCAATGAGTTCTAAACATTGTATCCCAGGGATACAGATTCTACTTCTACTCACTGCCAACCCCAAGCGGGTTGCCAGGCCTTCCTCCAAACCAGTGGGCAGAGGCTCAAAAGCAAGTACTTTCCTTCTCCATATTAGGGCTATTCAACCTGTTCCAGTAGAACAAAGGGGACAGGATTTCTATTCCACACTGATTTCGTGTTTCACTGTTGCAGTCATCACATTTGAGTTATCTGCTTGCAGGTAGTCCTCAGTCGGCCTGATTATCAAAGTCTTGGGTCCTGCGTCGGTTGCTGTCTCATCTTCCATGACGTCAGGTAGTCAGGGGTATAAAGCATGCAGCCGACGCCATTACATCAGTCTTTCTTGCTGTGCGGTGTCCGAAGCAGAAGCAGTTTGGAAGTGCTGGTCGGCCGACTGCTGAAATTTTCGTTTTCGAATTTCAGAGCCGAAGTCTCCAACTAAGCTAAGTACCTCATTGGGGATCCTTTTTCTTGCTCTAAACCAATGTCAGTAAGAGTTAACAATTGTATTTCTTTTGGAAAGCAAATACTTCATAAAGATTTTCATTTGTACTGCATTCCTTGCTTAGGCCCAGACCACAATGTACCTCGCTGTCGGCTTTGTGCCTTATTCAGACCTCGTACTATTTGTTGTCGGTTCATTTTCGCATCTAAATATTTTGGTACTCGGTTCAATTATCCAAAAATGGCTTTGGTAAGCCACCCGATTACTGACATTCCGAAAAAACGCAAAGATAAAGACAGACAGACTGCATAGGTCCAAAGCTGCCGACGACGCTTCTCCTAAGCTAGTCGCCAGTTTGCCGGTACTCATTGAGGCGCTTTTGCAGCCCCTGATACCCGCTACTTCAGAGTCGCAGACCTCTACTGAGACCCATTCGGAGTCAGGTATGCCGCGAGATACTTCTTCGACTGTGGAACCTGCAGATGTCTCTCCCTTGGATGGGTCCGGAGCCACTGTGCAGGCACCGGCTTCTGAGGGTGTATTCAGGCCTACTGACTTGCATATTAAACTGACGCCATCTTCTTCTTCAAGGCCTAAAACTTGATCCATGCCCAAAAAACTGACACCCAGACCGCATGGTCAGGCCCCTATCCCTAAAAACAAATGATAAGAATGGCTGAAGACCTTATTACTCTAATCATGGGAAGCCACCCTTCTCCCTCTAAGAGACCTAGGACTGATTTTCCTTCTGATCAGGATTCTGAAATTTCTGTTTTTTCTGATGACCAGGATTTGCCCTTATCTACCTATGAGGATTTTGATGCAGAGTACTCCATTCCCTCTGCTTCCCCTCCAGAGGATTTCTCTTTTGGTGAAACCTTGCATACTCTTAGGGAGCATTTCCGCTGGGAAAGCCAGGATTACTCTGACTCCAAAAAGAGGCTTAGGGAATTCTTACTCCTGCCTCAACACAGGCCTTTAGCTATCCCTCCTGTACTGGATATAGTAGATGATGCCTTCTCAAAATCTAGCCTGGCCCCTGACACTTTACCTCCTGCTCCCAGAAAACCTGATAGGTATTGCAGGATACTTGACTCTCACAAGTTCCTCTTTAAAAATCCTACTGTGGATCCTGAGACCATTTCATAGGGACCCAAGGGCATTAAGGCTACTACTGCCAAAAACCCTACCCCCCTCTGCTAGAGATTCCAGGGCATGGGATAGATAGGGTAAGAAGGTATACACTTCTGCAACTTTGGCCATTAGGGCCTTAAACTACCAGTTTCATATGTTAAAGTATCAGCAACATATTATTGGATTGCTTAAACAGAAAATTATGTTGATTCCTGACTGTGCTGAAAATAAAGAATTACAGAATTTAATGCATTCTGCTGAACATGTTGGAAAACATACTTTGCAGTGTGGTTTTGATTCATTAGAGGCATCTTGCAGGGCTGCTGTCACTGGGTCTGTACTTAGAAGGCATGCTTGGCTTAAGGAGCAATCTTTGCCAGATCATGTTAAAGCTAAATTATTGGATGCTCCCTTAAACCAAGACCATCTGTTTGGCAACAAAGCAGAAGATGTACTTAAAAAGATGGAGGAAAAAGCTAAATTTATGCAAATGGTAAAGATTTCCTGCAAGTACAGCCTCCCAGATATAGTAGGCATTGGCCTTATAAGAACTGGTCCTTTCCTGCCTTTTCAGTCCAAATCCAACCCCAGCAGAACACCCAGGCTTCAGTCCCAAGGTACTCACAGGCCTAAGCAGTGGGATGCTCCCACTTCCAAAGCAGGGAGTAGTAAGACTCCCCCTATGGTAAACTGTCTCAGTGACTTAACTTCAAACCTTCCAAGCCCTGCTCAACTGACTGTTCCTTTAGGGGGAAAGATCGCCCTGCATGCAAAAAATTGGGAACTCATTACCCAGGACAAATGGGTTTTAAATGTAGTTTCCAAAGGATACAGATTCCGCTTTCACTCCTTACCAACCCCAAACGGTTGGCCAGACCTACCCCCAATTCAGTGGGCAGAAGCTCAAAAGCAATTTCTCTCTCTTTTAAGCATCAGGGCTATTCAGCCTGTCCCAGAAGAAGAATGGGGGCAAGGTTTCTACTCAGTACTTTTCCTGGTACCCAGGAAAGACAATTACTGGCATCCTATCCTGGACCTGCCTATCCTAAACACCTTTTTGGTAATCCCAAAATTCAAGATGGTAACTCTTCATCAGCTGCTTCCTATGCTAGGCAAAAATGCCTGGTTGGCAAAACTTGATTTAAAGGAAGTTTACCTGCACATCCCAATAAGGGAATCTTTCAGAAGATACCTATGCTTCAGAGCAGGCTACATGCACTATCAGTTCTCTGCACTGCCCTTTGGCTTATCTACTGCACCCAGGGTATTCACAAAGTGCCGTGCTCCAGTCATTGCATTTTGCAGGCAAAGAAATATTCAAATATACCCATACCTGGGCGATTGTCTAATGCAGACAGAAAGCCAGGACAGACTATTAAATCATCTGGCATTTGTAAAGAAACTGCTAACATGTTCATCGTGTTTCACTGTTGCAGTCATTACTCTTGGGTTATCCTCCTGGCAGGCAACCCGCGGACGGCCAGAATTCTAAAGTCTAGGTCCGGCGTCGGTTGCTGTCACCTCTTCCCTGACGTCAGTGCGCCAGGGGTATAAAAGAAGCAGCCAACGCCATTTATTCAGTCTTTCTTGCCGCGCGGTGCCCGAAGCAAAAGCAGTTCACAAGTGCCAGTCGGCTGACTCCTGAGATTTTCACAGACGAATTTCAGATCTGAAGTCTTCATCAAAGCTAAATACCCCGTTGGGGAAACTTTTTTCTTGCTCCAGACCGATGTCAGAAAAAGTTAACAGTTGTATTTCTTGTGGGAAGCAAATACCGCATAAGGATTATCACTCTTACTGTATTTCTTGCCTATGCCCTGATCATAACGTTGCTAGCTGTCGGTGTTGTGCGAGATTCAACAAACGCACTGTTAAGCGTCGCTTTGATTTTGCTTACCATTACTTTGGCCGAAAATTCAATTGCATAATGCCGTCGGAACAGCCGATGACAGGAATTTCTAAAAAACGCAAGGAAAAAGTGAAGGACAGGCATCCGAGATCCAAAATCGACGACGAGGCTTCCACTAAGCCAGTCGCCGGTTCACCGGTTCTCAGCGAGGCGCTTTTGCAGCCCCTGACACCCGCTACCTCAGTGCCACAGGCCACTGACGACTCCCACGTGGAGCCAGCTAGGCCTCTGGATACTCAAGGTATTGGACACTCGGAAATCTTTCCCTCAGATGGGTCCGGAGCCACTGAGCAGGCATCGGCTTCTGTGGCTGTATTCAGACCTACACAGTTATATGTAAAGCCTACCTCAGCTACAAAAGAAAAAAACTACAGCAGCTTTAAAGACAAAGAAACAAGTACAGCATTCTTCAGAACAGACCTCCATGCCTAAAAAACAGATGCTCAAAATGGCCGAAGACCTTATTACCTTGATCAGGGGTTCCCATTCCCCTCCTGACAAAAGGCCTAGGCAAGAGAGAGACTATGACTCTTCGGATCAGGTTTCCATTTCCTCTGATTCCTCTTCTGTACAGGAATATTCTTTTCCTCCCTATTAGGATTCTGATGCTGAAGAATCCATTCCTTCAGCTTCCCCTCCTGAGGATTTTCTTTCGGGGAAACCCTGCATTCCATGAGGGAGCACTTCCACTGGGAGAGCCAAGATTACTCAGAATCAAAGAAAAGGCTCAGAGATTTTCTTTTACTTCCTCAGCACAGGCCTCTTGCTATTTCCCCTGTGCTAGACATTGTAGATGATGTATTTTCAGAGTCCGGCCTTTCACCAGATTCCTTACCTCCAGCTCCTGTTAAACCAGACATATTACAGGGTTCCTGACACAAATAAATTTCTTTAAAAAAACCCTACTGCTGACCCAGAAACTATTTCTCAGGGTTCCAGGGGGGTTAAGGCCACTACTGCTAAAAACCCTGTCCCTTCTGCCAGGGACTCAAGGGCCCTAGACAGATGGGGAAAAAAGGTTTACACTTCTGCTACTTTGGCTGTGAGCGCTTTAAATTGTCAATTTCATATGATTAAATATCAGCAATACTTAATGTCACTGTTAAAACAGAAAATTTTGACTAATTCTGATTGTACAGAAAATAAGGAAATACAGGATTTATTGCATGCAACTGAACAAGTGGGAAAGCATACATTGCAATGTGGTTTTGACTCTCTGGAGGCCTCCTGCATGGCCGCAGTTACGGGTTCTGTCATTAGGGGGCACACTTGGTTAAAGGAACAAAATCTGCCTGATCATGTTAAAGCAAAATTATTAGATGCTCCATTACAGCATGATACTTTATTTGGTGTTAAAGCAGAGGAGGTTTTGAAGAAAATGGAGGACAAAGCGAAATCTATGCAAACAGTAAAGGATTTCTTACAGGTGCATCCACCAAAATTTAGCAGGAACTGGTCTACAAAAAATTGGTCCTTTCCAGTGTCGGACAGTCCACAAAGAGGCAGATACAGACGTCCCAGAGGCAGATCCCAGCCCCAGGGCTCATACAGGCCTAAACAGTGGGGTGCTTCTACCTCCAAAACTGGAGAAGACAAAGCACAGCCATACAGGAAACAGTCCTAATGACTTTCTTCTGCCAGCACCAAGCACTTATCTTCTTGCAGCCCCCTTAGGGGGAAAACTAGCACTTTTCTCTCAAAATTGGCACATGATCACCCAGGACAAATGGGTATTGAATATAGTTTCCCAGGGTTACAGGTTCCACTTTCACACCCTGCCAAAGGCAAAAGGTATGCCAAACCTGCCACACAATCAATGGGCAGAGGCACAAAAACAAGTTTCAAGCCTTATGCAAATGAAGGTCATTCAGCAAGTACCACAGCAAGAGCAGGGACAAGGATTTTACTCAAGGCTTTTCTTAGTCCCCAGAAAGGACAAAACCTGGAGACCAATACTGGACCTGTCTGTTCTAAACACGTTTCTAGACGTTCCAAAATTCAAAATGTTAACTCTGCAGCAACTTCTGCCCATGCTGGGCAAGAAGGCTTGGCTTGTAACTTTGGACTTAAAAAAGGCATACCTGCATATACCAATCAGACAATCTTGCGGAAGATATCTCATATTCATAGCTCGCTCAAAGCACTACAAATTCTCTGCACTGCCCTTTGGCTTATCTACTGCGCCCAGGGTCTTCAGAAAATGCCTGGCACCAGTAATTGCATTTTGCAGACAAAGAGGAATTCAGATTTATCCCTGCTTGGACGACTGCCTTATACAAGCAGAGAACAAGGACACTCTACTAAAGCATCTGGCGTTCGTAAAAAGATTATTAATTTGCCTAGGGTACACAGTAAACAAAAAGAAATCAAAACTAGTACCCTCTCAAGAAATAATATTCCTGTGTGCAAACTTAAATACAGCTGCCCAGATGGCTTATCTCACGCCAGAAAAACAAAGACATCTAACTTCTTACTTCAAAATGTTGGCAACAAAGACCCAGTTATCTGCAAGAAAAATTTTGCAGGCTTTGGGCTTCATGGCATCCTGCATACTGCTAATTTCATATGCCAGACTGCATATGAGGAAACTTCAATGGTACCTTAAAAGTGTCTGGACTCAACATTGTCAAAACCTGGAAGCATTAATTACCCTCATTCTTTGCCTACAACAGGAGTTTCGATGGTGGGCTCATGCCTGTCACCTCAACAAGGGACAGCCTTTCACTCTACCCACAGCCAGGCAGTCAATAACAACAGATGCATCAGACTATACCTGGGGAGCACATATGACAGGAACATGTATTCAGGGCGCATGGCCCACAAGCCATATGCATCTACATATCAATCAAAAAGAGATGCTAGCTGTTCAGAATGCCCTGACAGCTTTCAAGGATTTACTCCATCCAGGCCAACTACTGATAAGGACGGACAATACTACAGTCACGTGGTACATAAACAAGCAGGGAGGCACACATTCCTATCCCCTCTGCAGACAAGCCATGACTTTATGGAACACAGCATTGACTTATCAAGTACACCTGCAAGCACAATTCCTGCCAGGAAAGAACAATACTCTGGCAGACGAACTAAGCAGAAACCTTACGGATCCCCACGAATGGAAACTGGATCCACTAGTCTTCAGCATGATAATAAAGAATTGGGGATGCCCAGACATAGATCTATTTGCCTCCCCTCACAACTGCCAACTACAAAAATTCTGCACAAGGACTTATCACAAGCAAGCATGGAAAGTGGATGCCCTATCATTCAGCTGGAAAAGTCTTAACAGTATATGCCTTTCCTCCTCTGCCTCTCCTCCCCAAGGTACTCCTAAAGGTCAGATAAGAGAAGCCAAAAATGATCCTGATTGCCCCAGACTGGCCACGCCAGCACTGGTACCCAATCCTAAAACATTTGTCTCAAGGCCCAGCCTGGACACTGCCTCTTATTCCTCACTTACTGACCCAGCGAAACAGTCAGATTCTGCACAGCCAATTCAGGACCCTAAATCTGGCAGCATGGCGGATAATGTAACCTTTCAAAACACACCTCTTTCTTAAAGCAGTGATGGATGTTATTTTGGAGGCCAGGAGGCCCAGTACCAGAAAATCTTATGCAGACAAATGGAAAAGATTTTGTGCTTGGAACCAGGCACAAGGACTGGACACATCTGTACCAAATATTCCTCAGATTTTACAATACCTAACTGAGATGCTGGACAAAGGCCTGTCCTTTTCATCAATTAAAATTCATGCCTCAGCCATTTCAGCTCATTACAATACGGAACCTCCTATTTTTTCCCATCCATTGATAAGACAGTACCTCAGAGGGGCCAAAAACATAAGACCTCCAAAGAGAGCCCCAATACCTGCATGGGACCTCAATTATGTCTTGGAAAAACTCACATTGCCGCCTTTTGAGCCAGCCAATGCAGCTGATATAAAGTTTTTATCTTGGAAAACAGCTCTGCTCCTAGCAATAACCTCTGCAAGACGCGTTTCAGAGCTACAGGCACTCATGGCTGTGGAACCTTTCATCATTTTCCATCCAGACAGGGTTTCTCTAAGAACGAACCCTACATTTATGCCTAAGGTAATGTCCAGTGTGGCCCTCAACCAAACTATTCATCTGCCTACCTTTTTATCCAAACCCACAGAATAAGGGTGAAAGACTTCTGCATTCCTTGGACATACATGGACAACTACTCTTCTACTTGGACAGAACTAAAGCTTTCAGAAAAACTGAGCAACTTTTAGTGGCATTTGCTGCAGGATCTCAAGGAAAGCCTATCTCAAAACAGACTATTTCAAAATGGATAGGCCACTGCATTCGTTTTTGCTACTCACAACATGGCAAATCAGTGCCCAAGGCTATTAGACCTCATTTTACCAGGGCAGCAGCCACTTCAGCAACCTTTCTCAGAGGAGTACCAACCAAAGACATTTTATAGGCTGCAACTTGGAGTTCAGTGCACACTTTTACAAAGCACTACCATTTACCTCTCTACTCTAAATCCAGAGCAGGCTTCGACACTGCAGTTTTGCAAGACCTTATAGCCTCTCCTAATCCTCTTTAGGACCAGCCACCCAGCCTTAGCTTTGGGATTCAACCCAAGAGTAATGACTGCAACAGTGAAACACGATGAACATAGTACAGTTGTGTACCTACCATAAATGTAGATGTTCGAGTGTATTCACTGTTGCAGTCCAGGTTACCCACCCTCACTGTTGCAGTCCAGGTTACCCACCCTCCACCCCCCTTTTCTTTGCTGGGACTTACCTATACTTCTCTATCTTATACAACCTATGTGGTGTATTTGCTTGTAGATGAAGGAAATGTTTATTTTACTGCATGAATAATTATTGGCATAATATTTTTAGCCTATTTAGGGGGCACCTGACATCTGGGGCAAGAAAAACTGAAGACAATGGTGTCGGCTGCTTCTTTTATACCCCTGGTGCACTGACGTCAGGGAAGAGGCGACAGCAACCGACGCCGGACCTAGACTTTGGAATTCTGCCCGACCACGGGTCGCCTGCCAGCAGGGTAACCCAAGAGTAATGACTGCAACAGTGAATACACTCGAACATCTACATTTATGGTAGGTATACAACTGTACTTTCTCTGGGGTACACCATAAATAAAAAGAAATCACATCTTGTACCCTGCCAACAAATTGTATTCCTGGGAGCAAGCTTGAATACAACTTCCCAGATGGCCTACCTCATGCCAGAGAAACACGTTCATTTGACAGCCTACTTCAAACAACTGGCCACAAAGACCCAGCTATCTGCAAGGAAAATGCTGCAAGCCCCGGTGTTCATGGCCTCTTGCATTCTAACTAATTCCATATGCAAGACTGCATATGAGGAAACTACAATGGTGTCTAAAAAGCCTATGGTGTCAACATTTTCAGGATCTAGAATCAATGATTCCTGTCATACCTTGTCTAAAGATAGAGTTCCTTTGGTGGGCAGAGATCTGCCACCAAAACAAGGGACTGGCATTCACTCTATCCCCTGCCGCCCAAACCCTAACAGCAGATGCATCAGACTATGCATGGGGGGCTCACTTGTCAGTGCAGTGCATTCAGGGCAAATGGAACCCAAGTCATATGCACCTGCATATCAATCAAAAAGAAATGTTAGCTGTACAGAATGCTCTGACAGCCTTCAAGGACCACATTCTTCCAGGACAATTATTGGTAAAGACGGATAACACCACTGTTATGTGGTACATAAACAAGAAGGGGGGAACCCACTCATACCCTCTCTGCAGACTAGCCATGGCTCTGTGGAACACAGCTTTGAGCTACCAAGTGCACCTACAAGCTCAATTCCTGCCAGGAAAGCTAAATACACTGGCAGATGACCTAAACAGAAATCACATGGACCCACATGAGTGGAAAATGGAACCAAAGATATTCAGCATGTTGAGAAACAAATGGGGGGCCCAGAGATAGACCTGTTTGCCTCCTGTCAGAACTACCAATTGGACACATTCTGCACAAAGACTCCCCACAAACAAGCTTGGAAAGTGGATGCCCTGTCCTTCACCTGGAAAAACCTATCAGTTTATGCCTTTCCCCATCTGCCTCTCCAAAGTGCTTCTAAAGATCAAAGAGGACAAACCAAGGATAATACTGATTGCACCAGACTGGCCATGCCAACACTGGTACCCCATTTTGCGCAGTGTGTCACTTCTGGAATCATGGCACCTGCTTCAGACCCCTGCCCTGCTGTCCCAGCAGGAGGGCCAGATTCTGCACCCACAGTTTCAAACCCTGAACCTTGCAGCCTGGCTAATTACCTGATCTCTCCTTTACCATCCCTCAGTAAGCAAGTGATGTATGTCATTCTGGAGGCAAAGAGGACTAGTACTAGAAAATCCTATGCTGAAAAATGGAAAAGATTCTGTTCCTTGAGCCAAACTCTTGGGATGGACACAGCAGTGCCCAATTCACCTCATATTCTTCAATACTTAACTGAGATGCTTCACAAGGGCCTTTCCTTTTCTTCCATCAAAATTCATGCCTCAGCTATTTCAGCACATTACAATACAGAGCCACCCCTCTTCTCTCATCCACTGCTGAAGCAATTCCTCAGAGGGGCCAAAAACTAAAGACCACCCAGGAGAGCCCCCTACTCCAGCCTCGGACCTTAACTTTGTATTGGAAAAGCTCACTCTACCTCCCTTTGAGCCAGCTGCAAATGCAGAGTTGAAATTCCTTTCTGGGAATACAGCCTTCCTTCTAGCCATCACTTCAGCAAGAAGGATGTCTGAATTACAGGCCCTCATGGCAGTGGAGTCTTTCATCATCTTTCATGCGGACAGGGTGTCCCTCAGGACCAATCCCTCCTTTACATCCAAGATGGTATCCAGTGTGGCCCTTAGTCAGTCCATTCATTTGCCAACCTTCTTTTCTAATCCACAGAACAAAGGGGAACGAATACTGCACTCTTGGATGTGCACAGGCAACTTAGATTTTACTTGGACAAGACTAAGCCTCTCAGGATATCTGAACAGCTGCTGGTTGCATTTGCTGTAGGGGCAGAGGGGAAGGCCATTTTAAAGCAAACCATTTCTAAGTGGATAGGCCATTGCATTCATTTCTGCTATAAGCACCATGGAAAACCTACCCCACAGGGGATAAGACCACATTCAACCAGGGCTGCGTCTACCTCTACAGCCTTTCTCAGAGGTGTCCCTACTAGGGATATCCTAGAAGCTGGAGTTCTGTACATACCTTCACCAAACATTACCACTTGCCAATTTTTTCTAAATCCAGAGCTGGCTGTGCCACTGCATTCTTGCATAGCCTTATAGCTGGTCCTAATGCTATCTAATTACCTCCTCCCATCCTTAGCTTTGGGAATCTACCCAGATGTGATTAGTACAACAGTAAAACATGAAGAACACAGTACAGTTGTGTACACTTACCATAAATGTAGATGTTCTAGGGTATTTACTGTTGCAGTCCTGGTTACCCTGCCTCCAGCCCCCTGACTTCTAGTGACTATACCTCTATTCTTGTTTACTGTGCTTAAAGCTTTTTGATGTATTCGCTTTTTTGTTGGAGGTATAACCTTGTATATAATTGCTTACCATTATGGGGGCATCTGACATCTGGGGCAAGAAAAACTGATGTAATGGCGTCGGCTGCATGCTTTACACCCTTGACTACCTGATGTCATGGAAGATGAGACAGCAACCGACGCAGGACCCAAGACTTTGATAATCAGGCCGACTGAGGGCTATCTGTAAGCAGATAACCCAAATGTGATGACTGCAACAGTGAATACACTTGAACATCTACATTTACGGTAAGTGTACACAACTGTACTTTCCCTGTGCCCAGAAAAGAGAGCTATTGGTGCCCTGTCTTCTTCTTCTTTCGGCTGCTCCCATTGGGGTCGCCACAACAGATCAACTGTTTCTATTTCTTCCTGTCCCCTGCATCTTGCTCTGTCACACCAAACACCTGCATGTCTTCTCTCACCACATCCATAAACCTTATCTTAGGCCTCCCTCTTTTTCTGTTACCTAGCAGCTTCATCCTTAGCATCTTTTTCCCAATATACTCTGCATCCCTCCTCAGCACATGTCCAAACCAACGTAATCTTGCCTCTCTGGCTTTGTCTCCAAACCTTCCAACCAGGGCTGACCCTCTAATATACTTATTCCTAATCCTGTCCATCCTCGTCACACGCAGTGCAAATCTTAACATCTTCAACTCTGCCACGTCAAGCCCTGACTCCTGCCTTTTTGTCAGTACCACTGTCTCCAACCTATATAACATAGCTGGTCTCACTACCCTCTTGCAGACCTTCCCCTTCACTCTTACTGGTACTGGTCTGTCACAAATCACTCCTGACACTCTTTTCCATCCACTCCATCCTGTCTGTACTCTCTTCTTCACCTCTCTTCTACACTCACCATTACTCTGAACTGTTGATCCCAAGTACTTAAACTCATCCACCTTTGCCACCTCTACTCCCTGCATCCTCACCATTCCTCTATCCTCCCTCTCAATCACACACATATATTCTGTCTAAGTCCTGCTGACCTTCATTCCTCTTTTCTGTAGAGCATATCTCCACCTCTCCAGGGTCTCCTCCACCTGTTCCTACTCTCACTACAGATCACAATGTCATCTGCAAACATCATAGTCCACAGGGATTCCTGTCTGATCTCATCTGTCAACCTGTCCATCACCATTGCAAATAAGAAAGGGCTCAGAGCTGATCCTTGATGTGATCCCACCTCCACCTTAAATGCATCTGTCACTCCCACTGCAGACCTCACTGCTGTCACACTACCCTCGTACATATCCTGTACCACTCTTGCATACTTCTCTGACACTCCCGACTTCCTCATACTATACCACAACTCCTCTCTAGGCACCCTGTCATATGCTTTCTCTAAATCCACAAAGACACAATGCAACTCCTTCTGACCTTCTCTGTACTTCTCCATCAACATTCTCAGAGCAAACATCACATCTGTAGTGCTCTTTCCTGGCATGAAACCATACTGCTGATCACTAATGATCACCTCCCTTCTTAACCTAGCTTCCACTATTCTTTCCCATAACTTCATGCTGCGACTGATCAGTTTAATCCCTGTGTAGTTACTACAGCTCTGCACATCACCCTTATTCTTAAAAATCAGTACCAAAACACTTTTTCTCCATTCCTCAGGCATCCTCTCACATTCCAAGATTTCATTAAACAATCTACTTAAAAACTTCACTGCCATTTCACCTAAACACCTCCATGCTTCCACAGGTATGTCATCTGGACCAACAGCCTTTCCGTTCTTCATCCTCTTCATAGCTATCCTTACTTCCTCCTTGCTAATCCACTGTACTTCATGATTCACTATCCGCACATCATCCAACCTTCTCTCCCTCTTCATTCATCAACCCCTCAAAGTACTCTTTCCATCTGCTCAACACACTCTCCTCGCTTGTGAGTATGTTTCCCTCATTATCCTTTATCATCCTTACCCGCTGGACATCTTTACTAGCTCGGTCCCTCTGTCTAGCCAATCTGTACAGGTTCTTTTCTCCCTCCTTAGTGTCCAACCTTTTATGCAACTCTTCATACGCCTTATCCTTAGCCTTCGCCACCTCTCTCTTTGCCATGCACCTCATCTGCTTATACTCTTATCTACTTTCTTCATCTCTTTGACAGTCCCACTTCTTCTTCGCCAACCTCTTTTTCTGTGTACTCTCCTGTACTTCTTCATTCCACCACCAGGTCTCCTTGTCCTCCTTCCTCTTTCCAGATGTCACACCAAGCACCTTTCTAGCCATCTCTCTTACTAGCTCTGCTGTAGTTACCCAGCTATTCGGTAACTCTTCACTGCCACCCAGTGCTTGTCTTAACTCTTCCCTGAACACCACCTCACAATTACCCTTTTTCAAGTTCCACCATTTGATCCTTGGTGCTGCCCTCACACTCATCCTCCTCTTCTTGATCACCAATGTCATCCTACAAACCACCATCCTATGCTGCCTAACTGCACTTTCCCCTGCCACCACTTTACAATCTCCAATCTCCTTCAGACTGGCCCTTCCACATAAGATATAATCCACCTGTGTGCATCTTCCTCCACTTTTGTATGTCACCCTATGCTCCTCCCTCTTGTTAAAATGCATATTCATCACAGCCATGTCCATACTTTTCGCAAAATCCACTACCATCTGACCTTCTGCATTCCTTTGCTTAACACCATACCTACCCATCACTTCCTCATCCCCTCTGTTCCCTTCACCAGCATGCCCATTGAAATCGGCTCCAGTCACCAGTCTCTCACCCTTGAGTACAGTCATGACCACTTCATACAACTCACTCCAAAATTTTTCTTTCTCATCCATCGCACACCCAACTTGTGGAGCGTATGCACTAACAACATTCATCATTACACCATCAATCTCCAGCTTCATAAACATCACTGTATCCGACACACTTTTCACCTCCAAAACACTCTTAGCATACTGTTCCTTCAGGGTAATGCCTACACCATTTCTCCTCCCATCCTCACCACGATAAAACAATTTGAAACCTCCTCCGATACACCTAGCCTTGCTTCCCTTCCGTCTGGTCTCTTGCGCACACAATATACCAACCTTCCTTCGGTCCATCATATCAGCTAGCTCTCTCCCTATACCAGTCGTACTGCCAACATTCAAAGTTCCGACCCTCACTATCACATTCCTAGCCTTTATCTGCCTTCGGGCATGCCTTCCCCCTCTTCTCCTCCTTCGGCCAACAGTAGCCCAATTTCCGCCAGCACCCTGTTGGCCAACAGTACTGGTGGCGGTTGTTGTTAACCCGGGCCTCGACCGATCCGGTATGGTGCCCTATCCTGGATCTATCAATTCTCAACACCTTTCTGGTGGTCGCAAAATTCAAAATGCTTACACTGCAACAGCTTCTTCCTATGCTAGCCAAGGATGCCTGGTTAGTCACCCTAGACTTAAAAGAAGCTTTTCCACACATCCTCATAAGGGAGTTTTGCAGGAAATATCAGGGCAGGCTCTATGCATTATCAGTTCTCTGCACTTCCCTTTGGCTTATCCACTGTGCCCAGAGTATTCACAAAGTGCCTGGCTCCAGCCATTGCATACTGCAGGCAGAGAAATATTTAAATTTACCCATATTTGGACGGTTGCCTGATTCAGACAGACAGTCAGGAATTGCTACTTCATCACGTGGCATTTGTAAAAAGACTTCTAACTTCACTGGGATACACCATCAATGAAAAGAATTGACAACTGTGCCCAGCCAACAAATTGTATTCCTGGGAGCAAGCTGGAACACAACTTTCCAGATGGCATTCCTCACTCCAGAAAAGCTGGCCCATTTGACAAACTATTTCAAACTAATGGCCACCAAAACCCAGCTTTCTGCAAGGAAAATACTGCAAGCCCTAGGGTTCATGGCCTCATGCATTCTGCTAATTCCATATGCAAGACTGCATATGAGGAAACTTCAGTGGTACTTAAAATGTCTCTGGTGTCAACATTCTCAGGACCTGGAAACAGTGATTCCTATCATACCTTGTCTAAGGGCAGAGTTCCTTTGGTGGGCAGAGGCATGCAACCACAACACGGGACTTCCTTTTACTCAACCCCTCTCTGCCCAAACCCTGACAACAGATGCATCAGACTATGCATGGGGGACACACACGACAGGCAAATGCATTCAGGGCAAATGGAGCCCAGAACAAATTTCTCTGCACATCAGTCAAAAAGAGATGCTAGCTGTACAGAATGCTCTGACAACCTTCAAATACCTTATCCTTCCAGGACAGATCTTGATAAAGGCAGACAACACCACAGTGATACGGTACATAAACGAGCAGGGCGGGACTCATTCTTAGCCATCTGCAGGTTAGCCATGGCCCTATGGAACACAGCCTTGAGCAACCAAGTGCACCTACAAGCTCAATTCCTGCCAGGCAAGCAAAATTCACTGGCAGACGACTTAAGAAGAAATCTACTGGACCCTTACGAGTGGAAACTGGAACCCAACTCATTCAAACTTCTAACCCAGAGGTGGACTTTTTTGCCTCCCCCCAAAACCACCAATTCAGCAAGTTTTGCACCAGGAACCCTCACAGCAGAGCCTGGAAGGTGGATGCCCTATCCTTTACATGGGAAAACCTCTCAATTTATGCCTTCCTTCCTCTGCCCCTCATCTCTTAAGTACTACTTAAGATCAAGCAGGACAGGCCAAGGGCAATCCTTATTGTACCAGACTGGCCACGCCAGCTCTGGTACCTACTCCTATGCAGTCTGACAGCAGTGTCACCCTGGAACCTACATCAGACACCTTCCCTGCTGTCTCAGCTGGAGGGACAGATTTTGCATCCATAGCTGCAAATCCTAAACCTTGCAGCCTGGCTTATTCCCTGAATATACCACCAGTATCCCTCAGCAAACAGGTGCTGGATGTCATCCTTGAGGCCAGAAGGCCTAGTACTATGAAATCCTATGCTGAAAAGTGGAAAATATATTGTTCTTGGGAGTCAGTCTCAAGGAAAGGACACAGCTGTGCCCACCTTACCTCAAGTCCTTGACTACCTAGCAGAGCTGCTCCACAGAGGCCTATCCTTCCCATCCATTAAGATTCATGCTTCTGCCATCTCAGCTCATTATAATACTGAGCTCTTTTCTCACCCTCTCATCAAACAGTTACTGAGAGGAGCTAACAATTTAAGGCCCCCTAGGATAGCTCCCAGCCCAGCCTGGGACCTTAACTTTGTACTGGAGAAACTCACACTTCCCCCTTTTGAACCTGCTGCTTCAGCAGAGTTACAATTCCTCTTTTGGAAAACAGCCTTACTTCTAGCTATTACTTCAGCAAGAAGAGTGTCTGAGTTACAGGCACTAATGGCGGTGGAGCCCTTCATTATTTTCCATGCTAACAGGGTTTTCTTCAGGACTAGCCCATCCTTTATGCCCAATGTGGTATCCAGTGTGGCTTTAAACCAATCCATCCATTTGCCAACCTTTTTCCCTAATCCTCAGAAGAAAGGTGAAAGGATCCTGCACTCCTTGGATGTGCACAGACAGCTCAGGTTCTACAGTGACAGGACTTAGCCTTTCATAAAATCTGACCAGCTGCTAGTCAGCTTTGCTACAGGGGCAGAGGACAAGGCCATTTAGAAGCAAACCATTTCCAAATGGATAGCACACTGCATCCATTTGTGCTACAAGCACCATGGAAAACCTACACTTCAGGGGATCAGAACTCATTCCACTAGAGCTACTTCAACCTCTACAGCATTTCTCAGGGGAGTCCCTACCAGGGACATCGTGGAAGCTGCAACCTGGAGTTCTGTACACACCTTCACCAAGCATTACCACTTACCTATTTTTTCTAAATCCAGAGCTGGATTTGCTACAGCAGTCTTACAAGGCCTGCTAGCCAGCCCTAATACTTCTTGACTGCCTCCACCCTTCCTCAGCTTTGGGAATCAACCCAAGTATGATGACTGCAACATTGAAACACAAAGAACATAGTACAGTTGTGTACACTTACCATAAATGTAGATGTTCGAGTGTATTCACTGTTGCAATCCCGGTTTCCCACCCTCCAGCCCCATGGCTTTCTCTATCCTTTCTACCTATCCTCTTTATGGCCATCTTTTATTTTATTTTATTTATTTTACATTTGTTAACTGGGAAATTCCGACTGGACCAGGTCCATTTTCAGCAGAGGCCCGGGGAGAAAAGCTCCGGCATCAGGTTATACAAATACAGTACATCCAGCATAATGCACAAAACAGGTTTCATCATGTATGCTGAGCATAGTAATATAACAAGAAATTAATAAAACACTCCAGGTAAAAGAAGATGTAGAACATAGGTAAAAAGACAATGTCAGTTATACATTGGTAAGAGAAGAAAATATATCAAGTAAGATTCTACAGTTAAAAGTAGCCTTTCAGATGACCAAGCCTACAGGGGATCAGAGATCCAGCATGTAATCAGAGAGGAGTTTGGGGAGTTTATAGTAGTATGGGTAGGGGTTATGTGATACAAGGGCATAACCAGGTACTAAGAAGGTGCGATTTTAGGGAGTTTTTGAATATGGATGTGGAGGGGGCAGTGAACACGGATAGGGGAAGAGAGTTCCAATTTCTGGCAATGGTGTGGGAGTAGAGCACTTTCCCTGCATTATTGTTAGCCTTGGTGATGGAGAGGAGAGATTTTTCACTGGATCTTAGGTACCGGTTTGCAGTATAGACAGTAAGTAGGTTGGATAATGAGAGTTTTTTTTCGGGATATTTGAGAATATTGTAGGCTATGCCTAGCTGGTGATAGTTAAGTAGCTGTGGTAGCTCAAGGCATTTTAGTTCTTTTAGTGCAGCACAGTGATGGGTTCTTTAGGTTGAGTTAGTAGCAAACTTGGCTATTTTATTGTAGCATGATTCTAGTTTGTCTAGGTCACATTGTATGATTTGGGTAAAGATTGGTCCAGCGTATAATAGAATTGAGAGGAGGTGGCTTTGTGCAAGAGTGACTCTTGATTTTTGCGAGAGAAAGGACTTATGCCTGTATAGGGACCCTAGTTTTTTGTGCACTAGTTTTATGGTATGTGAGATGTGAACATCAAAGTGGAGATTATTGTCTATTTCAATGCCCAGAAGTTTGGTGTGGTTAGAAGGGGAGATGGTGGTGCCGTCCTTAGATGTTATGGTAAAGGAGAGGGTTTTTTTTATATATATTAGGGGTAAATAGTAGCAGTTTTGTCTTTTTGGTATTTAAAATTAGTTGGATACCTGATATACATTTTTCTACTGAATTAAAGGTATCTTGAGTGAGTGTATGTAGGGTGGTGGGAGATGAGGCGGAGCAGATCAGGGTTGAATCATCCACATATTGTATGTGTGGCATGTTGTTTAGAGCTATTGAGGGTATTTGTGAAAATAGAGAACACTAGCGGGCCCAGTATAGAGCCCTGTGGGACGCCTATGGTGGTTGGAAGTTGTGTAGACAGAGTTCCTTTCATTTTATGGCAGGGATATTTACTTTTTACTGGAGGTGTTCCGCACCATGTAATAGCTCCCTATTTTGGAGGCTCCTGACATCTGTGGCAAGAAAAACTGATGTAATGGCGTCGGCTGCATGTTTTATACCTCTGACAACTTGATGTCATGGAAGTGGTGACAGTATCCAATGCAGAAATCCGACTCTGGTTTTCGGGCCGACTGAGGGCTACCTGCAGGCAGATAACCCTGGTGTGATGACTGCAACAGTGAATGCACTCGAACATCTACATTTATGGTAAGTGTACGCAATTGTACTTTATGGAAGCTATGAAATGTAAAGCACTGATGTTAAGTTGTCTATCTCGCCTTCATTCTTGCTGGATGGGTTCGGAGCCGACCTCGGCTCCGACTCGGCCACTCTAAAAGCTCGAGAGTTGGTTCCACCGGCTCGAGGCTCCCCCTATATCCCACAATGCTAGGCGTGAGTTACCTCAGATCTCGTTTGCCGCTACAGCGATCGAGGTGTGTTTTCTACCGGCTCCAGGTTAGTGAAAGTTAGACTAGTTTAAATTCTTAGACTTAGGCTAGCTCTGTGTATTTTTCTTTCCCTTTAGTGTAGTGGACTTGTTATCCCTTCTACCTTTTATCCAGCCCTCTTTTTTCTAAAGAACTTATAGTTCTTTCCCAAAGGCCTTCGGGCCCTTCCTTCCCTATCCTTAGGGTGTGTATGTGTTTTAATTAGGGAGTTCCTATTTAACTTACCTTTAGTTTAAATAATTCCCTTTGAACCCTATTAGTGTAATCTGTGTGTGTGTGTTTTCTGTGTGTGATTACACTTCGGTTCCTTGAATATGTCCAAGGATACAAAGGTCTCAGGCTTCAAGAAGTGTGACTCGTGCTGTCAGAAAATGTCTCTGACAGACGGTCGCACTTCTTGTGTGTATTGCCTGGGACCTTTACACCTGCAGGACTCTTGTGCTGTATGCCATGGCTTCAGCCCTAGAGTCCTGCAGGCGAGAAAAAATAAACTCATTTTGAGGGGTTTAATTAAGCCTGAAGGTTCCCTTTCTGTGTCATCGGGGAAACCTTCTAAGGCTTCTAAGACCTCGGCTCTAGCTTCAGAGTCGAGGCCTAAGGCTTCGAAGCCTACTGCTTCATCGGCTCCGGCTGGAGCCGATGAGTCTTTGACTGCAGTATCCGTGGTTTCCTCGGCTCCGGCTGGAGCCGAGGCATTAGAGATTCCTGAGTCGGCACCGATCAGACCATCGGAGCCGACATCTAGAAAGAGATCGAGGTCACCGTCCCTTGGCTCCGTTCATTCGGCTCCAGCTTCTCCCCTGCTGTCTGAACGGAGCCATAGATCTCACT
Source organism: Protopterus annectens (assembly GCF_019279795.1). NCBI lineage: Eukaryota > Metazoa > Chordata > Ceratodontiformes > Protopteridae > Protopterus > Protopterus annectens. The sequence goes on from NC_056739.1 coordinate 1,275,858,341, forward strand.
CCTCCAGGTCATCGAGGCTCTCGGATCACGACCTCCAGAGGGTAGTGAGTAGACTTTTGAAGTCCGAGGCACTGGCCCAAATGCTCCAGAGTCCGACTCATCAGTCGATGCCTCAACTTGTTCCAATAAATATTCCTCCTCCGACTCCTTTGAGCTCGAGCCGGGCGTCGGACCGAGACTGTGGTAGCGTCGGAGCCGATACATTTGTCTTCGGCTCCGTCGTCGGCTCCGATTTCTTCTTTTGAAGAATCTCGGCGCCGGGCTTCCCTCGTCGGCTCGGGGGTGAGTGGCATCGGACCCTTGTCCGACCCCCTCTCCCTCTCGGTGCTTCGGCGCTGGTGAGTTCGGCTCCGACATCGGCCTCAGAGCCATCTCTGTCAGTGCCGAGGGAGGTTCTCAGCTTCTCGGAGCGGGGACCTCTGGCTCTGCCTGACAGGGGTGCATTCGAGGTCATGCGGAGTGTGTTGGAACCTTGTTCGACTCCACAGTCGGCTCCGTCCGCCCCTCCCACTTCGGTGCCTTTGGTTATGTCGACTCACTCCCTCATCCCAGACCGCAGAGAGCAAGCTCCTCAAGAATCCCCTGTGGGGATCTCATCCTCTTCCGAGGCCTCTCCTGAATTGGCAGGGGAGCCCCCTAGGAAGAGAAAGTGTAAGAGGAAGCACATAGACTCACCTGAGTCTGTCACCTCTGACACAGATTTAGAGGATTCCCCACGTTCCCCTTCTGAAGATGTCTCTTTCGCAGACATTCTAGAGATCCTGAAACAGATGGGAAATTGGCCAGCCCTTAACCCTTCGGAGGATGAATCTGTGTATCTTGAGGCGTTTGGCTCTCGCCCTTCCACCTCCTGGGTGTCCCCCCCCTTTGATCCCCTCATGCAGGTGGTTGCAAAGAAGGCTTGGACGGCTCCTGATTCAGTGGACCCTACCCCCAGGAGACCCTCCAAATTTATAACAGCACCAACTGACAAACAATTTCTCACAAAAGGTGTTTCTGTGGATGCTATGGTGGTAGCTGCTGCCACCAAGAAGGAACTAGCTGATCCTTCAGTGCCTGTTCATCCCCCTAACAAAGAATCTAGGTCTATGGACAGGTACGGGTAACAAAGAATCTAGGTCTATGGACAGGTACGGGAAGCGGATGTTCTCGTCAGCGACCTTTGCTATGCGTTCGCTGAACTACCTATGCCATTTTACTCGTCTTCAAAGAGACTTGATCAAAGAAGCGAGTGACATGTTGAAGGATCCTACGGCTGCAGGTTTTCAAGACAAGATGAACACCCAGCTGGCTACCCTGAACTCCATAGCTAACTCCTCCATGCGCCTCCTTTCTTATGCGGCTGATGGAGCGAGCAGGGCCGCAGGGACAGGTGTGGCCTTACGCAGGCATGCCTGGATGCGGCTATGCAACTTTGCGGACCCCTTTAAAACGTCTTTCACTAATTCCCTGTTTGATGGATCATCTCTCTTTGGTCCTCAAGTGAAAGAAACCTTGACTAGGTGCGAGACAGATGGCAAGACTCTTTCTGCCGTCGGAGTCCATTTTTCTACTCCTTCTAGGCCTTACCCCAAAGGCCAGAAAAGTGGGAAAATGTGGTTCCGCAAACAATCTCAAGGGACTTCGCCTGACGCACAAAGTCGGTTCCCCGCTAGAGGCAGAGGGGGGAACAACAATGGTAGACGTCGCCCTAGAGGCAGGGGGGGGTCCGCAGAACCAGGGCAATCGGGAAGCTTTCTCTGATAAGCCCTTTCAGCATCCCTGAGGTGTTGCCCGACTGCCCACCTTCGGAGGCAGTCGGGGGAAGATTGTCACTGTACCCAGAAGCCTGGCTATCCCTGACTCAAGACAAATGGGTACAGTCCATCATTTCCGAAGGCTATTCCATTCCCTTGGTTCGCATTCCAAACCAATCAAAAAAATCCCTTCCAGATGTTCCACCCGCTCAAAGGGATCTTGCAGTTTTGGAAATTTCAAAGCTGCTTGCAAAAAGAGCAATTCAGCCAGTTCCAGCAGACCAGCAAGGATCCGGAATCTACTCCAGGTTCTTTTTAGTTCCAAAGAAAACAGGGGACTGGAGACCAATTTTGGATCTCAGTATCTTGAACAAGTCAGTCAAGAAAACAAGATTTCGGATGGTCACGCTGCAGTCCATCCTTCCCCTTTTGGGAAAGGGAAACTGGATGTGCTCTATAGACCTTCAGGATGCGTACTATCACATAAAAATGAACAGACGCTCCAGAAGATTTCTCCGCTTCAGGCTGGGAACCAGTCATTTTCAATTCAGGGCCCTGCCCTTTGGTCTCACCACTGCCCCCCGGGTGTTTACCAAATGCATGGCAGTGGTAGCTTCTCACCTGAGACGTCAAGGATTCCAGGTGTTTCCATATTTGGACGACTGGCTCCTCACAGCTCCCACCAAGCATCTTCTCCTAATGGCCAGGGACTACACCTTTCGCATTTGTCAAAAGTTAGGCATTTCAGTAAATTGCGAAAAGTCTGTTTTGTCGCCTTGTCTTACTATTACCTTCATAGGTGCAAATCTAGACACAGTCAACATGTCTGCGAGACTAACACATCAGAGAATAGCAGACATACACAAACTGGTCTCACTCCTCTTCAGCAGCAGTAGAGTCAAAGCCAGGTTAGTTCTGAAAGTGTTGGGGATTATGGCGGCTGCCATACCTCTGCTTCCATTAGCCAGGTTCCACATGAGAATCCTTCAATGGATGCTCTTCACACAATGGTCATACCAGCAACTTCCGATGTCCCACACCATTATGATCACGCAAACATGCAGAAATCATCTTCTGTGGTGGATGTCTTCCCCTCAGCTCTTATTGGGAAGACCTTTTGTACCTTTCCCCTCCGTTTGCTACTTTGACAACGGACGCCTCCCTGATCGGGTGGGGGGGGCATTATCAGGGCAGCACTGTCCAGGGCACATGGCAACCAGACGAATGCCACTTGCACATAAATGTTCTAGAGATGAGGGCAGTGCTTTTAGCGTTGCAAGCCCTTCAAGACTCTCTTCCCTTGGGAACGATAGCAATCCAGACGGACAATATGTCTGTAGTGTGGTATATCAACAAACAAGGCGGAACCAGGTCCTACCCCCTGTGTCGAGAAGCACTCAGACTGTGGCAATGGGCGATTTCTTCTCAGCGGTTTCTGATAGCAACGCACATCCCCGGGAAGTCCAATCAAATTGCGGACAAGTTGAGCAGAGCTATCCTCATGCCTCACGAGTGGTCTCTGAAAGACTCTGTGGTGAGAGAAATTTTTCTCAAGTGGGGTCAGCCTTGCTGCGATCTTTTTGCTACTCCCCAAAACAGCAAGTGCAGAGATTATTTCACCCTATTCCCGCTACCAGGCCAGCCCAGCAGAGACGCTCTAGTCCAAGTTTGGCCCGGGACTTCTGTATGCATTTCCTCCCTTCCCACTAATCTCTCAAGTGATACAGAAAGCTATCGCTCAGAAGGCCTCCTTGATCCTCATTGCTCCTTACTGGCCTCGACAGGTTTGGTTCCCCTTTCTACATCAATTTCTGTTGGAGCAACCTTGGCATCTGGACCTAGTTCCAGATCTCTTGATCCATCAGTCGGGTCAGTTTCATCGCTCCCTTCCCTCTCTGAACCTCACCGCTTGGTTCCTCCTATTCCAACCTTAGCCAGGCTTCCTCAAATATCTCACTCTGTTCGAGATATTTTGATAGCTTCCCATAAATCTTCCACTCGAAAGATTTATTTGAGTAAGTGGAAACGTTTCGCCTGTTGGGCTCAAGGAAGGGACATAGATTCTTTCACTGCTTCCATCCAAATGGTCCTTGATTTTCTAGCTGAACTCTTCCATGCAGGTTCATCTCCTTCTACTCTTAAAGTTCAATTGGCAGCTATTTCTAACTTTCATGTGGGCATTTCAGAGTCTGCCATAATGTCCCACAAGCTTTGCAAAGCCTTTTGAAGGAGTTTTTCTACTCAGACCTCCTATAAGAAATCCTCCTCCTCCTTGGGACCTAAATTTAGTTCTTAGTTCTTTGATTCTTTCCCCTTCGAACCTGCAGCCTCCTGTTCTTTAAAATTGCTATCATGGAAGACACTCTTTCTGGTAGCTATTACTTCAGCTAGAAGAGTTTCAGAACTTCATGCACTCAGCTGTCGACCTCCTTATCTGTCGTTCCATAAGGACAGGGTATCTTCTGAACCAACCCGTCCTTTTTACCTAAGATAGCCTCGGCATCTAACCTGAATCAAAGCATTGACCTCCTGTGTTTTTCCAGAATATTCTAACAGGTCTGAACAAAAATTGCATTGGCTAGATGTTCATCGTCAGTTAAGGTACTATTTGGATAGAACCAAACAATTCAGAAAATCTGACCAGCTGTTTGTCTCTTATGCAGAAGGCAGAAAAGGACTTTCAGTTTCAAAGGTATCATTATCTAGATGGCTAACATCTCTGATTTCCCTTGTTTATGAAATTAGACACCAAAAGCTGCCTAACAAACCTAAAGCCCATTCCACCAGAGCTTTGGCTACTTCTATAGCCTTCCAAGACAGACTGCCTATTGACACCATTTGTGCAGCGGCTACTTGGGCTACTCCTCACACTTTCATTTCTCATTATAAGTTGGATTTAGCTTCTAGGCATAGAGCTAACTTTGGTTCCACTGTTCTCAAGAGTCTGTTCCGTTAGGCCACCCGGGACAAGGTGCTAGGGACGCGGTCCCATCCAGCAAGAATGAAGGCGAGATAGACAACTTAACATATAGAAGTTATGTTCTTACCATAACGTTCCATGTTAGTTGTCTTCTTCTCGCCTTCTTCTTGCGTCCCACCCTCCTTCCCCCTGGCCTGGACAGACCTAGAGGAGTTTGATTGTGACCTCTCCTTCTACCACCTCTTTACTTTGGGTATATGCTGCTGTGCATATTTTCCTGGATCAGGATGTAGGTCACCCTTCTCTTTTCCCTGGTTTATAGAGTTGGACTTTGTTTATAATTTTTCTATTGCTATTATAAGCTGGGCCTAGCTTACAAACGAGATTTGAGGTAACTCACGCCTAGCATTGTGGGATATAGGGGGAGCCTCGAGCCGGTGGAACCAACTCTCGAGCTTTTAGAGTGGCCGAGTCGGAGCCGAGGTCGGCTCCGAACCCATCCAGCAAGAAGAAGGCGAGAAGAAGACAACTAACATGGAACGTTATGGTAAGAACATAACTTCTATATTTATGGCTTAGTACCCCCTGAGATTGATGATCCGCATGACACTGGCCCATACTGTCAATGATGGCCTATTGCATGTACGTGATCTGATGTTGTTCTTTTCATTCTTCCTCACTACTAGTTTTAGGATCCGACCATTGGATCCGATACAGCTGCTTTCCTCTAGACTTCAGATCCAAGCCTCAAGCTCCTCCCTTTACCCATAATCCCCTAGACCATTCCTAAGCCCTCAGATCTTGTTTGCTGCCATTACAGTCAGACGGAAGATCTAGCCTCTCTTCAAAATCATGAGGGTTAAGTGCCTTTCTCTTAATTTTTATCTGCTATTCCGGTTTCCTTTCTTGTTATGTTGTGAAATTTGCTTGTCCCTCTTTGTAGGGAGCTGCTACTCTAGACTCCCCTTGATCAGTGTGCAGTACCTTCAGTCCGATAGCTCTCTCTGATCGAAGGAACAAACTTAGCCTGAAAGGGTTATTGCTTGCTGGAGTTCTAACCCCCACCAAACAGTTGGTCTCACAGCCACGGACGAGACACCATAGGTCCCCTTCCTCCTCCTCTGAGCCATCCTCTAAACTGAGAAAAGTATTGGATCTAACTATCTCTGATCCATCCTCTGCTTTTCAACCCTTGGAACCTGCCGATGTTCATCGTGTTTCACTGTTACAGTCATTACAATTGGGTTATCCTGCTGGCAGGCTACCCGCAGTCAGCCTGAATTCCAAAGTCTAGGTCCAGTGTCGGTTGCTGTCGCCTCCTCCCTGACGTCAGTGCGCCAGGGGTATAAAAGATGCAGCCTATGCCATTTTCTTCAGTCTTTCTTGACGCGCGGTGCCCGAAGCAAAAGCAGTTCGCAAGTGCTAGTCGACCCACTCCTGAGATTTTCGTATTCAAATTTCAGATCTGAAGTCTTCATTAAAAGCTAAGTACCCCATTGGGGAAACTTTTTCTTGCTCCAGACCGATGTCAGAAAAAGTTAATAATTGTATTTCTTGTGGGAAGCAAATACCTCATAAGGATTTCCATTCTTACTGTATTCCTTGCCTAGGCCCTGATCACGACATTGCTAATTGTTGGTTTTGTGCTAGATTTAACCAACACACTGTTAAACATCGGTACGATTTTGCATTTCACTATTTTGGTAGAAGATTTAATTACAAGATGTCATCGGTTAGCCATCCGACTACCGCAATTCAAAAGAAACACAAAGAAAAAGAAAAGGACAGGCATCTGAGGTCCAAAACTGATGACGAGGCTTCTTCTAAGCCAGTTGCTGGTTCGCCGGTTCTCAGTGAGGCGCTTTCGCAGCCCCTGATGCCCGCTACTTAAAGCCACAGGCCGCTTCCGACTCCCACGTGGAGCTGACTAGGCCGCTGGAAACTCATGGTATTGGAACCTCGGAAACTATTCCCTTAGATGGGTCCGGAGCCGCTGAGCAGGCATCGGCTTCTGAGGGTGTTTTCAGGCCTACACAGTTATATGTTAAACCGACTTCAGCTTCAAAGACAAAGACTAAAGCTTCTCTAAAGACAAAGAAACAAGTAGAACAGCCTCTTGGACAGGCCTCCATGCCTAAAAAACAGATGCTCAAAATGGCCGAAGACCTAATTACTTTGATCAGGGGTTCCCATCCCCCTCCTGATAAGAGGCCTAGGCAAGAGACTGAATATGACTCCTCAGATCAGGTTTCCATTTCTTCTGATCCCTCTTCTGATCACAAATACTCTCTTCCTCCCTATGAGGATTCTGATGCTGAAGAATCTATCCCTTCAGCCTCTCCTCCTGAGGATTATTCTTTTGGGGAAACTCTGCATACCATGAGGGAGCATTTTCACTGGGAGAGCCAAGATTATTCAGAATCTAAGAAAAGGCTCAGAGACGTCCTTTCACTACCTCAGCACAGGCCCCTTGCTATTCCACCTGTTCTAGACATTGTAGATGATGTTTTTTCAGAGTCCAGTTTGACTTCTGACTCCTTACCTCCAGGTCCTGTAAGCCAGACAGATACTACAGGGTTCCTGAATCACATAAATTTCTTTTTAAGAACCCGGCTGCTGACCCAGAAACTATCTCTCAAGGTCCCAAAGGGGTCAAGGCTTCCACTGCAAAAAACCCTACCCCCTCTGACAGGGATTCTAGGGCACTGGACAGATGGGGAAAAAAGATTTACACTTCTGCTACCTTGGCTATAAGAGCTTTAACTTGTCAGTTTCATATGCTTAAATATCAGCAATATATTATGTCACTGCTTAAACAGAAAATGTTGATAAATTCTGAATGTGCAGAAAACAAGGAAATGCAGGATTTATTGCACGCAGCTGAACAAGTGGGAAAGCATACTTGGCAGTGTGGTTTTGATTCTCTGGAGGCCTCCTGCAGGGCCGCTGTTACGGGTTCTGTCATTCGGAGGCATGCTTGGTTAAAGGAACAGAATCTGCCCGATCATGTTAAAGCAAAATTATTAGATGCTGCATTACAGCATGATACCTTGTTTTGTGTTAAAGCAGAAGAGGTGTTGAAGAAGATGGAGGACAAAGCTAAATCTATGCAGTCAAGGATTTCTTACAGGTACAGCCTCCAAGATTTAGCAGGCACTGGCCTACAAAAAATTGGTCCTTTCCAGTGTCAAGACAGGCCACAAAGAGGCAGATACAGACACCCTAGAGGCAGATCCCAGCCCCAAGGCTCATACAGGTCTAAACAATGGGGCAGTTCTACCTCCAGAAGCAGAGAAGACAAATCACAACCATACATGAAACAGTCCCAATGACTTCCCCCTGCCTGCGCCAAGCACTTACCTTCTGGCAGCATCTTTAGGGGGAAGACTAGCACTTTTTTCTCAAAATTGGCACGTAATAATCCAGGACAAATGGGTCTTGGATATAGTGTCTCAAGGCTACAAGTTTCACCTTCACACCCTGCGAAAGGCAAAAGGTTCGCCAGACCTACCAAAAAATCAATGGGCAGAGGCACAAAAGCAAGTGTCATCCTTCATGGACATGAGGGCCATTCAGCAAGTACCACAGCAAGAGCAGGGACAAGGATTTTACTCAAGACTGTTCTTGGTGCCCAGAAAGGACAAAGCCTGAAGACCAATACTGGACCTATCTATTCTAAACACATACCTGGATATTCCAAGATTTAAAATGCTGACTCTGCAGCAGCTTATGCCCATGCTGGGCAAGAAGGCTTGGCTTGTGACTTTAGACCTAAAAGAAGCATACCTGCATGTCCCAATCGGACAGTCATGCAGAAGGTTCCTCATATTCACAGCTGGCTCAATGCACTACCAATTCTCTGCACTGCCCTTTGGCTTATCTACTGCGCCCAGGGTCTTCACAAAATGCCTGGCTCCAGTAATTGCATTTTGCAGACAAAGAGGAATACAAATATATCCTTATTTGGACAACTGCATTATTCAAGCAGAGAACAAGGGCATTCTATTACAGCATCTGGCTTTTGTAAAAAGATTACTAACATGCCTAGGGTACACAGTAAACGAAAATAAATCAAAACTAGTACCCTCTCAAGAGATAATATTCTTGGGTGCAAGCTTAAATCCAACTGCCCAGATGGCTTATCTCACGCCAGACAAACAAAGGCAACTTACTACTTATTTCAAAATGTTGGCAACAAAGACCCAGTTATCTGCAAGAAAAATTCAGCAGGCTTTGGGCTTCATGGCATCCTGCATTCTGCTAATTCCATATGGAAGACTGCATATGAGGAAACTTCAGTGGTATCTAAAAAGTGTTTGTACTCAACATTGCCACAGCCTGGAAACAATAATTACCCTCATTCCCTGCCTGCAACAGGAGTTTCGATGGTGGGCAAAGGCCTGTCACCAGAACAAGGGACAGCCATTCGCTTTACCCACAGCCAGGCAGATATTAACAACAGATGCATCAGATTATGCCTGGGGGGCACACATGGCAGGAAGATGTATTCAGGGCACATGGTCCGCAAGCCAAATGCATCTACCTATCAACCAAAAAGAGATGCTAGCTGTTCAGAATGCCCCGACAGCCTTCAAGGATCTGCTTCATCCGGGACAACTACTGATAAAGACGGACAATACTACAGTCATGTGGTACATAAACAAGCAGGGAGGCACTCATTCCTACCCCCTATGCAGACTAGCCACGACATTGTGGGACACAGCATTGACTTACCAAGTACATCTGCAGGCACAATTCCTGCCAGGAAAGATAAATACTCTGGCAGACGAACTAAGCAGAAACCTCACAGATCCCCACGAGTGGAAATTGGATCCGCAAGTCTTCAGCATGATAACAAGGAATTGGGGATGCCTGGACATGGATCTATTTGCCTCCCCTCACAACTGCCAACTACAGAGATTCTGCACAAAGACTTATCACAAGCAAGCATGGAAAGTGGTTGCTCTATCTTTCAGCTGGAAAACCTTAACAGTGTATGCCTTTCCTCCACTGCCTCTCCTCCCCAAGGTACTCCTAAAAGTCAGACAAGAGAAGCCAAAAATGATAATTGCCCCAGACTGGCCCCGCCAGCACTGGTACCCAATCCTAAGGAACTTGTCTCAATACCCAGCCTGGACATTACCTCATATTCCTCACTTACTGTCCCAACACAACAATCAGATCCTGCACAGCCAACTCAAGACCTTAAATCTGACAGCATGGTGGATAATGTAGTCATTCAAAACACACCTCTCTCTAAAGCGGTGATGGATGTTATTTTGGAGGCCAGGAGGCCTAGTACCAGAAAATCTTATGCTGAAAAACGGAAGAGATTCTTTGCTTGGAACCAGGCACAAGGGATTGACACGACTGTACCAGATATTCCTCAGATTTTGCAATATTTAACTGAGATGCTAGACAAAGGCCTATCCCTTTCATCAATTAAGATTCATGCCTCTGCCATTTCAGGTCATTACAGTACAGAGCCACCTATTTTTTCTCATCCTTTATTAAGACAGTACCTCAGAGGAGCCAAAAACTTAAGGCCTCCAAGGAGATCACCAATACCTGCATGGGACCTCAGTTATGTCTTGGAAAAACTCACCCTGCCTCCTTTTGAGCCAGCCGCTACAGCTGATATAAAATTTTTATCATGGAAAACAGCTCTGCTCCTAGCAATAACCTCTGTAAGACGAGTCTCAGAGCTACAGGCACTCATGGCTGTGGAACCTTTTATCATTTTTCATCCAGATAGGGTTTCTCTGAGGACAAACCTGACCTTTATGCCTAAGGTAGTGTCCAGTGTGGCCCTTAACCAAACTATTCATTTGCCTACCTTTTACCCAAACCTAAGGGTGAGATACTTCTGCATTCTTTGGACATACACAGACAGCTGCGCTTCTACTTGGACAGAACCAAAGCTTTCAGAAAGACTGAGCAATTACTAGTGGCATATGCTGCAGGATCTCAAGGAAAAGCTATTTCAAAGCAGACTATTTCAAAGTGGATAGGCCACTGCATTCGTTTCTGCTATTCACAACATGGCAAATCAGTGCCTAAGGGCATTAGGCCTCATTCAACCAGAGCAGCAGCCTTCCTCAGAGGAGTACCAACCAAAGACATTTTAGAGGCTGCAACCTTGAGTTCAGTGCACACTTTTACAAAGCACTATCACTTACCACTCTACTCTAAATCCAGGGCGGGCTTTGCCACTGCAGTTCTGCAGGGCCTCATAGCCGCTCCTAATCCTATTTAGCTCCAGCCTCCCAACCTTAGCTTTGGGATTCAACCCAATTGTAATGACTGCAATAGTGAAACACGATGAACATAGTACAGCTGTGTACTTACCATAAGTGTAGATGTTCGAGTGTATTCACTGTTGCAGTCCAGGTTACCCTCCCACCATCCCCCTTATCTTTGCTGGAACTTATCTGTACTTCTCTATTCTATACAACCTATGTGGTGTATTTGCTTGTAGATGAAGTAAAAGTTTACCTTTGTGCATGCATGCTTTATTGACATATTTTTAGCCTTCCCTTTTCGGGGCACCTGACATCTGGGGCAAAAAAAAATGAAGAAAATGGCATTGGCTGCATCTTTTATACCCCTGGCGCACTGACGTCAGGGAGGAGGTGACAGCAACCGACGCCGGACCTAGACTTTGGAATTCAGGCTGACTGCAGGTAGCCTTCCAGCAAGATAACCCAATTGTAATGACTGCAACAGTGTATACACTCGAACATCTACATTTATGGTAAGTACACAACTGTATTTTTCCTCCGATCTCAGCTTCCAGTACAAGCTCACCTATTTGAGTCATCCCAGCTACAGTGCCTAAGAGCTCATATCTGACAGCTAGAGGCAGTACCCCAGATGTTGCTTTACAGGCATAGTCTCCGATGCTACCGCCCAAGCTTTTACTGACACTAGCGCTCAAGCTTTTTCTGACACTACCAAGCACTCAAGGCTCCTCTCCACCACCTCGTCTAGGTCTTCCAGCAGCTTCTCCGATCACGACATGGACAGGATAATGCAGATGTTTCTTACAGCTCAAATTCAGATGGGGGTCATCCCTGCTCCATCCTCTACCGGATCCATGAGCTGTCCTGTCAGACAGTGACATTTTCCTTCTCTGACCTGTCCACCAGCTTCGGAGCCCAAGGATTCGAGTCCTCCGAGAGGTATGCCGTTGGATCGTAAGAAGTCCCTGACTTTGGATCCGACAGTCACCCTGGCTAGCCCTACACAGTTGTCTTCGGATCAGAGCGGGTCTCAGATTCTAAAGCTCTGTGCCTGGTCCGAGGGGCAGGGTTTGACTTCAATTTGTTTGGATCGTTACCCCCCCCTGGGTGCCTCGTCTGTAGACAGCCCGGGTCCGATTCTGCCTGGATGGCATGGATCTGGGGCTAGCTCTGATTTCCTGTCCTCAGAGAGGAATGGAGAAGTTTCTTTGGGTCTGTCAGCTTTCCAGGTTGTAGAAAGGGCCTTCTCTACAGCCAGAAAACCATCCTCTTCTGTCTTTATTACTTCCCATTCTCCATCTGTCTTGGGTGCTGAGCCCATCATTCCTGTTCCATCGGGTGAGCCAGTTCCTGAAATTCTCCATGTACGTCCTACACAGGCACTCTCCTCCTCTTCCGATACCTCCCCAGACCACCTCACTGCGGGCACAGACTTTGAGGAAGAAGAATGATCCCCCCCGATCACCACCTGATGATATTTCCCTTGTGGATATCATGGAAATCCTTAGGCAAAGGGGTGGATGATCCTCCCAAAATCCTTCCCTTGAGGAGACTGTGTTTTTGGAGGCCTTCGGGGCTGGCCCGTCTACATCTTGGGTGCCCCACCACCGGCAGATGAGCTTCTCGACCATGTCTCCTGAAAGGAGCCAGACACTGTTAAACCGATTCCCAAATGTCCGGAAAAAATTCTGTCTCCACCTGCCAACTGCCAGTTCTGGAGCAAGGGAGTTGCCATGGATGCTATGGTTGTGGCAGCAGCCACAAAGAAGGAGCTAGCACAGCAGAGCTCCACTGTCCATCCCCCGAGCAAGGAATCCAGAGCGATGGACAGATTTGGGAAGTGCGTTTACAATTCAGCTACTTTTGCACTGAGGTTGAATTTTATGGCTCATTTCACCCATTTGCAGAGAGATTTGATCAAAGAGCTATCAGATTCTGTCGCTGAGTCCATGTCGGTGGAGGACCTTAAGAAAGTTTCTCCACAGCTGGCCACTCTATCATCTATAACTAAGTCATCAATGAGGTTGCTTTGCAGTGCAGTGGAAGGCACCTCTCAAGCTGCTGGCTCAGGCATAGCCATACGGCAACATGCCTGGATGAGGCTCTGCGATTTTGCGGAACCCTTTAAGACATCTTATGTTAACATCCCTTTCAGTGGTTCCTCCCTTTTCAGACCATCAGTCAAGGAAATGCTTACCCGCAGCGAGCAAGAAGAAAAAACCCTGTCTGCTGTTGGAATCAAGTTTTCTACCCCTCAGCATACCTTCTCCAGGAACCAATGAAGTGGCAAGAAAATGTGGTTCCGTAAGTCTCAGGCACCTTTCCAGGACTCGTGAGGAGATTCCTCTTCCAGAGGCAGAGTTTATCCTAGAGGCAGAGAGGGTCTGCAGAATCAGGGCGTTTGGCATTCCTTTCCTGACGGGCCCTATCAGTGCTTCTGAAGTGCTGCCCAATTGTTCTTCTCTGGAGGCAGTCTGGGGCCGTGTTTCACCACATTTAGAAGCCTGGACAAGTATTAAATGAATGGGTGCTTTCCATTATATCCAGAGGCTATTATATTCCCTTTTCCCTTCTTCCCTCAAGACTAAGCAAAAAACTCCCTGGTGTTCCACCCAGTCAGAGGGAGTCAGCAACTCTAGAAATCCAAAAGCTGCTTCAAAAAAGAGCCATCCAAAAGGTCCCAACCAAACAGGATTTGGAACTTACTCCCACTTCTTTTTGGTGCCAAAGAAAGCAGGGGACCTCAGACCAATTCTGGATCTAAGCAGATTGAATCAGTATATAAAGAATTCCAAGTTCCGAATGGTTACAGTATAGTCCATTCTGCTGCTTCTGCAGAAAGACTTCTGGATGTGCTCCATAGATTTCCAGGACGCATACTATCACATTAAGATACACGGGTGCTCCAGGAGATTTCTTCACTTCTGGCTGGGAGCCAGTCACTGTAAGTTCAGAGCTCTACCGTTCAATCTCACCACAGCCCCAGCAGGTGTTCAAGTGCATGGCAGTGGTAGCAGCTCACTTGAGGCTCAAAGGATCCCAGGTGTTTCCATACATAGAGGATTTACTCTTTACTGCCCCAACCAAGCATTGACTGATTCAAGCCAGAGGTTATTTGATGTGTATCTCAAACTTCTTAGGAATTTCTGTAAACTTGTCAAAATCAAAGTTAACTCCAGTACAAAACCTGGAATTCATAGGAACCCAGATAGATACCTTACACATGGTGGCATATCTTCCAATGCACAGAATATCTTCTTGAGAAATCAGATACAGAGCATGCTGTCTTATCCCTGTCCTCCTGCGAGGCTGGTATTACAGGTCTTGAGGTCCATGTCGTAAGTGGCAATAGTACTAGTCCCCTTGGCCAGGTTTTTCATGAGGGTACTGTAGTGGACCTTAGCAGTTCAATGGTCATCCCTCTTATCATTCTCTTTCTATGCCTATAAAACTCACTGCAGTCTGCAAACTTCATGTTCTTTGATGGATTCAGTGCCAGGACCTTGGACAGGCTATTCCCTCTTCCTCACCAATAACCACAGTAACCATGGATGCTTCCCAGATGGGTTGGGGAGGCATTACAACGGGAAGTTGATCCAAAGAACATGGTCTGCATTAGAGACCAAGTTGCATGTCAGTGTCCTAGAGATAAGGGCAGTCCTTATGTCGTCGCAAGTCTTTCAGGATGACCCCCCCCCCCTCAATGGGGACCTTTGCTATTCACATAGACAACTTGTCAGTTGTCTGGTACATCAGCAAACAAGAAAGAACTCATCCTTACACATTATGCCTGGAGACCATGAGGGTCTGGGAATGGACGAGTTATTCAGACTACTTTCTAGTTGCAACGGGAAGAACATCTTATTGGCGGACAGACTTAGCATGTCCATTTTGATTTCTCATGAGTGGTCCCTCAATCAGTCAGTAACAAACAGGATTTTCAAATCCATTGGGGCCAACCTTGCTGCGACCTATTTGCCTCTCCCCTTAAAAACACATGCAAGTATTTTTCCCTGATCCACCCTCAGGGGGAGTCAGCAAGAGATGCTCTAGTCCACTATTGTCCTCTGGGTCTCCTCTGTATTTACCTTCATCTTCCTCTGATCCCAAGATTTCTTCAAAAAACTGAGCAGGTCGAAGAGCTCAGTCAGCCTCATTGCCCCTTTTGGCCTCACCTGCTCTGATTCGCCTTTCTTTGGTCTCATCTCAGATATCCTCCATGGATTCTGGAGCCCTCTCAGTATCTCCTGTCTCACCCATTGGAATTCCAGCACCCCCAGTCTCCACTCCCTCAAGCTAACTACATGGTTTCTCCAATTCCAATGATTGTTAGACAGTCCAGGCTCGCTTCTCCAATATGTCACATTGTCCTGGCTTCTCAGAAGTCATCCACTAAAAAGCTTACAAAAGTAAATGGGAAAGATTTTCTATATGGGCTTGCAAAGAAAACTATCCTTTTTCTGCTTCGATTCCAGATATTTTGCTTTTCCTTTGCCACCTTTTCGATCAGAGAAATAGCTTTTCCACGATTAAGCTCCAACTAGAGGTGATATCTAATTTTCACTCAGGAAAGCAAAATGTTTCCTTGCCTTCTACTAAACTATGTAAACCTTTCATGAAGGGTGTTTTTCTACTCAGACCTCTAATTAAAGAACCTTCTCCACCGTGGGACCTCACGGTAGTTCAAGGATTAACGCAAAAAACACTTTGAACCAGCAAGCACCTATGATTTGAAATATCTTTCCTGGAAAACTGCTATGCTTGTGGCTATTACTTCAGCAAAGAGAATCTCTGAATACAGGCGTTATCAGATAAATTCCCTTACATCGTCTTTCACAAAGATAGAGTATCCCTTCAAACCATCCCTTCATTCATGCCCAAGGTAGCCACCGAGTTAAATCTTAACCAATCTATTCATCTTCCAGTATTTTTTCGCAATTTTTTGAACAAAGGTGAATACATGCTACACCTTCTCAATGTCCATTGACAGTTATGATTTTACCTTCACAGAACAAAACAGCATAGAAAATCTGATCAGGTTTTTGTGTCCTTCTGTTCTGATCACTTGGGACAGGCAGTGTCTAAAGTCACTTTGGCTAAATGGATTACAGACTGCATTTCTTTGATTTACCATTCAAAAGGTTTAAGTTTCCCTCTCTCACCTAATGCCCATTCAACCAGGTGCATTTTCCTCCTGATCTTCTATTGACGATATTTGTGTGGCAGCCATTTGGTCTACTCTACATACTTTTGTTGCTCATTACAAGCTGGACATTATCTCCAAAAACACAGCTGCTTTTGGTTTAGCAGTGCTCTGTCATATTTTTCATTGAAGGCCACCAAAGAGTTACGTAGCTGGGGACTGTGACCTGGTAGTGAGGAAGAATGAAAAGGACAGCATCAGATTTTCTGTTATGTACTTACCATAACTCGGCATCTACGTTGTCCATTTTCATTCTTCGTCACTCCCTCCCAACATTCTATCCTCCTCCTTATGTTCCTGGAAGATTTCCTGGATATCTTCAGAACCCACAAGATGTTCACCGTGTTTCACTGTTGCAGTCATTACATTTGGGTAATCTGCTGGCAGGTTGCCTTCAGTCGGCCTGATTAACAAAGTCTTGGGTCCTGTGTTGGTTGCTGTCCCTTCTTCAGTGACTTCAGGTCATCAGGTGTATAAAACATGCAGCTGGTGCTATTACATCAGTCTTTCTTGCCGCGCAGTGCCCGAAGCAGTTCGCAAGTGCTGGTCGTCCGACTCCTGAAATTTTTCGTTTTCGAATTTCAGATCCGAAGCCTTCAACTTAAAGCTAAGTACCCTGTTGGGGAAACTTTTTCTTACTCCTTACTGATGTCAGTAAAAGTTAATAATTGTATTACTTGTGGGAAGCAAATACCTCATAAAGATTTTCATTTGTACTGTATTCCTTGCCTAGGGCCTGACCACGACGTACTTTGCTGTTGGTTCTGTGCTTTATTTAATCAATGCACTATCCGTCGTCGGTACATTTTTGCTTCTAAATATTTTGGTTCACGCTTTAAATTATCCAGAAATGACATCGGTTAGCAATCCGACTACCGGAATACCGAAAAAATGCAAAGAAAAAGACAGAGACAGGCCAGTGAGGTCCAAAACTGCTGACTACACTTCTCCTAAGCTAATCGCCAGTTCGCCGGTACTAAATGAGGTGCTTTCGCAGCCCCTGATACCCGCTACTTCTGATTCGCAGTCCTCTGAGACCCATTCGGAGTCTGGTATGCCGCGAGATGCTTCACATATGGAACCTGCGGATGTCTCTACCTTGGATGGGTCCGGAGCTGCTGAGCAGGCACTGGCTTCTGTGGGTGTATGCAGGCCTACAAACTTGCATATTAAACCTACTCCAACTTCAGTGCTAAGGCCTAAATCTCGACCTATGTCTAAAAAACCGACGCCCAGGCCACATGTTCAGGCCCCTATGCCTAAAAAACAAATGATCAAAATGGCTGAAGATTTAATTTCTCTAATCAGGGGCAGTCAACCCCCCCCCCCCAAGAGGCCTAGGATTGAATTTGACTATGAATCTTCTGAACAGGACTCTGTTTCTTCTGACTCTTCTAATGATCTGGATCTGTCCCCATACCTACTTATGAGGACTCTGATGCAGAGGATTCCATTCAATCTGCTTCTCCACCTGAGGATTTCTCTTTTGGGGAAACTTTACATACCTTAAGAGAGCATTTCCACTGGGAAAGTCAGGATTTCTCTGAATCCAAAAATAGGCATACCAATTTCCTTCTTCTTCCTCAGCATAGGCCTTTGGCTATACCTCCTGTACTAGTTATTGTTGATGATGTGCTTTCGGAATCCAGAATGGCCACTGATTCCTTGCCTCCAGCCCGTAGCAAACCAGACAGGTACTACAGGGTTCCTGAGTCCCACAAATTCCTTTTCAAAAATCCTGTTGCGGACCCTGAAACCATTTCTCAGGGGCCCAAGGGCATTAAGGCTTCTACTGCATAAAATCCTACCCCTTCTGATAGATACTCCAGGGCGCTGGATAGATGGGGTAAAAAGGTTTATACTTCTGCAGACTTCGCAATCAGGGCTTTAAACTGTCAATTCCATATGCTAAAATATCAACAGCATATCATGGGACTGCTTAAACAGAAAATTATGTTGATTTCTGACTGTGTGGAGAATAAAGATTTGCAGGATTTATTGCATTCAGCTGAACAAGTTGGCAAACATACTTTGCAATGTGGTTTTGATTTCTTAGAGGCCAATTGTAGGGCTGCTGTTACTGGGTCTGTGCTTAGAAGGTATGCTTGGCTTAAGGAGCAGTCTCTGCCTGATCATGTTAAAGCAAAACTTTTGGATGCTCCTTTACAGCAGGACCACTTATTTGGCAATAAGGCTGAAGAAGTTCTAAAAAAGATGGAAGATAATGCTAAATCTATGCAAACTGTGAAAGATTTCTTACAAGTGCAACCTCCTAGATTTAGTAGGCATTGGCCTACTAAGAACTGGTCCTTTCCTGCTCCTTCCAGAGCCACTACCGCCAAACCCAAACATTCCAAAACCACCAGGTTTCAGTCCCAAGGAACTTTCAGAACTAAGCAATGAGGTGCTTCCACTTCCAAATCTGGAAACAACAAGGCACCACCCTGTGGTAAACAGTCTCAATGACTTCCCTTTGCAATTACCAAGCACTTACCTCTTAGCCATCCCTTTGGGGGGAAAACTGGCTCTTCATTCAAGAAACTGGCAACTTACAACCCAGGACAAATGGGTTTTAAATATAGTGTCCCAGGGATACAGATTTCATTTCTACACGCTGCCAACTCCAAACGGGTGGCCAGACCTGCCCCCAAATCAGTGGGCAGCGACTCAGAAACAAGTACTTTCCCTCCTAAAACATGGGGGCTTGACAACTAGTACCAGAAGAGGAAAAGGGACAAGGTTTCTATTCCAGACTTTTCCTGGTACCCAGAAAAGACAAATCATAGCGTCCAATTCTGGACCTGTCTACTCTAAACACCTTTCTGGACATTCCAAAATTCAAGATGCTGACTCTTCACCAGTTACTTCCTATGCTAGGCAAGGATGCCTGATTGGCAACTCTCGACTTAAAAGAGGCATACCTACATATCCCAATCAAGGAATCTTGCAGAAGATTCCTATGCTTCAAAGCAGGCTGCATGCATTATCAGTTCTCTGCACTGCCCTTTGGCTTGTCTACTGTGCCCAGGGTATTCACAAAGTGCCTGGCTCCAGTAATTGCATTTTGCAGCTAAAGAAATATTCAAATATATCCATACCTGGACAATTGTCTAATTCAGGCAGAAAACCAGGCCATTCTTCTAAAACATCTGGCGTTTGTAAAAAGACTTCTAACCTGTCTAGGGTACACCATAAACGAAAAGAAATCTCAACTGGTACCCTCTCAAAAAATTACATTCCTGGGTGCAAGCTTGAATACAACTGCCCAGATGGCTTTCCTTACACCAGAAAAGCAAATTAATTTGGTGACTTACTTCAAACAGGCGGCCACAAAAACCCTGCTATCTGGAAGGCAAATACTGCAAGCCTTGGGGTTCATGGCCTCATGCATTCTTCTAATTCCATATGCAAGACTGCATATGAGGAAACTTCAGTGGTACTTAAAAAGTTTATGGAGTCAACATTGTCACAGCCTGGAAACAATGATCCCTATCATACCTTGCCTGCGCCTAGAGATCCTATGGTGGGCAGATGCCTGCCACCAAAACAAGGGACTGCAATTCACTCCACCCCCTGCTGCCCAAACCCTAACTACAGACTCATCAAACTATGCATGGGGGGCTTATCTGGCAGGGAAGTGCATTCAGGGCAAATGGAGCCCAAATCAAATGCACCTTCATATCAATCAAAAAGAAATGCTAGCTGTACAGAATGCACGGACAGCCTTCAAGGACTACCTTCATCCAGGACAATTACTGATAAAGACGGACAACACCACAGTTATGTGGTACATAAACAAGCAGGGGGGGTACACATTCCTACCCCCTCTGCAGACTAGCCATTCCATTGTGGAACACGGCCTTGAGCTACCAAGTACAACTACAAGCTCAGTTCCTGCCAGGAAAGCAGAATGTTCTGGCAGACGAAGTAAGCAGAAATCTCATGGACCCTCACAAATGGAAACTGGAACCATGGATTTTCAACCTGTTGACATGCAAATGGGGGAGCTTCATAAGGGCCTGTCTTTTTCTTCCATAAAAATCCATGCCTCAGCCATTTCAGCTCATTACAACACAGACCCCCCCTCTTCTCTCATCCTGTTCTAAAGCAGTATTTCAGAGGGGCCAAAAACTTGAGACTCTATCTCCTTTCGAGCCAGCTGCAACTGCAGACTTTAAAATTTCTTTCTTGGAAAACAGCCTACCATTTACCAATCACTTCAGCTAGAAGGATATCTGAATTACAGGCCCTTATGGCAGTGGAGCCTTTCATCATCTTTCATGCAGACAGGGTGTCACTCAGGACCAATCCATCATTCATGCCGAAGGTCGTATCCAGTGTAGCTCTTAATCAGTCCGTTCATTTGCCAACTTTCTTTCCCAATCCACAGAACAAGGGAGAGCGGATTCTGCATTCATTGGATATACACAGACAACTTAGATTGTACTTGAACAGGACTAAATCTCGAAGAAAATCTGAACAACTGCTGGTAGCATTTGCTGCAGGGGCAGAGGGGAAGGCTATTTCAAAGCAAACCATTTCTAAATGGATAAGCCATTGTATTCATTTCTGTCATAAGCACCATGGAAAACCTATCCCCCAGGGGATCAGATCTCATTCCACCAGGGCTGCATCTACTTCAGCAGCCTTTCTCAGAGGTGTTCCTTCCAGGGATATTCTAGAAGCTGCTACCTGGAGTTCAGTTCATACTTTCACCAAGCATTATCACTTACCGATTTTCTCTAAATCCAGAGCTGGCTTTGCCACTGCTGTGCAGGGCCTTATAGCTGGTCCTAATGCTGTATAAATCCATCTTCCTAACCTTAGCTGTGGGAATCTACCCAAATATAATGACTGCAACAGTGAAATACGATGAACATAGTACAGTTGTGTACATTTACCATAAATGTAGATGTTCGAGTGTATTCACTGTTGCAGTCCTGGTTACCTTCCCTCCAGCCCCCTGTTTTTCTTTTACTATACCTCTTCTTTCTTTTATTATGCTTAAAAGCCTCTTTGGTGTATTTGCGTTTGTTTGGAGGCATATTTTTGTGTTTCTTATTTTATTTATATATATAATATATATATATATATATATATATATATATATATATGTATTTACACTTTTTTTTTTTTTGCTCCCATTTGGGGGGCACCTGACATCTGGGGCAAGAAAGAGTGATGTAATGGCATCGGCTGCATGATTTATACCCCTGACGTCATGGAAGAAGGGACAGCAACCGATGCAGCACCCAAGACTTTGTTAATCAGGCCGACTGAGGGCAACCTGCCAGCAGATTACCCAAATGTAATGACTGCAACAGTGAATACATTCGAACATCTACATTTATTGTAAGTGTACACAACTGTACTTTCTTGGTTTGAGAATGCTTAGGATATTAAGTTGCTTCTATGGTTTATGATTACTACTGTCTGAAGACAGTTTTTTCATATAGGGGTGTGTGTGTGTATATGTGTGTGTGTGTGCGTGCATGCACAGACTCGATCTGAGGGCCTAGGGATAGTCTAAGGCATTATGGGTAAAGGGAAGAGCTTGAGGCTTAGATCTGAAGTCTGGAAGAAAGCAGCCCTATTGGATCTGATGGTCTGATCTTAGACCCAGTAGTGAGGAAGAATGAAAATGGACAACACATAACTTATAAGTAACTGATGCTGTGGTGACCCCTTGCATAGCTCTGCAGCTCTTTTGCATGTAAGCAGAGATTTTGCTGATGTCTTTAATATTACTATTGGAGTATCACATCATGCTTTTTATATGTTTCTAAATCCACTGCCATCTTATTTTCCATCCATTTGCATACACAGCACCCCTCATTTTAACGCTGTGCTCATTGTACCACCATTAGAATAGTCCTCAAGCAACCATGTTGCTCAGCCTACACTGTTTGTGCTGTGTGTGTCTTTGAGTCACACGCACCCTACATGTGGCTGCTCTTTGCACACAATTGCTTTATGTGATGCAGCAGACGTTTCTGAATCCCAGCCTTTATTTAACGCCCAGAAGCATGGAGTGAAGGAACTGTAAGAAAAATATATCTGGTAGAATAAACTTAAGTCATCATCATATTGAAACTATTCTATGTAGGGTACCTGAGTCCCCAAAAGGGCATAAGTGATGAAGTCAGAAGGGAGCTCTTGAAGTGTCAAAGAGTAATGAGGTGTCCAGGATTGTCACTTGTGCAATTTCTAGAGTGAACAGGTTCTTATAGAGGTTAGGGAAGACATTGATTTTGACCACCCTAAGTGTGACCATGGGGCATCTGGGTCAGGTAACTTGGACTATTACTACTACTATTACTATGAATGGGTTATCACGATCCCATGACCCATCCTGACAAGTATACAACCATTGTTTCTATACTGTTACAGGGGTCATTGTGACATAATAAGGGCGAATAATGCTGCATTTATATACAGCAGTGCTTTTTTTCCATTGGCGTGTTTCTATACAGCAGTGTTTTTTTTTTCTTTTTCCATGTGTGACTGTAAATAATTGTTTTTTTCCCTAAACTGTAGGTGGGCAAAAATGTACCTGCTATTAACAGGAGTAGTCCTTAATTGATTAGAAATACATGCTGGTAGGGGATAAAAAATGAGGGTTGTAGCTTTATCACATCAGAGAAGTTGGCGCGTCAGTCCAGAAGAAAACCTTTGCGCATGTAAAGAAATGTTTGCCTTTCAGAATAATGGGAGCATTTTATATGTAAAGAGAAGTTGATCTCTCATTGCAGAGAGAAAAAGCTGTGTTTGATTTTCAGTGTGGAGGGGCATACTCTTTGAGGAAGAAAGAACTGTTTAGAAGAGATGATGGAAGAAAGAACTGCTTGAAGAGAAGCTTGGCTTTGTGACACAGAGGAAATATTACTTGGAAGAGACATTTGACTGCAGAAGTGGAAACTCTTGCTACTTGTCTTCTGGAGTTGAAAGCCTGTAAGAGTTTTGTAGTTTTTTTGTTCCCAGATACAGTTTACTTTCATTTGAGTTTCTGAACACTGTAAATAAAACTGCACAGAACTGAGGCATTTGTTTCCAATAATTTATAGTGTTTTGTATCATTTGTATGTGTACATGCACACATGTAGTATGAATGTTTGTATGTGCATGTGTGTATGTATGTATATATATATATATATATATATATATATATATGTGTGTGTGTGTGTAAAATACATACACCCACGTATGTTTGCATGCATGAATGCACGCACGCGTGCACCCACCATCCAGCCATCCAAGCTTACAAGTTACAGCAGACTCGTATAGGAACTCATTAAATTCTCTTCTTTTCTGGGCCAAAAACATCTCCCCTTTTCTATCCCAACCAGCCAGGGAAGCCATTATCTGAGGAATTCTTTTTTTCTCAATGTGAGTATGGGCTCCCAATTTTTGCTTCTGCCTCCAAGAAACGTATTGCCACTCTCCAGCCTATCTCTAACAGCATTTGCCAATTCATTAGAAACTCACCTCTCTGTAAACATCACTGTGTCACGCTGGAAAAAGCTAAAAGACTACCCATAAAACAAAGATCTAACCAATTTTTAGGTTCCCAACTCTACAAACTACTTCATCTCTAGACATTTACTCCCCTTGCAGCTAGACTTCATGAAAAAACCTCCTCATACAGCCTGAGACACTATTCACAAGCCACACCAACTTTCATTACTTCTAGAATCAAACTCCACAGCATTGCACATGCTTTCTCCTCTCAGGCACCTACTTTTTGGCAAGCACTCCCCATTGATATTAAGAAATAAATACTTATTCTAAGTTCAGAACGCAACTAAAAAAGCACTTCATCCAAGCCAGATGCTCCTGCATCAACACAGGACATATAATCTAACCTATCTCCTTTCCGAGTCTGTACTCTTCTCTCTCAGGATTCACTGAAGCTTGACTTACTTTAGAAACTAATGTGTAGTTTATACATTACACTCTACTTGATTGTACATTAGACTGTGCTTGTTCACTGGATTGTACATACACAGTTTTTTCTATGTGATTAGTCGGAACTGTTTTGTTATTGCTTAGATTTTTTTATTTTTTGTTTGTGAAATATTTTATAGCTCACACTGGCTGAGCCTGGAATTGGTTAATATTGATCAGTGCACTGCCCTGGTAAACAAATATAAATAAATAACTGAAATAAAGACCCCATGAACAACTGTCTACAACATTTACTAGGCAAGGTACATAATAGATATAGACTACCAAGTCTTTCTCTCGTATCTCACCCACACAACACACACACACAATTATGAACAATGTACTAGTCTTCAATAGGAATGTGGGAGGAAAGCAGAATGGCGTAATAACTGCTAAACCTGGGAAACACAGTTCTTGTATGATGTTGTATCTGTAGTTTGTATACTAGTTAGGGTTGCTTTTACTAAAGGATGCTTCATGGAAGGGGGAGAAATACAGAACAGGTGGGAAAATCAGGGGGAGTCTTCCCATAACAATTGATGAAGAGCAGTTAACTGTTAAGGATGATCATGGTTGCTACCTTTTGTGAGAGTCAGATTCCTGACCTCTGGGGAATAGATATGATTTTTAAGAGGAGTCTCTGGAGCTGTGTGTGAAGGCGGACTGCTGTTTCGTAGCTCTCCTTTAAATCAGGAAAAGGGATAGGTCTCTAAAAGAAAACGTAATTACCCAAGCCTAGGTATTAGAGTTTTGAAGGGGAAGGACTGGTATCTCTATGAATTATTTATTCACTGGCTAGCTTTGAAAAGAAACATGTCTAACTACCTATACATTATATATATATATATATATATATATATATATATATATATATATATATATATATATATTGATGTACACACACACACATGCACATATATTCAGGAATATTGCAGTTGTTTAAACTGAAGCGCTGCACATTGAATGAAATTTTAGAAAATAATCTAGTAGTGTATTAATGATTGTGCTTCGTTTATATTATTCCCAATTTTTGTGTTTTCCTGGTAAATAAACCTCTAGTTAAAACTGCAAGGTAGCTCCTGAGACCATTGTAATTACTGTATGAGCATCATATATCTACACTGATGGATGCAACAAGCATAAGTGCAGTTTTATTTGTTTCTAATTGTATTGCTGATTTCCATATTCTGTGTTAATTTTTTCCTGGCGAAACTGAAATAGGTCAGTTGTGATTAATGGTTTACTTTGATTAACAGATTCAAATGCAGGTAAATGAATGAATGAATAAGTAAGTAAAAACTGTAAGCTCTTCAGCTACCTGATAAATGCTTTGCCCAATTTTTCCTCCCCCCCCCCCCCCCTGAAAAGAATTTAAGTTGTCCAGAGTGAATACTGTACTACCTATTAAAAGTGGCAGTTACTAACTGACAGCTAAACTGATAGGGATTTGGACTTCTCTCAACTTGTGTGGTTAACTGCATAAGAAATGTAAAAAAAAAAACAAATCTTGTGCCCATATAAGGATTTTCTTTGGCAAAGGGGATCCTTATAGCATTAAACATTTATTTGTTTGTCTTTGTTTACCTGGAAAGTCCGACCGGGTAATACCCATTTTCAGTGGAGGTCCGGGCAGAAAAGCTCAATTTGCTTACATCGCATTATACCAAGTTCCAGTTAAACACAGAGTAGTTAAATTTCTATTTACATTTATACACAAACAGTAGTTGCACTTATACTTTCTGAGATTTTACAAAGGTGGAAGTTATTAAAGAGAAAGCCCATATGCAACTTAGTGGATTGTACATGGTGCAGTTATGTATAAAAATTGTTTTGTCATTTCATTGAGAGGTTGAGAGTATCCTGTTTAAGGGGACCATTTGGAGAGTAACCTAAGGTGAACACAAAGTCTTAACCCTATGACGAGCACGTGCAGGACCAGGACTGGTTAAGATGTTGTTTAAGCAGTGATTTAAAACTGTTGAGTTTGTCGGAGAGTTTTATTGTGTGGGGATACTATTCCAGAGTTTCGCAACTTATTGGGAGTAGAGCAATTCTCCTGCACCATTGTTTGACTTATTTATAAGTAATAAGAATCTGTTACTAGGTGAGAGGTCCCTTGCAGGACAATAATAAGTTTTGTAGTACAGAGCATTTTTACTGGATGAAAATTGAGTTTGTGTACTGTAGTTAGTTGTGAATATGTTAGGTAGTTGTGTAATTCAAGCCAATTTAATTGCCTTAAGTTATGACAATGGTAGGTCTTATGAGGGAGATTGGTGGCAAATGTATTTATATTATTGTAGCAGGAGGCAAGTTTCTTTGAGTATTGTTTAAGTTTGTTAGTATAGGAGCGGCATATAAGAGAGTTGGCAATAAGAAACTGGTGGCTAGAGTTCTCCTTGCAGTATCTGTAAGGAGTCCATTGATCTTATAAAGGGAGCATAGCTTCTGGTGTGTAGATTTCATGGTGTGCACTATATGAAATAGTTGTCTGTTGTAATGCCTAGAAGTTTTACTGTGTGTTAAAGTTTCAATAACAGTATTGTTTGCTGACTTTGTAGTAAAAGATTGCTTTTGATTTTGGCAACCTTTTGAGGTGAAGAGCATTAACTCATTACATCCGAGTGACGCCTCCAGGTGCATCTGCAGTTACCTCCTACTGCTCCTCTAGGCGTCAAATATTACTTGTGCATGTTTGCATTAATAATTCCAAAACCATGCTACATACAAGGTTTAAAAAAAAAATATCTTGAAGCATACATGATGGCAAACACAGTTGTATTGATATTTGACCTCTGTCAATGAGTATTTGTTAGAATTGTAAGGTGATAATTTAATTTTGAAAGGCTCAGGCCACACCCACTAGGAGTTAAAGGTACATACTCAAAAATAGACGTTTTCTTGGGGTTGAGTAGGAAGTTTGATTCTTTGAGCTAGGTTTCTACAGAGGAAAAATATTTTTGGGTAATGTCTTCGAGCTTATTTATTGTTGAGGCCACACATATTAATTTTGAGTCATCTACATTACTGAAGTAAACTAGCATGGTGAGTGGAGGTCATTAATAAATATATTAAATAGGAGAGGACCTAGGGTAGAGCCCTGAGGGACACCTGTAGTAATTGTTTGAAAAGATGAATAGATTTGTTGCCATTTAACGGCTTGTTGCCTTTCAGATAGGTAACTAAGAAGCCACAACAATGAGTATTGTGAAAGTCCTATAGAGGAGAGTCAAATGAGCAGTTTCTGGTGTGAGACAGTGTCAAATGCCTTTGACAAGTCTTAAGAACAAGGTGGGCACAAGCAGATCATTGTTTCTATGTTAGTTTATTATACTGGAAGAAATGTAGTAGTAACACTGCGCTGGGGCTTAAAGCCATGTTCTGTTTCTGAGAGCAGGTTGTTTGAGGTTAGGTAATGCATCATCTGCATGTGGATGCATCTCTCCAACATTTTGGAGAGTGGGAGAGAATTGCTATTGGTCTGTAACTATTAAACTCTGTAGAAATGCTGCCTGCGGTGTGATGTAGGATTTTTTCCACAGTGATGGGACATATCTTTCTGCTGTGGGCCTATTAACTAGTATGGACACAGGGAAGGCTATGTCTATGGCTATGGAAGTATTTTTTAGTTTAAGAACCAGCTTCATTATGAGTGAAGTAGGTACAGGACTACAATTGAAGGGCTGAGAGTGGTTTTGATTGGACAGGGGTGGGGGCAGATGTATTAGTGTCTCAGAGATAATAATTTATTGTATAAAGCAGGAATTAAACTGTGTGGGGATAGTCTGTCATATTGTCTATTTTTGGAGAGGGAGTGGTGATCTTGCCAGGGTGGAGTAGTTTATTTAGTGATGAAAAATGCTTTGAGTTGTTGTTATATTTGCCTTGTAAGTTGGTGTAGTATGTTTGCTTATCCTGTTTGACATGGAGTTTTGCAAGGTTTCTTAAGATGCCTAAGTTGTTGGAAGGCATTTTGAGTTCTGTTTTTATACTAGATTTTCCGGGCTTTATCCCTTTTTTTCATGATTTTTTTTGTTTCTTTTGTCAGCCATGGTGGGTGGTTGGACTTTTTTATTATGTACCGGTGCTAGATTATTTAAAGTCTTTAAGAATACATTATTAAAGTGTTCTGCAGCAGTATCTAGTGGCATTGTTCTGAGTACATTCCAGTTACACTGTTTTAGTATTTCTTTGAAAATTTCTTTACTGAAATTGGTTGTATTTCATATTTGATTATAGATGATATGTTTATGTAGGTTATGGTGAGTTCCAATGGCAGATGTTGGTATGTGGTCACTTATGCTGAGAGGCAGCCTACTTTTGTCAGTTTGTCTGGTTTGTTTATAAGAATCCAGTCTAATTTTGAGTGTCTGCCTGAATTTTTATTGATTCTAGTAGGTGTGGTTATCAGTTGCCTGAAGTTGTACAAGTTTATGGATTTAGTAGAGCTCATGGAATTTATGAGTTGCCAGTCTATATTTAAATCTCTAAGTATTATAGTTTCATGGTTAATTTATTGGGATATCCAATACAGGATGATTTCAGCAGTATCGGTGTGGTAAATTTCTGGTAAACATACAGTTTTCCTGTTGCTGATTTTTAGGAGTGTTATTACAAGTTCAGCATTGTTAAATTTGGGTATTCCTTGTGGAATTAAGGTGATGGTTAGGGAATTTTTATAGATGATTTCTACACTACCTGCATGTTTGTTTTTGTCTGGCATGCCTGAGTATTCTGTATGTGTGAGGGGACTGATCTCATTCTCGATTTTATTTCTTCTTTTGACCAGGTTTCAGTAGCTATGACTACATCAGGAGTGTATGTGGCAAGGTCGGTATGTATGTGATGGATTTTACTGCATATGCTTCTTAGGTTCATATTTAGTAAGGTGAGTTTGGGTTCTGTTTTTGTTGAGGTGTATTAGTTGACTGTTTTTTTTTGGGAATGGAAATGATGGTTTTATGAACATTGGGACCTGGGTTGGGGTGAATATGTCTGCTAATTTTTTGAATTAATATTTTACAGAGGGAATTGTGTGGCCAGTTATATTTTGGTATTGGTTTGGTATTTGATCGTAAATTTGGATGCATAGTTTTGAGATATATATAGATAAGTAAATGAGATATGGTTTGTTTGTAGAGATAGGGTGTTATGGAGAAAGATAGGCTGGGTAGATGTTGATATTCTTTGTGAGGGTGATTGAAATCTTAAGTATTTGAAGAAGGTGGATTTGATAATTGGTGATGAAGGCTAGTAGAGTGAGGAAGAGTAGTAAAGCAATCTGAGTTAGGGGTATCCTATTTAACTTGGATTTATCTTTGTTGTAAATTAGGATTAGAAAATGTTAGGAGGGTACTGGATTGGTTGTAGATATGTAATTTGATAGTTATATGGAGCAAGGATTAAGACAGTTTGAGAGAGAGTCAGATGGTAAACTAGAGTGTGTGTTACTATTAGAAGTAATTCTATTGATTGTTTTACTTTTGGAGGGAACTGATGATATTGGTATGAGGAATATGTGAGTGGTGCTGTGGAAGTATAAATGTAGAGTAGGAGGGAGTGGTTGGGAATTGGGTGGGGGTAGGGTAGGGGAGTGGAGTGAGCCTGAGCATTAGTGAGGGTGAATAAAGTGGGTTGAAAACTTGGCAAAGAGGTAGAGGAAAAAACTATAAGTGAACCTAAAACAGCTAAAAAAAAAATCTGCTGAGAGGAAGATAAGTGAAAGGAACAATGTAGTTTTAAAGGCCTCTATGAAAAGTCTTTATTTTGTTGCTGTAGGGCACAGTTTTAGTAAGAGAGTTAGTCCAATATCACCTTGACTCGATTAATGGTGATAATAGTAAAAAATTGCACTTGACTGTTTGAACAACTGTGTGACATAAGGAGGTTTCTATGGCCTTTGAAATGCAATGTCCAAATGCTACTCCAACCCCCCCAGATCAGCAAAACAATGAGAAAACGTAAGCCAGAATGCAGGAGTGCAGCTCTGGAAAAATACTGTCTCAGAACTGAAAGTGGTTATACAAGAAGATAAATCACCTTAAGGAAGAGAGACAGTGGAGTCCTAAAAACAATAAATGGAACACAGTTAAAGGAGAAGGTACCAGTGAGACTGCTGTGCTCTAAGAAAATGGAGCTATTATGCTGGACAAAGCTCTTTTGTTTTATGCTGCCATAATATTTATAATTTACATAAAAATATAATGGACAGACTGGTGTTCAAACTACAGACTTCATTGTTACATGCATATCTGTTTGCTTGCAGGGATACTTTTATAGCAAAATAAAAACATACTAAAGAAACAGTTGAGTGCACCGAGTCAGTGTTGACTGTGCACAGATACTAGCTCAGAGCTGAAAGTGGTTTAATAACTGTCTTGGGCAAGGAGAAATAAGAAAGGACGGGGGGAGGTGATGGGTGACTTCCTTGAAGCCATGCTGTTCCACTAAAGGACAGGAGGATATAAATAATGGGAATAACAAGTCTAGAAAAAGTGAAGAAAATATAAAAGGAAAAAAAAAACAGTTTAGTAAGAGCAGTATGAGTAAATGTCCCCATCTGTTAGGAGGTAGACAGTAAAAGCTGACCAAAAGGACATCGGTGGAAGAGGATTTACAGACTATAAGGCTATTGCTTGCAAGCTAGGACACTGAATAACGTATCTTCAGATTAGACAGTATGCAGGCTAAAATAAACACAGAAAACTGGATGCCCATAACACTTAATTAAAGCACGAGGGAAGAGGTGGTGCATAGTTTGCCCTAAATAAATGGTGGGTGGATTGAGTGGACTCACGCTGTGTGTATGCTGTAGGGGTGTTTCCAGTGAACCTGTTGGAAAAAAGTACATATTCACATTTCAGTAGAAATCCAATTAAATTATTATGAAATTAACTATATGCAGCAGAACAATGCCACCAGTAAGTGCACTGAAGTTGTAAGTGGTTTCTTAATAAATATAGATATTAATTTGTATAATCTGAAGTAGTTAACTTCATTTGATCAGCAACCTGTGGGTTACGGATCCGACACGGATCTGAGCCGGCAGCATACCAAGCAAAAAGATCCGAGCTCCAAGCTCCTCCCCCTTACCCATATTACACTGCAACCTCCTTCCAGTCCTCAGTTCGCATTTGCCACCTGCACATAATAACAAAACAAACTAACAACCTGAGACACCTGACTCAAGGACAAAGTAAAGCTCATGAGTCCAAACCTCGAGCTCAGCTAAATAACCATCAAGGTCAGGGGGAAGGAGAGTGGGACGGTTGCTGACAAATGAAGTTTACCTACTCAGATGGAACGTTATGGTGAGTACATAACTTCATCTGAAGTAGTTAACTTCATTTGATCAGCAACCTGTGGGACAGAGTCCCCAGCTACCCGAAATCTTGGGAGGCCCTTAAGGAAGGATATTTTGGAGCACTGCTTTGCCAAGCACGGGATTCTTCGAGCTCCAGGCAAGTTTAGCATCTTTTACTACAAACTTTTTCTTTTAGCCTAGATTTTTTTGTATGTGTGTGTATTTTAGTACCTTTCTTCGGGTGTCCATTCTCCCTAGCCTTTATCTCCCCCTTCACCTTTGGTAGTTGTCCATCCCTTACTAGGCCCCTTTTCCCTCTTTCAGTTGCATGTGTGTTTGTGTCTGTGTGTGTTTTTCTAGTATGGCTGAAAGTCATAAAGTGACTTTTTCCAAGTGCTCTGAGTGTGGCCATAAGCTGTCGCCAGTGGATTTGCTTGGGGGTTCTGCATCTTTCTTCGGGCTGCCAGATATGTGCGGCCTTCAACCCTCGAGCCTTACGGGATAAGAGGAACAAGCTGATTCTGGCAGGTCTTCTACCCGCGGAATCAGCTTCTTCTCCTTCCCTATCTGTAGCGACAGCCACTGCTGCCCAGTCAGCCGGCCCTCTTCCCCTGTCTGGGACTCACCCTCCCACCTTGTCTCAGGGAGAACGAGAGGCCAAGAAGGATAGAAAAGAGAGAAGGGAGAGAGAGAGAGACAGAGAGAGAAAAAGAGAAAGAGAGAGAAAGAAGTCGTAAGCGGCAGGCTGAACTGGACCCCTTGGCCCCTCCCACTAAAGTTGTC
Organism: Protopterus annectens; assembly: GCF_019279795.1. Classification (NCBI taxonomy): domain Eukaryota; kingdom Metazoa; phylum Chordata; order Ceratodontiformes; family Protopteridae; genus Protopterus; species Protopterus annectens. The sequence goes on from NC_056739.1 coordinate 1,275,890,472, forward strand.
TCTTCTCCATTGAGAGTTTCCAAACCTTCCTCCCCACGGCTCCGTTCGCCACGGTTCTCCCCTGAGCCGGAGACCCGACCAGCCTCGAGGTTGTCGTCGCGTTGGCGGCTTCCTCCAGGTCTACCCGCAGCATCTCTGAGGCAGATATGGACCAGATGATGTATCGATTCTTGCAAACCCAGCTGCAGATGGGAGTGTTGCTGCCTCTCCCCCCTCCGGGGGGGGGGGGGGAGTTCAGCTCCACTGTTCTCCCCGATAGCTCCTTCTCCGATCCACCACTGGATTTCGAAGTCTTCGGATCTGAGGAGCCCTGGAGCCAGGGGGTCAGTGCCGATGGTTGTTACTACCTCGATGCCAGCCATGCCCTCGAGCTTATTGGATCCGCTTTCTGATCCGAGCTCTCGGAGCCAAGAGCTGGGCATCGGATCTGGGGGGGGGTGTGTGTGTCTTCAGCTCCTTTGCGGTCGGAGCACACCATCCTCTCAGGTCTGATCGCTTCGGCTCCGGCAGCGATCCTTTCGTCGGATCCGAGGGTCCCGGCCACCTGTCTTAGAGAGACCAGTTCCCCTTCGGCATTCAAAGTGGTGGAGAGAGTTCTCTCTGGAGGATCGAGACCCCTCACTCTTTCCTCACAGTCCGCCCCCGCTCCTTCGCAGCTCAGCTTGTCCTCCATCATCCAGTCCCCCCAGGGGCAGCCTGTGTCGTTGATGCCCCAGCCATTTCCCCTGGAGGAACATGAATCCGTTGGTGAGCCCCCCTCGGACAGTCCCTCACAGACGACTGTGCAAAAGGAGGCACTTGGACTCTCCTGAGTCCCTCACTGAGGATACCAATTTGGAGTAAGGGGAGGGTTCCCCCAAATCACCCCCCCTGACTACGTCTCCTTTGGAGACATTACGGAAATACTCTGCCAGGGGGGGGGGGGGGTGGTCCGCCCAAAAACCCTCCTCTGACGAGTCGGTATTCCTGAAGGAGTTCGACACAGGCCCATCTACCTCTTGGGTGTCCCCCCAGCTGACCCCATGGTCAACCCGATTACCACCAGGGCGTGGAAGGAGTCTGGACACTATAGAGCCGATACCCAGAAGGCCCGATAGGGTTCTTAGTCCCCCTGCAGACAGAGCTTCGTGGAGCAAGGGTTCCCTGGTTGATGCCATGGTGGTGGCGGCGGCCACCAAAAAGGAACTCTCCCAGGAAAGTTCTTCGGTCCATCCCCCTGACCAGGAGTCTCGGGCAATGGACCGTATTGGAAAGTGGACTTTTGCTTCAGCTACCTTCTCTATAAGGGCGCTGAATTACTTGGCCCATGTAATCAGACTGCAGCAGGACCTGGTCAAAGAGTATGCTTAGTCTCCCCCAGAGTCCATGTCGGCTGAGGATAAACTGACTTTCTTGGCTCGTATGGCCACTCTCAAGTCAGTGTCTAATACTTCTTTGCGGCTACTTTACCATGCCACGGAGGGAGCTGCTAGAGCTAGTGGGTCCAGTATCGCCTTAAGGCGTCATGCCTGGCTTCAACTTTGCAATTTCTCGGAACACTTCAAGGCGTCCTTCGCGAATGCACCGTTTGACGGGTCGACCCTTTTCGGGAAGACCGTCAGCGAGATGCTGGTCCAGAGCGAGAAAGACAGGAAAACGCTGTCAGCCATCTAAATCCGCTTGTCTACCCATCAAAGGTCCTTCTCCAGGAACCAGCGAGGTCAGAGGAAGATGTGGTTCCGGAAATCTCAGCAGGCCGTGAACGCTCAGGACTCCTTCTCCCCCAGGGGCAGAGGGGGACAAGGTGGAGGGGAACCGAAGAACTTTGGGTCACGGGAACCCTTTTCCGACCGATCCGCGCAGTAGCCCTGAGGGGTTGCCCGACTGCTCCTCTCTGGAGGCAGTCGGGCTTTTTTCGAGACACCTGGCTCAATGGGAGTCCATCACGACAGATCGCTGGGTGCTTCAGATAATATCCAGAGGCTATTCAGTCCCCTTCATAAACAAGCCCCCTTACTCAAGGCGCTTCCCAGATGTCCCACCCACTCAAAGGGAGGCCGCGGCTTTGGAAATAAAAAAGCTGTTAGAAAAAAGAGCCATCCAGCATGTGCCCCCAGACCAGTCCGGATCAGGCATCTACTCCAGGTTCTTTCTGGTGCCAAAAAAGACAGGGGACTTAAGGCCGATTCTCGACCTGTCAGCAATGAACCTTTTCGTTGCCAAGGAAAAATTCCGGATGGTCACACTCTAGTCCATCCTGCCCCTCTTGCAGGAGGAGGACTGGATGTGTTCCATAGACCTCAAGGATGTGTACTACCATATTCTCATGGACAGATGGTCCAGGAGGTTTCTCCACTTTCGGCTAGGGGCCAGTCATTACCAGTTCAGGGTCCTACCCTTCGGTCTTACCACAGCCCCCAGGGTGTTCACCAAGGTCATGGCAGTTGTAGTGGCCCACCTTAGGCTCCAGGGCATACAGGTCTTCCTGTACCAGACGACTGGCTCCTCACCGCCCCCACCAGTCATCTGCTTTCTTTAGCCAGGGATTTCTTCCTCTGGATGTCACCCCGGTTGGGGATAACCATAAATGTCAAGAAGTCTTTCCTTCAGCCTGTTCAAGTGTTAGACTTCATAGGGGCCAGGGTAGATACCCTCCAGGCCAGGGCCTTCCTAATGTCAGACAGACTTCATAGCATGACTCTGCATGTGCTAGCCCTCCTTCAGTCCCCTGCTCCCCTAACAGAATTAGTCCTGAGAGCTTTGGGGTCCATGGCGGCAGCGATCAATCTGATTCCTTACGCTCATCTGCACATGCGGGTTCTACAGTGGACGTTGCAAGTCCAGTGATCTATTCTACACCACCCTTTAGACTTTCCGATTCCCTTCAGCAGGGTTTGCAGGAGCTCCCTCATGTGGTGGCTTCATTCCCAAGCCCTTCAGGAAGGACGACCCTTTGTTATGTCACCACCCCAGACCACAGTGACCATGGACGCCTCCCGCCTAGGGTGGGGGGGGGGCATTGTGCGGGCTGGACTGTCCAAGGCACGTGGACTCAGATCGAGACCATACTGCATATAAATGTCCTGGAGATGAGGGTGGTCCTTTTAGCATTGCAGGCCCTTCATGCCTCTCTTCCTCGGGGGACTATTGCTATCCAGTCGGACAATATATCAGTGGTCTGGTATTTCAACAAACAGGAGGGAACCAGGTCTTACCCCCTTTGCCAAGAAGCCATAAGAGTTTGGGAATGGGCGATCTCCACCAACCGCTTCCTGTTAGCAACGCACATTCTGCGTCGCTCCAACATACTGGCAGACAAATTGAGCAGAACTGTCCTCTCTCCTTACGAGTGGTCTCTGAATCCTTGTGTAGTGGAACAGGTCTTCCTCAGGTGGGGTCAGCCTTGCTGCGATCTCTTCGCATCGCCTTCCAACGTGAAGTGCAGCAAGTTTTTCGCTCTAATTCCTCCTTAGGGGGAAGCCCCCAGAGACACTCTAGTCCATGCTTGGCCGCCCAGTCTTCTTGCATATCCTCCACTTCCGCTTATGACAAAATTTCTGCAGAAAGCTCGACAGTTGGGGAGCAAGATTATTCTCATAGCCCCATTCTGGCCTCGTCAAGTCTGGTTCCCCTGCCTGCGGTCTCATCTCATAGCTCCACTCTGGATCATGGATCCCATTCCGGATCTGATTACTCATCCCTCGGGAATGGCTCCTCCAAACCTGAACGGTCTCAAACTCTCAGCTTGGCTGATCCAGTTCCCCTAGTTGCCAGGACTCCCAACATCTCTTCCTGAGTCAAGTCTATCCTGGTGGCGGCACATAAACCCTCTACCAGGAAGATTTACAGTAGCAAATGGAAACGTTTTTCAATATGGGCTTCACGAAAGAACTTGGATCCTTTCACCGCTCCTATTCCAGCGGTACTGAAATTATTGTCTCATATTTTTCAGCAAGGGGCCAGCTCATCTACTGTGAATGTCCAGCTAGTTGCCATTTCCCATTTTCATATTGGGGACAACTTTGGTTCTCTCACTGCTGCCAGAATTTGTAAGACCTTTCTAAAAGGCACTTTTCTTTTGAGACCCCCTGTTAGAAATTCATCCCTGCCGTGGGATCTGACCTTAGTTCTTCAGGCGTTAGTTGCTCCTCCTTTTGAACCCGCAGCTTCCGTTGATCTGAAGTTCTTGTCATGGATAACGGCTTTTTTGGTAGCCATTACTTCAGCCAGGAGAGTGTCGGAGCTTTAAGCTCTCTGTATCAAACCTCCATACCTTGTGTTTCATAAGGATAGGGTGTCTTTCAGGACTATTCTCTCCTTTCTCCCTAAAGTTGCTTCCGAGACGAACATTAATCAGTCCATTAATTTGCCTGTCTCTTTCCCTAATTTCCAGAACAAAGAATATAAACTTCATTTGCTGGATGTTCACAGACAGTTACATTTTTATTTGCACAGGACGGCTGTCTTTCGTAAATCTGATCAAAGGGAAACCAGTTTCAAAGGTGACTCTCGCCAGGTGGATTTCGAGTTGTATCCTACAAGCATACAGAGAGTCTGGCTTACCAGAACCAATGGGAGTTCATGCTCATTCTACACATTCTATGGCAACGTCTGCTGCATTCTGGTCTAGAGTTTCCCTGGATGACATTTGTTCAGCAGCTACCTGGGTGTCCTCTCACACCTTTATTTTTCATTATAAGCTGGATTTGGTGTCCAGAGGAAGGACTGCCTTTGGCTCTGCAGTGCTCTAGAATATCCTTCCTTAAAGGCCTCCCAAGATTTCGGGTAACTGGGGACTCTGTCCCACAGGTTGCTGATCAAATGAAGTTAACTACTTCAGATAAAGAAGTTATGTACTCACCATAACGTTCCATCTGAGTAGGTAAACTTCATTTGTCAGCAACCGTCCCTCCCTCCTTCCCCCTGACCTTAATGGTTATTTAGCTGAGCTCGAGGTTCGGACTTATGAGCTTTACTTTGTCCTTGAGTCAGGTGTCTCAGGTTGTTAGTTTGTTTTGTTATTATGTGCAGGTGGCAAATGCAATCTGAGGATTGGAAGGAGGTTCCAGTGTAGTATGGGTAAGGGGGAGGAGCTTGGAGCTCAGATATTTTTGCTTGGTATGCTGCCGGCTCAGATCCGTGTCGGATCCATAACCCACAGGTTGCTGACAAATGAAGTTTACCTACTCAAATGGAACGTTATGGTGAGTACATAATTTCTTTATACAGTTGCTGTGATGGGACCACTTGGCTTACCACTTTAAACAACACATCCTGAGAAGGAAACAAACATTACTATTTTGTTAGCACCATTACAAATTAAGGTAATTGATCTTTCAAAAAGCAGCCATCTAATATTGTTAATCCTCATTCATTCCTTACGCATGGGTATCGGTTCCGACCTCGGAACCGAGCCGGCCATTTTTCAAGCTCGCGTCAGCTTCAAACTCATGAGCTAAACTCTTACCCATAATCCCCCTCTCCCTGTTACCTCAGATTTCGTTTGCCGCGTTGCCATTCGGTCGTGTCAAGCTGCTTCTCTTGAGCTAAGTATAGTGATTTGTTGTCGAATAGTCATTTATATTACCTTTTCTGTCAGAAAAGTTTCTATTTCGTTGTCTCTTACCCTATCGCATCTAGAGACCATATTTTCTTCTCTTTTCTCTACCTTTTTACCGCGAGGTATTTCTTCCCTTACCATCGTTGGTAATCTTTCCTTTTATTCATACCTTCGGGTATTCTTTTGTACCATTGCTGGTACCCTTTTCTACTATCTACTTTTTCCGTCATGGCAGATAAGAAAGGTAGTCCGGGGTTTAAACGGTGTTCTGATTGTGGACACAAATTACCTACATCTGATGCACACTCTTTGTGCGTTTATTGTTTGGGGGCGTCCCACTTATCTGTTGACCCGCCCTGTACTATCTGTGAAAATTTTTCTAATAGAACTTTGTTAGAAAGGAAAAAACAAGTTGTTGCTGAAGGGACTTCTTAAGTCACCCTTTTCAGAGGGTATTTCTGGGTCGGAGGCCTCAACCCCTCCTAGAGCCCATGAGACAATTTTGGATGTTCCTACCAAGGCTAAATCTTTGCCTTCTTCCCCGGCTGGGGACTCCCGCCAACCAAAACCTAAAAAGGCTAAAGTTTTGGCTCCAGAGCTCACTCAGCCAGCCCCCGTGCTTTTGGTGCCTAGACCTTCGGCACTGAGGCCTTTGGCTCCATTAGTGATCTCGGCTCCGTCTTCTCCTGCAGCCTTCACTATATCGGCACCGAGGGGCTCCTCGGTTCAGACTATTACTACTGTATCGGCACTGACCGCTCAGTCAGCGCAGACCTTGACCACGTCGGCTCCGACATCTTGCTTGGAACCAACGCCTTTATTGTTGACTCCAGTTTTGTCAGTTCCAGCTTCGGTACCGACAACCACTTCGGCACTGATCCCTGTGTCAGTGCAGACCATGACCTCGGCACCGATGGCTTCTTCGTTGCAGACACCCGTAGTCCAGTCTCTCTCGGCACCGTTGTTCTCAGTGTGGACTGGTGAGATGGCCACCGAGTTTGCCTCTTCTGTGGACAGGCCTGTTTCTCCCTCAGTCTCCGTGAGGTCCACTAGAAGCCTTTCCGAACACGATGTGTTGCGTCTTGTGGATCAGGTGCTCTTGGCCAGAGGTATCCCACCCCCCAGGAACTATCCTTTCTTGGGAGGTGATCACCCATCTCCAAAGACCCCTTCTTATTCTCCTCCATCATTGCCTTTGAAGTCCATGGATATAGCACAGTCTTCCCCTTCTGCGGTTCCCTTTATGGATCTCACTAAGGAACCGCAGTTGCCTTCATGACAGGAAAGTTTTGCTATGACCCAGGATGTCAGTTGTGACATACATAATTTGCTGCTCCACAGACATCCCAGGACTCCGGGTCGGCAGGCTGAGCCACTTAGGGAATGGGTGACCCCTGTCTTGGACATTCACTCCTCTTCAGGTGGACCAGCCTTCCAACTGATGGAGAAGGCTTTTGCTGCTGCTGGCGATACTGGACTGTCTGTCCCTCCGCCCTCCTCTGGTACACTGGTTTCACAAGTCGCACCGAGTGGAAACCAGGTGCAAAGGCCTCAGGACATATTCCCACAGGAAACCGATTTTCCGCTGTCTTCCCCAGCTTCTCCCACTGAGGAAGTCCACCGGAAAAGTTCATGTAAGAGGAAGCACATGGACTCCACAGAGGAGTCCCTCACTGAAGACACAGATTTTGATGAGGGGGAAGGATCCCCTCAGTCACCCTCTGAGGTATCCTTTGGTGATATCCTCGAAATCCTGAAACAGAGAGGTGACTGGCAGTCCACTAATCTGACCTCTGAGGAATCTGTGTTCCTGCAGGCCCGGCCCCCTACCTCATGGGTTACTCCACCTGCCGATGAACTTGTCCGGCTTATCGTGCAGCGTGCTTGGAAGGCTCCTGACACCGTCAAAGCTATTCCCCGGAGGCCAGATAAGATTTTGTCCCCTCCTGCTACGGATCCCCATTGGTCAAAAGGTCTTCCTGTGGATGCTTTACTGGTGGCGGCCGCAACAAAAAGGATCTGGCAGAAGAAGAAAGTCAGACTGTCCATCCACCTAACAAAGAGTCCCAGGCCCTGGACAGGATAGGGAAGTGCACCTTTGCATCAGCGACCTTTACTATCAGGTCCCTGAATTTATGGCACACTTTACCAGGCTTCAAAGGGATCTGATTTCTGAGCTCTCTGAAACTTTGGCCGGTGTCATGTCTGATGAGGTCCCTGACAAAGTGGCCTCTCAGCTGGCCACCATTGAGTCAATATCTATCTTCTCTATGCGACTGATATCTCACGCATCAGAAGGAGCAGCTAGAGCAGCGGGTTCAGCTGCGGTCTTGAGATGACACGCCTGGATGCGCTTGTGCAATTTTGCGGAACCCTTTAAGGCTTCTTTTCTTAACGCTCCCATTGAGGCCTCTTCGTTGGTTGGACCCAAAGTTAAAAGCACACTGGCCAGATGTGAACAGGACGGTAAGACCCTTTCTGCCGTAGGTGTGTGTTATTCTTCCCCTCAACGTGCTTTCTCCCGAAACCAAAAGAGTGGGAAGATATAGTTCAAGAAATCTCAGGGTCCTTTCCATGACACACAGGCCGAGTTCTCCCCTAGAGGCAGAGGGGGAAACTCACAGGGAAGATGCTCCTTTAGGGGCAGAGGGGGTCCGCATAACCAGGGTTCCTGGGACTCTTTCCCTGGCCAACCCTACCAGCGCTTCTGAAGAGCGGCCCAACTCCTTTCCTCTGGAGGTGGTTGGGGGTCGTTTCTCCTTGTACCCTTCTGCCTGGCTAACCATCACCACCGATTCTTGGGTACAAAGGATTATAACCAGTGGTTATCATATCCCCTTCGATATTTTTCCTGCCCCTTTAAAAAATCTTCCCGACATTCCACCCAGTCAAAGGGAAGAAGCAGCACTAGAGGTAGAAAACCTGCTAAGAAAGAGAGTCATCCAAATAGTCCCTCCAGACCAGATAGGATCCGGATTCTACTCAAGACTATTTTTGGTGCCAGATAAAACCGGGAACTGGAGACTAATTTTGGATCTCAGCGTATTGAACAAGTTTGTGAGAGTACAAAAATTCCAGATGGTCACAATACAGTTTATCCTCCCACTTTTGGAAAAGGACGATTGGATGTGCTCGATAGATCTTCAAGATGCGTACTACAACATAAAAGTGGACAGGCCATCAAGAAGATTTCTGCGCTTCCGTGCGGGAGCCAGTCACTACCAGTTCAGAGTACTGCCCTTTGGACTCTCTACAGCTCCCAGAGTGTTCACAAAGTGCATGGCAGTCATCACAGCTCACTTGCAACTTCAAGGATTCCACGTGTTTCCATACCTAGACGACTGGCTCATTTCCACCCCCACCAGACATCTACTGGAAGACGCCCTGGCATACTCTCTCCTCGCAGCACAACGGCTAGGCATAACCATAAACTGGCAAAAATCCAATCTCACCCCATCTCAGTTGAAAAAATTCATAGTGGTTATCTTGGACACAAAGAGCTGCAGAGCTGCCATTCCAGAGCACAGAATTTTAAGGATAAAGCAACAACTGATTCCAATCCTTTCAAGGGAAAAATCCATGGCTCACTCAGTTCTGCAGCTGTTGTGTTCCATGGCAGCCTCCATCACCATTGTCCCCCTGGCCCGGTTTCACATGAGGCTTCTACAGTGGCTACTGCTCACCCAATGGTATCCCTTTCAGCATCCTCTTTCAGCCATGATTCGAGTAACCCACAGGTGCAAACATGATTTAAATTGGTGGATGACACACAATCTGTCACAATGGTCTCGCCCCTTCTCCCCCCAGCAACCCAAGATCACAGACGCCTCCCTGATGGGGTGAGGGGGCTATGTCAGGGACAGGCAGTCCAAGGCACTTGGTCCCAACTGGAGGCCCATCTGCATATAAATGTTCTAGAGCTGAGGGCTATGCTTCTGGCGTTGCAAGCATTCCATCCCCTGCTGCCGTCTGGGACGATTGCAATTCAATCAGACAACATGGCGGTGGTCTGGTACATCAACAAGCAAGGTGGAACCAAATCTTACCCCCTTTGTCGAGAGGCCATGAGGATATGGCAATGGGCGATGGCTACCAACCGTTTTCTTCTAGCAACGCATATTCCTGGGAGTTCCAACGTGATAGCAGACAGACTCAGCAGGTCCATTCTTCAACCTCACGAGTGGTCCCTGAATCCCTTGATAGCGGCGGAGATCTTCCACCGCTGGTGCTGTCCTTGCTGCGACCTCTTTGCATGCTCAACCAACTACAAATGCAGCAACTACTTTGCCCTGCCCCCCCCCCAGGACAGTTACCCAGGGACACTCTAGTCCTCGACTGGCCCTCGGGTCTTCTTTACGCATTCCCACCCTTTCCCCTCATTCCCCAGTTTCTGAAGAAAGCCCGCTGGTTGAAGAGCAAGGTGATCCTTATAGCACCATATTGGCCTCGACAGATTTGGTTCCCCTTCCTTTGGCCTCACCTACGTGATCGACCATGGATTCTCCATCCAGCCCCAGAGTTGATCTCACATCCACAGAACCTGATTAATCCCAACTTGAACAGCCTGAAGCTCACAGCTTGGCTACTCCAATTCCCTTGATTGCCAGGCAGAATGATCTTTCTGTACCAGTACGTGACATTCTCATTGCATCTCATAAGTCTTCCACTAGAATTACTTATCTGAGCAAGTGGAAAAGATTTACCTGTTGGCTGAAAGATAAACAAGTAGATCCCTTCTCAGCACCAGTGTCGATAATACTAGACTATCTGGCCGACCTTTTCCAATCGGGTCTGTCGGCCTCTACCATTAGAGTTCATTTGGCTGCAATTTCTAATTTCCATGAGGGTGTCCAAGATTCCTCTCTTATGTCCCACAAATTGTGCAAGACCTTCATAAAAGGTGTGAATCATCTGAAGCCACCTTTTAGAGAACCTATTCAACCATGGGATTTATCATTAGTTCTACAATCTCTGACAATGCCACCCTTCGAACCAGCTTCTTCTTGCGACCTCGAGCATTTGTCATGGAAAACCTTGTTTTTGGTCGCCATTACTTCTGCCAGACGTATTTCTGAGCTTCAAGCTTTATGTATCAAGAGTCCATACTTGATTCTTCATAGAGATAGAGGGTCTCTGAGAACTAATCCATCATTTCTGCCAAAAGTGATCCCTGAAATGTCCATTAATCAAACCATTAAATTGCCAGTTTCTTTCCCAATCATTCAAACAGAGGAGAGTATTGCCTACATACCCAGGATATCCACAGGCAAATCCATTTTTACTTAAACAGGACTAGGTCCTTTTGTAAGTCTGACCAGTTATTTTTGGCCTTTTCTGGACCTAGATTAGGGTCTGCTGTTGCTAAGGTCACATTAGCTAGATGGTTGAAGGACTGTGTGACCTTCATTTATACACAGCGTAATATCTCGTTGCCTACTACCATGAAAGCTCATTCAACAAGGTCGGTGGCAACTTCTGCTGCCTTCCATGCCAGAGCTTCTTTACATAACATCTGTGCAGCTGCAACTTGGGCTACGCCTCATACCTTCACCAATCATTACAAATTGGATTTGGCCTCCAGGGGAAGAGCATCTTTTGGTTCTATGGTGCTCAGGAATGTCCTTCCGTGAGAGCCTCCCAGGAATAGAGGTAGCTGGGGACCCTGTCCCATGCGTAAGGAATGAACAAGGATTAACAATATCAGATAAAGAAGTTATGTCTTACCATAACGTTCCATCTGTATTGTTGATCCTCGTTCAGTCATTACGACCCTCCCTCCTTCCCCCTCCTGTGGCTTCTAGTGGATCTCACCATCTGGTTCTCTTAGGTTATTTGACCAGAGGTAGCCTCTACCTTCTTTTTGACTTGCAAACTTAATCTGAGGTAACAGAGAGGAGGATTATGGGTAAGAGTTTAGCTCGAGAGTTTGAAGCTGTCGCGAGCTTGGAAAATGGCAGGCTCGGTTCCGAGGTCTGAACCGATACCCATGCGTAATGACTGAGTGAGGATCAACAATACAGATGGAACGTTATGCTAAGACATAACTTCTTTTTTTAGCACCAGAATAACAAAGGAAAAATTAAGGATAAGGCTGGAAACAATTTGCAACAATAGCTCCAGACCTCACAATCTATTTAAATTGAGCAAAAGTTTTAACAAGCACTTACTTTAACTTACTTTCCAACAAATTATTTTTGGCAATGAAGGGACTTAGTGCTATGAGATCTCTACAGTTTAGGTTAGCTTTGTAGCTTATTTAACACCAAATGTAAAGAGTTATGCTAATAAGATAAGCATTCAGTCTTTATGAAACACAGTGGAATTATGATGACAAATATTGGGCAGCTTTACCAAAGCTGCTGACACAAATCAACTAAAGTACAGACAGTAGTTGTAAGTCATATTTAGCAGAAGGTAAATTTACAGGTAGAAATTAGGTTCAGCAAGTGTGTGTGCAAAGCACCAATTAGATGAACACAGTCAGTTTGTAAGTAAGTGTAACATAAACTTCAGACATTCATTTGTCTTTTATCATTGACCCTGCAACTCCCTTGTACCCTGCTCGGGGGGGGGGGTGATGAGAAAATGTGGGGTGAGTGAGGTATAAAGCACAATAGAGGGTGGAGCAGTAGAAGAAGATGTATGTAAATTACCCCAGAAATAAGCAAAATGGTTACTTTTAAGAAGAGATTCTGTTAATGAACATTTTCTATGAAGCTAAACTTGTGTGTACTGAAGCTCCGCATTCTGCTCAGAATAGAAAAGAATAATTGAGACTTTAGTGGTGCACTACAGCTTTCCAAGAAAGAAATGCAGCCACTGACCAGTACCTGATCAACCTGCAACAAGAGATGTCCCCTTCTATCAAACTCCTGCTCAGCCTCTAAGAGCAGGTATTCACTGTAATCACCCAACCGTCTACCTAGCTGGGAATACACCTTCCCCAATAAAACAGTACAGTTGCAGTGGAATATTATGGGGAGGCCTGTCTGGTAACATTTGAGGGATAACTCCAGAAATAGTGCAGAACCCGAGAGGAGGAACCAATCCACAGTTAACACTTTATTAATCCACCAACAAATGGGTACAAACGGATAAGGACACCAAACATCACAAAAAAACCCACCATAAACGCCTTAAATGTTCAAATGAGCATTTTCGTCTCTTTACATGGACTTCATCAGACGACCAGCTTATCCAAGAAGGACCAGTATTTAAATACAAACAATTAAATAAAATTAGATAATCATCCTATGGGGTGTTAATAGATGCTTTTAAAACCACCAGTTATTCCAAAGCTTCAGTCTAGAACCATTTATCAAAGCAATTCCTAGTGCTATACTAACTAAACTTTAAAATTGCTTTATTCTTTAATTTAATTAAAATTGTGCATTAATATATTAACAAGTTTTTTTATATATGTATCTAAAATCCAATAAATATTATTTTAATAATGTTAAAAAACATTTTAAAATGCTTGGTAAATGCAAAGAATACGTATTGATAGGAACCTATGCCATCTAGTGGCTGTTTTTTATTTCACCGTTCATATTTCTTCAAAGTTTAGCAGGCCTTAGTTTTAGTAATGGTTTAATAGAAATATAATCATTTAAGCCAGGGGGTTTGTCAGCTTCCAGAGTTTTTCCACATTCGTTTTGGTAACATTTGAGGGATACTGGCCTCAAAGTTAATGGAGACCTTACTAAAACAGTACATAGACTATGAAGATACTAATGCATAAGACAATCAGAAACTGAAATAGTATTAGTCTGGCTAGAATTAGGGCTTAACCTGAAGCACAGTTACTTAAGCTGTTCATCGTGTTACACTGCTGCAGTGATCGCACTTGGGTTATCCTGCCATCAGGCGGTCTCGCAGTCAGCCCGAGTTCCAAAGTCTTGGTCTGGCGTCGGTTGCTGTCGCTTCTTCCCTGACGTCAGTGCGCCAGGGGTATATAAGATGCAGCCAACGCCATTTTCTCCAGTCTTTCTTGCCGTGTGGTGCCCGATGCAAAAGCAGTTCGCAAGTGCTGGTCGGCCGACTCCTGAGATTTTCATTCTGAATCCAGAACCGAAGTCTTCTACAAAGCTAAGTACCCCATTGGGAAACTTTTCTTGCCTCAGACCGATGTCAGTAAAAGTTAATAATTGTATTTCTTGTGGGAAGCAAATACCTCATAAGGATTTCCATTCCTATTGTATCCCATACCTAGGCCCAGACCACGACGTCACTGGTTGTCGGTTTTGTGCTAGGTTTAACAAGCGCACTATTAAATGTCGGTTTGATTTTGCCCGACATTATTTTGGCAGAAAATTTAATTACACCATGCCGTCGGAACTACCGATGACCGTAATGCACAAAAAGTGCAAAGACAAGGACAGGCATCCGAGGCCCAAAACTGACGACGAAGCCTCTTCTAGGCCAGTCGCCGGTTCTCCAGTTTTCAGCAAGGCCCCTTCGCAGCCCCTGATGACTGCTTCTTTGGAACCACAGGTCGCTGCTGACTCCCACGTGGAGATGGCTGGGCCTTCGGACACACCAGACTTGAGACCTACCGAGACAAACCCTTCAGAGGGCTCTGGAGTAGCTGAACAACCTGCAGCTTCAGAGGATGTGTTCAGGCCTACTCATTTAACCATTAAATCTTCTGCTAAAACTAAAACAAAGAAACAACTTCAGCATTCACCAGGGCAGACCTCCATGCCTAAGAAACAGATGCTCAGAATGGCCGAAGACCTTATTACTCTGATCAGGGGGTCCCACCCTCCTCCTGATAAAAGGCCTAGACAGGATGCAGACTATGACTCATCCGACCAGGTGTCCATTTCCTCAGATTCATCCTCAGACCACGGATACTCTTTACCCCCTTATGAGGATTCTGATGCTGAGGAATCTATTCCTTCAGCCTCTCCACCAGAGGACTACTCCTTTGGGGAAACCTTGCATACCATGCGGGAGCATTTCCACTGGGAGGGCCAGGATTACTCAGAATCCAAGAAAAGGCTCAGAGATTTCCTTTTATTACCCCAACACAGACCCCTTGCTATTCTGCCAGTGTTAGATATTGTGGATGATGTGTATGCTGAATCCAGCTTAAATCCTGATTCTTTACCTCCAGCTCCAGTTAAACCAGACAGATATTACAGAGTCCCTGACTCTCACAAATTCCTTTATAAAAGCCCTGTTGACCCTGAAACTGTTTCCCAGGGTCCCAAAGAGGTAAAGGCCTCTACAGCTAAACATCCAGTCCCCTCTGACAGAGATTCCAGGGCATTAGACAGATGGGGAAAGAAAGTATACACATCTGCAACTTTAGCAATGAGAGCATTAAATTGCCAGTTTCACATACTTAAATATCAGCAATATTTGATGTCTCAGTTGAAACAAAAAATGCTTCCAAATTCAGATCTTCCTAACTATAAGGAAATGCAGGATGTATTGCATGCAGCTGAACAAGTGGGAAAACATACTTTGCAATGTGGTTTTGATTCCTTAGAAGCCTCCAGTAGAGCAGCAGTTACAGGGTCCGTCATTAGAAGACATGCTTGGTTAAAAGAACAGACCTTACCAGATCATGTTAAAGCAAAATTATTGGATGCACCTTTACAGCAGGATGTTTTATTTGGAGTTAAGGCAGAAGAGGTATTAGAGAAAATGGAGGATAAAGCAAAATCTATGCAAACAGTGAAGGATTTCTTACAGGTTCAGCCTCCTCGATTTAGCAGAAATTGGCCAACAAAAAATTGGTCCTTTCCAGTTTCAGACGGACCTCAAAGGGGTAGATACAGACGTCCAAGAGGCAGAGGTCAACCACAAGGTACTTACAGGCCTCGACAATGGGGTACTTCAACCCAGAAAGAAGGGGAAGACCGGCCTCAACCTTATAAAAAGCAGACCTAATGACTTCCCACTACAGCTGCCAAACATCTCTCTATTGGCAGCCCCTTGGGGGGAAAACTGGCACTTTTCAGTCACAATTGGCAAATAGTCACCCAGGACAAATGGGTTCTCAATATTGTGTCTCAAGGTTACAGGTTCCACTTTCACACACTGCCAAAGTTAAAAGGAATGCCAAATCTGCCACCAAATCAATGGGCAGAGGCTCAAAGGCAAATTATAGCACTCATGGACATGAGAGCTATTCAAAAGGTACCAACTCAGGAGCAAGGACGAGGATTTTACTCAAGACTCTTTCTGGTTCCCAGAAACGACAAAGCCTGGAGGCCCATTCTGGATCTTTCTTCTCTAAATACATACCTGGATGTTCCAAAATTCAAAATGTTGACACTACAGCAGCTTCTTCCCATGCTGGGCAAGAAAGCTTGGCTCGTAACATTGGACCTCAAGGAGGCATACCTGCATGTCCCTATCAGACAAAATTGCAGAAGATACCTCAGATTCTTAGCAGGTTCAATGCACTACCAATTCTCTGCACTGCCCTTTGGCTTATCTACTGCGCCCAGGGTCTTTACAAAATGCCTGGCACCAGTAATTGTATTTTGCAGACAAAAAGGAATTCACATCTACCCATATTTGGACGACTGCCTTATTCAAGCAGAGAGCAAAGACATTTTTCTAAAGCATCTGGCGTTTGTAAAAAGACTGCTAATTTGCCTAGGGTACATAGTAAATGAAAAGAAATCAAAACTAGTGCCCTCACAAGAGATAATATTCTTGGGTGTCAGCTTAAATACAATGGCCCAGATGGCTTATCTCACGCCAGACAAGCAAGGACAACTGACTCAATATTTCCAATTGATGGCAACAAAAACTCACCTCCCTGCAAGAAAAATTCTGCAAGCCTTGGGTTATACGGCATTTTGCATACTACTGATTCCATATGCTAAACTGCATATGAGGAAACTGCAATGGTACCTAAAGAGTGTCTGGTCTCAACACTGTCACAGTTTGGAAACAGTAATACCACTTATTCCTTGCCTTCAACAGGAGTTTCGATGGTGGGCTCAAGCCTGTCACCTCAACAAGGGACAGCCTTTCACTCAACCCACAGCCAGGCAAACACTGACAACAGATGCTTCGGATTACGCCTAGGGAGCACACATGGCAGGAAAATGTATTCAGGGCAAGTGGCCCGCAGAACAAAGGCATCTTCACATCAATCAAAAAGAGATGCTAGCAGTACAAAATGCCCTTTTAGCTTTCAAGGACCTTCTGCATCCAGGACAACTACTTCTAAAGACAGACAACACCACAGTTATGTGGTACATAAGCAAGGGGGCACTCATTCATATCCCCTCTGCAGACAAGCCATAACCTTGTGGAACACAGCTATAACCTATCAAGTTCATCTGCAAGCACAATTCCTGTCAGGAAAGAAAAACACACTGGCAGACGACTTAAGCAGAAACATCATGGATCCACATGAGTGGAAATTATATCCACAAATGTTCAGGATGATAACACAGAAATGGTGGAGTCCGGACATAGATCTGTTCACATCCCCCATGAATTGCCAGCTACAGAAATTCTGCACAAGGACTTACTACCCACAAGCATGGAAAGTGGATGCCCTCTCATTCAGCTGGAAAAACCTACAAGTATACGCTTTCCCACCACTGCCTCTCCTTTCAAAGGTACTCATAAAAGCCAGACAAGAAAGGCCAAAGATGATCCTGATTGCCCCAGACTGGCCACGCCATCACTGGTACCCAATCTTAAAGAACGTAGCACAAGGACCACCATGGATTTTGCCTCAAATCTCACAACTTCTGACTCAGCAAAACAGTCAGATACTTCACGGCCAGCTCAAGACTTTAAACCTGGCTGCGTGGCAGATTCCTTAGTCAAGCAAACAGTGCCTCTCTCCAAAGCTGTTATGTATGTCATTCTGGAGGCCAGAAGGCCTAGTACCAGGAAAGCCTGTTCGGATAAATGGAAGAGATTCTGTGCCTGGAACCAGGATCACAGCCTTGACCCTCTTGTCCCAAATATTCCTCAGATACTACAATACTTGACTGAGATGCTGGACAAGGGCCTCTCCTTTTCATCCATTAAGATCCATGCCTCTGCCATCTCTGCTCATTACAACACAGATCCACCAATTTTTTTCTCATCCTTTGGTAAAACAGTACCTCAGAGGGGCAGAAAACATAAGACCGCCCCGTAGAGCACCAACTCCAACTTGGGACCTCAACTTTGCCTTGGAAAAGTTAACTTTACCTCCTTTTGAGTCAGCTAACTCAGCAGACTTAAAATGTGTCTCTTGGAAAACTGCTCTGCTCCTGGCTATAACTTCAGCCCGAAGAATTTCAGAATTACAGGCACTAATGGCAGTGGAACCTTTCATCATTTTCCACCAAGACAGGGTGTCTTTAAGAATGAACCCTACTTTTATGCCAAAGGTGGTATCACGTGTGGCTCTAAACCAAACTATTCACTTGACAACTTTTTATCCAAATCCACAGAATAAAGGCGAGAGACTACTGCATTCCTTGGACATACACAGGCAGTTACGCTTCTACTTGGACAAAACTAAAGCTTTCAGGAAAACTGAGCAATTGTTTGTATCATATGCTGCAGGAACACAGGGAAAAGACATTTCAAAACAGACCATTTCAAAATGGATAGGGCATTGCATACGTTTCTGCTATACACATCATGGGAAAACTGCACCTAACAGCATTATGTCTCATTCCACCAGGGCAACAGCCACTTCAACTGCCTACCTCAGAGGAGTACCTACCAAGGACATTTTGGAAGCAGCAACTTGGAGTTCTGTACATACCTTCACCAAGCATTACCATCTGCCTCTTTACTCTAAATCTAGAGCTGGCTTTGCCACTGCAGTTCTGCAGGGCCTTATAGCCACCCCTAATGCCTTATAGAACCAGCCACCCTACCTCTGCTTTGGGATTCTACCCAAGTGTGATGACTGCAGCAGTGTAACACGATGAACATAGTACAGTTTTGTACCTACCATAAATGTAGATGTTTGAGTGTATACACTGCTGCAGTCCAGGTTACCCTCCCTTCTTCCCCATCTTACTTGCTGTTCTAACCCTAGTATTCTACCCTTGGCTGCCTATGGGAAGTATTTGCTGGTAACAGAAAGTATTTGTTTGCTTTTATTATGTATGTTTTGTTAGCAATTTACATTGCCTACCATTTTGGGGGCACCTGACATCTGGGGCAAGAAAAACTGAAGAAAATGGTGTCGGCTGCATCTTATATACCCCTGGCACACTGACGTCAGGGAAGAAGCGACAGCAACCGACGCCGGACCAAGACTTTGGAACTCGGGCCGACTGCGGGACTGCCTGACGGCAGGATAACCCAAGTGTGATGACTGCAGCAGTGTATACACTCGAACATCTACATTTATGGTAGGTACAAAACTGTACTTTTCACAACTGGGCATTCAATATGGACATACTGTTCAGGCCACAGATGGCTCATGTAATCCATGTTTTGAAATTGTGGTTAGAATCCTCATGTAAATAATGTTAATTAAAATTCAAGAAAGTCTTGGCTGTGGGTAAATTTTAAAGGGCATTCCCAAGCAGCTGTAGAAAATGTTTTTTTCCAGAGTTGACCCTAAGTCATCTGAACAGCTAGTTGTTTTTGTTGAATGTCTGTTGTTAACTGAAATTACAAACTCTAAGTCAGACTTGGCAGACACCAAGGACTAATAACAGTCCTTCACCTAAATATATTTCTTTGCATGCAAACAAGGAAATGTTATCAAGTTGTTTTTGTTCCAGAAAATGCCAGAAATGTTCCTGTAAAAAACTAGTAATACTAGCCTACAAGATGAAATTTTTATGTGCTGAAACTGTCTAATCAGCTGTTTCCCATTGTGCTGTTACTAAATCTGTTAAGTGTACTGTTGTGGTAGGAAAGAAATAGCTGGAAGGATTGTTGTTTGACTCGAGAAGTATGACTGCACAAGTTAGGTCATTGTGTATTTGTAAGTATAAAATAACTAGCGAACAAAAAAAAATTGAAGTAATATACATGGTGACAAAAGGGAGTACCCTGTAACACAAGTGCAAATCCTTTTTGGCAAAGATTACACTCCATAGCTCTAGTACCTGATTTAACACATGATGTGATAATTGGCCGGTATGTTGGCAGGGCATCTTGATATATTGCCAGAAATGCATAGCCTTCGTGACAAAAGGAGCTAAGATTTGGTCGTAGGTAGAAGGATTAGAGAAATCAGATGCTGAGGCTTGCCAGATGAATGCAGTTAATAATAAAAGGGTCAGTATAGAGACTGATGGGGATGGGTGTATAGTTAAAGACAGAGGGGAGTAGGTGTAAAAAATCAAGAAACAAAGATGAATCTCGTAGTGAAGGAAAAGGGGTATTTGAGCAGAATCTTAAGCTTCTCCCTACCACAGCAAAGCAGAGAGCCATTTAGAAACAGAAGTGGGACTCTAAGACTAGAGAAGGTAGGATAACTACTAAAGAATAAAAAGGGAGACTACCAGTGCCTTTGGCAGAAGAAAATTGTTTTTCTGAATTACCTTTTATAGAGGTTAAACCAGATGAAGGGAAGCAGTCTGCACCTATATTTATAGAAGAAAAGGCCAGACCTCACTGTTTACATCAGAATATCGATAAAAATAATAGTGACTTAGCTGTCATCCAGATAAACCACGTGAGTGTCATAAAGGCCCGTTGGGATGACAACACACCTAGTCGAAATGGGGAGTGTATAGCATAAGTAGCAAGGGGAAACAAAGGAGCAGAACAGCCCCACATCATACGAATACTATTAAATAAAAATGATTTGCAGTAGAAAGTACATAAAAATAAAAAAACAGATACTGAGCGAATTATTAGTTTCAAGGAATTTTGAAGCAGTTTGGATGACGTTAGGGCATAACCACATTTGCTGCCATGACAACTGTCTTGACTGTCCACGGTTTCATCCCAAGTGCCTTCAGTTTTTTGCATTCCATTCTCCTGTCATTTGCTGAAATTCTCCTTCAGAGTCTATTTATAATGCCACATTGTATGAATACAGTAGCTTTGTTGATCTGTCCCTTTTTCAGAGTTTGTTTATAATGTCACATTATATAAATACAGCAACTTTGTTGATTTGTCCCGTCTAACCTGTTTACTAATGTAGTCCATCACACTATGAACAAGTTATATACCTAGGGTTTTATGCTTGGACCTTTCCTGTTTGGCATCTGAAGTAAAAGCCAATACCAAAGGGCTCTGGCTGACTAACTTTGCAGGTGACTGCAAGCTAGGAGCAGCCATTCAATCTCCAAATGACTTAGCCATCCTACAGAAGGTTTGTCTCAAATAAATAACTGGTGCCAAAATCCCATGCCATGTATCCCAGGACACTACTTCATTAACAATACACCCCTAATAGTAGTCCCAGTTGTTTGGGATTTGGGAGCTTGAGTGGGCAGTGACATGACTTTCAATGAGCATGTGTCCATTGTTGTAAGAAAATCCCATGTATATTGCACAGCTTATAAACAAAGGGATTGTGTTTAGATCTGGGGATGTCATTGCCCCCCTTTACTCAGCCCTAATTAAGTCATTCATTGAATATAATGTCCTTTCTGGCATGTCTGTGTCCAGACGCGTACAACGAAAATGCCCACAGAGGTATCTTACTAAAATGATACAAGGCCTAAACAACATGTCCTACATGGACAGACTCAAAACCCTGTCACTGTACTCTGTATCCTACAGACTGCTAAGAGGGGACCTATGTCTGTCTGGCATACAAGGCATCTTCTGACCCAATACTGATGGATTTACTGCACAATAACAAGTCAGTTTGCATCAGAAATACTTGGTCTAGGAATCCAAACCTCCTTCACATCAGCAGAATGGTTTGAAAGGAGAGGTATATGTCATAGAGGATACTGCTGCTCTGGAGTAGATTTCCCATCCACATAAAATAAAGTTCATCCCTGTCCGTATTCAAGCACAACTTGGATCTGTGAAATCCGCATAAAATAAAGTTCATCCCTGTCGAACTTCAAGCACAACTTGGATCTATGGATGACCTCTGTATTACTAATGGACAGAGGCAGCTCCAAAATGCTTTATTCCATGCTTGGGTCCCCTCAAATTATCTACGTTATGATCCCGGTTATTCTTATTAGGGGTAATGCATAATTATCAACCATGGGATGGGTAAGGCCAATCTCTAACCAAATGGGGTAGGTTAATTCGAGCACAAAAAGGTAAACTGGCAAGTCTTAAAATGGCCGGCAAGGGTAGCTAACATAGTACTTAAGTGTGAACAACTGTGGGCTGAAAGAGCTAAACCCTGATGCGTATCAACTCTCACTAGAATTCCTCTGCGAGTCTGAACATCCAAAATTATTCTTGTGTCATCGGGTTCTTATTGTCTTCTGAATGAACTTCAGACTGTCACAGGATTGCCCAAATCAGCTTTCTTGGGACCTTGTCGTTTGTTTTTATGAAGTGCTAAGAATGCTCATTTGGACTATTTCGTCATCTCCAGCTTCTTTTCCACTCTCTCTTGCTACAAACATTGGTTCAGTTTTGTTGCATCCTGATCCGAATCCAAACTGTTTACTTCACATCTTACTTTTTATACCCCTCTGCTTATTTGCGTATTAATCACCTTTTCTTGTACTTTCATGAAGTGTGCGAGGAGTTTGATACCTCTCTGTTGCCTGCCCACAGTTGTGAATGTCCACTTTGTTATTGTACACTGGCAGGAGGATGCTTATTATATAGTTATCAGGGATACACCGATGTTCTTTGTGTTTCACTGTTGCAGTCATCACACTTGGGTTATCTGCCTGCAGGTAGCCCTCAGTCAGCCCAAATACCAGAGACTTAGTATTTCTATGTCGGATGCTATCGCTCCAGGACTGATGGCAGGTCATCAGGGGTATAAAAACAGGCAGCTGACGCCATTACATCAGTCTTTCTTGCCGATGAGTGCGAAGCAGAAGCAGTTCGCAAGTGCCTTTCGGCCGCTACCTGAATTTTCGTTTACGAATTGAATAATCCTGTAGTCTTCTAAAGCTAAGTACCCCATTGGGGATGCTTTTTTCTTGCTCTAACCGTTGTCAGAAAAAGTTAACAATTGTCTTGCCTGTGGAATGCAAATACCTCGCAGAGATTTTCATTCTTACTGCATCACCTGTTTAGGCCCAGACCATGACGTACCTCGCTGTCGGTTTTGTGCCTTGTGTAATGTCTGAACCCTTGGTCGTCAGGCTACTTTTGTCGTAAAATTTTTCGCTCTCGATCTCCATATTCTGAAATGGCTTTGGTAAGCCGTCCGATTACCAATATTCTGTAAAAATGTAAGGATAGAGAGAGAGACAGACCGCATAGGTCCAAAGCTGCCGACGACGCTTCCATTAAGCTAGTTGCCAGTCCACTGGTACTCAGTGAGGTGCTTTCGCAGTCCCTGATGCCCACCTCAATGGATTCGCAGGCCTCTACCGAGATCCATTCGGAGTATGCCGCGAGACTCTTCTTCGATTATGGAACCTGCGGATGTCTCTACCTTGGATGGGTCCAGAGGCGCTGTGCAGGCACCGGCTTATGAGGCAGTTCTTCGCTCAACCGATGTTCGACTCAAACCGACGACTTTTTTAACCAAAACTACCAAGTTTCTTAGGCCCAGAGTACGCACTACGCCTAGAAAACCGATGACCAAAGCGCATGCACCTGCTCCCATGCCACAAAAACAAATGCTTAGAATGGCAGAAGACCTTATTATGCTGATTATGGGAAGTCAGCCTTCCCCTGCTAAGAGGAAAAGAGACCAGTCCCCTACAGCTTCCACAGACCAGGAGTCCGCTGACTCAGATTTCTGATTATGAAGACATGCCCTTATCTGCTTATGAGGATTCAGATGCAGAGGAATCCATTCCCTCTGCTTCCCCTCCAGAGGATTTTTGTTTTGGTGAAACCTTGCATACCTTAAGAGAGCATTTCCCACTGGAATGCCAAGACTATCCTCAGTCCAAATGGAGACTCAGAGAGTTCCTAGAGTTGCCTCAGTACAGGCCTTTAGCAATACCCCCTGTCCTGGATATTGTTGATGATGTTTTTATGGAATCCAGTCTTACTCCTGACACTTTACCTCCTGGCCGTAGGAAACCAGACAGGTACTACAGAGTACCTGACACTCACAAATTTCTTTTCAAGAATCCTACTGCTGACCCAGAGATAATTTCCCAGGGGCCTAAAGGTATCAAGGCTACTACAGCCAAGAATCCCACCCATCGGACAGGGATTCCAGAGTTCTGGATAGATGGGGTAAGAAGGTATACACCTCTGCAGCTCTTCCTGTTAGGGCATTGAATTGTCAGTTTCACATGCTGAAGTACCACCAGCATATTATGGAACTTATTAAACAAAAAGTAGCAACCTTTACAGACTGTGCAGAAAATAAAGAATTGCAGGAGCTTATACACTCTGCAAGCCAAGTCAGTAAGCATTCTTTGCAGTGTGGCTTTGACACCCTAGAAACATCTTACCTGGCAGCAGTCACTGGATCTGTACCTAGAAGACATGCTTAACTCAAGGAGCAGACCTTGCCAGACCATATCAAATCAAAGTTACTAGACACTCCTTTGAACAAGGACAGTTTGTTTGGCAGCAAAGCAGAAGAGGTTCTTAAAAAGATGGAAGAAAAAGCTATGTCTATGCAGACTGTTAAAGAATTCTTACAAGTGCAACCCCCTAGAGTTAGTAGGCATTGCCCTTCCAAGCAATGGTCCTTTCCAGCCCCCTCCAGGCCTTCTCAAACCAGACCCAGGGGAAACAGACCACCTAAACTACAGTCTCAGGGTATGCAGAGATCTAAGCGATGGAGTGCCCCCACCCCTAAAGCAGGGAGTGGTAAGCCACCTCCTAACGGAAAAAACTCACAATGACTTCTTTACTCCACTCCCAAGCCCTGCCCAATTGCTTGTGCTCCTAGGAGGAAAACTTGCCCTTCATACAAAAAATTGGATGTCCATCACACAGGACCGGTGGGTCCTCAACATTGTATCCCAAGGGTACAAATATTATTTCCATTCACTGCCAACCCCAAACAGGTTTCCAGGCCTTCCTCCAAACCAGTGGGCAGAGGCTCAAAGCCAAGTAGTTTCCCTGGTCAATATCAGAGCTATTCAGTCGGTTCCAGTAGAGCAAAGAGGGGTCAAAGATTCTACTCCAGACTCTTCCTGGTACCCAGGAAAGAGGGCTCTTGGCGCCCAATCCTGGATATTTCAATTCTCAACGCCTTCCTGGTGGTACCAAAATTCAAAATGCTTACCCTGCAACAGCTTCTTCCTCTGCTATCCAAGGATGCCTGGTTAGTCACCCTAGAATTAAAAGAAGCCTATCTGCACATCCCCATAAGGGAGTCATGCAGGAAGTATCTACGTTTCAGAGCAGGATCTATCCATTGTCAGATGTTCATCGTGTTTCACTGTTGCAGTCATGACTGTAGGGCTGTCCTTGAAGGATGCATCTGCAGTCCTAACAAATGGGTTGTCCTGTCATCAGGCAGCCCTTCGGTCGGCCGGATTCCAAAGTCTGGGTCTGGCCTCGGCTGGTGTCGCACTTCACCCGACGTCATCTCTGCTGGTTCGGTATAAAGGCATCAGCCGACGCCATTTTCCTCAGTCTTTCTTGCCGTGGCGCCAAGCAGAAGCTGTTCGCAAGTGCCGGTCGGTCAGATCCAGAAATTACTACTACCGAATACTACTCAAGACTTCTAAAGCTAAGTACCCGTTGGGGACTCTTTCTTGCCTCAGCCGATGTCAGAAAAAGTAAATAACTGTTTAACTTGTGGGAAACAAATACCTCATAAAGATTTCCACTCTTACTGCTTACATTGTTTAGGCCCAGACCACGACGTAGCAGCCTGTTTAGCCTGTAAGCTTCTTCAACCGACGAACGCTTAGGCGTCGGTCGGAGTTTGCTGAACAGTTTTTCGGCTCAGATTTTGCGTACATTATGCCGTCGGATCCTCCGACTTCTCAAATTGTTAAAAACGAAAAAAAGACCGACACTCGCGGTCCGCGGTTTCGGCCGAAACCACGGTTAAGCAATTCGCGAGTGTCTCTGTTTCGGCCGAAACCGAGCAAACGGGTCAATCTTCAGCCGAATCCATGACTACTACCGAGGCCCCTGCTACCCTAGAGGAATCGGCCTCTGAAGTTGTGCCTACTAATGTGGTGCCTTTAGAATTATCGGACACCATCCCTTTGGATGTCTCTACCCCAGCACGTGGTGCTGCTAGGCCTCCTGCAGCCATGTCTATTAAGGCCTTTGCCAGGGCTAAAGCAGCCAAAACTGCTAAATCAGTGCCTGTTAAGCCCCCCTCACACAGGCCCAGTTCCAGTTCTCAAATGCTTACTCTGGCAGAGGATCTCATCTCTTTAATAAGGGGATCCCAATCTCACCCAGACAGGGCCTCTCAGCCTCCTGAAAAGAGACCTAGAGCAGAGCCCCCAGAGCCAGTGTCCTCAGATGATTCTTCTGATGATTCAGACATTACAGACCATCCAGAGGCTCCTTTTTCTACTTATGAAGATTCCGATGCTGAAGAATCTATTCCATCTGCCTCTCCACCAGAGGAATTTTCCTTTGGGGAAACCTTACATGCCATGAGAGAGCAATTCCAATGGCAGGGACAAGATTTTTCAGATTCAAGAAAAAGGCTTAGGACCTTTCTACACTTACCACAACATAGGCCCTTAGCTATACCTCCAGTTCTTCCTGTTGTGGATGATGCATTTAATGATGTTTGCACTGCTCCTGATACTTTACCTCCAGCCCCTGCCAAACCCGATAGGTTTTACAGGGTACCGGACACTCATCACCACCTATACAAGGCCCCACTTGCAGATCCTGAGACTATCTCCCAGGGGCCTAAGGCAGTAGCTTTGACCTCAGCAAAAAAAACCCTCCCTTCTGAAAGGGAATCCAGGTCCTTAGAGAGATGGGGTAAAAAAGTATACACCTCTGCTACTCTCTCAGCTAGAGCTTTGAACTGTCAGTTTCATATGATCCAATACCAAGAGTTTATGCTTGATCAGTTAACTAAGAAACTGTCCTCTGATGATTCCTTAGATAAGAAATATGTTTTAGAAATGGTGAATAACATTCAGCAGGTTAGTAACCATTCTTTAAAATGTGGCTATGATGCACTGGAGGCTTCATTTAGATCAGCCATGACTGGCACAGTTATAAGAAGGCATGCATGGTTGAAAGAACAGGTCTTGCCGGATCATGTTAAAGCAAAGCTGTTAGATGCTCCTATGGATAAGGCCAGTCTATTTGGTTCTCCTGCCCAGCAAGTAATGAAGAAAATGGAAGAGAAGGCAAAATCTGTACAAACAGTTAAAGATTTCTTACAGGTTCAGCCCCCAAGGTTTAGCAGGAACTGGCCTTCCAAAATTGGTCCTTTCCAGACTCCTCTAAATCTCAGAGAGGCAGGAATAGACGCTCCAGAGGCAGAAATCAATCCAGAGGAGGTGCCTACAGAGGACGCCAGTGGCAAGGCAATAACCAGCGAGGCACAGACACAACCACTGCCACTGCAACAGGACAATCACAGTGACTTGGCTCTGACACCGCCTACCAGGGAACAAATAGCAGCACCCTTAGGCGGAAAGTTAGCCTTATTTTCAAAAATTGGCACTATGTCACAAAAGACAAATGGATTTTGCAGACTATAGACCAAGGCTACAGGTTTCATTTCCACACCTTACCAGTAAAAGAGGAATGCCAAACCTACCTCCAAATCAGAAAACAGAAGCTCTAAAACAGATAGCTCAATTAACAAAGATGAGAGCTGTGGAAAGAGTACCACCAACAGAACAGGGCAAAGGATTCTACTCCAGACTCTTCCTAGTACCAAGAAAAGAGAAAAGTTGGAGACCTATTCTCGACCTGTCCGCCTTTAAACACATTCATCATTGTTCCAAAATTCAAAATGCTGACCTTACAGCAACTTCTTCCCATGCTGGGCAAGGAGTGTTGGCTGGTAACTCTAGATCTCAAGGAGGCATACCTGCACGTCCCCATACGACCAAATTGCAGAAGATACCTCAGATTTCTTGCAGGATCAGAGCATTATCAATTCTCAGCATTGCCCTTTGGCTTATCTACTGCGCCCAGAGTATTCACAAAATGCCTG